>NC_051222.1:10858243-11458243 GCF_015220715.1 Pygocentrus nattereri | reverse complement strand
ACCAGGAGACAGGCCAGTACACCAGGAGACGTGGAGGAGGCCGTAGGAGGGCAACAACCCAGCAGCAGGACCGCTACCTCCACCTTTGTGCAAGGAGGAACAGGAGGAGCACTGCCAGAGCCCTGCAAAATGACCTCCAGCAGGCCACAAATGTGCATGTGTCTGCACAAACGGTTAGAAACCGACTCCATGAGGATGGTATGAGGGCCCGATGTCCACAGATGGGGGTTGTGCTCACTGCCCAACACCGTGCAGGACGCTTGGCATTTGCCAGAGAACACCAGGATTGGCAGGCGCCCTGTGCTCTTCACAGATGAAAGCAGGTTCACACTGAGCACATGTGACAGACATGACAGAGTCTGGAGACGCCGTGGAGAGCGATCTGCTGCCTGCAACATCCTTCAGCATGACCGGTTTGGCAGTGGGTCAGTAATGGTGTGGGGTGTGCTCGCCAGAGGTAGCCTGACTGCCATTAGGTAATGAGATGAGATCCTCAGACCCCTTGTGAGACCATATGCTGGTGCGGTTGGCCCTGGGTTCCTCCTAATGCATGACAATGCTAGACCTCATGTGGCTGGAGTGTGTCAGCAGTTCCTGCAAGATGAAGGCATTGAAGCTATGGGCTATATATATATACACACACACACACACACACACACACACACACACACACACGCTAAATTTATGTATCAACTGTGAAGTACAATTAAAAATATCTAGGTTATGGAAAAAAAACATAGCTAAGTATATTGGCTTAAGGCCGAAATAACAACACGGTGTTGTTTGTGTCTTTTGAATGCATTGTCTTAACATTTAGCTGTTATTATTACTCAGGTGACCAGATTAAGGGAAAAATGTGTTTGATAACCTTAAAAATAACTTTAATGTGTGTTAGGGTTTACTACCTGTAAAACTGATCTCTCCACAGAGGCAAGTTGACCAAAACCAGGACTTGCTGACAAAGATCAGACACCTAGAGGAAAAAGAGGAAAAATTAAGCCAAGCTTTGAGTGAACAGTTGGATAACAACAAAGCCCTAAAGCGGAGTCTTGAGGAACTCAAAAAGCAAGCAAATGAGAAGGACAACAAACTTGGAGAGGGCAACCAGGTACCCAGAAGGCGCTTATCTCCTATGACTGAATGAAGACTCTTTCTAAATGCTGCTGCTATATGTTTGTTTCAGATGATCAGTGAACTCAAAGATGAGGTGCAAACACTTAACCAGAAGCTACAGATTCAAGAGTCAAAATTCTCCACCCAGAACTTGGAAAATCAGGCCCTACAGGAACAGCTGGAGATGCAGCGCAAGTAGGAAACAAATGCACTATCTGTAAACTTGAGTACATTATGAAAATGTAATTCTTGTAGCATACATCTTCTTAATTTTCTAAATATCTTACACCAATAGAAAGTACCAAGAGGTCAATCAGAAGTACCAGAGTCTACAGTCATCTCAGCTGTCCAGCACAGAGAGTGAACTTAAGATCAAGGTACATTATGACAGCATTTGTTTTTAATGGCTTTTATTTGGAGACAGAAACCTTGTTGCTTTGGCTTACATTGGGATTCGTTTGTTGGAATTGGCGTTTAATCTAAGAGGTGGTGTTTTGATGCATAAAACAGTGTAACATAATAAACCATGTATTTACAAATCCCTAATTTGTGGCTTTATGCTGTGATGCTTTGTTTCTCTCTGCCTGTAGGAGCTGAAGAGGCGTTTGGTGCTGCAGGAGCAGGACTCTATCATTGTGAAGAATATGAAGACTGAAGTGGCCAGGCTGCCAGAGCTAGAGCGAGAAGTTAAACGTCTACAGGAGGATAATTTGTATCTCAGGTACCATGAAAGATAATGAGGGACGTGACGTGTGAAAAATTTGGATATGCTGATGTTATTCCAGTCTTCATAATATTAACTGGCGATGTAAGGAATAACTAACAAATAATGATTTTGTGTTTTTAAATGCATTATTAATTAATATTTTGTTATTTATTGTTTTTCCACATGCAGGGAGACCAAAGAGAACTGTAGTCTACTGAAAGAGGAGACGGAGGGTTTGAGGAAGAAGCTGGAGAGAATGGAGAAGGTGGTTGAGGAGAAGCTAAAACTGGAGTTGGAGAAAGAGGTAACGTAAATCAACAGAACACTGCTGCATAAATATTGCAAGAACTATGAAGTTTTGAAATTATTGATGAAATTAGCTTTCAGAAGGACAAAACCGAGCTGACTATAGATTAAAGCTTATGTAAAATAAAAACAGAGAACTGGCCAGGAGCATTGGTTATTTTTCCTTTTTTTTTTTTTTTTTTTGGTAATTTAAAAAATTGTGGTTACAGATGGTTTTTGCTCGGCAGGCTGCTTCTATCGCTGCTCAGTTTGAACAGGTCTGTGGTGACCGGCACAGGACAGCAAAGTACCCACTTTCTTTTCAGTCGACTGAGCAAAGAGCACAACAGTGGTGCCAGAAATGTATGGATTTATAGACGTAAGCAAAACTAGTAGATAATGTAGCAGTTGTACTGGGAGATTCACTGAAACGAGGCCCCGAATATTGTTGTAACTCCTGTTAGGATGAAGCAATCTGAACCAAAAAATACAATACGCATCTTGACGTGTGTGTAATTGATTGTGTTACGTGCAGTGCTGGAAGTGATCTCCATTTTCTGCCAGACACACGGGTCTGCAACCGAAGTTATAAAAAGAGGTTAAACGTCGTGATGGCTGTCCAGCGCCTACCTCATCGCTCTGACGCAGGGGCATTCCGGCTTGTTCCAGGCTCCATGTACTGAGGAGCGCATTGCACGTTGTTTCGTTCAGATTGCTTCATCTAAGCGAGAGTTATTACAGAACATTCAGAGCCTCTTTCGAGTGAATCTCTTTATTTGTCTTTATTTCTGTTATGTGTGAGGGTACACAACAATTTCTTAATTTCTTTATTTCTAACTAATGACACCAGAGACCAGGGAGCCAATTACAGCATCAGTGGAAATGCTGTTTGGAAACTTTTTTTACTTTTTATCTCTCTGACTATTTGTAAGCTGCGCTTGGCCACAGCAGAGGCCATTTAAAACCCTGTCTTTAAAGGAAGAACTTGAGGAAACATACAATCACGTTTTAAAACAAATGAAAGCTGAAATCTACCTGTTAACATGATGATGTTTGAATAAAACGAACGATCATTATGATCATTAATCATTACTGTCAGTAGCATCTTTGACTGAACACTTTGTTTCTCTTCCTTCAACCATTTTTTTTTACTTTCAACAGAAATTAGAGCAGGAGCTGCAAGCTTGGGGAAACATTGGCCAGACCACTGGACTGAACATCAGGTAAGCTGCGGTAAATATGTGGGGTGAGATGTTTTGGTAGAATCGACGCTGCTGTTCCCTTTGTTTTTAGTTTTAATATGTATGTTTTGTCTTGTAACCTCCAGCCGTTAGCAAAGAACTTTCTGCTCACTTGTTGGCCGTGTACTAGTTTCTGGCACTGTAATGTGGATGGTTCCTTTTAACTTAATTCTTTATAAATATTTTCATTACCTGTGATGCACCAACTCCTATACAGTTCTTGACCGTTCTCTGCTAAGCTCACAGGGTTCAGTTTCCTCAAAGGTGTTGGTGCATTCTTGTGGTCAGTACACAGTAGACAATGTTTGTGACCATTAACTTTGTCCCTGACCACCATGGAGTCAGTTAACCGTTCTCTGTGTGAGCAGACCCTCCTTCACTGCATATGTTCGTGTTTGGCTTAAGTCACCCGGTATCAGCTGGTATGGGAATGTTAGTATTGTGTTTTTTTTTTTTGTTTTGTTTTGTTTTGTTTTTTTTAAACCAGCCTTGCGACTGCAAGGCACCTGACCCCCAACTGCTCCCGGGTGCTGCAGCAAGGGCTGCCCACCGCTCTGGGCAAGTGTGCTCACTGCCCCTAGTGTGTGTCTTCACTGGTGTGTATGTGTTGTTTCACTAAATGGATGGGTTAGATTGCAGAGGTGGAATTTCCCTATTGTGGTACTAATAAGGGCCACTTAATCTTAATGAGTATGAGTAAAAGAGCACAGTATTGGACTGATATCAAATCAAATCAAATCAAATCAAATTTATTTGTATAGCGCTTTTTGCAACGGATGTTGTCACAAAGCAGCTTTACAGAATTTCGGAAAAGACAAAGTTTCAACAGGACTGTAAGAATGTACAACCCCCCCCTACCCCCCGTCAACATAGGGAGAATGTGGTTTTATTCAACGTTTAGCTTAGATCACCTGTGTATGATGTGATTATACTCTATCACATCCATCCTTAAGTAATTACTATTTTTCCAGGATCAGTGTTAAAATGTTTTGTTTGAAACGAATTAAATAAGCCTCTAATCCACAGGCTTGTTAGAATTTTTGTTGAATTTAAGGGTTAACAAAAGATGAAGCTTAATAAATAATAAAGGAAGAAATACCAGGATAATTAACGGATGCTAGAATATTCATATTATTGGGACCAGCCCAGTGCTAACAAAACCACGTCATTGGATTGGTTGGATTAGGTGTGTTGAAGCAGAAAAACCTATGTAAGGCAAGTCCAGGTCACAGGGCAAAGGGATGCCTAATGTAATAGAAAGAAGGGATGCATAAAACTCTTGACTTAGGGGTTCACATAAGTTGATTATGTAATAATTGAAATGATAAATCCCATGTTTATTATGTTATTACCTCCATGCCCAGTGCTAAGCATCGGCTCAAAGTGAAAAGCCCCCCTGCATTGGGCTGTGAAATAGTGAAACGTTCTCTGGAGCTCCACCTAATACTTTTAAGAAGAGTTGAAGTGGTGTTTGGGATCATCTTGTGGCTGAATGCAATCAGATCCTCACAGCAGTGTTCCACCATCGAGTATAAAGCCTTGCCAAAAGAGTAGAGGCTCTTACTGCCAGAGAGGAGGATAAACTCCCTATGAATGCCCTTGATTTCTGAAGAAACGTTTAGGTGTCTGTAGACTTTTTGGTTTTTCACGCAGTTCTTAAACACTAGAGGGTGCTGTGGTCAAAAAAACAGGGCTTGTTTACACCTAATCACACCCCTCAAGGCCGAGCGAGTTGTATGCTTGTGTTCCTTCTGGTACATTTCATATATCATGTTTTCATGAGTTTTTCAGTACCATGGGTTTTGAGAACCTCAGGGTCCAGCAGAAACCGGTGGCTGTTTTAGACACGGTTGATTTTTTGCAGCGGTCGCTTATGTAGGACGAGAGAGTGACTCCGCTGTGTGGTGTGTGAGATGTTGATGTTTTTTAGCACTCATGTGGAAACATCCAATCATTCTCTTCAGCAGCTTCAGAATGGGAAGAGTTGGTGGAATGTGTAGGTACAGTTGTGATGCACCAAAACGAAAGTGCTTGGCCAAAACTGAAATTCAGGATACTGTCAGGCAAAAAGAAAAAAAACATGACAATAAATACGAACAGCTTAAAATAAACTTCGGGGTTCAGCATTAACGATTACCTGTTATTCCTGGGTAAGTGCAATGACTGGCATGCCGATGTTTTGACATTATTGGGCACAAACAATTCAGTGAACAAACATACTTTTTATCACCTTCATCAGCTCTCATATCCAAGTGCCTTCTCACCATGGAAACGCAGTACAACCCAGCTGCGTCAAGTATCTAAGCACATTGTTTGTTGGTAATTGTTTTCATTGTGAGCTCAGGGATGGGCATTATGGCAAAAACATCATAGTACAATACTGAGACATTTTCACGACATGTATCATGATATTTAAGCAAAACCACAATAAAAAAACTCACATCGAAAACAGTGGTTTTTCATCAACATTTCACCAAATGCACTGCACTAAATCGAATGAACAAACCTAATTATGCTCTCTTTTTAATGAATCATAGTCATTCAGTGTTTTTAATGTTCACAGACTACGTGGGGACACGTGGATTAACCTGTATTGTGTAGAAGAAGCCTGTTGTTGCAAGATGTTGGGGGAATTGGTATGCTTTGACAAAATGTTCTGAATTTTGGCATATATGTAACCTGTATCAACAAGGCATGTGTATAGCCCTATTTAAAGCTGCCTAAATCTATAGGGCATAAGTATGGCTAAAGAATGGTATATGTTAGTCACTAGCGATTATGCCCAAGCACAGTTGAAGGAACACATGGACTGGTATTCAGACATTGTTGGGGAAAGTCTCTTAGTAATGTTTGAGGCATCTCATATTGACACTCATAACCCATCGTGAGGGTGGGGTGGGTCTGGGACACCAGACACTACTGTTGAGCCTTCTGGAGGTGTCATGGGCTTAATTCCAAGCTGAAGAGGGAAGGTGCTCACTCGACATCCTCTGAAATGCTCACAAAGGCATGGTCGTTGTTGTTAGTATTAAGTGTCACTCGGTGTTGTATTTAGGTATGAGTACTTGCATCTGACAGTGAGAGGTCTGGCCGCTGAGGGAAGTCCCCTACCAACAGCACAAGTAATTTAACATCTTTTCCTGTGTATAACTAAAATTCCCCACACACTGAGCAAAATGACATCTAATATGCAACAAATCAGACCATTACAAGCGGTAACTTGCAAATTTCCTAAACCCAATGAAACATCAGCTCAATATGTATCACACAGAGATGGAAAACCTTGTACCTTAACATGGTACAAATATCTAACTGTGAAATAAAACCACTGAATGGAATATTACAGCCAGTAAAAATATAAAAAAATAGCATGATTAAATGATGAAGGAGAAATATAACATTTTAAAATTTTTTATACATGTGCAGTTAATATTAACACCTCAAAGTTTCAGGCAATTTCAAATGATCCTTTTTGAGAAAATATACAGTCAAAGCATCTTAAAGTTGGCTCTGAAGCAATAGTTAGTAAGATCTGTGGCTCTACGTTTTTTTTTATGTAAACTTCTAGAAGTGATAGAACTATATGAATAAGCATCAAACATGAAAACTAGTTGAGATTACCTTTTGAAAATGAAAGATTCTTCATTCAGGTAAGATAATTATTTTAATAAATGATTACTTTGAAACATTCAGCAACAACTGTTCACCCGAATACATACTACAAATTATCCTTAGAGTTTCTTGTATTTTCAGTACACAGTTCTTTTTTCCCCATGAAAATCCCTGACATGAACTGGGAGGGCTAGGGGAGTCTGTATGTAATGACTGTCATGTGTGACTTTTAATAAAAGTGGGAGTTAAACTGGTATGAAGGTGAATACTGAAGTGATAGATGTAGAGAAATAGATTTTGCCGTGTTGTTAGATAAGATAAGATTAGTACTACAACGGGGAAATTCTCAGTGTTACAGCAGCAAAGGGACAGCAGAAGAAATGTTCGACCCCAACGTGATCTACCGTTTCCTTTGCTGTCCCTTTGCTGCTGTAACATTGAGAATTTCCCTGTTGTGGGACAAGTAAAGGATTATCTTATCTTATCTTGAAGCACAAGCAAGCCTGCCCTCAAGTTAATTGAACGTCTTAAACAATCAGCACGCTGTATGACATTGCATAATGTTATATTGTCATTTATTGCTGGGTACTTTTAGGAACTTTCTACACATTTTGGTTGTATGGTTTCTTTTTCCTTCCTCTGTGACTCCTGCTTATGTTTTATGTGACTGGCTTTTCAACATGGCAACATCATGCTTTGATGCGCACGTGCACGGGGATTAGTCACAGTCGGAGTATCTAAACCTAGATTGGCAGAGAAGGTTGTTAGCGCTGCTGTCAAATAGTTAACTGTAACTGATTTTTTATTTATTTATTTATTTATTTAGCTGAAGTTTAGTCAGAAAGCCTGTCTAAGTTGAACCTGCTTCATTAGACAGACCTCAGTGAGTGCCACTTCTTGTCCAACTACAAGCTTAGCGTTAACAAACATCAACACAGCAAAATAACTAAATATGCCTTTTATCTTTAAGCCTTTTCTCCTCAGCATCTTTTTCTGTTCTGTTTTTCAGCTCCATATATATATGTGTGTGTGTGTGTGTGTGTGTGTGTGTGTGTGTGTGTGTGTGTGTGTGTGTGTTCTCGTTTGAAACATGATAAACTAGTTGCGTTTTCCCCTCACTTGAACATCTTACAAAGCATAGTGGTACACGGGGCCCTAAGCAGCTGATGGCACTTAATAGTATTGAATTTTGGTTAACACTTTATTTGAAGACTTAAGTGGTCTTAAGAAGCTTATGTCAGCATTTGCACGGTATTTTCTGAAGTAAATGACATTGATACAAAGATCATTGAACTAACATGATGCACATTTGTTCTATCAACAAGAATGGCGCATCATTCCCACATAAGGGAACTTAAATGGCCAACATCTTCATATCGTCTTGCAGTGCTGTTATACACTGGTTATAAATACTTAATGCTTACTGCATTATGCAGCCTCTATGTAGGTAGCCTTAAAATAAAGTGTGAATTTTGATAACCCAGCCCTGTTAGCAAGCTCTTTCATTCCCTTGTACCGTCAGGTTGTCTGACAGTGGACCATTTGCAGTGCCACACTCCAGATGGGTAGCAGGTCATTCCTAACCTTAACCCCAATCTCTCTACAAGTGCACTTTCATTCCATCTGTCCTCTTTACTCAACACTTCTCGCCTACCTCTCATAGCACAACCTTTTTGTCCCCAGAGTTTCTTTGATCCGTTGTAAAACATGCTTTGCTTTTAGAAGAGCGTTATACAAATAAAAAAATTTAGTATTTTAGGATTATTCACTTCTTTGTGAGCGGCTTCTTATGAACATTGTAATCTCTTCCTTCTCATAAATACAAAGCGAGCACGAATGAAATTGTGTACACAAATGTGTTTTTTTGTGTCCCATTCATAACACTTTAGTGGTGCTTGATTTATCTTTAAGCAGTTTTTAAAGCATTTTTGCTTCTCTAGTCGCCTGTGGGGGGAAAAAAGAGATGTTCAGTAATGATCCTGCAGTGCTTATTAACTTCAGATGCCATATAGAAACATTTAGATGGAACATCTCCTTCACATTTGGTGGCTTGTTTCCCTAATAGATTAAGTTGTTCAGCCTTTTATTTTCCTTTGTTCAAGAGATTTTATTAACCATAAACTAGGAAAATAGTTTAGTGCTGGTTTGCTGATCCTGGGTTTTGAAGAAATTGCACTAATCTGTAAATACACAGATAAAGCATAGCATTTATGACCACCGCCTTGTTTCTACACTCACTGTCCATTTCATCAGCTCCACTTGTACAGTTATACAATTACAGACTGCAGTTCATCTGTTTCTCTGCGTACTTTATTAGCCCTCTTTTACCCTGATCTTCAGTGGTCAGGACCCCCATGGACCCTCACAGAGCAGGTACTTTTTGGGTAGATGGATTTAGAGGATGAGCAACCCAAACTGTGCAGCAGCAGATGAGGTATCGTCTCTGACGTTGCATCTGCAAGGTGGACTGACAAGGTAGGAGTGTCTAATAGAGTGGTCAGTGATCCACTCGTACCAGCACAACACACACTAACACACCGTCACCACATCAGTGTTACTGCAACGCTGAGAATGATCCACCACCCAAATAGTACCTGCTCTGCGAGTGTCCATGGGACCACTATTGGATCAGGTGACCTTCCTCTGTTGCTCCAAGGTTTGTGTCTGACTCACACATACCTATTGTAGGCACTGTCAGTGGTGAACATGGGTGCTCTGTCTGGTCTGCTGCAGGGTGCAGTGGAATGCATTGTGACACATTCCTTCTATAACCATCATTAGGAATTTCTTGTGCCACAGTAGACCTTCTGTTGGTTTGGGCCAAATGGGATAGTCTCTGCTACCGTTGTGCATTAGTGAGCCTTGGGCGCTCAACATTCTGTTTCCTGTTCCCTCCTCGTGCTCATGTTGGTATCGGTGCTCACCATTGCTGATGGGAGCCTCCCACAAGCTGTGCGCTTTCCAAGATGCTCCAGTTTAGTTGTCTGGCCATAATGATTAGGCCCTTGTCAGTGTTGCTCAGGGCTCCACACTTGTCCGTTTTCTCCTACATCCAACATGTCAACTACAAGTACTGAGTGTTTCCTTACCATGTAATATATAACAGACTTTGGCATGGTTACAAGAAATTTATCTTCATCTCTGCTTCATCTCTGAGTTTTCATAATATTTTGGCTTATAGTGAAACACTTGACTCGGTAGGTTGGAAATACATCATGGTGCACAGAATAAAATGTTACTGTTCATGTAAATTTTAATCCCCCAAGGTTGAATCTGTCATTGTACCATCAAATAGACTGGTCCTTCAGATCCAAGTGTGTACTGTATGTTTTAAAGGTACATAACATTTAACTTTTTTTTTTTTAACCCTACATTTTGTACAGTGTCCTTGAGTGTCGAGAAAGGCGCTTTTAAATTAAATTTATTATCATTATTATTATTATTATTATTATTATTATTTTCCTAGGAGAAGGGTGAAATATTTGCACCCTTTTCATAATGCAAGTTTCAAAAGTAGAAATAGAAAATAAATGGCCCCAAGTCATGCATGAAATCAGTGCAACGAGAAAATGTTACTAGTGTGTAATATGATATGTTAATGTTCTCTGTCTAAAGGAGCTGAAGATGTGCTCTTGAGGGTACCATCCCAGTGACGGTGTTTATGCCCTGAAGGCCATGAGTTGTTTTCCTGAGAGTGAACAGAAAATATACATTCCTTTTCATGTTGACTTTAAACCAAAAACTGTCATTATAAAGTCACAGTACAGGTTGTGTTAAATGCTAGATGTTGTACATGTATTGTGTGTCAAAGTTTCCAGAGTCTTTTGAGTGTCAATTATTTTGGGAGTTGAGTGTTTGAGTTATAACCATTTAAGACATGACAGCTTTGCTTGTTCAAAGGAAGGAGCTGAGAACAAAGTTTAAGGCCAGTTGTTGAGTTTGATTTATCAGTTATTGAATTATGAGTTGTTGTTTTTTTATATATGCACCACTATACCACATGCCAGGGTGCAGTCAACTCAGCGTACACCTAATCTAATCTTGCACCTTCACAGCCACTTCCAAAGCATTGGAGCCCAGTAAGTTTAAGAGTTTAGTGCTACAATCGTAAAGTTGTTTACTAGAAACCATTTGGAAAGCACAAGGATGTGTTTGCGTGGAGAGAAGCCAACAGAGATAGGTATATCTGTTGTTTCTTTTGGAAGCTGCTGCTTTGAATAATGTAACATGACAGCTGCCGTGAAGCATTTCACACTGATGTCACTTTAATAAGCCAACTGACACAAAATCAGAATGCTGGACTTAAAACTTAAGTGTTGAAATGGTTCCTGCGTAATGTGGTGAGTAAAGGCAAGGGGGGGGGCACTTGTGTACAAAAACTCCACAGGCCCCTTTCGTTTTGGAGTCTGTCATGAGTGCCCTCTAGATGAAGTTAAAACCCAGCAGAATTCAGAGAGTGTGAGGTTTCCATGTCTAAAAATATCCTGAAGGGTACTGCTGAGTGTGGCCTTGGCCTTTCTTTGTCATGGGATTATCGTGACAGTCTGTGGAGCGCCTTTATAAAACCCAAAGCAAGTCCTCTCACCGTGTCCAGAAGAATGTTTAAATGACACTGTCAGTCGGGTTTCAGATTTGCATATTAGGGCTGTGATGGTATGGATTTCTCTTACCGCGGTGAAAAAGCAACGTATCGTCGTAGTTTGGTGTTTTACGGCCAATGCCCACTGAAAACAATAACTGGGAAGGTGAAATTAAACATGTTGAGTGGCTAACTTAATGTTAGCTTAACGAGCAGTGGCCCAAATCTGATTTTCTCACCAATTCCATTTTTTCCGTTTGGCAGATCACAGTATCTTTTAAATGTGACATTAGTCTGAACAGATCAGCTCCTAAACTAACACACATGCTCAAAAGAACAATGCTTCACATGGCTTGTCCACAGGTAGACAATCATGACTGCCAAGTAATCCCAGTAGCTCCTGGAACTTCAGTTTTGTCTTTGCCAGCATCACAGGAGCGTTTATGTTCCAGTGGTTGACAGCTGGACTCATCACCCACAGTGTTTTGAATTTGCTGTAATAAGGGCACGTTATTCGACCACGGCCACTTTTTTTGGTTCTTTAATCTTTTTTCGTTAATGCTGCAGCCTATATGCACTGGGGCTAGTTACAGCCAGTTACAGGGTTATCTCCTTTTACCCTGTTCTTCAGTGGTCAGGACCGCCATGGACCCTCATAGAGCAGGAACTATTTGAGTGGTGGATCATTCTCAGGCACTCAGATCATTCTCTGAGTGGTGGTGTGTTAGTGTGTGTTGAGCTGGTTTGAGTGGATCAGACACAGCAGTGCTGCTGGAGTTTTTAAAACACTGTGACCACTCACTGTCCACTCTATTAGACACTCCTTCCTTGTCAGTCCACCTTGTAGATGTAAAGTGACAACAGGACGCTGCCCAGAGGATACTGTTGACTGAATATTTTTGGTTGGCGGACTGTTCTCAGTCCAGCAGTGACACTCAACCCTGCTGTGTCTGGTCCACTCAGACCAGCGCAACACACACTAACACACCACCACCATGTCATTGTTACTGCAGTGCTGAGAATGATCTACTGCCCAAATAGTACATGGTCTGAGAGGGTCCATGGGGGTCCTGACCACTGAAGAACAGGGTAAAAGGGTGATAATGAAGTATGTAGAGAAACAGATTGACTACAGTCTGTAATTGTGGAACTACAAAGTGCCCCTATATAGTAAGTGGAGCTGATAAAATGGACAATGAGTGTAGAAACAAGGAGGTGTTCATAATGTTATGCCTGATTTGTGTACTTATGTCAGTATCGCTTTCTAGTAGTCCAGGCTCAGCAAAACGTCTTAATTTCTTCAAGGCTGAAGATGGTTTCTTATTTCCCAGCTTTGCCTTTCAGTTGTCCATTCCACCTTAAATAGAGTAGCAGTTGTACAGGCATCCGAATCTAACGACTGCACTGTTTAAAGTAAAACGGGAAATTCATCAATTCATTATCAAATTTCTCAAGTCATTTCTTTCGTGTGTGCATCCCATACACATGTAATTCCAACCATCAGATGCTACTCGAATGGGGAGAATATTAGCGATTCAGGCTTTAATACCAGGGGCCTCATCTGATGGAGCTGACAGTCAGGCAGCTTCTGAAGCGTTACGAGAGGAAAGCCAACTGTTGTCCATGTTAGGATAAGCGTTCCCAAAAGACTGGCCGTTTCTTTATGTTCGCTGCCGCCAAAACAAAGTGGACAACTAGACAGACTGATTGAAAGGCTTTTTTATTTGAAACATTACAAACAAAAATGCTTCAAATTTTTAAGAGTAAAAGGAGTAAAACGTTAGATGTAAATTTTCTTTAATATATGAAGAAATCTGTTTAAAATTTAATTGGTTCTCTCTATGTCAGTCAGTGGGGATCATCACCCTTTAAGCATTGTCTTGGGATAGCCGCTGATTGTAACATTGCCCTATCACCCAGGCCTATTTATGGCTAGTCATATATAACCGGGCACAGAAACTATTTAGGCATGCAAGTCAAGACCATTCATGTAATTTCATGGCGGCTGCTGCATGCTAGAGCCTAATTTGCTGCAATTACACTTCAGGACTCGGGAAATGATCATTCTAATCGATCATGATAAAAGATGTTGAGCTGCATTAATGTGTAAATTACCAGGTGGCGATGGCACAAAATTTATGCCCAAAGCCCTTTTTTAAAAAGTAGCAGTTAAAAGTTGTGTTTGTGACCGGAGTCTGCAAAGACCTGACAAAAGTAGATTTATTTATTTTTTTATTTATAACTGATTCAGGAGGTTGATAAGTTCTTATTGCACAAATCTAATATTTTGGTGGGTTTTGAGTGTGAAAGCTTTTCATGACCAAAGCTGGGCTGTGTTGTGTTTTTAGTAGAAACTTGGAAGTAAATTATCTGGATTCTGGAGAGCCCTGTCCTTGTCACAAGGGCGTAATTCCATGCGAATTGTAACCAGTGAATGTCTCTTGCATGTTAAGGAAAGGTGGAGTCACTAGTTTAATAAACAATACCATTCGTCATCTGCGCTTCATTATCTCATTAGGAACATACCTTCTCCTGGTGTAAATTCAATTAAAGACAGGAATAATTTGTTGAAACTAGCAGGGAATCTAAATCACCCAGTGATTTTCTATTTTTCTTTTTCTTTTATTTGATTAATGATGATGGGGCATTCAAACAGAGCATTGTGTGTGCCTTCCAACAGATGTACAGAGCTTTCTTATTCAGCTTATGAAGAAATTATGTTCACCGAAGTGGATATGCATACCTTTTTGTAGTAAACACCGTTAATTTCAGGTTATTTCTACAAATTCAAAAATGGGGTGAACTCTTTGGACCGTTCAGGAGGGCAAGAGGCAAGCAGAGAAAGAATGAGTACTCAGTTTGTGTTACTTTAACTTCATTCTGATCCAAACGCAGCCTGTTATAGTACAGTTACTGCAGAAGCTGAATTGCCCAAAATAATGACACTATTTGGACAGTTTAAGAAAAAATGTTAAAATTTCATCAAGACTGATGTTGATTATTTCAAATATATATTGTCATGATGATGACAAGAGTGGTCTAAATTTTGGCTGAATGACTGTTTGATAAATGAATAGCTCAATTGGAAAAGAATATGTCCATGTGTACACTTCAGTCTAAATTACTCTGATTGAGGCCATTTGGAATACAATTTATATCCAATTGAGCGAGGTGGGTAATCCTGTAAATAATCCGTTAAATAGAATGTATTCAGAATGTATCTGATTACATTTTCAATCAGAACGTAGCGACATAGCAAAAGTTTATAACGATCAACAAGGATATATCTATGGTTCAACATGGTGGGAGCGGAAACTGGTCTGCAGAGGAGATGAAGTTTCTGCTCTGAGCTGTAAAAGAGGGCGGTGGGACGGACGTCCAGCTTATGTGTCTCAGAACACGACGTCTTCCTCTTGGCCTTCTTTAATAAGGACATGTGAAGGATGTTTTTCTGAGTCTGACGTAATTTTAAAACAATTAAAAACAAGTGTGCCACCTGGAAACCCATCTCCCTCTGACTGGACGTGATGTTCGCTGTCATGATAACGTTTACGCATACGTGTCATTTAGGATCGGATTACTTGTGAGCATGTAAACAAAGATTTTTCCGTCAGATTGTTGAATAGAGTGAGCAGATTAACACTTCAATCTTATTCTGTAATGGGAATGTATTCAATCGGATTAGCAAAATTTTTTGCATGTAAACGTAGCCACTGATTGTGTTTTTCTTTCACAGGAAGCCAGAAGACTTGTCCAGGGAAGTGGTACAGATTCAACAGAGGGAGCTCAATCTAAAACAGCAGAACTACACACTCACAAGCAAGTAAGCAACAAAGCATGTCCAAACATACATGGAATTGGTGTTATTTAGGTGAGGCTGGAAAATGTGGGTGTTTCACCATACCACAATATACCAAATCATCACCAGACGCTGGTGGGGAGGGGAAGGGGTGAGTAGGTGGGTTGGTATTAGGGCGGCACACATGCATTTTGCAAATGAGAGGTCTGTTAATTTTTTTATTAGGCTAACTTTTTTAAAGTTTGGTTCGTCACTGCACACTTTGTGTCATTGAACATGAATCTCAAGCAGCACAAATTAGGCCAACAAACTTTGCTTATGCTAGGAGCAACATGGCTGATGGACCAGCTTTATCATTTAGCCTCCTGATATAATGTATTACCTAAGATGTACTTGATTTTAGAAGGTACACTCAGCTGTATACTGAACTGAGGTTCATCCTCTTTCAGAAACTGTGCCACGTCTTTATGGCCTCCTTACTGATATCACTGACTCTTTCCATAAGGCAGAGCTTTTCCTGAGGGCTTAGACCACAACTGGTGTTCTGCAGATCCTTGTTCTAAAAATGTATGAACAGCATTCATGTGCTTTCGCTTAATTAACAGTACAGTGATGAATGGTGGGGCTGCATGTTTTTTGTTTTGTTTTTTTTTTTTTATTGTAAGCCATGAAGGCTAGAAAAATTATTAGCAATATGTGTATTGACATCATAGTTAATCATAGTTACCACAGTTTCAACTACTGATATCTAGAAATTGGAGGATTCCATGAGGTTGTTTATTGTTTAGCTTTTCTCCATAGGATTTTATACATTCGAATTGATGCATTTGATTGGTGTTATGGCTTGTTTCCTGTAATGTGAAAAGGATGGTTTTAGCCTCATATATTAAGATCAGTACTAATTCAGTGAAGGACTAAACTGAGCTTAAACATTATAGTTTAAGGATGGAAGCCTCAAAGAAATACTGGACCACCTTTACCACTGTACCGTTTTAAGGCTGAGTCAGGCTTCCTGCAAAAGTCTTAAGTCTCCATATAGATTTTGAAGATTTAAGGTCCTAAAATGTCTGAATTTTTTTTTTTTTTTTTTTTTTAACAAATCGTCTCTCAATATAAAATTCAAGGAAGTCTGTCTTAAATAAGCCTGATCCTGTATTGTTGTGTTCTGTACACTAGTCTATTAACAGACATTATTCTCAACCTGCTGCTGGAATAAAGTTTTTATAAGCCAGCATTACACACGCCATGAATTGGTCATTGGCCACAATGTTATCTCTTACATATACTGCATTTAGCAAGACACTCTTTTCCAGAGCGACTTACTTTCCCTACATAGACAAAGCACTTTTTGTATCTTTGCTAGTTACAAATAGATTAGAGAGAGAGCCAGTCCTGTGCTCAGATACTGCTGGAAACAAAAGGCCATGCTGATAACCAGAGAAAACGGAACAGAATTAAACAAAATGGTGAAACATAAAACAATTGCTTACTTGGTGCTTATGCTGTATAAAGAGAAGTCTTCAGTCTGCGTTTGAAGACCATGAGAGAGACTGCTGTTCGGAGAGCCAGTGGGAGTTTGTTCCACCACCTGGGTGCCAGGACAGAGAAAAGTCTTGATGCTTGTCTTCCACGCGTCTTGAAGCATGGTGGGTCAAACCGAGCTGTACTCGAAGCTCGAAGGACTTGACCTTTGCCATCAAGTAGGGAGGGGCCAGTCAGGAATAGCCTAACAACCAAAGAATTGCAGCCAACAATAGTCCTGTAGTCAACTTACTCTCGAAGACAGACTTGAGGACAGCAGAACAGATAAAATGAAAGACTGAAAAGTCCATGCGAAGTCTGTGTAATCTCAAAGCATATATTCAAAAATGTCATTGAGTGCTGGGTGTGGTATTTTTTTTTTTTTTTTTATGCGTGTTATGAGGTACTAAAAAAAGTGTAAAATTTGATTTCAAAAATCGTGCCGCAAGTAAGTGCTCAGAGGTGTTGACTAGGCTTGGACAGACAGACAATGGCATCATCTATAGTCGATGGCTGAAACCCATGTTGAGCCAGCATCGAAATGTCAACCACTCCTAGTCCACACCGACAGCGGGACGCTCCTTGCCTGCTGTCAGAGCGTGTGAGTGGAGCGGAGCGGCAGACTTTTCTGCTCCTTGCTCAAAGTATTTCTTTAATCATTCCTCTCTGGGTTTTCTATTTTCCGCTCTTTGCTCACACGTTAGAAAAATGTCTCCATGTCAGGTCCACATGATCCATTTTGATAATTGTTTTATGTCTTGAATGTATGAACAAGATACTGCACATTTTGTTTCTTTAATTCTATGTTTTGCTGTTATTAAACGAGAAACTACTTAAATACTCTGTGGTACTCAAGAAGGTTTAGACTAAAACGGATGGCCCAACTCAGAAAACTGCTGAGAGTAAATGAAGGCATTGGCTTCTAACATGCTCTTATTCATCATTCTCACAACGAAATGGACGACACGAGACTGACCATGTAACCATGTCTGTTGAACTTTTTTGGGATTGGTGAGAGTTTCCAGTATGTATGCCTGCTGATCAGCTCCGCAGCACAGACGTTGTGTATAAATTGTTAGATTTAACAATTTGTTTTTATATTACTTTGATAGCTGTTAAAGCTAATACATTAACGGACCATTGACAGAGTAAATTATAAACAGCACTGGTTTTTTTTCATGACCTTAACATCTCTGCCAAGTTTGACCCTTCAAACCATCTACAGTAGGTTCAGGCTGAAGCCCAGCTGCTCACACTCTGTGTGTCGCTGTCATAGAACAGAGATGTTAAGAGGAGACTGGTCACTCGAAATTCAAATGGGGTAGCTCGTAACATGAAACATTAGGGGTAGGAATCTTTAGGCACCTCAAGATTCGATTCGATTATGATTTGTAGGGTTGGGATGCAATTATAAAACGATTATTGATGCATCTTTTTTTCTATACAGGATTTTCTCACTGTGTGAGCAGTCTGTGCCTTATTGACCAAGAACTGGCGTGCAGACTGCAGGTCACATAGCAATTATGTGTTATTTGCATTTATAAGCAG
This sequence comes from Pygocentrus nattereri, assembly GCF_015220715.1. Taxonomy (NCBI): domain Eukaryota; kingdom Metazoa; phylum Chordata; class Actinopteri; order Characiformes; family Serrasalmidae; genus Pygocentrus; species Pygocentrus nattereri. The sequence continues at coordinate 11,439,839 of NC_051222.1, read as the reverse complement.
TGCAGTTGGTTTCCTGATACGTTAAATCTGCAACGAGAGACTGTCAAACACTAATAATTTGTGAAGACGAATTGTCCCGGTCTACCTTAAATGGTGCCGTATTTACATTTGGCACCTCAGTCAGAATTTTAGGTGGAATGGAAAAATTCAGACAAGAAGCTGCGAATGAGAAACAGCTTCAGCCTTGTAAAACAGACATATTACAAGAAACTATTCAAGTTTTCTGGTGGTGATGGAAGGAAAGCAGATATAGCTAAAGCTTTAAGCAGAGCAAATCCGTTTTCATTTATATTTTTAGCCTATACTAGGACATCAGCACACATTAAACGCTGTGGATCCCAGGGTGGCTTGATTTTTGTTGAAAGGACAAAATGGCTCTTCTTAACATTTGGGTTGTGACTCCTGACCTAACCTGGCTTTAATGCACAGCGTGCCTGTCGGATTTCTCGCTCATCCGGTTGTGTTTTTGTTATGTGCCGTTACAGACTGTCCGGGTGCTGCACTTCTGCAGTTCTGGCTTTTGCGTTTCGTTAACATTATGTAACATTCACACCTGCATTGCGATGCATCTAAGAATCGCGTTTTCCCCCACCCCACCTAAACATGGTGTCTGTTTGTGAAGAATGCCCTGCCTTTCAATAAAACGAGCTAGTCGTCTTGTTGGTGAAGCCGCCAGCAGGAAAAGCTCCACCTCCTCCAGATTTGATCAGTTTTTGGAATGCGTATATGTGGCTTGTAATTTTGGTTTTGTAAGTCTCTCCTCTTTCAAAGAGAGAGGAGCCTGGTCTGGAGTGGGAATAACTGCCTGCCAAGATGGCCATTGAATGGACAGACTTTCGTATAAAGACTTTGGATACAATCCGCAATTGTTGCTCTCTTGTCAAGTACAACTTTTAAAGGGATAACTTCAGTACTTCCAGCATACTTCGCCACGCAGTGCTCGAAAGAGACCTGGTAATAAATCAACAAGCAGCAAACTAACAAAAGTAACAGCCACCTTATAACCTTGAAGCATTTTGTGCTATATGCGTGTTGCATTGTCGGTGCTTGTTTGTGGCACACTGTTACAAAGGGTTCAAAATTTCAATTGGGATACCAGGTGAATACTGCCCTCTACTAGCTACATCAGGAATGAAAACTGGAAGCTGCGTATTGGAAATTGTGATTTTTTTTTCATGGTCAAACCCGCATTTACATGTAAATAATGTTATTGAATTATTCAAATCATTTATTAGATGCATTTTGATGAAACTTATTTTGTCCACTCAGACAGATAATCAGATAAGAAAAAACATGCCTTTTCATGATCAGACTTGAGCAAGTAAAATAATTCACGTAGATATTTGTTGGAACATCATCTTTTAATAACTCTGCTTATAAAAATAACTGATTTGACCCCTTTAGGGTTGTGTTTGGACTATATTTGTCCAGAAGCACTTTCTTGCTTCTTGAGAGGTTTGCTAGTGGATCTCAGCTGATCCTTCTGCCTTGGTCTCTCTTGCTCTTCTCTCTTTCTTTCCCTTTCTCTTGCTCTCTTAATTCAGACAGTAATTGGTCGATGGAAGCCGGTGTGTGTCAGTGGTGCATAACTTGTCGCTTGAGTGGTTGAGTCAAATGAATCTCTGATGTCAGCTTCCTTTAATGAGCTCTACACTCTCTTGACGCTAAGATTTATCTAATTATGAATTATGATGTCGTCTCAAAGAACATCACGCTGTAAGGAGGCTACTGTTATTGCCTTCACAAACTCTTTAAAAAAGTTTGTTGTGTCTTTTACCACCTTTGTCATATTGTTATTGTACTCTATCCATTTGTCCTGTGTGAGACAGTGTTTCTTGTGAAATGAATCTCTGAGCCAGTGTTGTCATGGTGACTAATGCTTTTTGCCGAATCATTTTCAGTTATAATTTTTTGATGCTTTTGATCTACGTGCGCCTTATACAGCTGAAGTTGTGTAGTGGTGTGGTTGTGGTCGTTTTCTTGTTGTTCCCCTTCCTGTTTTATTGAAAGACAACTTGAAAGTTACTGATCTCTTTGGTATGACCAGCTCTACTACTACTTTTGGTTGAATGTTATCATTTTAACATAAGTGTGTTCTCTACATTTCCAATATTGTCAAAACATAGGCTTTAATATGGAGTTGATCCCAATTAGATGCAGTAACAGCCTCCACTCTTCTAAAAAGGTTTTCCACTAAATTCCAACAGGACATTAGTTGGCTTACAGTCTGACTTTCAGGTCATCTCATCAAGGGGTTGGTTTTGAGATCAGGGCCGAATTCTTCTACACCACATTTAGCAAACCATTTCTTTATGGACCTCCCTGAAACGGTAAAGATTCCTTCGTCAAAATTTGCCACAAAGTTGTCATCACACTATTCTCGAAGTTGTCATTGTATGCTGTTGCGTTAAGATATCGTTTCTCTGGAACTAAACTTGGGGTTACACATAACGATTTTAGCCCCGATTCTCAGTCTGGCAGAGTCTGAAATTTTTTTGGCAATAGTTGCGTCAACTGTTAGTGTAACCTAGAAGTGTATACTGCTCAGCGACTGAATCAGAACAGACTTGTGCAGCAGACAATGGAAACTGAGTGCGAAAGAAGAAAATACAGAAAGTAAACAGAGAAAAATGGTTGAAAGTCTCTCACGTCTTTCAAGTCTCTCAAGCTTTTTAATGAGATGAGTTTAAGGCACGCGCACAATGAAGTTTATGTACATTTAAAACTCTAAAAAATACCAGACTGATCACATTTTTAAATCAATAACCCTCACTTAAACATGTTTACCTGCTCCTTTTCTTACTGTGTCAGCACAAACAGCAGAGTATGGCATTCATGGGCTGGAGGTTAGAGAACCAGCTTTGTGAACGGAAAGTCGCCGGTTCAATCCCCAAAGCCAACAATGCATGACTGAGCTGTCCTTGAGCAAAGCATTTAACCCCCAACTGTTTGCCGGGTGCTGCAGGTAGAGCTGCCCACTGCTCTGGGCAAGTGTGCTCTTTGCCCCCTAGTGTGTGTGCTCACTAGTGTGTATGTCATGTTTCACTTCACTGATGGGTTAAATGCAGAGGTGAAAATTTCTCCGTTGTGGGACTAATAAAGGTCACATAATGAAAACAGCAGCAGTAGCAGCAGCTCCACCCTTGTTTATTTGGGTCTCCTAGTAATGCGAGAACGCAAGAGTTTGTGTGAGTTCGCTCACGTTCAGCGAGTACCGCTCGGTTTAGCAGCAGCTTAAAAGTTGAGTAGTGTGTGAACACTGATGGCTTAGTGTGGATCCCCAATAATTTCAGTTACCCGAAATAATCTGCAGAAAGCAGTTGGTTAGTGTGAGATGCCCATTCTTTTTACAGTCTGTTAAGGCTTTAAAAGTGGTTTAGTGAAAGCGAGGCTTAAGAAAACTATCCCCCTGCCATTAGTCCCATTAATCCCCCTCCACCAAACTTTAAAGCTGCCATTGTGTATTAGGGCAGGTAGAATTTTCCTAGCATCTTCTACATCCAGTTTAGTCCATCACACTGAAAGATGTTGAAGTGGCATTGAACGCTCTATGGAAAACGTTTCCACAGCTCCAGAGTTCAGTGGTGGTGTTCTTCACACCACTCCAACCAATGCTTGGCATTGTACATAGTGATCTGAGGCTTCTGTGCAGCTGTTGGGCCATGGAGACCCAATTAATAATTCTTGCAATGAATAATTCTTGTGCAAGTGTTGCTTCTCGGTGTAGGTTGGAACTCAGTCCACCTAGGACAAACACATTTTACACTTCAGTGCTTCGTAGCCCTGTTCTGTGGGTATGTGCGGTCCACTGCTTCACGGCTGAGCTGTTGGTGCTTCTTCTTTCCACTTCACAATAACAGCTCTTACTTAATTATGACAAATTGATTTTTTGCCACATTGAATGTCACTGAGCTCTTCGGTCTCACATTGAAAGTCACAGAGCACTTCATTCTACTTCTGGAGTTTGATCTTTGGAGATTGAATGCACTTGTTAGCAATGACTATGCCTGAAATCTGCATCATTTTGTCCACCTACACAACATGGCCATTGTTACTGTACACCTTTAACTACACTTTGTAAGGAATTTCTGTATTTTCTACAGTAATGTACTGTATTAACAGCACTTTTACAGTTATATAGCATTCTGTTTTACAATTCCATACAGTGTCCCATGGTCAATTCTGGGAAAATTAAGTCATATTTTACTGTGTTAAACACTTACTGTGTGCATAGTGATGTATATTTTGTATAATTGTGATTATACATCATACATACTGATTTAATGCAATACTTTTTCAGTGTTCCATTTTTTGGAATATTAAAGCTAACTGAGCAGCATTAAAACTAATACAAGCTAGGTCCATAATAGCATGCTAGCTTACCTATCATAGCCTGTACTTTTTTTTGGTCATATACATCATTATGTAGCAGAATTTGATTTTCACTTTGTAGGAATTTTTATTTTAAGTGTCCTTTTTCTTTGAGAGCATAGATATTGTCATTTTGAGATTTCCAGTGTCATGTTAGCCAAGCTAAAGGTGGTGTAGCTTCACTGTCCCACAATGAAGTTAATACTATACAGCATTTAGCTTAAACGATGACCTTTGTAGTTTGCAAGACATGCATGAAACACATTTTACTTCTTATCTTATTTTTCAGTGAATGCTTTAAGTAAATACTTAAACTTTTTTGTTGAAGTACTTCATTTTAAAGTTTTTTACTTATTTATTTATTTATTTATTTTTACAGTTTCATTTTTTAAATGTATGTGAGTATATTGCTGCTGTCCAAAAAAAAAAAATCCCCCTTTTTTGTGCATAATTTATGATGGTTGGGTCAATGGAATGCTTCAAAACAGCTTTGAATAAAATTTACACATTTTTTTTGGACAGCAATGGTCAGAACAGAGGATGTTGTTGATAACATTCAGTAGTATAATTATTTTAGACAGACCTTACACAGTATATAATAGTTATTACAATATGAGTGCTTTAAACAGTTAGTGTACATTTAGAGTCATTTTACAGTGTACTCAAACTAACAAGCTAATGTAGTGCAGATAATCATTGCAAAAACTAAATAAAGCAAGATGATGAATTACACCCAAGCTGAGATACCTTGCTGGATGTTGGAGAAGCTTTGTCCACAGAAAGTGGCTTTTGCTGGGCGCTCTGCTAGAAATATATTGCAGAAGCCCTGTGGACGAGGGATTTATTTACTGTCGCTATAAGAGCTCTTTCTCAGTCCACCCGTTATGACCCGTTATGTGGCTCTCCACAAAGGTTTGGTTAAATCCAACTCTAGAAATACACCTGCTTCACAAAAAACTGCTTGGACAAGGACAAAATATTGCTAATACTAAAAAGAAGTGTTAACAAGAGAGTGTGAATTTCTTTGTGACCCAGAATTAATTGCATATATTTAGTGGAAACTGCAACACATTCAAAAGTGTTACTGAGTTTGATAGAGGCTTGAACTGGTGCTTTGCTCACTTCTGTGGTGTGGACTGTAATGTTTGCGCTAAGCAGACAATAGCTTAGTTATCTAGCTCATCATGTCAAACACCACAGTACAGGTTTGGTTCCAGCTAACTGATGCCAGAATGGCATCAGTTTAAAAGGATATATCAATCCAAAGTTGAGTGAACAGTGTTAGAGCCAAAATCCAATGTGTTCTGTGGTGTGTGCACACGGTTGTATACCTTACTATAGGGTTGTATAACCCTAATTGAAGCTCAGTAGTCACCAAATAGCTTAAATAATTCTCTGAAAACACATCACGAAAACTTCTTTCAAACTGCTCACACTGCATCCACCACTTTGCCAGTGTAATTAAGGACACAGCATGACGTACTGTGAGCTATGAAAAATGAACACGACTGCAGGCAGCCGCTGTAGACAACAGGGCCTGTATTCATAAACCACCTCAGGTGTAAAATCAGTATTTGTGACAATAACTATCATAAATGCAGGGCAATCTGATCCAAAATGAGTCCAGCAGCCCTGGTGTTGTCTGAAATGGCTGCCTAAGTCATTGTTCACTTTTATAGCTCAAGAGTCATACTGTTCTCTACACCTCATCAGCAAGAGCTGGAAGCCCTTGTAAAATATTAATTAAAAGAAATACTTTTTAAATAAACCATTAGGGTGTCCTTAATGTCCTCATGGTGTTAGCATAGATGTTTGTTAACCGCAGTGTGTATTTAGCAGTGCTAAAGTCCACCGTTACTTTACTCATTTAAGACTTTACCTTCAAAGGAACCATGTACAAAATGAGACGTTGTTCCTGAGTGGTTAAATATCCAGCTGACTTTTTTAACGTCTATGAATAAATGTTAAATAAATATAAAATGTTTCCTGTTAAGTTTCATATATTCCTGTTTCCTTTCAAGTTGAGTATTTTTACCATTCTGCCATGTCGGCATGAAATACAGTGTATTGTATGTTCATAAGAAGCTGACGCAGTGTTTTGCTTTGGTCTCATTATTCGGAATTGAATGCAGAGAGTGATCATACACCTCATCATATCCATCATTTCCACCACAACCATATCATCCTTGCATCATCTTTGCAACTCAAAAACTGAGCATTTGAAAATGGGTGCTGTCTCGTACGAGGTCCATCAATGTCACAGTTCATAGATACGCATTTTAAGGTATTTAATTTGCTGTAGTCAGCTGTTTATGATGTCCAGGATTCCACCAGATAAAGTGTAATTCCAAAACAGTGGTTCAGAGATTATTCTAGACAGTAATATTTTAGACCAGGGGTCGCAACCCAAATGTTAAGAAGAACTGTTTTGACCTTTTAACAAAAATCAGACCACTTTGAGAGTCATTTTATGCCCAATTTATTGAAGTACTGTTTTACCATCTTGACTGTAAATGTGTCAGTATGTGCTAATGTACTAGTATAGGCTGAAAATATAATATAAACGACAACATATACTTACTTTACTCTGCTTTTAAACTTTTCTGCAAAACTAAAATACTTTCTTGTAGAATGTCCCTCAACATTGTTTATTTTATTATTTTTTTAAAAAGAGGCTGAAGTTGCTTCTTGTTCATTAGGTTCTTGTTCAAATTTTCCCGTTCCACCTTAAATGGCACCTTAGGTGCCAGAATGTAACATTTAAGGTGGAACGGGGAAATTCGAACAAAAAGTCGGTGAATGAGAAACTGATTTCAGATTTGCGACTTTTTAGTGTTTGAGCTGAGTGCTTATAAATGCACTATAAAATATGAATGTTCGTCTTAAATCTTTCTCTTTGTTGTTTCATTAGCTTCTAGCTAGGCAAGACTGTTGTCTGCGTTGCTGTGTTGACCAACAGTCTGGGCGGCCTATCTTCAGGGTTAAAGGGTGAATTAGAAGTTCTGAATTAACTCCAGTGTTTAAGACCATTTATTGTTAAAACTGTTTTGAACGATCAGCAGAGCTTTATTTGGCTTCAAAGGATTATTATTTTATTTTTACCCACAAATCTAATTCTGCTGTGGAGCTGCAGGTAAGTGTGCTGGTAATGTCAGACTTCCTGATAATGTAAAATTTGAAGTAATGTTAGGTTCAATGTGGCAAAATACTAAAGAGTAAAGTTTAATTTTTGAGTTACAGGGGCTAAATTCCACCCCAACTGTGGAGTCACCCATTCATGGTGGAGATGCACATGTAGGGTGGTGTTAGACCAGGGGTCACAAAAAAATTACCTGGGGGCCACTAACCAGGCTGTGTTTTCAATGAGGGGCCAGATTAAAGGATCGTGACAAAAAGCAGTGGGAAAAGGGAAAATGAACTATTTTAATATATAATAACTATGTACACATACAGAAATCCAAATACATTTTGTTCAGTGTTTGCTCAGTGCTTGCTTTGTGCTTGCTCAGTGCTTGCTACCAGAAACTTCTCTTCGGTCACCTCAAACTGGTCGTTTATTCCTCTGACAAATATAGCCAGGTGAGCAGTATCATTCATGTCTGTACTCTCATCAAGCGCTAGTGAATATGCACTGAATCCTTGCACTTTGGTGCACAGCTCATCATAAATAGCAGAAAACTCACTGATCCGCTCGGCTGCAGCATTCGCAGTGAGACTTACGTTTCTGAATAAACTCGCCTTTTCTGGGCAAAGGATATGAGCAGCCTGGAGCATGCAGTCCTTTAGAAACTGTCCCTCTGTTAACGGCTTCCCAGCTTTGAGCTCACTCGCCACACAGCTTGCCTCAACTGCAGCATCACTTTCTCTTTTTGCTCGCTGGAAATAGTTTTGCTGCAATGAAAGATTTTTGCGAAGTTGAGCGACTCGTCTCTCCCTCTCTTCTCCCTCATACCCAGCATACTGCTCTGCGTGCTTAGTGGTATAATGACGCCTGAGATTGTGCTCCTTAAGCACGGCAACTTTCTCCTTGCATATCAGACAAGTGGCGGTCGCGTTAAACTCAACAAATAAATAATCGATCGTCCAGCTCTCTCGAAACTGTCTAGGCTCCAAGTCAACTTTTCTTTTATTTTTTGAGAGTTTCGAAAGAGACATTTTGGCTAACAGAATGTTTTTGCCGGGAATGGTGAGCACATATGCGTAGACATGTAGCCTACGAGTGGATTGGACTTATCTGCTAATCACCAGGCAATGCTGCGTAAGCAAAACACACACACACACACACACATACATACATAAAAAAACACCAAAATACAACAAGTTAAGATAAAATATAAAAATGAACATAATAAAGCAAAAATAATTAAATTAATAATTTAAAGTTTGTTAGACAGAAAAATCTTAGTTTTTGATCTGCCTCTGTTTTACCAATATTAACTTTACATGTAAAACTCATGCAGTTTCATCGTGTTGGTTCACTGGCTTTTTTAGTTAATAAATATGATGACTATACTTGCGTTGCATATCCTACCCTACTGTAAAAACTATATATAAAAACTATCTATATTTTGATGTTTCGTTGAACTGCTAAATAAATAGCAAATTTTCAAGCTTAGTGGTTTAGTAGAGGAAAAAAGTATTGGATCAGTATCAGTGTGAGTCAAAGCTAGATTCAAACTTCTTGAGTGTTTTTCTGTTTTTAAATAAAAATATTACAATGACATGTTTTCCAGACTTATTGAGATTAAAACTGTTAATCTGAGTGAGTGTAGCAAGTTGTCATTTTAACTGTCAAGGGAAAAATTGGAAGCATGTAAAATTTGTATTGTAGTATTACACAGCAATTCAGTTACCTTAAAGGCACTCAAATTTTTAAAATTCTTTTTTTTTTTTTTTTTTTTTATTTAAAACTTTTTGAGAGTTAGGAAACCGCACACCCTCAGTAAAGCATGTATGGCTAGAGCCATAGACTAAACAAAGTACTTTAGTATCTGAAGTTAAGCTGGTGGTGGTGTTATATTTAGTGTTTTTATTTATTTATTTAATTTATTTATTTAAAGTTCAATCGATTAGTTCTGTCAGCCACTCAAGGGTTCAGTATCAGAAAAGAAAGTGGTATTATGCCATCAGCAGTTGGTAAATTATTTTTGAAAGTTTGGCCCGAGCCTCTGCCTTTCATCCTCTGTCTCTCTCTCCTGAGCATAGGCAGTCACTCAAGACGGATATGGATAGAGGCGATAATTAGGTGTCAGGACTGTATTGCTCCATCTTTATTTTTCAGGCTTGCGTGTGTCTGTGTTTGGTGTTAGTGATTTAATAACGCTCTGGTCCACTTGCTTTAGTCATTCCATTAATCTGCATGTAGGCCAGACTGGCTCCCTGAATCAATTCACAATTCGAATGAATTTACTAACAAATGGAGGCAATTTGCATGATGGGCGTGTGTACATTCAGGGGTCAGCCTGACCGGCCGACGAATAAGGTTCCAGGATTAGATTATGCATTATTGTCTGATTGACCCCCACAGCACACTGTGATGATTTTCATCATCGCTCAATTTAGCCCGAATGGCCAGCATCTGGAGGAGATGAGGTGTTAATCAATCTAGTTATGAATAACGCTGGTCCAAAACTAATTTTCAGGCGGCCACCGGTACCAGAACGATGCATAGCGGTACGTGTTCCAGCGTGGCGTATGCACTCCCATACGCTGACGGTAGATGGGATTGAACCCTCGCTGTGAGTAATTTCTCTCACTGTGCAAGGTCAAGTGGAAGAGTCTTCTCTCAGTCAGAATCTATCTGTATCAAACTCTCCTCTCTCAGCGCTCGCTTGCTTTCTCACGCATTTCAACATGTGACACCGTACGCTGTACGATTCCTGTTGATTCGTTCCTGCTGTTTTGAGTAGCACAGACACCTGTTCTTGTTGCTTGTCGAATATCCAGAGGGGATTTTCTTTCCCTTTGCTCCGCAACAAAACTAAAAGTCAATTCAACATCAAATTACAAGGCAAGTTATGCATCCGCTTTAACGAGTCACAATTTGGCACGGGTGAACTCTGGTGCCCTCAAGTTGAGTTAACTGTGAAGTAGGTTGCATTGCAATTGACCTGATGTTTAATGTTTGCAGTATAAACATTATCATTTCATAGAGCTGCACCAATACCACTTTTTTCCTTCGGATACCGATACCTGATCCTTTAGTGTTAGTCCCCGGAGCGTTGGGCAGCCCTATCCACAATTGGGGGTTAGGTGTCTTGCCCAAGGACACCTCAGTCATGGACTGTCAGTGCTGGGGATCGAACCGGCAACCTTCCGGTCACAATGATATTTCCCTTGAAATATGGGAAATTTATTAACCTTCCCCACTATGATATTTATACAAATACATGTTTAAAGTATATTTTGGTAAAAATCAGTGGTCTGCCGCACAAATAAAACACTTCATGCTTGGCTCGATGCCATCTAATTATTGGGTTGTATTTATTAGATGCTTAAGAAAACGTATTTATTTACTGTAGGGATTGTTTATTTACTATTATATAATTAGTAATAAGAACCATGTTTAGCAACTTAAGTAAACTGTGTAAAACAACAATATACAGAAATATACAGAAAAACCTGTGGTGTTTACACATCAGCACACAGCAGCTTTTCTGGCTCAAAAACAGCTGAATGTTGTTTCACATTCAAATTTCTCCTGTCATTGGTGCTACTTGTTTGCTTGTGCTGCATTGAGCTGCAGTTCAGGAAATATCATCAGCGTTTATACTGTATTAGCAAATTTCATAGTTTTTTCTGGCTTGTTTGAAGAAACGGGCCACAAGACCCCGCTGCTGAGTTATACAACTGACCGACGGAGGCGCATCACAGACCGGTTTAATTGAAGTACATGCCCGACTAGTGAGCTGATATGCTAAAGGCGAAAATGAGGCTAAATGCCACCTTTATGCAGAGAGTCCGGCAATCCGTCCATTAGTGTTTTTTGGTTATTTAACCACTTACGATGTGCATCTGTAAGGGGGTTTTATTACTTGGACTTTAAGCATTTGAGGTGGTCTCACTGTGTCACAGGCATTTTTTCGAAGGGGTTCCTAACAGTAATGAGCATTAAAGAGGCCCTAAATTTACTCCATGTATGGATGTGAATGCAGATGCTTTGAGCTACGCAGATGAGGTTTCGTCCTTAGTTTCGTTGAAATGTGTCAACGTATTTCATGACACAATGCAAGCGCGAGTCGAAGTGTTACAGCAAGGGGCGCTATACTGACAGCCAATCCGGTCTCAATGTTGTGTCACAACTGTTATGGCAGATGATCAGTCGAAATCTCCTGCAAAGACAACTTACATAAACATAAAAATATGATAAGCAGACTCACTGTCAACTACTGTCCACGTTTAACTGCTGAAGCTGTTGGAGTAAAAGTAGGTCCCTCACTGAATTGTCCTCCCTTCACTACTGAGTGTTTTAACTGGCACAGTAATGTAAGACTGCATGGTGAGTTGGTACAGAAGGACAGAGTGCTTGTAATGCGTTGGCTGAGTGCTGTAATTTGCATTTACATACTTGCATTGATATGTTTCTGGCCTAATCGTCACAGTAGCTTTTCCACACAGGCGCGGTTTGCTTTGAGCTCTTGCAAAGCCTGCTCTGCATGGTTTCCTCCACACAGTTAGCTACCCGTGCTTAGTAAGCAGGCCACATGTGTGGCACAAAGTGCCATGTGACTTGCACACTCATTTTCAACTCGCATGACGTTTAGAGGATAAAGACTCATCTGAAACAACCAGTGTTACTGACCACTGGAATTGAATGGTTAGCTACTAGCCTCTTGGCCATTGCTGAGACACTGTCTGTGTAGTATTTTTTTTCTGTATTTCCTACTGAAACTCTGACCCACCTGCAAATGAACTCAACCCAGACCCCCAAGGAAGTGGCTTATTTATAGTTCAGATTACTGCTTGTATAAAAAGTACACTTTGCATTTTGCTTTATGGTTAAAGAACTTCAACCGTACAATAAAACCACAATCTTATAGTACTTAACATGTAAAGCCAGCCTACTGCCTGTAAACCCTGCCTGTAGTCCCTATCTGACCTAAAATCACCATAATCCAGTGCCTTTTTGCATTTATAAAATGATGACAAACACCCCAATGCACAGTATATTAAAAGAAAGTGTTCAGTGTTGGTTTAAACTACAGAAGGTCAGAGGTTCTTGCAGGGGTTAGCATTATATGAAGCTAATTACACAAGGCAGTTAGTAGGTCACAAGGGATGACGTGGTAGATTATTCATTCAAACCTCTGGAGCATCCAGGTGAGGTTATGGGAGAACTATGGAAGCATTTAGGAGTATAGCTGTTCATAGCAGCTGCATGGTGGATAGCAAAATGGTTGAGTAGATCCACAGGGTAAGATTACCCACAGCGGGGAATCTCAAGGCCCTGCCCAGGCAGTAAGAGCAGGCGTGCATTTCAACAAAACAAATTAAGTCAGTTTGTGAGTGCAACGCACTTGACAATGGTTGTGTATGATGACTGGACAGGCAGGTAATTTGGCAGAACTAGCTATAACAGCTTAGTACAAAAAGGACAAACTGCAAAAAGACAAGTATTTTAGTGTGATGGATATACAGTGGCATCATCGTGTGGACATTTTTATTTGTATTTTATTTTGACATTCATTCGTTTCAATTGACATACTGTATCTTTGGCATATTTAAATTGGATTTTTTTTAAATACATAATTGAGACGTTAAAAATAGATTGACACGTGCCTACATAGATTTTTTTTATTACTACATTTAAATCTGTATATGTCAATATTTTACTGTGTAAAAATTCCCACTTAAACTTCTTTCTCTTTCCTCTCTCTCTGCCTCCAGTATTCGCTCGGTAGAGAAGGCTCGTGCTCAGCTGCAGTCTGAGGCGACTGAGCTTCGCTCCAAAGCACTGGAGGAGCAGAAGAAGCGAGAAAACCAGGATGCGCTTGTCCGCCGCCTACAGAAGAGAGTCCTTCTCCTTACGAAGGTGTGTTGGTAAACAAGAGCACACACACACACATGCACTCTTAGCTGTCCTGGTTTCTACTATTAAAGACTTGCTGACTTATTTATTTTTAAGAAGCACAATTTGAACTGACGTCAGTGTGTATGTGTTTTAGAAAAAGTGAGCACTTTCCTTCTGGTGCCAAAGGATGTGCGTAATAAATGTTTAAACATGTAATGGAAGCAAGAAAGCAAAGCACAACATGCTCAGAAAATATGATACAGGTTCTTGACCAAAACGAATCAACACACTGTTGCATCCAATATTAAAATGATTTCGTTCTGTCAGATGTAATGTGACTAAAGGCGCTCACAAAACAAACCCCTGAAAATTCAGTATCATATATCAAAACAGCATTCAAAATGGGAATAAAAATCATAGTTATTGAGTTCTGGTCATGCAAACTGATGGCACGCAGCGCATGAAATCTCCTGTTGCATGACTCAGAGTTTGAAGCTGCCTCTGGAAACAACACCTGCGCAAGAACTGTGCATCAGGAGCTTCATGAATTGGGTTTGCATGGCCGAACAGCTGCACACAAGCCTGAGTTTACTATACTCAGTGGTAAGCTTTGGCTGGATTGATGTAAAGGACACAGTCATTGGTTCCATAGCAGTGGAAATGCATTCTCTGGAGTGATGAATCACATTTCACTATCTGGCAGTTGAATCTGATGAGCGAATATGATGCCCAATTAAAGCAAAAGCATCTCTGATTGCGCAGCTGAACAGCAGTGCTTTGAGCTAAACAGCACCTTCTATGTGTGTCAGCATTATTATGATTATTAGCTAACTGCATGTCTCCAGAGTGTTCGCTTGGGGAGGATTGGCTTGCCAAAGTCTGATCAAATTAAATTAACCAAAATAGAGAGCGGTTGATTGGTTTATTGTGCCTGAGCAGTGGTTTGTGAATCTCTTACCTTGATTCCCATTCACAGTTTGCAGGTGTATTCTGTCTGAGACATTGTGGAGCTGAAGCTGGAGGAGAATCTTGCATGTATTTATTTAAATATCGCACATTTTTGTTTAAATACACTTTTGTTAATAAATCATTACTTATTACATTTGTAGTATTTAAATGGATAATTACGCTACTATATATTTTTATATATATATATATATATATATATATATATATATATATATATATAAATTTAAATTTATTTTAGTGCGTAATATGAACACAGAAACTGGCCAATTTCATAAAACAATTTCATATCAAATGGGCTAAAATAATAATGCTCCAAAATAACTTGGAATAAAACATTAAGTTGAAGTTAAGAATGTTTTTGCCTTCTATAGTAAAGTTACCACTTTGGAAAGCCTTTTTTGAGAGTCAAACTTAAAATAGACGTAGTCATTAGAAGAAAATTTGTGGTTTGGTTTACAATTTGAAGTCCAAAGCATTTCATCCTCATCCAGGCCCTTAAGAGGAGGTTTTCTCTTCTCCTTCTGAGTTTAAATTTATTTAGACACTTTTTAAAGCTCTGCTTCATTATCTCACTTTGTGGGTAAGGTAGGAGTAAACATGGCAAATGCTGGAGACCTAGTGTATGGGGGGAAAAGTCCTCTATCTCCTTCTCTGCCACAAATTGACACTGCCTCTGATGGATATTCTACACACTGTAACATTATCACTGGCTTTTTTCCCCCCTAAATTCATTTTCTGTGAGGATACCCACAGCAGAGCAGTGTGCGATAGCAAGACCAAGAAATATCTTACTCTGTGAAATGAACTGTGAATTTCCTGTCATTCAGTATCCAAGCAAGTTGTTTAGCAGTTCCCATCGCTCAACAGCAATACTGTGGCTTGATACTTAGGGCAGCATCATATTCCAGTTATTTGCAGCTCCATTAATAATTATGGCACTTGGGGGCCAGTAGTTTGTTTACTTTTTTAATTTTGCTAAATGGCACTTTTTAGGATTTTAGTTTTTTTTAGGAGCTGGCAACCGGGAGTGGACAATATAGCAAAAAAACATAACAGAATACATCAGGCCATTTTCATGTTGCACAATATGCAACGTGGTACGTAGTTTTCTTAAGTTTCCTAAGCATAAAAAAAAAAAAACATTCGTGGCACGTTCAGACATTGGTTTGGGGTGTGTGTGTGTGTGTGTGTGTGTGTGTGTATGTATATATATATATATATATATATATATATATATATATATATATATATATATATATATATATATATATATATATATATAATGATATATGCATGTGTATATATGTATTTGTATGTATGTGTATACACCTACAAACATTTTTAAAGCTATTTTATTCTGATACCTTACTGAGTAACTTACTTAGCCCAGCCTTAAGTAGTTGTTAGTGTACATGAGTGCAATATAACTACCTTTCACTAAAATTTCATATTTAAAAAGTTATAAATTTATTTAAAATGGTGTACATTAGCCAGTTATGTTAGTTGCCTTGAGTCAAGAAGTGTTGTAGTGGAGAAGAGTGAGGTTTGTTCCATGTCAGAAAGGCACTTCTGTACAGCTGTGATTAAAGCACATTTCATAGTTTTGATCCTCCCTCCACATCTGTCTCCTTCAGCAACAGCCTCTGCAGCATACTGACAGCAGGAATCTCACCCATGGCTCACTCTTCATGTTGTTGGTGTCATTTTAGATGGTTGGCTTTTTGAGCTCTAGTTCGATGTTCTCTAAAGCCAAGTGCATTGAACAACTTTAGAAATCTTTTCTTTGGTGCCTTCTTTGGTCTAGTTCTTTGGTGCCTCACACTATACATTTCAGTCAGCTATTGTGTAGCGACAAAACCTGTGATTTATATGCTCACATTGTAAGAAAATGCTTGGTCTGATATGCTACATGAAAGGCAGCGCCTACAGACAGCTTGGTGTGTGGATAATTATCAATAAAGCGGTTTCATTCACATTAATACCCTGAACAGCCAAGTATCGAGCAAACACACTGAAATACTGTGCTACAGCAGCTTGACTAACCACGCTGGGTGATGTACATGGGTGAAATGATATGGTCTCTAAAGCAAAAGACACATTTTACAAAGACACATTTGTTAATTAGCACTGCAAGGAACACAGGGCTGATCTCACATGGTGTCAGGCTGTATCCAATATTGGTATTGGTGCATTTTGGGCCCATTTTTGAGCATTTGTAAAAATGTGAAAATGCAATACTTCATGGTTTTGCTCAGGCATTTTAAAATGACTCCACTATAGTGACAGAAAACTTGTGTGCATCATTTGAAGGGAAGAATGTCATGAATCCACACCAGCAGGATCCAAGAAATCCATGTGTTTCAAATGTTGATTTACTTGCTTTGCATTGTTTGATATGATTTGCACCTACTGCACTAAATCCAAAGTAACAGGCTTAATTATCTCTTTTCTTATAACTATGAAACATGCTGTTAGTCAGACTACTTCAAGTAGTGACAATATGAGTACTTGACGTAATGTGCTGTAGTCGTAATGCCCAACTCTGCTAACAACTTCTGCATTCATGAAGCACTTCAGGGCCTGGATTGAGTGCTGTAGCATTTGCCGTCATGTAAAGTTTGGAGACTGAGGCCTTGACTGATCCATCTTATGCCACTCATATCTAGATGTATTTGCTGAGTGCGTTTAACTCCCCACTAACTAAGTTGTGATGGCAACAATTACATTTTAATATCTACTCTACAGCTAAGTCAAGTAACCGTTAATAATGGAGAGCTTCCCAACCTTTTCTAACTCGCTTTCCACACAACCAATCATAAAAGCTTCTGTGGCCCTCAAGATTTTACCGACCAGATCGTTTGAATATAATACAGGTAGCATTGTAGACTGTCAGTTTTGCTGGAATTTGAAATATAACGCAACATAAACTGAAAAATAGCCAAACATTTTTTAACTCACCTAATGAGAGGTAATACATGTCAGCTACCAAGTGCTAGACAGCTTAACACTCTAACTCCTTGGGTCCACTGGTGGTTCCAAAACGCACTTTGTTGTATTATTTTCTTCATAACTCATGTTTTATAAGCGGGGTGTCATATAAGAGCTGTAACGGTCTTCTTTCCAGGCAAATAGATGGTGATGTAATTTTAAAACTTTAGAATAAAAGAAGCTGAACTTACAAGTTTTTTTTTTTTTTTTTTTTACTGAAAGTCGACCCATTTTTCCGCAAATCTGAGCTATAAACTGGATCGCAGATGGTATCTCTTCAGTGATCTGCTTTGTATAAATTACTTTTACAAAAAAACATGAAGAGCATCTAAGAGTTTTGGCTTTCAGCAGTAAATTGTAAGCATATATATCTATATGGTTATGATCAGAACTTTTACAAAAAAAAAAAAAAAACACAAATGTACATTTATTTCATGTACTTACTGAATAATTTGCCTTGCTTTGATTTGGGCATGTAAATTTAGATGAAAAAAACTAAATATACCTAAGAGCATAAATGATTAATTTGTTTGGCTATTTAAAAAAAAAAAAAAAGCAGTTGTTGCTTGTTTACAGTCATCGAACATGTGAAGCCTAAAGGCCTTTACACAGTGAACGCATTTACACAGTGAATTTTATTTTTGCATGGCAATAAAGTAGTTCAATCACATATATAACTCAATATTTTGCATACCAAAAGTGATTGATTTTTTTTTTTTGAAGGACAAAAATACAGCATCACTGTATTTGGTCTCTTTTTGACATTTGCAAACTTTCAGCAGTGTAGGGATTTGTTTCTCCTCGGCCGTCTCACAGATGGTGTTCTGAGCTCTGAAAGGAGCTTATCCAAGCTGTATCTGAAAGCTCTCATCGAGTTCCAACTCCTCAGTGAGGTGGTGAAACTCTCCACACTTTACTTTTTTCCCAAAACAGAACGAAGCCCACACAGTGTTGCCGTTTGCTCTTTTTGTGAGAAGCTGTTGTGTTAGTGGCGTGATACGGCTTGGTTCTGCATTTTTCTCCGTTTTTAAGTTTTCTCAAACTGAGATATCGTGAATGTTTCACTTGTTGGTTTCTGTTTGAAAGACCCTGTTTGTAAATAATTATAACCTATGATGGTGTTTTAGGGCCACTGCTAAAAGTAAATACAATAGACTTTGACAATAAGGTTGTATTTTCTTAAATTAAATGATAATATTTTGAGAAAAAAAGTAATGTTTCCAGAATAAAGTCAAAATGTGGGACATTGAGGGGTTGGTAAAATGAAACTTTCAATTTGGTTTTACCAGTAAAGAAATACTCAGTCTGGTGGCACGTCAGCTCCAGATTGTTAATAGTATAAGAAACGACTGTGTAAGAAACTGTGATGATTTAGAATAAAGAACCAGACGAACATGGAGGAAATGGATTTTTACCCAATTTTCTCCCAAATTTAGTCGTTTCCAATTCCACCCGCTACACAGGACCCCCCCAATCAAACAATACTACCAACGCTAGGAGGGTGCTGTTCAAGAAATGGTTTAGCGTAACGTTTTCCACATCTCCAAGATGTAGTTGATTGGCCAGGATATGTTTGGACGCAAAATTTTGCTGGAATGGTGAGTCAAAGATTGCTAAAAAAACATTAAAACTCAATAGTCACCCAAATGGCCTAAAATGTTTATACGGTGGAAATGACACAAATGGCAGTCAATTCTGATGCATTTGCCAAATGCTAGCTTAAGATGTTGCCACAGCTGGTGATGGATTACTTCAAAACTTGAGTCTAGTGGAATTGAAATGTGGATGTTAATATGGTTTTGATTAGTGACACTGATAAACCGTGAATCACTGACTCTGCTTTAATCTGCTAGGCCTTTTGTGTTCCTGCAGTACCTGTTGAAGCTTATTTGCTGCATGTTTGTGTTCTCTGTTCATTCAGCCCTTCTCTGGATAATGAAGCACAAGATGTTATCGATCTTTCTGCCTGCTGCTTTAAAGACTAGATTTGATTTCTGTTTAATCGACTTTAAAATGAGATCTTTACACCGCGCGACTCAGGCGCAGGGGGTGTTTGTCCGCCCCATTAGTTTTCTTTGTGTTCCTCATTGTTTTCGTGAGTCTGTGGAATGGATTAGCTGAAATTAAAACTGCATTATGAAGTCATGGAAGATGATTCGACTCAGTTACTGTATGGTATGTTTGATTTATTTTTGGGAAATGAGTAAATAAACAGACTCATTGAGGGTTTATTATAGATTTCGAACAATGTGAAAGCATTTCAGACTGGATCTTTTATTAGCTCTGTCTGTGGCATTTCTGACTTGGCGAAGTTTTAGCAGCATTGCATAGAGAAAAAAAATTTATTCATTATAAAATTGCAAAATTTTGGGTTTACAATTATTGCCAATACACAGCAGCCACAGTATACATATTTTATTGTTTAAATACTTGTAGTTTAAGCTCTTTGAGTAACAGATAAGCAAAATGCAGCTCTCAAGTCTTACTCAACAAGGTGGTGTGGTTTCTTTCTGGTGAGAGCACATTTTCTGCCAGTGGAGAATAGTCCATAAGGAATGGATAATAAGTACACTCTCACATGGGAGAACGTTAGTCAATCCCATGTTCAGGTCGATCACTTTCATCTATACATTAACGTTCAGGTTTGGTTATCTACTAGATTGATCCCCATTCGGGCAGAAAACCAATATAATGGACCAACAAGGGTCATTGACTTCACCTGCCAGAACTTGCTTTAGATGAAAGCATTTTTTTTTAAATGCGAGGACAAAATCCATTTTGAGTGTTTTGTCTACTTCACCAATAAAAAGGTCTAATAAATGTGTAAACATATTTTTTATTATATTTTATATAAGAACGAATTATTATATATATTATATAATTATTATATATAAATAATTATATAGAATTATTATATATAAATAAATATATGCTTTGTCTAATTCACAGTTCTGTTTCGCATTGTTTTATCTGATTTTCTTCATGTTTATTCAAAGTTTTCTTTTGTAGTTTGAAGTTGCAGTATCTTTAAATATCCCACTAGAATCGTATAATGGCTGAGATGTTATCTTCTGTAGCAGTTCCCTATGAATGCTCTAAAATCTGCTCCACTTTTAAGCCATATAGCAATTGATAATGGCCAAAGTACCTTTAGAGGCTGATGGTAAGGAATGTTTGTTCATTTGTTGTTTGTTACTCATAATCCTCTAAAAGTTTTGTTAACAAACGTCACACAAACATTACAGACTGCTGCCCTCCAAAGGTGTTAACAAACATCAAATAAACTAAGATCCTTACACACCGCTGCCCTCTCAGAGTGTTTTAAGAAACATGACTCATTATTGACCTATAAAGATGACAACATCAAATAAACAAACATAAATTAGCACTGCCCACCAAAGGTGTTAACAAATATCAAATGAACAAGTATTACACACTTCTCCCCTATAAAGGTGTTAATAAACATCAGTTAAATAAATGTCACTCGCTGCTCCCCCCGTAAAGGTGCTAAAAAACATAGAATAAATAAAGGTAGCTCACTACTGCTTTATAAACATGTTAACAAACCTCAAATAAACGTCACTCTAAAGGTGTTAACATTGAATGAACAAATATAACTCACTGCTTTCTTATTAAGGTGTTAATAAACATCAGTTAAACAAACTTCACTCCCTGCTGCCATAGAAGTGAAGAAATGAGAACTTTTGTTGTGTTTGCAAACTTGTGATGTGCTTTAATAATAAAAAAAAATTCCTTTCTTTTATGAAAACTGCTTGAGGCAGCGTAGTTGTTTGAGAGTGAATGCTAACAATGGCAGAAAATAATTGTGGTCAGCTTAAACATTTTGTGATCATCTCAAATGTCAAGCGATTCAGCTTATTCTGTTTATTATTACTTTATTTAAAGCCTCATTTTTTTGCCCACCTGTCTGTTATTTGCTGTGGAAAAGCTTCTAATTGTAGTGTGCTTTGTAGCTGACTGTTGGAGAGTTAGTTGACACTTCAGAGAGAAATCACTGTCATAGCTAAAGGTACCAACTCCACATTTCCCTCATTGGGAACGCTGCTGACAGCTGATCCCCAAGAGTCCAGATTCGTGTTAGAAACTTGACAGCAAGAAGAAATTCTTTGATGTGATGTTGGTGCATTAGCTCGTTACAGAGGCCCTGCTTGGCCCATTGTCCATTGTGCTCATTCAAAAATTAACAATCATTACGATAGTCCGCAACAATGGTCCACTTTCAGAATGTAGGTCAGCACACAAAGGTCTAAACAGTAGCTATATTTCATGAGAGCCATGTTTCGTGTCAGGAGGCAAAAGAGATGATGGCCAGTTTGAAATAGGTTTTAGGCCGTGCTTTGTTTGGGTTGTTGTCAGCATGTGTTAAGGCAGTTGAAGGATTTCATTAAAAATAACGCTGTGTTTTAACATAATGAAATTACTATGTTGTCTTGCACATATTTTAGTAGAACTTTGACATATAACATTATAGAGCCGTTACAGCTGAAGTTGAAATACTCTATTAGAGTTCAAAATCCACTTTAGGACACATTTACTTCAAAAACAATGGGATCTAGCTGCTGACCATGAGGGACAGGGATGCTGTCTCACTTCCTGTTATAAAATGCAGGGGTGTAGCTAAAATATGGCTCCACCTATGGGCTAAGATGTGTTTTGGTAAAAATACCAATGGGATGATAATCGTGAGAATTATTTGAGTAGTTTTTTAATTTAAAAAATCAAACTCAGTCTTTCAAATTCACTTTTGAAGAAATCAAAAAGATCTTTAAAACACAGAATTTTTAATATTTATGTAGTAAGTTGACATTTAGGGGTTAGGACAAACACCTCCAAATAGAAAGTACCCTATAAATTATGATTTTGCATACATTTAGAACATTGCTATCTCAGTTATTGTCTTTCGTTTTAATAGACCATTAAACAAATCTTGTAAATGTCCATGATCAAAATACTTAATTGTTTTTTAATAATTGTTGATCTGTGATTGTTTTTTTTTTCCCCTGTTCTCGTGTTGAGCAATGTCAACACTCAGTCACTGTTCAGTCCTACTACCCTTTGTCCATCATTATTGCAGTCAGCAGAGCAACCTTGCTGGTTTAAACAGCCTTACCAGTCCAAAACTGCTAACAATAAACAGAAGTATATTACCAAAAAAAAAAAAAAAATTGTGTGAAAAGAACTAACTGTCTGAGAAGCACTAACAAAAAAAAAAAAAAAAACTGCTAAGAATTCTTGGAAGGATTTCTTATAAACAATTAATTTGAATTAGCACTTTTCATTCAACATGATGACCATTTTTTGAATTGTACACATGAACGCGTAAAAAAATGCAGCTTCCAGCAGCCGACAACTTCCTTTAGCCTGCAACTTAGTGATGCTCAACTCTGGGTTTACTGGAGTTGACTGCTGGAATGTTTGCAGTTTGGACTCCGTAACTCTTCATTTTAACCAGTAGCACCAAAGCCATTAATAATGGGACACAGCAGAGATTAAACCATTAAGCTGTAGCCTATAAAGGAGATTGTTGGCTTTGTAATTAGTCCCCTGACAAAAAAGCTTAAAAGCTATGAGCTACAGGCTTAATATTGAATGTTGTTTAAACAATGCATATGGACTTCATGCTAGTCATGGTTAGACCATATATGTTTGTTAACTAGTGCTAATATGTGATATAGTAAGTAAGTAGGCTTAATATGTCATATGCTACATTAGGCTGTATTGTTTTTGTTCAGTTAAGCATAAAATCATTTGCATGAAATACTGCACTGTGTTTTGATTTCATGGTTCATCTGTAGGGTTTTTTGGGTTTGTCAGGTTATGAATGTTCACTGACTAGTAGGTCTGTTATGAAAAAGTCAAAAGAATTTGCTGTAATTTGTGTCCATATTTGCATCCTTGCTTTATTTTTTTAAACTGTGCCAGCAGATATTATTGTTTATCCATTCAAACATGTAAACTCTTTGAAAGTGTTATCGGTCTTGGTGGTATTGTTTTTATTTGATGTTGTTCTTATTTTTTACATGAGCCAGAGTGCACATCCCTGCTTTTAACTGTCTGTACTATAAACCCAGTTCAAAAAAGCTGGGACAGAAAGTAAAATGCAAATATAAACCAAAAGCAGTGATTAGCAAACTGCCTTTTAGATGCATTTAATTTACATCGCAAAGAAAATTTCTACATTTTATTTTATCAGTTTTGTAAATTTTTATAAAGATGCACTATTTCCAAATTTGATTCCTGGATCACATTCCAAACAAGTTAGGACAGGGGCAGTGTCCATCCATCCATCCTTCCATCCATCCATCCTTCCATCCATCCATCCATCCTCAACCGCTTATCCGGGTCCGGGTCGCGGGGGCAGCAGCCTAAACAAAGAGGCCCAGGCCTCCCTCTCCCACCCCACCTCCTCCAGCTCTTCCGGAGGGATACCGAGGCGTTCCCAAGACAGTCGAGAGATATAATCCCTCCAACGTGTCATGGGTCTTCCCCGGGGTCTCCTCCCCATCGGACATGTCTGGAACACCTCTCTAGGGAGGCGTCCAGAGGCCATCCTTACCAGATGCCCATACCACCTCAACTGGCTTCTCTCAACGTGGACAAGCAGCGGCTCTACTCCAAGCCTCTCCCGAATCGCTGATCTTCTCACCCTATCTCTAAGGGAGAGTCCGGCGACCCTGCGGTTAAAGCTCAATTCGGCTGCTTGTATCCACAATCTCGTTCTTTCGGTCACTACCCAAAGCTCATGAACATAGGTGAGAGTCGGAGCATTGATTGACCGGTAAATTGACAGCTTCGCCTTCTGGCTCAGCTCTCTCTTCACTGTGACGGACCGGTATAGGGTCCGCATTACTGCAGACGCCACAGCAATCCGCCTGTCAACCTCTCGCTCCATCCTTCCTTCACTCGTGAACAAAATCCCAAGATATTTAAACTCCTCCACTTGGGGCAAGAATTCACTCCCGACCTGGACAGAGCATTCCACCCTTTTCCGACTGAGGACCATGGTCTCAGATTCAGACGTGCTGATTTTCATCTCAGCCGCTTCACGCAAACTGGTACAGGGAGAGCTGGAGGTCCCGGCCTGATGACGCCAACAGGACCACATCATCCACAAAAAGCAGACGCTTGGCTGTTCGGAGAAATTCTGTCCATAAAAGTTATGAACACAATCGGTGACAACGGACAGCCCTGTCAGAGTCCAACCCTGACTGGAAACCAATCCGACTTACTGTCAGCTATACAAACCAAGCTCCTGCTCTGTTTGTACAGAGACTGAATGGCCTGTAAGAACGAGCCCCTCACCCCGTACTCCTGAAGCACTCCCAACAGGATTCCCTGAGGGACGCGGTCAAATGCCTTCTCCAAATCCACAAAACACATGTAGACTGGTTGGGCGAACTCCCAGGGGGACCGCCCTAGATGTCCACGCGATGTTGCAGAGGCGTGTCAGCTAAGACAGCCCTACAACATCCAGAGCCCTCAGGAATTTCCGGGCGGATCTCATCCAACCCCAGTGCTCTGCCACCAAGGAGTTTTCCAACCACCTTGGCTACCTCAGCCCAAGTGATGGACGGACCCTCACTCAGGTCTCCAAGCTCTGCCTCCTCTGGGGAAGGATCATTGGTGGGATTGAGAAGATCCTTGAAGTATTCCTTCCACCATCCAATGATGTCCCCAGTCGAAGTCAGCAGCCCCCCAACCCCACTGTATACAGTGTTAGTCTGGAACCACTTTCCTCTCCTGAGGCGCCTGACGGTTTACCAGAACCTTCTCAGTGCCTGTCGATAGTCTTTCTCCATGGCCTCACCAAACTCCTCCCACACCCAAGTTTTTGCCTCAGCAACCGCTGAAGCTGCGGCCCACTTGGCCCTTCGGTACCCATCTTTTGCCTCCAGAGTTCCACAAGCCAACCAGGCCCGAAAGGACTCTTTCTTCAGCTTGACTGCTTCCTTTACCCGAGGTGTCCACCAGCGGGTTCGGGGATTGCGGTCACAGCTCCAATCCGCTGCATCGACAAAAATGGAGGCACGGAACAGGGCCCACACGGACTCAATGTCACCGGCCTCCCTCGGTATGCAGTCGAAGCTTTGTCGGAAGTGGGAGTTAAAGATCTTTCTGGTAGGTTCCTCTGCCAGACGTTCCCAACAAACCCTCACAACTCGTTTGGGTCTGCCAGGTCTGTCTGGTATTTTCACCCGCCATCTGATCCAACTCACCACTAGGTAGTGATCGGTTGACAGCTCTGCTCCTCTCTTCACCCGGGTGTCCAAAACATACTGTCGCAAATCCGATGATATAACTACGAAGTCAATCAACAAACTGTGGCCTAAGGTGTCCTGATGCCATGTGCACTTATGCACACCTTTGTGTTCTAACATGGTGTTTGTTATGGACAGACTGTGGCGAGCACAGAACTCCAATAACAAAACACTACTCGGGTTCAAATTGGGGAGGCCTCTCCCACAGGTGGTGGATCCATGGGAGAGCATTGGGCAGTGTATGACAGGAAAGTTTGTGGAATTATCAAAATACCTGTTTTAAAACTTTCCACTTGTACACAGGTGAATAGATAATGCTATCATGATTGGGTATATGGAGCATTCCTGAAAGGCGAGGATGGATCAATGTTTGCCGCTTTGCGAAAAAGTCAGCTAAACACACATCAGCTAAACACACAATATAAGCCATGTAGCAATAATTATGGACAAAGTAGCACCTTTTAGAGGGTGATGGTGAGGAATGTTTGTTTGTTTGATGTTTGTTGCTCACCCCTACCCTCTAAAAGTTTTTTTAACAAACGTCACGCAAACATTGCACACTGCCGCCCTCCAAAGGTGTTAACAAACATCACACAAAGATCCTTACACACCGCTGCCCTCTCAGAGTGTTTTAAGAACCATGACTCATTGTTGACCTATAAAGATGACAACATCAGATAAACATCAATTAGCACTGCCCACCAAAGGTGTTAACAAATATCAAATAAACAAGTATTACACACTTCTCCCCTATAAAGGTGTTAATAAACATCAGTTAAATGTCACTCGCTGCTCCCCCCGTAAAGGTGCTAAAAAAACATAGAATAAATAAACGTAGCTCACTACTGCTTTATAAACATGTTAACAAACATCAAATAAACGTCACTCTAAAGGTGTTAACATTGAATGAATAAATATAACTCACTGCTTTCCTATCAAGGTGTTAATAAACATCAGTTAAACAAACTTCACTCACTGCTGCCATAGAAGTGAAGAAATTAGACGTCACTCTAAAGGTGTTAACGTTGAATGGACAAATATAACTTGCTGCTTTCCCATAAAGGTATTAACAAACATCAAATAAATGTCACTCTAAAGGTTTTAACATTGAATGAACAAATATAACTCACTGCTTTCCTATCAAGGTGTTAATAAACATCAGTTAAACAAACTTCACTCACTGCTGACATATAGAAGTGAAGAAATTAGAACTTTTGTTGTGTTTGCAAACTTGTGATGTGCTTTAATAAAAAAATGTTTTTTTCCTTTCTTTTATGAAAACTGCTTGAGGCAGCGTAGTTGTTTGAGAGTGAATGCTAACAATGGCAGAAAATAATTGTGGTCAGCTTAAACATTTGTGATCATCTCAAATGTCAAGCGATTCAGCTTATTCTGTTTATTATTACTTTATTTAAAGCCTCATTTCTTGCCCACCTGTCTGTTATTTGCTGTGGAAAAGCTTCTAATTGTAGTGTGCTTTGTAGCTGGAACACATGCATGAGTGCAAGTGCATGAGCAACTAGTCCAAGTTAATCCAGTTTAAGGACAGGATTTCTTCATCTACAGTCCAAAACATTATTCAAAGATTTAGAGAATACAGAGAAATCTTTGAGTGTAAGTGGCAAAGGCGAAAACCAATAATGAATGCTTTTGATTAGGGATGCATCAATATTGATATTGGGAAACAGCCCAATACTGTCCTCATTTACTGGTACTCATACAATATGCACCGAAACCAACATCCTACACCAGCTGATGCCACATGGCATAAGCCTAGAGTACACTGTCGTGCTAATGAACAAATAATTTGAGGCTTTGTCATCACATGATGGCCTGGTCAAACATACAATCTGAGTTGTACTTTTCAGGTCAAAACCGACATGCAAATGATTGTTTTCTTTTCCCCCTTCCCATCCATTCCAACTTTTTTGCAATTGAGTCTGTGCATGCTTGACTGGAAGTTTGGCATCCTGCTTATAAACACCCATTGAATATAGGTTTTATAACATTTGTGTTTGTGTGTGTGTGGGTGGGTTTTCAGGAGCGCGATGGCATGAGAGCAATATTGGAATCCTATGACAGCGAGCTGGCTGCAAGCGAGTACTCTCCTCAGCTCACACGCAGAGTTAAGGAAGCCGAAGAGATGCTACAGAAAGTCCAGGCTCACAACACTGAGATGGAGGTGAAGACTTCAAATCCCATAATGCACCCATCACCTCACTAATTGAGTTAACTAAAAATAGTTTATGGCAGGCTGCACTTTTTATTTCTTCTCTCTCGCTCTCTCGCTCTCCCTCTATCTCTCTCCCTCTCACTCTCTCCTTCTGTTTCCCCTCTATTGTTCTGGTAGGCTCAGCTTTTTAAAGCCCAGGAGGAAGCTGGAACATTCAAACTGCAAGCTCAAGCGGTATGTTATGTGCACCATGAGTACTGTTTGCCTCTTGCTTTCTTTCTCACTCTTCGATGCATTTATACACACAATCTTTCATTTTTAAAAATTATTTTTACTTCTTGTACTCAGATTATCAACAGTTCTTTCCATAGACGTATTAAATAATAAGCCAGTAAAAATAAACTACAGTTGTGTGCCATTAATATCTTAATTCAGCCAGACTTTGATTTATGAGATGTGGAAGCAGAAGGTAATGATACACTTATGTCATTTCTGGGCCGATATTAGCGATCACTTATTTCACTTTCAAGAATGAATACATAATAATAAATAGAACAAACTTAAGTGCATTTCTGTAAATGTTAATGTACAATTGTGATTTATTCCTTAAATTTAACATATTAAATTTAAAATGTGGCATGTGCATATGTTTGGGGCCCCTTTTGGCTGAAATCACAGCCTCAGAATGTTTCTTGTATCCACTTTTCCTTACAGAACGCCCCTAGAAATATGCATAGCTTGTCTTGCGTGCACTTCGCGTGTGTGTATATATATCCTCAGATTTTCGATAATATTCATGTCTGATGATGGTGAATGTGAAATGTCTTTCTTCAATTCTTGTTCCAGTTTTTTTTTATGTAAAGTAGTTTCAGGTTGATTTCGGGGTCTTGTTATAATGTCCACCCTCTTTTTTTTTTCTTTTATCAGTATCTTCACTGATGGTTAGCCAGTAATTTCCAGGATTTGTTGATATTAAGTAAAATCCCTTCTTCACTCCACAACATTTCCGGTGCCACAGCCTGCAGCACAACCCCAGAGCTTAACAGAGCCACCCACATGCTTAAGAGTTGGCAAGGTGTTCTTTTATTGAAATGCATCTCCACATTTCAGTCCACAGCGCTTGTTTCCAAAATGCCTCTAGTTTAAATGTTGTGTTGCAGACTTCAGACATGGTGAGATCACAGTTAAGGTTGCCTTCTGATGACTCTTCCATGTGGATGATGTTTGTCCAACAACACTGCACAGTGTGCAAGTGCATCACTGTTCCAGTGCCAGCTAAATCTTCCAGCAGGTAGAACTTTGATGTGGGGGGGTTGCTTTTATAGTCTTCTGCTGGTATGTAGCAGTAAGTTAGTTTTAGTTTCAGATCTTTAGCCTCTTAGTGGAGGCCATGACTGGTCAGTGTAAGTACAACACCCTGACAAGTTTGAAGGGTCAGATACTATATAGCGCTGTGGAATTGTGGGCACCTCATTAAGGCCCAGTAAGTCAAATAAGTCCTGAGATGTTACAAGGAAAAATAACACTGGTGGATTGACTGAAAGGGCAACCAAATGCCACATTTTATGTTAATATGAAGTATATTAGTTTGGCAAATGAATGCTAAATGTGCATTAGGTTTAAGTTTGTTTTCACACGTATTTTACAGTAGTTAGGAAATGTTAAGTGTGAATGCAAGCAAGAGTTTAACTCCTGATACGATTGACACAGCAGTTTACCTGCATGAGACCATGTGTCAAATCAAATCAAATCAAATTTATTTGTATAGCGCTTTTACAACGGATGTTGTCACAAAGCAGCTTCACAGAACTCCAGAAAAGACAGTTTTAACAAGAATGTAAAAACCCCCAGGTGAGCAAGTCAGGGGCACCAGTGCCAAGGAAAAACTCCCTCAGAGCTGAGGAAGGAGCCAGGCTCACCAGAGCGGACCCATCCTCCTCTGGTCAAACTTACCTACAAGTGATTGTACTACTAATATTAATAGCAGTAGTATTAGTTGTAGTTATAGCTAGGAGTCTATGAAAACATCAATGTAGGGTGGGCAGCTAGTCCAAGGTAGGTGGCGGTAGCTGGTCTGAAGTATGTAGCAGGAGGGCTCAACAGTCAGTTGTCCTTCAGTGTCCAGCCGGACATGTGGGCGATTGTATACTCGGAAGAAAAGCAGGGAGAGGGAGTTAGTTTTATTTTGTCTGTTTGTACGTAAAATAGGGAACGTGAACATTTCCAGAGTTCCTCGTGCAGCTCCCATTAAATTACTGAGAGGATTTAGGTGTGAACAGAAGCTGGTACTTTACTGGCTAAGACAAGGCACATTTTAGTGGCCAGTGTATTTTGTACATCAGTGGTTTTTAACCTGTGGGCTATGACCCAACAACTATAGTTGACTAGTGTTGCTGGGGGGGCCAGTGGCAGGATTTTTTTGTTTTGTTTTTTAAACAGCTAAAAATCGTTAATATCACTCCCCCAACATTGACAATCAAGCACCCCAAAATCCCCCCTTTATACCCTGCAGTCACTGGAAATTCAAAAGCACCTGTATTAGTAGATTGTTAAAACTTCAAAAAATCATTCAACTGCATGTGCAGTACTTCAGAAACACACATAATTTGCATTTTGTCTCAGTGTGAAAGTCTTACCGGTTATCTTGTTTCAGGGTAAAAGGTTTAGAGTAGATATGCAGGGTAAGGGTGCCTACAGAGGACAGACTTGGGCCCGATCCCATTTCTTATTTTTACCCCTACCACTTGTTTGTTTTCGAGTGCCATTCGAGTCTTATCAAATAAGGCTTTGTCGTATTAGATGAGTCCAAGAAAAAAAAGATTGGATTGGTTAAATCTTATGGGCTCCAGAAGCTTTTATGGACATTTGCGTGATCCGCAACTTGCAGAAGGTTAGGAGCTCCTGTTGTGCGTGATTGCAGTGGTAGACCACTGAAGACAAGCAGCAAAACTTTGCGTGAGTGTGACCGCTACTGTGCAAACGAGCTTGCATGGCTGTAGCAGTTCAGAATAAACCAAACCTCTGGTAGTCTATGTGCATGGTTTTAATATAATTTGCTGTGCTAACCATTTCAGTGAGTTTGAGAAGAACATAGTCATTCGCTAAGTATGTAGCTGTGGGCGCGAGAACAACTGAGGCACCAACATATTGGGAATAATTATCGGCAGTAGTTACAACATCCAACCAGGGGCAATAATTATATTTCCAATTAACATATTGAGCTGTAGCACTGTAAATAGGATCTACAGTGAAAAAGATATTCTAGTGACATACAAGCGTTTTTCTTGTACTTTCTGATGAGCTTTAAACAGAATGGGTGAGTTATTGATGTTCTGTAAAAGTTGTGTTTTAGACTCTTCCCATTATTAGGAAAGCAACTTTTAGTTGGAAAACTGTCCTCTGCCATGTAGATAATGGTCTCCATTATGTAGCCCCTCTTAACCACATCTGAAAGCCCAGTACTGAATACAATTTTGAAAAGCTCAGATACCTGAGACAAAACCATGCCTTTTCAGCGTGCTCTTCATAAGGCTGAAAGACTGAGCTGTACCCTTGTGAGGCCCAGTTTCCTAGAAGTGTCAGTGTTAAGTATTAGAGAGAACATTCAAAGTGGCACTTGCTCGGCCTTTTTTGTGTTATAGGGCTTTTGGGAATCGCATCCCGGATTGTTGGTTTGGTTTGTCCTATTTCTCTGAAAGGACTACATATTTTCTACCTCTAACCGTTTTATCTTCTCAGCAAGCTGTCAAATTCTTTTCTTGTTTGTTTTTTGTTTTTTGCTTTTTGTATTTTTGCAGAGCTGCCACCCTGCAAAGTAACTTTTTTCAGATCCATTCTAGAACCGTCTCAAATGTTCCAAATTGAATATTGACTATGCAAAATATTAAACTAATCTGTTTACATTTTTCTGCAGAGGTTTTCTACCTTCATTTTACAGACCTCCAAAACAAAAAATAAATGTACGTGCTTAGCACACAAACACTCATGCATGTCTATTGACTGCGTACAAATGTGTATGTGGGCCCTCTGTGGTCCATAAATACATTTATGTGCATACAATATGGATGAGAGGATGTGTATCAAAAGCTCTGTAACTAAATATGTAATGTTTTAACTGTATTCTTACAAAAAAAAAACTCTTTAAATTCAAACTGTATTCAGTCGTCTTCTATGAGTTTATTGGCTCGTTTCAAAGCTGAAATCTGATTATTGTCCGACTCACATAGACCCAGAGTTTCCCCATTATCTGATTAATCAAGTGCATGTACACGTCCATCGGGTTACTGACCAAATCTGATTTTCTGCAGTTATCAAATTATTAAGTGCATGTAAACTCACTCACTGACAGGACATTGGAAATTAGCATTATGCTTGTGGTAGAAATTTCATGCTAAAATTAGCAGTTTCGGAAACTGCTATCATCTCTGGGATGATGTTAGTTAGGAACATATTAGAGCCAGGTATGTTTGATCTAAACTCTCAAGGGTGGTAGATCTCCAGGACTTGGGAAACTGTGGTGAGTTGTAGATGAGCATGCTGTTACAACGTCTTCGTAATAATCGTTGTGTTAAAGGAAAGATAAAGAGAGTTTGTGCACTAATCTCTTTTTACATTGTAAATGTAAAATGTCTGTATAATAAATTAACAAATTTCATTGGTCAGGTTGCACTGGAACTTGAAACTCTGAAGGAACAACAATCCTCAGTTTCTGAAAGCAGTCCCATAACAACAGAGGAGGAACTTAACTCCTTAAGGTAAGTAAATATTGTGTTTGCATTAACGTTTTTTCATTTGGACAATGTTTTTATTCAGACTGACTTGTACAGACTTGACAGACTGAATGTAATCATAGTAAAGAGGGATAAGAGTGTAGTGTGAGGAGTCTGGCCCAAGGATCCTTAATGGTATAGCATGGTGTACTTGCCCTGACAGGGAATCAAACCCTAGTAGTGTTGCCCACTATGCCATATTGGCCATTATACCTGATATTGACTAAATCTGTCACTGTAAGTTAGAATAAAAAGTTGTCATTTTGTTAGTTGCTTCTTATTTATGACTTTTATCTGTTTGTCTTTGGTTCAAACCCTGTTCAGTCTGCTCAAAGGACCTTGATCTACTGGATCAGTTGTTGGATCCAGGTTGCAGCTGAACTATGCAGACAGGGCCAAGCTCATCATTTGGCCACTGAAATTGGTCTATATTGTGGTTCACATTAAAGGGCTCGTGGTGAAAATAGTTTTTTGAAATATTTTTTTTAGAATGGCCCTTACCATGTCCAGACTTGAATATTTAAAAAAAAAAAAAAAAAAAAATAGGTTAGATCTCAAACATGATGCATGCATACAAGAAGACATAGGGATATTTCTGAACTCCTAGGAAAAATGGGGAAAACTTCCTAAATTGAGACTAGAAAGACTATGAGCTGGCTCAGAGAAACATTTGAAGTCTGTGATTTCAGCCAGTTTTGTGTAAAATAAATTATGACTGGTTTTATGACTGGTTTTGTTGCATAAAATGACTGGTCACAAGAAAAACGTGGGAAATGTCACGTTACTGTGTCTTGTGGCACTGCCTAGCTGCTGTGGAAACCTGATTATTCCACATTAGCATGTGTGGCCTTTGTGCCAACCCCCCCCCCCCTTTGATCATGCAAACCTTCACATTCTGTAAATTGTCCTTTAATCCCTCTTGAACTTCTGTCCCTGAGGAGCTCACGGTTAATTGGGGAATCCACATATTGCCTGCTGTCACACACAATTGACTATTTGTTTTGCTGAGTATAAAGTTATAAAAGAAATCCGGGAAAAAAAATAAAAAGCTACCCCACCAAAGAAAAGTTATAGCAAACACTGTGTGTAATTACATAGTTCATTTAACCACTGTAATTAGTAAGGAATAAATGAATAGTTATGCATATCAGCATCTGTTTCCAAAAACAGAAGAACATGAAGTAAAAGAACAAAAGGAGGAAAAAGTGGGATAAAAAAACACAAACATACATGAAGGGAAGATGGACCATTTAATAAATAGAATTTTATCCCCTAAGGCGTTGTTCACGTTAGCAGGCTGAAGTGGCACAAATCAGATTTTTTGCCCTAATGTGGCTCAGATCTAATGTTTTCAGGGCTTTGTGGACATTCAGATCTGATATGAGTCACTTTTACATGTGGTCCTAGATTAGATACGTATGCAGTTAATGTCCATACTACCTTAATGTGATGCTGAGATCGGAATTCGTGTGGTTTTTTTTTCTTTTCTTTTCTACGGTACGTGCACCACTAGAAACATTCAGCGTTACCATGGCAGCAGTGCTGAACAGAAGTTAAAGCCTGTTAATGGTGGAAAAGAAACACATCTCACCTTTTTCTCCTTCGTCTCGCTCTAATAATGAAGCTGAGAGCTGATCAGAGTTAATGATCTTCACAGCTAAGCTCGTTCTGCAGGTTAGTTTGTGCTGATGATGAACATGATTCATTTATGTGACATTACTGAGTAGGTGCACCTGAGGGTCATTTCAGGATGCCGGTTCGTTCACATTGACAGAGAGTGAACCATTGTGGCAAAGAGATCGGATTTGAGCAAAAACTCAGATTTGAGCAACAAGACTTGTAATATGAACATAGTTTAAATGTCTCTTGAAGGCCTCCGGGGAAGGATTTCCTCATCACAGCTTCTGAATGCGAATGGGTCACTCACTGTCATTCAGAAGCAGATCATACAGTTAAAACCTTTTTATTCTCAAGAAGATATGAAGATTAAATAAACGAGGCAGAGAAATAAAAATGATAAGTCAAATATGGATTGCATCCAGTCATGTTAATAAAAGGCTTTATTTTCATATTCTGAAAATGCTTTACCTAAAGTCCCAGATCAGAGCATTCTGTGATTTTTAGAATGACAGTGTGATAGTGGTCTGTGTCTAAGACGTTTTCAGACGCTCCTTTGGATCAGTGTTAATATTGTTCCATATCTTATTCACTTTGGAATTATTTATAGAACGCCTTTCAACGGACACTGTCATAAAGCAGCTTTGCAAAAACCCAGATTTAGACCCCTAATGAGAAAGCTGAGGATGACTATATCAGGAAAAGCTCTCTAAGACCATGAGAAAGAAACACCAAGATAGGAAAAAGGAAATACCACACAGGAGCATGAGGAAGAAACACTGAGAGGAACCATGACTCGAAAGGAAAACTTCCTAAGAGCACAAGGAAGGAGCACTGTGAGTAGAAAGACTGAGACTCAAATGAAAAAGCTCTCTACAATTGTGAGCAGCAAACACTGAGAGGAACCAAGACTCAAATGGAAGAACTATTTTAGAGGATAGGATTTCTGCCTATCATTCCACTCAACACTCTGGGTCTGAAAGGATGAGTAGCTGTCAAGAAGCTATGACTGAGAAAAGGAAATGGATGAAAAATGCAGTTCAACTGGGGTCGGCAACATGTGGCTCTTCTATTGCGTTGTTTCGGCTGCACAGCAGAATTAGAATTTTAGGTAAAAATAAAACAATCCTCCTTTTATAGTAAAATAAAGCTCTGCTGATCATTCTAACACAGTTTTAGCAATAAATGTCTTAAACTCTGGAGTTAATGTAGCCTATTACTGCTAATTCACAGACCTTTAAACCTGAAGTTTGGAATGCAGAGACAGCCGGTCACATAGCAGCTCCTCCAACAGTCTCTAGCTAGTAGCTAACGATATGGCAAAGAGAGAGATTTAACACGAACGTTGATCATTAGGAGATGAACGGACTTATCAGTATTTCTAAGCGTTCCTGCCTGTTTCCTGATACGGTTAATCTACAACAAGAAACTGACAATCTCCAGCTTCTTATTCAAATTTTCCTTAAATCGACCTTAAATGCTGCAGCTGTTATATTCTGGAGTGGAGCAGGAAAATTTGAACAAGAAGCTGATGAATGAGAAGCGACTTCAGCCTTGTAAAACAGTCGAACACAGAGACATTGTACAAGAAACTATTCTACTTTTGAGGAAAAGTTTCCTGCCGGAGCTGCGAAAAAAGCAGCTATAGCTGAGCTAAAGCTTAAAGCAGAGCAAAGTCTGTGTTTCAGTTTATATTTTTAGCCTATGCTAGCACATTAGCA
The DNA here is from genome assembly GCF_015220715.1 of Pygocentrus nattereri. Taxonomy (NCBI): domain Eukaryota; kingdom Metazoa; phylum Chordata; class Actinopteri; order Characiformes; family Serrasalmidae; genus Pygocentrus; species Pygocentrus nattereri. The sequence continues at coordinate 11,403,942 of NC_051222.1, read as the reverse complement.
CATACTGAGACATACAGGCAAGGTGATAAAATGGACAAAATGTTGTGGCTCCTGAGTAGACATCTGATATGTGGAGTAAGGTTTACAGACCAGTAAAAATTTGCACGGACAGAGTGCAAATTTGTAATTGAGAACGGACAATACAACCAACGTCTAAGATTGAACTTGGAAGGATAAATGCTTCACTGCTGATAAGATCCTTAACATACAGAGTAACTCCTGGTGTTCTCAGAATAATGGCCTGACCATTCCAGAGCCCAGACCTCAACATCATTGAACATTTTAGGATTGCTTGGATCGTGAAAATAAACTACCAGCTTCTAAGAAGAAACTTTTGTGGTGTGGAAAAATGTCCTTGCAGATTTTCTAAAGAACTGAAAGCAGGAATTCTGGAAAAAAAATGAAAGCACTAACAATGACAAAGGTTGAACAAATTAAATACTGAAAAAAAACAACATTGTATTCGGTTGTTGAAGCCTGGCCTCAACCCCACTGAACACCTTTGGGAGGGACTGGCACGTTGATTGTGAGCCAGGCCTTCTTGTCGTACAGTGCCTGACCTCACATGTGCTCTTTTGACCTAATGGGCCCAAATTCCAACATAAAACTCTCCAAATCTTGTGGAAAGCCTTAGAAAAAATGAGCTTGTTATAGCTGCAGATGGGGGCCAACTCCATATTAATATTTGATATAATATTTGAATGTGATGTCCAACAAGCTTATATAGTTGTGGTGGTCAGGTGTCCACATACTTTTGGCAGTATAGTGTGGGTGGAGCTCAAAGTGGACTGAATGTAACTACAGGATAGGTGTTTCTTATAAACTGGAAATGTATAGTCTCAGTGTATTGTAGGCTACAGCATGTGCATCTGTGGAGTGCTTATAGCTCAAAATTCATGTGTAGTTGAAGAGCCGCTGTCTTTGTAGAGCTGCAGTGCATGTGAGTAATTCTCTGGATTACTTGATAGTGTTGTCAATTCACTCCATCTGCTCCATTTTCAAGTTATCATCCCTTTTGCATTAGCAGTATGCGTTAAAATTGCATTTACAGTGATACATTGGTTTTTTTTTTTTCCCACTTTTAATTCCTAACCCTTGTGACTAGCTGAATTGGGAAGCATAAATCTGTCTTAAACGTCTAGCAGTTTGAGGTGGAAAACACAAAGACACCATCACATTAACTGTCACAGCGGACTACAGGAACGCAGCCAGTTCATTGACTCCTGCACAGTATAGTTTTTAGGATTAAACTGAAGTATTAAACTTTAATGCGTTCAAGTGATAAATAATGGATTGTAAGCACTGAGTGATATGTTTGACTGGGCTTAGTCTCCTTAGGCTTAGGGAACTACCATATCAACCGTTGCAAGTTTTCCGTATCTTTCATGTTGTATCATCTGGGCAAGTACTTTGTGAAGTAATGTAGTTTTGCCAGTTTTCTACTTTTTGCTCCTGTAAATTTGGCCAGCTCATGAAATTATGCACATGCTTCTCTCATTAAAACCACAACATTGTTTCTGTGTTCATTGTCCATTTTATCAGTTCCACTTACTATATCGGGGCACTTTGTAGTTCTACATTTACAGACTGTAGTCCATCGGTTTCTCTGCATACTTTGTTAGCCCCCTTTTAACCTTTTCCTCAGTGGTCAGGACCCCCATAGACCCTCACAGAGAAGGTGCTATTTGAGTGGTGGATCATTCTCAGCACTGCAGTAACACTGGCATGGTGGTGATGTGTTAGTGTGTGTTTTGCTGGTCTGAGTGGATCAGACACAGCAGTGCTGCTGGAGTTTTTAAACAGCGCTGTGTCACTGCTGGACTGAGAGTAGTCCACCAACCAAAAATATCCAGCCAACCCTGTCCTGTGGGCAGCGTCCTGTGACCACTGATGAAGGACTAAGGAGTTTTTAGAGGCTACAGTTACTTAGTAACTTCAGGATGCTTTTCTTTGTAAAACAGAAAGACATTCTGCATTATCCTTATCATTTTATCCCTGTCAGGATATCCCCGCTGGGAGCTTGCTGAGCACACCTTGCAAAAGATGAATCCCCCGTTGAGATCCATTGCATTAAAGTTTAATGTAGTGATTGTGTGTTTGGGCAGGCAGAAGATAGAGGAGCTGGAGTCGGAACGCCAGAGGCTGGAGGAGCAAAACAATATTCTGGAGATGAGACTGGAAAGACACAACCTTCAGGTAGCACATACATTACACGCAAGCTTTTGAGTTGTTGCTCTACCAAAGAACACCAAGTGGTCAATATCTCTTTATTTTTTGAACTTCATTTTTAGAAAATCATGTTTTTTCCACTTATTTTCTTTTGATTTTCTTCTTCCTTATTGCGGTGGGGGTCATCTTATGTCTCGTATTTAATGGTTTCCTGGACATTAAACAAATGAAAAGTGGTCTCTGAGTTTTGCACAGTACTGTACTGTATATATCTTTAGATTCTCAAAAGTCCATGTGAATGATGAATTCTACACCTTGGCTTATTTCTCAGTAAAACACAGTATTAGGGAGGGTCTCTGAGCTGGCTGAGCATTTGGCTTGATGATAGATGAGGTTGGTGGGAGGAGAAGGTGGTCTTATTGTTTAATGTTGTTTTTCCACTGCTGCTGGTGCACAGTGACTTAATCACAACTCGGAAGATCCTTTAGAGGTGAGGATTTCAATCAAATGTTACCAGAAAACAATAATTTGTCTTTACGCAATTTTTTCTATTGAATGATATTCTTCCTTTGAAACATTTTAGACATAAGACTCACCTCCTTTTCAACCGACTGCTTCAGAAACTCATTGGGATTCTAAATGTAAGAAAAAGCTCTGACTTGCAAAAAATGTATTATATTTAAAGATGGGGTCTCAACATATGCCGTCTGAAAGATCTGAACACCTGGAGTCTTTTGGTTAGAGATGAAGTAATACTATTCTTTCTTTTCCAGTAGTGATACTTGGTCCTCAAGTATCTACTATTAAAAAGTGCTGATATTATTGCCAGCCCTGTATAGCCTAACTACTTGATAGGTGCCTGTAAATCCTCATATTTACACTATTTCCCTTTTATGGTAAAAGCAGTGTTCTGTCACAGATATAAAAAATACCAAGCTTGATGAAATATTTACTAGTTGGGCAACAAGTACTTCCTCCACCCCTTAAAATGTTGACCTTACATGAAGTAATTCCACAGCATCTTCATATTGCTTGCATCATTTAAATGGGAATTTCCATTGATTTTTTTCCATATTTCTGCATAACTCAATCGTTGGGATGTAAACAAAATCATCCAGATTGGTTTGATGCAAGATGTTGCATTGCAGAGAAACCTACTGACTCTTAATTACTACCCTAAACCACAAATGTTATATGTATACGTTCATAATAGTAAAGTAATGCTAAATCTGAAAGTTTTCTTTGGGGCCTAATTTGCATTGTAACCCCCTGCATGTGCCTCTTTGTCGTGAATCGGGTGGGAAAGTATGTTTTGGGCCTGAAATTTATCTCAAAACTATTGTAAAACAATGTCTCAGACATCAGGCAATGTATTCGTACACATTTCATGTAATACTTCCTGTGACAGAACTTTATTGTATATGTATTCTCTATTTCCAGCACCAGTACTGTATTTAAGTGCCTACGCTGATACAGATACGGTGTCAGTAACAGTTCAACACTACTTTTGATTCTTTAAACGAGTGGTTCTCAGTGCTGGTTCATCTCAGAAAGAGTTCCTTAGCTAATTTCTTAGCTAGTTTATTAGCTGCATCAGGTTTATCAGGAGGAAAGAAAGTTCAAGGACAACTCAAAAATGTGCAAAGTAAGGCGAGTCCAGGACCAGGACTTGAAACCACTGCTGTAGATTTATATTATTCTCTGAAAACAGTTTACAGATACCTTATTTACTAATATTGCTCTTGTGCTGGTTCAGGAATCACCTCATTTTATGTTCTATGAGAGAAAGAAAAAGGAAAAGAGCAAATATTTGTGATCAATTGGTTAATCTGTACAACATTTGAGTAGAGAAGTAGTTGCGCACTTACAACATTGGCATGTTTATCACCAAGGCTTTCAAAAGTATAACTGCTTCCCTCTAATTAGTGAAGTTACAGCTTTGTTGTGTGGTTAAGTGATGGGGATGCAATCCAAACAGATACAAAAGCCTAGCATTTGTACCCCGGTTAAATTGCATCCATGGTAGCCTTGCAAACAAAAATGCTTTGTCTATGTTGATACTGCAGTTTTAGAGGTATGTATTACTGATTAAATATAATGTATATTAATAGCACAGCCACTGACAAGAAAATATGTTGTTCTTGTCCACATTGAACACATCATTCACAGAACATTTACAGTATAGGTTTGAAAAAATATGTGAACCCTTAGGCTAATGACTTCAGCAAAGCTAATTAGTGTCAGAAGTTGACAAATGAAACAAGTGAAATGAGATTTGATGTGTAGGTTAGAGTTACTCTGACCTATAAAAACATTTTGGGCTTGCTGTTCACAAGCAACTGTTTATGTGAACCATACCTCAGAATATGATCACTAATTGTTGATTTGCATAAAGTTGGAAAGGGTTACAAAATAATCTGAGTTTAGGTATTTATCAATGTACAGTTAGACAAATTGTCTATAAATGCAGATCATTTAATACTGTACATACTCTCCCTAGACAGAGACACAAAGCCAAGAGTACTCCAAAGGCACAACGCAGAATGCTTAATGAAGTAAAAAAGAACCAAGGACTAACAGCTAAAGGCTTAAATGAGTCACTGGAACTGGTTGCGAGTCTTTGTTATGGAAAACAGTGAACATGCCTGGTGTGCATGGCAGGACACCACAGGAAGGAAGCTTCTGTTCTCTAAACGCATGACTGCACACATTTAATTTGCCAACAATCACCTTATCACTTCAAAATGCTGCTGGAAAAATATTTTGTAGACTGATGAAACCAACGTTGAACTGTTTGGGGGGAAAAACACACAGCACAATGGATGGCATCATCAAGTGGGGCTGCTTTGGTCCCTCTGGGCCATCAAACGAAAGAATGAATTCCCAAGGTTATCAGGTGATCTTCAAGATAATGTCAGGTCTGTTGTCTGCTGACTGAAGCTTAGTAGAGGCTGTGTGATGCGGCGGGACAGTCACCCTAAACATCCAAGTAAATCTACTACAGAATGGCTTCAAAACAATAAAATCCACCTTTGGGAGGCCCAGTCAGAGCTCAGACCTTAACTCAAGAGGTGGTGCAGAGTAACTTTAAGAAAGTTGTTCACACCAGGCATCTGAAGAGTATTGCTCTTGAAGTATGTGCAGGTCTGAGTTGCAGCTACCGGAAGCACCTTGCTGTCAAAGGTTGTTTGGCATTGTAAATGTTGTGTTGGTCTATAATTGCGTATAATTTCTGCTTCACTTTTTTAGACCAGGTCCTTGGGAGTTAATCTTTGCCAAAGTTTATTCTGTGCATGTTTCTAATGGTAAGCGACACAAAATAGACTCAAACCTGAAATGGACTCAAAGCTGGAAATAAAGAAGGCCTTGTGCTTAACTGATCTAAGAAAAAAACAAAAGCAAGTCTTCCAATCTCAATAATAATAGAGAGAATAATAAAGAGACAATAATAATAATAGATTGAGCATTTTGCCATAACCAGAATTGTACTGGAGTGCACTGTTTGTGTCCTTACTGGTTTTATGTTCCGTTGATCAGATTAGCATTTCATTTTGGGGGAAAATAATGCAGATTTCTTCACTGTGTTGCTACATTTGCTAATTTATTGTTTCACCCGACAGGCCAGACTGTTTGCAGTTGAAACAGTACACTGCACTGCTGTTTGTCGTGTCTTGGCTGATAGGTTCAGTTCTCATTGAATTGGCTTGGTGCTTTACACTCTGATGCACTGCTGTCATATGGGAACGTTTGGATTGTTAGCTTGCTGGCGCAGTAAACAGGCATGCTAGAAGATCTGTGCGGTTTGAGCCTACGCACAACTACAGGCTGATCGTGAGAAGACAGATGCAAAGACGTACCATAGCGTTCCGGGTTTATTTTTAGATTAATAAATAAACAAATAATCATTCAAGCAGGATATTCACACTTATGTAGATCCGACCTGTCTGAAATTTTCTTTGATTAAGGATAAATCATAATATCATAAAAATAAATGTTTGCAAATGTTTCTGGACGAGGGAGACAGTGGGGTTGATTCTACACAGCTTAGCTGAATTCTAAGACACTTTTCTGTAAGGAAACACCACAGACTGTATGAGATCTTGTATTTTGGAGCAGTTTTGGAGCTATTTCATTCTTCTATCCCAAGGGTATTATTTTCAGCTGTAACAAATTCTTATAGTCAGTTTTTCTTAACCCACTCTCACTCTTCGGTTTAGGTCAGTAATACTTTTTCTGGGTGTTTTTCAGACTGTTTTCTTCTGTTTCTCCCCCCCCCCCCCCCCCCCCCCTCTTTTTTTATTTGGTGTTATGCTGAAAGATACAGAATGTGTTTGACAGAATTCAGAATTGCCAAAAGAAACACATGAAATCGTGTAGATTCTTTACTAGAGTGCTTGTTAGAGAGAATCAACTACTGTCTTTCATCGCTTTCCCTGTGCAGAACACTTTTTTTTTTTTTCATTCTTGTGCAGCTTGATGAAAAATATGAAGTAAATGGTGAGGACCCAGTAAAATCATGACTGCTTTCTATTGCAGCCCAGGTTCAGATTTGTTCATAAACAATACAAGGTATTGTAAAGGTAAAGGTACATTATGTAAGATACTTTATTTGTGTACAGTCTTTTTTGTGCCATTTATCTAAGTAATGATTTTTACATGAAATATTTACACAGTAGTGTGGAGATGCATACAAGTTGATTGCAAAATGATTGCAAAAATGTTGGGGCAGTAATTAAAACGCAAGTAACAGCAAAAAAGAACAGTGATTTTTAAATTCAGTTTTACTTGTATTAAAAGAGAAACAAAATAAAGACAAGATCCTTAATATTTTATTTCATCAGTTTCATTTTTTGTAAATACATGCTACTTCTGACACTGATGTACATTCCAAAAAGTTGGGGGGAGGGGCCTTTAAAGAATAGGAACATTGTAAAATGTTCAGAAAACGTTTTCAAAGTGGTGATGTATAAATGCTTTGGTGTGAGGAAAAGCCATTTCAATTATGAGCAAGTTTTGTTGAGGCTCGCCACTTTGATAAAAAATGTATGTCAATAATTTAACTGCTTAAAGTTTCTCAACAAGCCACTGCAAGGACTTTAGGTAATGTATTCACTAAAGTCCATAACATTTTCAACAGATTCAGGGAATCACAAAAACTGTAAAAGACCAAAAATAGCAGCTTAATGCCTCTAACCTTAGAAACCTCAGGGGGCACTGCGATGGAGATCACCACATAGGCTCGGGGCTACTTTGACAAAACATTGTCAGTAAACTCTGTTTGTTGCTGAACACACAGTGGAAGCCAAGGTCTAGAAACGTCACTGACTTCTCTGGGCTAAAGCTCATCTGAAATGGGCTGATGCCCAGTGGAAATGTGTGTTGTGGTCTGAAGTCAGCTTTTCTGATTGCTTCTGAAAATAATAATGTTGTGTTCTTGGGGCCAAAGAAGTAAAGGACCATCCAGGTTTTTACCAGGATAAAGTTCCAGTATAATGGTAGAGGGAGGTGTGAAAGCACCTTTAACGCTGAAAGATATACATGCACTTTGGAGCAACATTTTGCCTTTTAGAATGCCGTCTTTTTCAGGGACATCCAGGCTTATTTCTTCATGACAACAGCAAAAAACACATGTTGCAACTGCATGACTGTATATTCAGATAGTGAGGGTGCTACGTGGGCTTGCCTGCCTCCTACTGAAAATGTGCATTATGAAGTACAAAATACAACAACGAAGGCCCTTATGGCCCATAAATGTTTATTAAGTTTATTAAGGAAAGGTGATGGAACACAGTGATACACATACTTCTGTCTCCATTTTATTTGGAACGTTTCAAATGGCATTTTGAAATTAGTGTATATTTTAAAAAATTAAGTTCTTGAGGTAAAACATCAAAATACAGTGTTTTTATGGTAATACAAGTGAAATAGATTGTATTAGTCACTTCTGTTTTTATTAGCATTTCATGTACCGCGTTTTGAGGGAACTGGGTTTGTGCTTCCTCAGTTATTATTTAGAGCATTTCAATGTAATTCAATGAAACTACCCTGGACCTTAAAATCAGGTAATCAGATTTTTGTGAAATATGGTCTGATCAAGAAAGATTTCAGAAAACCTCTAGAGAATAGTTGTTGAAGCTTGAAAGACTTGCAAATGTTAGAGAAAATTTCCATGAACTCTGTCAGGCAGGTTCACAAATAGAATAAATTCAGTACCGTTGCTTCTCATAACAGGAGTGGGCGTCCAGCTCTGCAGCCTCAGGGCCTGGACAGCTCGTAATCACTGGGGGACCAGTGAATTCCAAGTAACATCTGGGGACTTCTTCTGTTTTGTATTTGAAATTCTGTATATTAGAATTGGAAAGTCAGTGAAGTCTTGACCTCAGCCCCACTGAAATAGAGCAGCATGATCTGAAACAGGACATTCAAGCAAGGCATTCCAAAAATACTATGATAGTCTTATCAGCTACTGAAAGTTCTTTGTGTAGACACATAAAACTGTAATTAGTGTGTGTGTGTGTGTGTGTGTGTTTTAAAATAAAAGTAGTGAACATAGAGTGAAAAAATAAAAATCTAAGCTTTGCACAACATATAGGAGGATTCAGGGGGATGCTGTTGAGGACCATTAAAGTGCCTCTAAAAATATTTTGTTCCACTAGTGTTTTTATTTAGTTTTATTGGCACCCTATAAATAAATGATTTTGCAGAGGAGGCACTCAAAGTCAACCAGGGCTGTAACTCTTAAAATATTCATTATATATATAGGTTTGTTTTTGCACAGACCCAATGTTGTTTATTGACTGTTGACTTTGCCTTGGAAAACAAAGCCAATTTAGTTGCATCAGATTAGATGTGCAAATCAGGAAGGAGACGTGTAAGTGAGGACTGTTAAAGTAGAATTGGTAAGTAAATACCCTTCTTACAGACTGTTGCTATTATTCTACCCATATTTCCTTTATAAAATGAATACACCTATTAAGATCTGATTGGCTGAGCCACACAAGCCATTGGAAAATACTTCCATCAGTACACATCAGTTGAAATCTATGTTAATGGTGTTATAAATGTTATTCCAGGAATAATAAGTGGCCTACTTGCTCAATTGAAATGCCATTAGTTAACTATTTAATAATGTGAGATGATTATTTTCACCAAAAAAGTTACTTTTATTGAACTATTCACAGAAACATGAATAGAAACACATGACACATCATATGCCAAGTTTAGATCTGTTCAAAGAATTATTGTTGGTTTGTCAACCATAGCTTAGTGTTGATAAACTGCAAAAGAAAAAATGGTTGGTCTGGGTAATTTTTTTGATAATGATACTGATCTGATATCTTGAGTTTGATACTGATACCATAAACTTACTTTTGCCAAAAGCTTTCAAATTGTGACAAACAGTTGTAACATATATGGGAGAATTATTAAGTTTTAATACTAATTCTATATTCTCCTCTAACTGGCCCTCTGTGTATTCACTTCACTTGGATTCTTTGGTTTTAAAAAATGTAACCAATGGACAGCAGCATGACTGCAAACTAACGAGCACTAGTTTTGAATCTAAATGTGTTCGACACCATAGTAGTTAATGTTCTCTTGCAAATGTCAAAAAAACTGCCCGGGTTTTATCTTACCTACTGGAAGAATTCTGTTGGTTACGTTGTATTTCTCCAGCAACGACAGAGTTATGCTGCTCTTCATGCACTTCTCGAGGGTGTTGCAAACGTTTTTCTGTGGCAAGGAGAGTGCCAGAAGACTGAGATGCACTGATGTCTCTTTGGGAGTACATCAGTCTACAGTTGGCCAGTCTAAAAACAGTTCTGAATTACAGCCTTTTATACTGTATATTTCCCCACAGCTATTGGTACATCTGTTGAAGATTATGTAGGACAGTAGATATTTTGTTTTAGCAAACTTTGATCAGTTACATATAAAATGATAATAGCTTTCATTAAAACAAAAACAAAACATTTATTTAACTGTAGAAACAGATTTTCAGACATTGGGACACAACTGCGTGCTCACCAAGTGGCCGTGAGGGACAGGGATGCAGCCTCACTTCCTACTCTGAAATGCAGAGGTCTGGCTAAAATAAGGCTCCGCTTCTAGACTGAAACTCTGTTATTATTATTTTTTTTTTTTTTTTTTTTTTTTTTTATTAAAGAACTCATGATGAATCAAAATCTTTCAATTTAAAAAATAATTTAAAAAGATATTTTATTAATCTAAATTTAATTTTATGTATTTAATTTTTTTTCTTCACAAGTTGAAATTTAGGGGTTGGGGTTTGGGACAGCCACCTCCCAGTAGAAACATTTAGCTGTTTACTATCTCAACAAATGCCTTGGGTTTAAATTGATCATATAAAGATCCTTGTAAATATCTATGGTCTGAATGCTGTTTTTGTATAGTAAAATGGTATTTATACCGTGTGACCGTATTTCAGAAGACTGGTTCATATGAGCAGGTCATGCATACCATTGAGTACACTGTCAAGTGTATACTGTCTGGACAGTCAGGTACTCACACATCTTTGATTGGCTAGTTTTGACAACATTTGGCAGTGTGAAACTAGTCACTAGTTTCTGTTTGGTAGAGAAATCATGCTTTCCTTGACCTTGACTAGTCCAAAAACTTCTGTGACTGATGCATTGCAGTATATGCAAAATATATGTATCTATGTGTGTGTATATATCAGAAAAAGAAGTTGTGGAGATTTGTGCTGAGTGCTAGACGTAATAGATCCATATATATAGATCAGTGCACAGCAGTTGTGCTGGGTGTGTTACTCTAGTACAGTGGTAGTGCCTGAACTAGTTAGTGGGTGCATGTTGATGTATTTAATATGGAGTAAAGGAAAAAACACAAATGTATTGAAGCGATTTCTTACACACATGCATATATGAAAAGTAATGTGCAGAAGTCAGAGACCACCCTATTTTAGGTGCAAACTATTCATTTTTCAGTAGATATTTCTGAAGAGTCCTCACATGAGGATAGTGAACCACAGTGGAAGATAAAATTATTAAAAGATACAGAGAAAATGGGCCTCCTAACAACCATGCAAGAACTAGTGGGCCACCAACATTGTTCCTGTCAGATAAACAATGCTTAAAGCTTTTATATTTGAGGCCAAAATCAAAATTCGCAGGTGTTTGTATCCGGTCCTCCACTTTGAGAACTGAATACTATGGGTCTGAAAGGATGGACTGACCACCTACTAGGATTCCTTGATCATGAGAAACAGACGACGCAACCGATTTCTGAGACTGAGCTTTGGCGGTGTGGAAAGATGGCCCTGCAGATTTTCTAAGAGGAACTGAATGCAAGTCTCCAGAAAACAATGCTGTAATAAATTGCTGTTGTCAGATCAAAACCACGTATCTTCAAAACGGTAACTTGACAGGAGAAGGAAAAAACATGCGTGACTTGTAATGTAAGTTAATGGGACCAGACATTTTTCCAAGACATTTTGGGCCATTTTTTTTTTGGCCAGTTCATCATGAAGCATACACATGATGTAAAGAGTAAAAAACTGAAAAATGTAGATATGAGGTTTTGTTCCAGCAGCAGAGAAATACGAAGAGTGGGTGCACTTAATAATGAAAAAGTGATATTATATTTAGTGATTGAAGCTTCTGTGTAATTTTCTATTAAGTATGTTGTCTGCTTTTTTTTCCCTCGACACTAGTTTTGACTGGGAGTTAAATTAATGATGGATGGTCTCTGACTTTTGCACAGTACTGTATGTATTAATGCTGCAGGATGTGAGCAAAATATTGTGTTGCTGCATATTGTTTCTCATATATCACTGCTGTTGGAAGAAAACTTACTTTACTTTGAATGTAAGTCAGTGGAACCCGACTTTTTTACAAGTCATTTTGGGCTGTTGCTTTCGGTCCATTCATTTTGAAATGTACAAACAATGTAAAAGGTAACAGGTATTTTCAAATTATGTCAAAAACTGAAACTACAAAAATGGATATACAAGGTTTTCTTCCGACAGCAGCGATATCTTGCAGTAGTAAAAGGGAATTCATAATTTGACATGGTTAAAGACTAACCAACATTTTTTTTACCAAAATAATTCACGTTTATTGGATTACATGAATACCTTGATTGTCCTTGTCCACAATACACATTAAAACCAAATCCTGTCCTTGGTTAGAAGCTCATTTCCGTATCAAATCCCTCTACAAGATACATTTTCCCATGGCAATGTATTGTAATAGCAGTGAACAGTCGTAACATGTCATCTAGAGATGGATTTACCTTCCTTTTCTGAGATGAGTCATCATTTTTCACATGACTGTAATGCGTACATATGTGCATGCCTCATTTGTGCCTCACCCTCGTTCGCACCTTCCTTCGTTTCAGTCTTTCAGTCACTGATGCGATTAGCTTGTTGAAACACAAATACGCTCCATTTACGCTTACCACTGGAGCCAGCGTAAGATAGATGAGAGGGAAAAGAAGGCAGGAAAGCTATGTCTCTAAATCTTTTTCCTTCGCCCCATCACTCCATCAGTCCGATGGCCTTCGTCTGTAATATTTATAGAGCTCCTGTCTCGCGTTTATTAAAGAAGTGATGCCCATCTGTGATGCTAAAGGCGACACAAATTTGTTTTGCGGTTAACACCAGAGTATGCATGCATATGCAAACGTACCAGCCAGCCAACACTTTAAGGTTTTTAAATGATTCACTTTCAGGGTGAGATTTGTTGACCTTTTTTGCGTGTTGTGCTTACTTTTTTCCCTTCTTTCCCTCTTTGTGGCTGCTGATTAAAGCTGTATTTTTACCTTGTGGTGTTTTCTCTCCTTCTCTGTAATTTGCACCATAATGAGGTGTTCAGATTGAGGCATTACTCTTTTGATAGGCCCCTTAATTCAGCACAGGTCTCATTAGTGGCTTTTAAACCCCCGAAGTTTTCCACCCAAGGAATTATCAGTTCTCAGTTCTGGTTAGGAAGGTGCCATCCCTTCTTGGGTATTGCTGAATAAAATGAACAAACTTGCTTTTGCTGGCTTGAAGGCCTTTCAGTTAAAAATTAACCATTATACTTGTGTTTTCCTTGAAATATAAAAGACAGGTTTACAGTGGGTAGTCATTTTCATTTCTGTTGCTGGTTTTTGGACCTGCACCCTTAAAAATAATGCCCTAAGTGTTTTTTTGGGTTTTTTGGGGGGTTTTTTTGGTCATAGAAGAGCTACTTGTGGTTCCCAAAAGCAGGGGTCCTCAGTGATCCCAACCCACAACACATGGAGATATGAACATCTTAACAAGCGTGCAACCACATCAAAAATTACAGACATTAAGAATTCCACAGATTTCTTCCTATATAATTAAGTTCTTGAGAGATAATTAATAGAAAGTATTCAAGGTGGTTTGATGAAAATAATGTATGTATGATGTATAATGATGTAGAAAAACATACTATGTCTAGATTTCTTTACAGTGGTGGTTATGAGAACCAGGTGTGGCTCAACACACGTAATGCTAATTTATTTACGATCCAAGCTGGCGATATAACAAAATCTCAGGTGTCAGGTTGCATGTCTGAAGCCATTTCATATCGGTACCATGGATTTCTGTGAAAGAGCTTTGACAGGCATTAAATACATGGGATGTCTGGTTTGTGTTGTCACTACTGTAAATAACTCTGTAATTTTCTCTAAAAGAGATCATTTTACCTCAGAAGTCTCAGATTTTACTAAGATTTTATTTGTTTATGTAAACATTAAACATTTAATTATTTGGTGGAAACTTATATACCATAGGAACCAGTAACCTGCCTATTCCAGCTGAACATGTTGGTTCAGTATTTTTATTTTTGCTGTATTCTCAAACAATTAGAGTAAGAGGTAAATATGAAGCAAAACTTAAGAATTTGCTTATGTAAAGATATGTCCATTTCAGTGTTTTGAGGTTCACAGCACATTTTCGCCCCCTCCATCCTATGTCACCACTATTATGCAGCCGTTATTGTTTTCTAGGTTCAACGTTTCATAGCTTTATTAAGTTTATTATCAGTTTATTATGGTCAACTTGGCTACAGTGCCATTTGGTATTACGATACATGTACTTTCTTTTAGCATACATTTATTGATAGTACTTACAAAAGCTATTTTACACATGTATATCATCATTATTAAGCAATTGGGTGTAAAATTATGATTTAACGTTAGCTAAATGGTAGAATTCAGAAATGAATGTACTGACATTAGACCTGTTAAAATAGGCTAGACTAGTGGCCAGACAATGTTTGGAGGTGGATACATTTAGTAATAGACTATCAGGTTAATTCCATTCATGAAAAATGGATTTAAAAACATATTCATGGCAAATTTTGTGGTCCCTTACTAGAATCATAGATGCATTGGGTTTTCTGAATCATTTGAATGTCACAGTAATGGCAGAAATATCAACATTATCATATTCTTTTTTGAGATGTATTCCCAAAACAAAATGATATTGCCAAAAAGAGGCCCAAGCTTACCAGATAGCAAAAATACTGAGACCCAAGTGTTGAGATGAACATCATGCTAGGGTCATCATCATGCTCATGATGAAGTGGTCTCCTTAATAAAACGGACATTTTTTTTTGTGATTTCCTGTAAATATATAGATGTTTGTAGTCTACAACTCTACATTGAATTGTACATGTCACACTGAAGTTAATTTTTTTTTTTTCTTCCCCCGTCCCCCAGGGAGATTATGACCCAGTCAAAACAAAAGTGGTGCACTTCCGGTTGAACCCCACCCAGGTTGCTAAGCAGCAACGTGCCGAGGAGTTGGAGCAGTTGAGGGCGGAGTGTGAACGTCTGAGGGACCGCCTTCGCAAGATGGAGGCAGGAGGTGCCATCACCACTGATGACACTACGCTGATTATACCGCCTTCACAGGAAATACTAGGTATGCAGAATTTGTGAAGCGGATGGTGAAGCTACATGGTAATAGTGATGGGCATTTTAAACGTTTTTGCTATTGTGACCAGAAGGGCCAACTTGTTATGGCCAGATGAATGGATAGGAGAATCTCTAAAATGGAAAGGATTGTGTGGTGCTACTGGTCAGTAGTGGTGAGTATCTACTGACAGTAGTTTGAGGGTTTTGGGCAACCAGGGCTCATCGATGAATGAGGGCAACGAAGGCTATCGGAAATCAGAACTGGACCTTGGAGCAGTGGAAGAATAGCTGATCGATTATCTATGGAATTTGCTGGAACAAGTCTCCTTCTCCACTTTGCAGCTAAGAAGACTTAAAAGATCTGCTTCTGTCATTTTGGTGCCAGATACCCCACAACATCTTCAGAGGTCTGGTAGAGTCCATGACTTGCTGGGTCGGAGGTTTTGGGAGCACATGGAGGACCAACAGCGTATTAGGTTGTAAAGGTCATAATGTTTTGGCTCATCAGAATGTAATGTCATATAAACAGTTAACAATGTAAGTTGACTTTTGTCTTCATCATTTGCAGCTTTGAAAGCTCAAGACGAAACTGATTACTTGTTTTGCCTCCCAGCTGTTGATAATTAGCAGCTCCCAGCCGACAACAGACACAAATAAAAATGAAGAATAAACAAATGTTAGGTCACAGCTGACCTCTAAATGGTATAGAACCACGCCAGAGGTTGGAACCTTTGTTGTTTTTGTAAAACCCACAATGTGTCTTGATACACACATTCTTTGTTTTCTCTTAGTTACAGAAATTTGCCCCATCTTGTCTGATGGAAGTGCACCCAATTCATGTTCTTTCTGCTTTATATCCTGCTCTTTACATAAACAAATGCAGTAGCATGTAAAATTATAAACTTACAAAACAAACGCACACAGGCCTTCACTGTTTCATACTTAGTGGGAAATTGTAATAATATTAAATTAAAAGTTTTAATCAAAAGATGTAGCATGTAAATTGTGGTAAAAAGCAAAAAACAGACTTGACGCTTTGAGCACTTGAACCCCTCCTTGCAAAACAATTTTTTCTTTTATAATTACAAATTTTTTTGCTGAATATAAATGTAATCTTTACAGCATGTCTATGAGCTACACAAAGCACATGTTCCTCTAGTTTTAACCTTTGTGCAATCAAATCAAGTGTTCCATTTGGTAGATTTTTGTCATTAGGGGGCCGTTTAGCTGCTGGTTGCTTTGCTTAGCATATGTTTTGGTAGTCTGTTTTAAATGTCAGTGCAAAATCAATGCTCTTGGCTTGAATTTGAAGATGCTGTATTGGCAAATAACTCTGGATAGTGCACTGCAAATATGTAGCCCAGTCCAGTATTAGCTATGAACAAATTTTCAAACCCAGATTATTTATATTCATTGCTGTGAAGCCGCAAAAAAGGCATGTAAAAACCAGCAGTTTTTAACTAAACTCTAAGACTTGACAGATGTGCTAGTCAATAATGTACCAAGTTACTTTGGCTTGTTGTGACATGCATGAAGAGGCAGTAGAGTAATATTGTCATCATGCCCTATAAATATAGCAGCATTCAAGGCCAGTGAAACACATCTTTGAAAAATCGGTTCTAACATAAGGACTCCTAAATCAAATTCTTTTTGTATATTATTGATGACTGACAAGTAGCCAAATGCCGATGCATTAACTTCTGTGTGGACTCCACTGTCCCAACGAGGACTGTTAAATGTTACCCAAACAACAAGCCGTGGGTAACAAAGGACATTAAAGCTCTCCTCAACAGGAAGAAGAGGGCCTTCAGAGCTGGAGACAGAGTGGAGGTGAGAACGATCCAGAGGGAACTGAAGACAGCTATCAAGGAGGCAAATATAGCATGAAGCTGGAGTGGAAACCAACAGAAAAACATGAGGGAGGTTTGGAATGCAATGATGGCCATCACCAACTTCAGGTCCAGTAACAACAGAGGAGCAGGGGAGTCCCTCGCTATTTTTAAGAAACTCCTGAAGACAGAGCTCTTCAGGGAGCACTTACTCTGATCGCCTCTTGCAAATCTAACCACTACCAACCTCATCTCCTTCTTGCCCTCCTTCCCTTCTCTACCCCGCTATTACCCTTTGGCCTCATTTAAGGCCTGACTATGTCTGTTCTATGTACCACATTATTTGTAAGTCGCTTTGGATAAAAGCGTCTGCTAAATGTAATGTAATTTAGTTTAACAGATTTGACACTGCAGGCTCTGTCCTCCTCCATCCTGACTCCTCTGCTGCCGGTCCTCAGCAGCCCATTCCACTAACCCCTCCCCCTCCTGATAGCCTGCCCCCTCCTGTGGCAGCCCATCTCACACCTCCATCCCTCCCCCAGCCGTCACCTCTGCAGTGAGTCTCACTTCTGACCAGATGAGAAGACAACTGAAGAGACTCGACACAAACAAGGCTGAAGGCCCTGATGGGGTTCCTTCCAGGGTCCTTAAAGCCTGTGCCTTCCAGCTTTGTGGAGTACTGCAACATGTCTTCAACATGAGCCTGAGTCTCCAGAGGGTCCCTATGACGTGGAAGACGTCCTGCATTGTTCCTGTTCCAATGACGTCACGACCCAGTGACGCCAAGGACTACAGGCCAGTGGCACTGACGTCCCATGTCATGAAGACCATGGAGAGGCTCGTCTTGGATCAGCTCCGACCCATAGTCCAGCCTTTTCTAGACCTGGGAGTTGAAGATGCCATCATCTATCTGCTCAACCGAGTATACGCTCACCTGGATAAGCCAGCTAGCACTGTGAGGGTCATGTATTTTGACTTCTCCAGCGCATTTAACACCGGTCGGCCTGCTCTTCTGGGTGATAAGCTCACAGTGATGCAAGTAGATGCCCCCCTTGTGTCCTGGATTGTTGACTACCTGACTGGCAGACCACAGTATGTACGCCTGCAGCACTGTGTGTCGGACAAAGTGGTCAGCAACACTGGAGTTCCGCAAGGAACTGTGCTCTCTCCCTTCCTCTTCCCCTTCTACACCACAGACTTCAGCTACTGCACAGAGACTTGCCACCTTCAGATGTTTTCTGATGACTCTGCAATAGTTGGATGTATCAGCAAGGGTGATGAGGATGAGTACAGGGCGACAGTGAAGGACTTTGTCACATGGTGCGAGTGGAACCACCTGCAGCTCAATGTGACAAAGACAAAGGAACTGGTGGTGGACCTGAGGAGGGACAAGGCACCGGTGACTCCTGTGTCCATCAGGGCGGTCAGTGTGGACACTGTGGAGGATTACAAATATCTGGGTGTGTATATTGACAATAAACTGGACTGGGCTAAGAACACTGACGCCCTCTACAGGAAGGGCCAAAGTCATCTCTATTTTCTGAGGCGCCTAAGGTCCTTCAACATCTGCCGGACTATGCTCAGGATCTTCTATGAGTCTGTGGTGGCGAGTGCTATACTCTATGCTGTTGCATGCTGGGGAAGCAGGCTGAGGGTGGCAGATGCCAACAGACTCAACAAACTGATCCACAGGGCCGGTGATGATGTGGGTGTGGAGCTGGACTCGCTGACGGCAGTGTTGGAGAGGAGGACGCTGTCTAAGCTGCAGGCCATTATGGACAATGGCTCCCACCCACTCTATGACACGGTGATGAGACACAGGAGCTCATTCAGTGCAAGACTCATTCTACCAAAATGCACCACAGAGCGCCACAGGAAGTCATTCTTACCCGTGGCCATCAAACTCTATAACTCCTCCCTCAGTGTGTGATTCACAAAGTGTGGTTCATCTGTGCAAAACTCAATGCCAAACAGTACTGTTCATATGTGTAATAATAATAATTAAAATTATTGTGCTCAGAAGTACAATAATTTGAACTGCTTTATACTAGATGTTTAATATTTATTTTCACAGTCACTGCCACTTTACGATATTCATAAGAACTTAAATCTCGTGTACATATTGCAAATTTCTCTATCTAAATTATTAAATGTTTATTCTTTTACATAAATGGTTGCCACTGTTACAACTGCAATCTCCCTCTGGGATCAATAAAGGATTTTGATTCTGATTCTGATAAAAGGCGATAATCACCACCTTGAAAAGGGAACTGGAACACAAATAGGGAGAACTAATTTACTGTTAAACAACTCTCTAAATATGTTAGGAAATTGGTTACTTTGGAACTTGCTTCAAAGTGGCTTTCTGCAGTAAAAACAAGCAAGTTGAAGTGACTGGGTATTTACGCTAGAGAAATTAAGTTAGCGCTGCCCCTGGAACCTTTAGAAGTACAGAAAGTTCTTCTTATCCCCGTCTATGCTCGTGAAACAGAATCAGAAAAGGGTGACAAATAATCATCATCGTCATCATTATCATCGTCGTTAACCACTTAACCTAGATAGGGTTGCGGTAGCAGTTGGGAGAGCAGAGAATCCCAGATGACCCTGTCCCCTGCAACTTCCTCCATCACATTCCCAGGGACCCCAAGCCACTCCCAGGCCAACTTGGAGATGTAATCCCTCCAGCGGGTCCTAAGACGACCCCGGGGTCTTATCCCGGTAGGCCGTGCCTGGTACACCCCCAGCGGGAGGTGTCCAGGGGGCATCCGAATCATTTACCCAAACCACCTCAGCTGGCTCCTCTCAATGCAGAGGAGTAGCGGCTCTACTCCAAGCTCCTCCCAGATGGCTGATCTCCTCACCCTATCAAATAGAGTGTAGCCTGCCACCCTGCGAAGAAAGCTCATTTCCGCCACTTGTATTCACGATCTCATTCTTTCAGTCATTACCCACAGCTCATGACCATAGGTGAGGTCGGGATGTAGACTGACCTGTAAACAGAGAGCTTTATGGCTCAACTCCCTCTTCACCGCTACAGTCCGGTACAGTGACTGCATTACTGCTGCTGCCTGTCCCAACCTGTGGTCGATCTCACGATCCCTCTTCCCATCACTCGTCAACAAGACCCTGAGATACTTAAACTCCTCCACCTGGGGCAAGTCCTTTTCCCTTACCTGGAGTGGGCATGCCATCCTTTTCCGGGCTAAGACCATGGACTCAGATTTGGAGGTGCTAATCCGCATACCAACCCCTTCACACTCAGCTGCAAACCGCTGAAGTGTGCGCTGGAGGCATCCATGTGATTGAGCCAAAAAAACATTGTCTGCAAATAGCAGAGACGCCGCCCTCCGGCCTCCACACACAATGCGCTCCTGACCTTGGCTACGCCTTGACACCCTGTCCATGAATATCATGAACAGGAGTGGAGACAGGGCACAACCCTGCCGGAGTCCATCGCTAACACTGAAAAGAGTCAGAATTAATGCTGAGTATACGAACACAGCTCTCACTCTGGGAGTACAGAGATTGAATGGTAGTAGCCCCGGTACCCCGTACTCCCAGAGAACCTCCCACAAGATATCTTCTCCAAATCCATAAAACACATGTAGACTGGGTTGGCAAACTCACATGCCCTCTCAACAATCCGCGAGAGGGTGAAAAGCTGTTCAATCCACATTGTTCCTCCTCAATCCGCATTGTTCCTCCTCAATCTGAGGTTCAACCATCGTTCGGAGTCTCCTTTCCAGCACCTTGGCATAGACTTTCCCAGGGAGGCTGAGCAGTTTGATAGGTCGGAGTGAACTAGCCAGCTAGCAAGGAGCACATGATGTCAGACAATGCTAATATTGTCGACGTGATTTTGGCCAAGCCATTTGATAGTCTTCCTTACGAGGAGAAGGTTAGAATTAAAACAGCTGAGCACATCAACACCTAAGATTGATCTGGTGCAAAAAGTAGGGAAAGGTAACAGGTCTGTTCAGCTCTCCTCGTATGACAAAGTTAGCTGGCTGACTGGAAGTGCTTAGACAAAGAACATGTATTGCTAGCTGCGCCTCTTGATGAAATCATCTCAGGGATCATGTCTTGCCTGGTCAAAGTTGGGTTTTGGGGATCTGTCTAACTAAGGCCATTTTCTTGAAAAGGAATGGAGGGCAGAATTTGTGTACCTTGACAAATTTTACGATATAAGCCGACAACAAATCATTGCCACATAATTTCTTTGTAGTGGTCACGTGACATCATCTCCTTGAGACACGGCATGATTTAGTAGAACTGTATTTGTAATTTTATATATATATATATATATATATATATATATATATATATATATATATATATATATATATATATATGTGTATATATATATATATATATATATATATATATATGGTCCTGCTAATTGCTGGCAAGCAGGATGGGTGATGTCTGGAGGATCCCGAAATCTCAGTCATGCTAGTGTTAAATGTGATCTTGAGAAAGACCCTAAGAGAAGGACCATGTCAGGTTCATGACATGTTCTTAAACAGAACTGTTGTCACCTTTGTGCTGTGTAGATTTTGTTCTTACCTAAGAACAAATCCCAAATAAGAAAGCATTGGTGAATGTCAGAATCTTCTTGAAAATGGCATAAGTGGGTTTTAAGAAGAATTTTTTTCTTAAGAACAGTTGACAAATGAGGCCCAGTGCAATTCTTGTAAAAAAAAAAAAAATTCTTATGATAATCTTATTTTTCTGTATACAATCTCCATTGTGTTTTTTTTTTTATGTATACTACATTGTTTTTTAGCATGTACCATAAACTATGCAAGAAACAGTGAATTTGTACTACCTTTGATCACTGTTATTTGGTTTAATCCACTCAGAGGAGCAAAAATGGAGAAAAAACATCAAACCAAAACGTTTTAACTCTTACAGCCTAAGACAAGTGTGAGACTATCATAGGGTTAAGAAAACGTTTAGGAACCTTTCAAGAATACCACTTATTCTTAGAATTATTCTTAAGGAATTAGTTAAGAAAAAAATAAGAGAATTCTTAAGAAGTTATTTGATGAATAATAAATTCTCGTAACTTTTTTCTTAAGAATGAAGTTAAGAAAAAACACCCTTAAGAAGATTTTCTTTCTTAAAACACGTGTGAATCCGGCCCTGAGTGGTAGGTTGAAATATGAGAACTTTGAAAATATAATAGTATACGGATTTCTAAGGGCAGTCTCCACTATAATGACAAAAGTCAAAGCCTGGTTCTTTGTGGCATTTGGTCATGACTTTGGAATTTGTTTGCAGTCTGAAGTTTAGTATTCAAATTTTTTGCATGTTATCCAATTCGGATCTACACCAGAAGCAGAAGTGCCTCTTTGGAACAGCAATCATTAAAATCACAATTGAAGGTAGTTTTCAAATTGTTGGGTTACTCAGTATATTATTTAATGTAAGTTATAATTTTTTAAATTATTATTTTATTTATTTATTTATTTATTCATTCATTATGAAACCACTTTTTTAAAAAAAAACCTGAAAACTAAAAATAGCATAGAAAGTAGGTCCAAACTGCAGCCAAATGCAGGCATTGGTTAGGCGGGAGTTACATAATTGGAAATAATTGATAGGCATCATTATTATTATTATTAGTAGTAGTAGTAGTATTATACTGTTTCTGTTGTGTACCTGTGACTGCTGTTATAGAAGGGATTTCCAGTGTTATGAAATATAAGAGCTTATATTCTCTCAGCATGAGCTTATATTTTCTGCTTTTTCTTGATTTATTTTGTTTATTTGGTGCCCCGTGGACATGTGGGAATATCTTGTTTTCCTCAATATTTTTTGGTGGCAGGACGCTAGAGTAGGACAGATGGAGCCAAAAAAGTGTATGTGTTCAGAAAACGAGCCTTAACAAATTAGAATGTCAAACTAAATTGTTCAGTCCTCATGAGCATGTGGCTTTCTCTCTGTGTATGTATAATTTTGTTTCTGTTGTCGCCAGCTGTGTCTCACTGGCCCTGTCGCACACAGTCTTCCTGTGTGTTTCATATGCAGCATCTATGTTTCTCTCCTCTTATGAGCAGCACATACAGCTCAATATCTTGTTTGTATACACACATATGCAAACAAGGATGTAGCTGCAAAGAAACAGAGAAGCTAGCGATGGTTTCTGGTTTTATTGTCGTATAATTTGTGGATGTGATGGAGCAGAATTCCATAGCAGTTATGAGCAAATAGAAAAGAAAGAAAAACTATCAGATGTAATTTGTATCTACAGGGCTAATATTTGGAGAAGATTAGCTGATAAATGTGCTCTGTAACAGTTAACATGGGCGAAGATTCTCTACTGTCTCAGCGTCACGCTCTACAAAAAGGTGTTCATTCAAAAGAATAAAACTTACACTGTAGTTACACTGTTCTGGTGCAACAGAGCCCATACATTTTGACTGGGAAGATGGTCCAGTCAAAATTGTGTATCTCCATTTTTGTCATTTTTCTGTTTTTGACATTAATTGAAAGCACCTGCTGCCTTTTACATTATCCATTTTCTGCTTCTCACAATCCAAGTAATCCCAAACACAACAAATGATGTTGACGTCTGGACTCTGGGGTGATCAGTCTGTTGTTCTGAGAACACCAGCAGCTTCACTTGTGGATTTTTTCATATCTGAAGCTTTAAGTACTGTTTATCTAAGGTTGACAGTTCTGGTGGTCTACCAGGTCTTGCACACTTGTTTGCAACACCATTTTTTTTATTTAATTTATCAATTTTCCTTTGACTTTCCTCTTCCTTATGCAATGGATCATCTTATATCTAACCCCCTCAGACATACCTCCTGAAAAAAAGTGGAAATGAAATAAATGAAGGGTGGTACACGATTGTATGGGAAGCGCACAACAAGATTAATTGCCATACGTTATTTAAGACCAGTGTTATCAATTTCACTTACTTATTGTTCATATGGCCATTCTGACATATTTTGATATACTACATGACTTATTAGCGATTCTACTGTTTCACTGCAGCATAGAAGCACCACTCTGCTGACAGAACTGAATTATGGTAGAGCTGTAACGGGGACAAATTGAGAAGAAACTGCATAGTGGTTAAGTAGATCATTTGATTAATAATGAATAGATGACTCACTTATAGAAATAATGGTTGGTTCCAGCCTTAATTATGAAGGCATTCTTAATCAAATTCAGGTGCTTCAAGCTGGGAAAACACAAAGCAATGTACAGCGATATACAAGCAGACTGCAGTGTGTTTTCTCATGTTTCTCAAAGAGCATTGTTGCCTGTGAAAAGGAAGTTTCTAAGAGCTCAGGTGGCATAACCAAGGTCGTTTTTGGGACGTGGAAGAAAAGAGTTGCGTCAACAGTTTCAGCCGTGTTGCTTGACCTTGTTTGTTACTTGTATAGTCGATTGTGTGAGAGTGATGACGTGTACCAGTTTTGTTCTGTGTGCATTCATTGTTTATCTTTTAAACTGTGTAAACCTCTTTCCGCAGGCTGCCAAGTTAATATTCAGCCAGTGAAATGGAAATGGACTCTGTTGTTGATTACTCTCTGTGTGTTAAATGTTGAGCTGCTAGTGAACAACGAGTGGTTAAAGAGAATGACCCCCTACTGTGAAAGCAGTTCACACCTCTACACACCTCTCCAGTTTTGTAAATCATATGCATTTTTATTGTAATATTATTCAAATATCATCAAAGTTACTAAATAATAGTGCAAAAACTGAGGGACCTCCAAAACATGCAGGAATGGTATTTTATGGCTGCTGTGAAAAGGTGTTGAAGGTGAAACTGTCCCTTGTCACCCATATACACTTATATGCAGTTGTATGTAAAAGTTTGGGTGCCGCTTGATTTTCTAAGTGGAAATAAGTACAAAGAGCATAGTTGTGCACTTTTTAATAGACAATTTGTTTATTAATTCAGTTTATCTGCTGTATGTGGTACATTATATTTCATTTTTTTCAATACATATTTAGTAAATAAATGGAAGCTTTCCACTACAAGTTGCAAAAAAACTATGTTGAAATTTGGTTCTCTGTAAATGATGTTAACTTATTTTCACGTAGAAAAATTGACAAAACCTAATTTGAACCAGGCTTCAAACTTCTGCATATGAGTGGATTTACAGTGTTTTAGGTACCTGTAATGACTTCTGTCATTATGCTAGTAGCGCCCAACTAATATGAATATCCAAGGATTTCAGTCACATGATTTTTTTTTGTTGTGGCCGCTATATTTGGGACCGAATTTCTGGCTTTCACTGTTCCACGCGAACATAACTAGAGGTGAAAGATGGCAAAAATGACTCTTTTTCCTTTGGAAGAGGAAAAAAATGTTACCTTGAAAAGGTTGATAACACAGGCTGTGATCCTAATACAGTTTCCCCTGAACTCCTGATCCCACCTAAACATAAAGCAGAAAGCTACCAATTATGTGTTTTCCTGACATTTATATTTATCTCGTACACAACCCCTCTCCCTATTCTGGAGAGGCTCTCAGAGCTTTTAAAAGCCCACCAGCTCTTCATGTCAGAGTGGGTTGAAGGATCCCATGGTGCTGTATAAAGAGGAGAAAAAAACTCTTGGTCATCATCGGAGGGTTACAACATCAGCTAATTAACACAGATGTGAACAATACTAGCCTTTAGATCACTTTAGCTATGTTAACTGCCGAGAGATGAACAGTTGTCCCCCTAACTGAACTACAAACAGCCAAGTATAACCTTATTTCTCTGTTTAAGGAGATTTAAATGATGTTTCAAGGGAGAAACATAAACGTTAAATATAAGACAATGTTGTGAGTCTGAAAGCTATGTTGTGTTTCAACAGATGTGATTTTGTAGGTTTGCTAGTGCAGTTAGTGCAGAGTTCTCAGCTCCAGTCCTGCAACCCCTGCACTGCATGATTGTGGTTTTCTGGTTAAAATACCTGATATTATTAGCCAATTAATTCCTTCTTGAGCTGAACGAGATGAACAGCAGAGAAAAGCACTGAATTACACAGTGCAGAGGCTCTAAGCTTGGAAACACTGAATTAAAGGTCTGTGTCTCTTGTTATTCTTGGCTTCTGTCGCATGTTGCAGGTGAATCATTCACAAAGATCGCGGTCGCACAGTCACTTCCTGATTCTGTTCTCAAAATGGCAGTGACTATACAGTGTGCCGTCATGCGAAACACAAGAATCTATTGATGATAACACTGTTAAACAGGAGGTAACTCACATTGGTTCTCTCAGTGTCACAGTCTAGAGGTTCTTGTTTCTATAATTGGAAGACTGTAAATTCATATGCAGGAAAAGTCGCTGCTTATCGACATTTTGTTTTTGGGCTTGTCAGGATGTGCCAGTGATGGACCATAGGCGTTAATGATGGACCACTTTCTACGCAAATTGACTTTGGTACACTTGTGTCAAGATATTGGATTAAATTTCACGACCGTGGCATGATTACTTTTGCTCTATAATGCTGTGTGAGAGAGAAGTTATTGAATTAGTGGGCTTTAAGTTCACAGTTGCCAAAGTCTATTGTGTGTAATGAAATTTAGGAGCCTAAAAAATTCTGAATACAATTAAAATGCAATTAATTCTGCAGCTCATCTTCAGTGAGCTGAGTTGACGTCTTTCTGCTGAACAGTGATTGACAAAGGAATATTCTAAAGCTGTGTTCTAGTTATGACTTAATTTGAAATGATTATAAGAGTGGTAGCGCTATACCGTGAAACATCCCCACTGATAATTACATACTGATGTTCTTACAGTGTTTATTGTTGATAATTTAATTTTGATAGATTGGCATGTCAATTTTTTTCCCCACGGTGTAGCTAAGCATGGACTGCCAACAGAAAAATGAAACTCAGCTTAATTGTTCTCAGAACAATGGCTGTGGTGGTATGATAAATAAATACCAGACAAAATCCATCTTAATTTTGTTTCTATACAGCAGCAGGTTTCTCATGATAACCTGGTCGTTTGTTTTCTCATTCAGATGTTGATTCAAATTCAAATGAGTTGTGTCTTTGCTGTGTTTTTGGCAGACTTGCGTAAACAGATGGAACGTGCCGAGTTGAAGAACCAGCGCTTGAAGGAGGTGTTCCAGAAGAAAATCCAGGAGTTCCGAACAGTCTGCTACGTTTTGACCGGGTACCAGATTGACATCACAGTCGAAAACCAATACCGCCTCACTTCTGTTTATGCAGAGCGCATGGAGGACTCACTGCTGTTCAAGGTAAGCATAGACATATGAAATTATACTTTATATGTATTTGGAATGCATGATATGGACCCCAGCCGGGTGACCGGGGTCCTCTCTGTGTGGAGTTTCCTCCGGGTTCTCCGGTTTCCTCCCACAGTCCAAAGACATGCAGTCAGGCCAATTGGACATGCTAAATTGCCCCTAGGTGTGAGTGACTGTCTGTGTCTGTCTGCCCTGCGATGGACTGGCGACCTGTCCAGGGTGTATCCTGCCTTCCGCCCAATGACCGCTGGGATAGGCTCCAGCACCCCGCCGCAACCCTGAGGGAGAAGCGGCTTAGACGATGGATGGATGGATGGATGGATATTCTAAGTGCTGCAACCACACATTAATAACATAAGTTTCATTTTAAACATATTTGCTGCTGCTGAAACATAGTTTATGAAACAAACTAGTATTTGTACTTGGACACTACATAAAACATTTCATCCTTTAACTCGCATTTATACATATAATAATAATAATAATAATAATAATAATAATAATAATAATAATAATGCATTTTATTGTTCTTCTCAGTTTCACCATGTGACCTAAGCTGAATCAACCTAATCAGTGACTCAAATATGACCGTCCGTATTTGTTAAAGGGCTACTTACCTTGGAATTTTGTCATGGGTCTTCTTTCTGGCGTAATACCCTGCCCACTCGTTCCTAAAAGCATGTCACAATAAAAATCCTGGTAGTGCTGTTGCCTTGCTGCAAGAAGGGCCAGGATTAGTTTCCCCGGGCCGGGTGACCAGGGTCCTTTCTGTGTGTAGTTTGCATGTTCTCCCCATGTCTGTGTGGGTTTCTCCGGCTGGTCCAGTTTCTTCCCACAGTCTAAAGACATGCAGTCAGGCTAATTGGACATGTTAAATTGCCCCTAGGTGTGATTGTGTGTGTGAATGGAGACCCATTCAGGGTGTATCCTGCCTTGCACCCAGTGAGAGCAGGAACGGGAACAGGCTCTGCATATCGCTGATGTTGGAAGAAAACCTTGTATGTCCAGAATGATAACGTTAAAGGAGAAGAAAAAAAAAAACATTACTTTTAATGTAAGTCAGTGGAACCAGATATTTTACCAAGTCATTTTCTGTCATTTCTTTTTTTTTTCCTAATTCATCATGAAATTTACAAACAATATAAAGGTTAACAGGTATTTTCAAATTATGTCAAAAACTGGAAAAGGTCAAAAATGGAGATATGAGGTTTTCTTCAGACACCAGTGATATGTATTCCCGTAAAAGACGTAACATAACGTTTCATAGGACAGTAGTCAACACAAGATGTAGTGTAATTGACGTTCAATTGAATCACTTTTTTTTGGGCCAAACAAGGTAAACTGACAAACTGTGCAGTGACTGTCCAAATACTCATTTAACAAAATGAGTAACTCCAGATATAGTCCTCTTGAATATCAGAGCACACAATAATAAATCTATCAGATTCATTGAAATTTGTTACTGTCCCTCTATTGAGTTTTGCTTTCGAAACAAGCTCAGAGTGGCTGTTTTGGTAAAATCACAAGATCAGGTAATTACTTTGATCATCGGTGTTGTCTTAGTTGTTTTCATACATCAGTGAACTTGTGGGTTGAATTCCTTCATTTAGATTGACAGTTAGAGAGGCACTTTGAACTTATTTACACATTTTAATGCTGTCTCCAAGTTGATAATTGGGCTAATCTCAGCAGGCCTGGCAAAGCTACAGTATTCCCCACTGATCATGATGATAATCTGTGCTGTATTCATGCAGATGAGGCAAATACTCTCAGTTTAATTAGATTCATGAATATGAATGTAAGCATAGCTTTGTACGCACCTTTGTTGTTATGCAGCATCAACTAACAAATGGGCCTACTACATAATGCTATATGTGCAGACACACAGAGTGCAGTGAAAGGATTAAAGGTTCTTTTGCTATATTTCAGTGCTGCTTTTCTAAAAAATATAAAACGTGTTAAATTACTGTTAAAATAGTTTTGGGAAAGCATGACAATATTTTGAGTATCAGAAACTGCTTAAGCAAGGCTGTTTGAATAGACATTGTGATAAATTATTTTGTCACAGTGTGCTCTTCTGAGCTTACTGTGAATATCACTAGCATGACTGAGATTTCAGGATCCTCAGGACATCACCCCTCCTTCTTTGGGGTTTTAGTGAGTTGAGTGTCATGTGTCTATGATGCAAGTCTGAGTTGAGTCTCGAGTCTTTGTGGTTCAAGTCTGGGTTGAATCTTAAGTTACTGGGGTTAGAGTCTGAATTGAGTAGAGTCTTTGGGGTTTGAGCCTGAGTTGAGTCTTACCTCTGTGGGTAGAGCCTAAGTGGAATCTCATGTCTCTGGGGTTTGAGTATGAGTTGAGTCTTGAGTCTTTGGGGGTTTGAGTCTGGGTTGCGTTTCATGTCTGTGTGGATGAGTCAGAGTTGAGTCTGGAGTCTTTGGGGTTTTAGTGAGCTGTGTTTTAAGTCTAATGGATTTTAGTGTGTTGAGTGTTCAAGTCTCAGTTAAGTCTTTGGGGCCCTTCTCAAAGATGACTCTCAAGTCTTTGGGGTTCAAGTGTGGGATGAATATTAAGTCGCTGGGATTCAATTATGAGTAGAGTCTCATGTCTCTGGGGTTTGAGTCTGAGTTGAGTCTTGAGTCTTTGGGGTTTGAGTCCGAGTTGAGTCTTGAGTCTTTGGGGTTTGAGTCCGAGTTGAGTTTCAAGTGTTTCGGGGTCATGTCTCAGTGGTTTGAGTCAGAGTTGACTCTCATGTCTCTGTGGTTCCAGTCTGAGTCTCAAGTCGGGTTCAAGTCTGAATTGAGTCTTATGTCTCTGGGGTCTGGAGTCTGGAGTCTTTGGGGTTTGAGTCTGAGATGAGTCTCAAGTCTTTAGGTTTCGAGTCAGAGTTGAGACTTGACTTTTGGGGTTCAAATCTTACACAAGCTGCAGGAGAAGGTTTTTTTTTTTTTTCCTCAGTCTGAGCCTTGAGTACAAGTTGACTCGCAAATCAGTTATAGACGAGACTGAGTCACCGACTCAAACCCCTCCGTGATAGTGTTTAATTAAACATGTTTAATTATGTTTAAAACATTGAAAGAAAAGTCATTGTACCATTTTTAAATGTAGCTTTTGTTTTTATGTAATGGTGCATGTTGTGTGTCATGAACATGTCTAAGTATCAGGTGATATTTTTGCCATGTCACCCATCCCTATGCTGTAGCTCCAGTGGATGACTAAAAGAAACGTCAGGCCCCAAACATGTCTGTATTGATCAACTGCATTTATGTAATATTTATTATATTATATAATATTATGCAGGATTGAGTTTTTTCTGAAATGATTCTTCTAACCTTTTTTTCTTTTAAAAGATAAAAGCTTGTCTGAGCTTTACTCACTGAAATGAATGAGGGAGTCAGGCTCGCTGCTTCATGCGTGTGTTTTTGATGTGTGAGTGTGTCAAATCAGGCCCACTGAGGCCACCTGCAACCCTGCTGCTAAAGATAATTTTCTGTCAATATTTATTAACCTTGAGTTTCTCTCTCTCTCACACACCTTTTCATCCATTTCGCACTAACCGTCCTCTTTCCCTCACACCTTCAGATGTCATTTTACTGTAGAATGCAGTGTTCTTTATTCTAACTGCAGAACCTCAAGTTTTTGTTTCATATTTATAAATTTTATGCACAAATTATAGCATTCTAGTAATCAGATTGGGTGCATTTTAACTGAAATAAGCAGTTTACATATTGTTACTGTAGTCTGTTAGATTTTTTGCTGATATTTATAGATCTTTGGGCCTTTAATATTGAACAATTTTAGCAACAATTTTACATTTATTTAAACACAAAAGATTAACAGAGATAGTAGTAAGCAAAATATTTCAATAAAAAAAAATCACTTTTTTTGTGTTGTTTTAAAATGTCTTTTTGGTTGTAGTGAAGTTTTAGATTTAGATGTATCATTAACTTATTTAATTTTAAAAAATGCTAAAAAAAAAAAAAAAAATGCTATCTCACGTTTTCTTGTCATTACTGAAAGAGTTTTAGTCCATGGGTGGAGCCTTATTTTAGCCATGCCCCTTCATTTTAGAGCAGGAAATCAGATTGCATCCCTGTCCCTCATGGCCACTTTGACACATTTACTTCAAAACAATGGGATCGAAGTCTGATAATCACCATGTAACTAATGAAACACGTTTTCTGCAATTAAGTGAATTTTTTTGTGTTTTAATGAACAATCTTATTTTGTGTGTGTACAACTGTTTAAAGCTGTGTTTGTAGTCATGTATCCGCTAGAGTTCTGTTCAAACATTACCAAACATTACCTGTTCAAAAATACCAAAACAGTCACTTCTGAAACATTTGGTAAACTTTCAGTATTCTTATGATTGTGTATATAGTGACAAAATGGAACGTTCCCTGTTCATTAATTTTAATATATATAAACATAAGGGTGTTTCAAAGCAAGAAGATTTTAGTCAGCTAAAAATCCAAAATAGGTTATCAACTCTGACCCTTAGAAAATGGATGGATGGAACTCTGACGTTAAACGAATTGTGTAGAATGATCCGTTATGAAGGTTTGCACAGTTACACGAACAAAGCAAGAATTACTCACAAAATGACTGCTTCTCAGGGTATTAGGTACCATTGCCAGTACTCAGGGGTCAGCTTTGCCCATTGCCTGATCACAAGCACCTAATAATGCAGAGCCAGTGGTCTAAAATCTTTTAGCAAAACTTCCTTTTAGCAGACCACAAAATCTCTTGAATTTTTACATATTCACAAAAATCCACCATTAATAACAGAACATCTACTTTTCAGCCTTCCACATGAAATCCAGAGCCTGTTTGGTTGTATGCAGAATTAACTCGGTTGAAAGATTTTGTGAGCGTTTGACAGCTTTCTTCATAGCATGCCAAGAAGAGTGAATTATTAATATATAGCTTTCCTGCTAAC
The DNA here is from genome assembly GCF_015220715.1 of Pygocentrus nattereri. Lineage (NCBI taxonomy): Eukaryota > Metazoa > Chordata > Actinopteri > Characiformes > Serrasalmidae > Pygocentrus > Pygocentrus nattereri. The sequence continues at coordinate 11,371,871 of NC_051222.1, read as the reverse complement.
AAGAAAAATGAAATGGACAGCAGTGATGACTATGGAAAAATGAAATAGACAGTTCAGAATTGAGTGGAAGAAAAACTTTTTGTATGTCTGAGTATAATTTGGAGGCAAGTCAGCAGACATAAATGATAATCTTCAGTCTTATTGACTGTAATCAGCGACATTATAAAGGGAGAGGTGAGAGTTCACTGGTTGAAAAAGTACTTGGGAAAGCTCATGGCCGCTGGAACTATGGGGCATTTGAACCATCAATTTTCAGAGACATTGATAATGACTATACATACACTTAAGACAGTTAGGTAGATGGTTAGGGTAAATGAAAACAGCTAACTTATTATTTTTGTGTTTCTCAGAAATATTACTGTCTTAATATTGCATTACTCACTCACATGAAAAACGAATTCTGTCTAAATAGTGCTGAGATCCTAAAATGATTAATATGGTCTTAATTAATTAATAATATCTTACCTGGTCTGGAAAAAATTGCCCATGACAGACAGAAAATTGCCCATGACATTGTTTTTGCTACTGCAGCATGCTTGTTAACTGTAAATAAGTATGTGATGAACATTTCTGTGAAGTTTACATCAAATGTAATAGTTTTACTCAAAAGATTTACTGTCTTGGTGGCCAGAGTGGCCATTGCCAGATTTTGTACCCCTGCTTGCACTCAAAAAGTGTGTCTAAGTACAGTATTGTGTTTGTGAGCTATTCATATCCAGGTAGTCTGCGGTTTTGCTCATATTTTTCAAGAAACAGTTTTGTGATAAAGGGCCCTTTGAAGACTAGAAGTGTTTTTTAAATTCACTTTGAGGGCAATTTAAAAGATGGAGCCTTATGACTCCTTGAAACTTCATTCTTCCTTATTAGAATCACCTGCATTATTATAGAGAATGGCTGCTATTCAGGACACGCTAATGGAATTTTGAAATGCACATCCGAAGCATTGCAGCTTAAATAGATGGGAAAGTAGTGGGAAGAAGCATCAATCAATGTGGAGATTTTTTACTCTCACGCTAAAAGCATGTGTGTGCACAAGCTGAAACGTCAACATTTTAACACATCATGGCAAGTGCTTTTTCTTTTAATGGCAGACACAAAGGCAACTCTGTTCTCAGAATGATCAGCGCAACATTAATTTTCAGTTTTAATCTGATCAACGCGTTTAAATCCACATGGGTAATCAGATAATTGGAAAACTCCTGGTCTACATGAGTCAGACAGCAATCGGATTTCGGCTTTGCAAGCAGCCAGATAAACTCACAGAAGAAGATGCAACGTAAACGTGACGTAAAACTCGAACTTCCTGCTGCTTTTTTTTTTTCTTTTCATTGCGCCACTTTAACTGAGAATATGAACTAGCATCATCTAGAAGATGAAGAATATTTAAATCCTTTATTTTGTGGTTGGTTTTTTCCGCAAATGCACAGACTGAGAAACCCGAAAGAAATTAGAGTAAAAGTCCTCTCCTTTTTTTTTTTTTTTTTGGGAATTTCTTAATTGGATTTCTAGATCGGAATATGGTGACCATTTGAATAATCGGATAACTGCAGAAATTATGATTGGATTATTTAAGCGCATGTTCATAACATATTGGTGCTTTTTAAATGTTTTCATATATTTTAACTAAACTGCAATACTGACAACAGGAGCTGGCACCAGTCCAATACCAGGTTTCAGAATTGGGCCGATATCAGCAGAAAATGCTTAATTAGATATCAAAAAGAGTGAATCTGACTGTCTTGTCCTAAGAGAGATCAGCATTGCAAAAGCCAGTATTAACTGCACTTAAGCAGTACACCACGAGGAAGGGTGTTATTCATGACGCATCTAGAACAGGGGTATTTAATTAAAATTCAGTAAGGTCCAGTTAAAGAAAATTTCCTCAAGCAAAGGTCCGGAACATCATAATGTCTTAACTCATCATGATTCAGTGCCATATACTGTTTTCTGAAGTAGCCTAGTAGGTATATCAACAACTGAACGTCAAATCAAATAAAGTACACTTCAGTCATATTTCAACAATATTGTGAGTTTTCTCTTTTTAGAGCTTGGCATGTAAAATAACTTCCGACTGCTTTTTCTCACCTTTTTAACACTTCTGCACAATAAATAACAAAGAAGTAAAGAAAAAAGCCCCGAATATTACTTCACATGTGCTATTCACAGTTCTTTTCTCCAAAAGTTTTTTGGTTCTCAAGCATTACCCATCATCCTGTTGAAACTTTTTCTTTTCTGAAATTCTGTAAAGCTGCTTTGTGACAACGTCCGTTGTAAAAAGCGCTATACAAATAAATTTGATTTGATTTGATTTGATGATCATCCAATCATCTTCCGCCACCGTAAAAATGTTTTTTACTCCCTGTCTCCTCTTACTTAAGTCTGTCATTGAGAGGCCATATGGTGCCTTTACTCTGATTGCTTTTTCCGGCTGTGTTTTCCATTTGGGTTGCAATCAGAAGCCTCTCCAGCGCAATCAGACTCTTTCCCTGCTGAGCTCATCCCTATAGGGAGCAAGGCAGAGAAAATAATCAATAGTCACAATTAAAAAGAGTAATAATTAAGCATGGTGGTGGTTTCCTCTGTCTGCTCCATTGCACTTTTCCTCTCTAGCTTGGCGCATTTCTTTTGTGCTTATTGCCTTGTCTGTGATAGTCAACATTTTGAACCTGAACACAGAGTTGAGCCTAAGCTAAATGGGATTTTCAGTGGCAATAATGTAATTCAGAGTTGCAGTTCTTCTGTTTTACATTGTTAATTTACGGTCCTGTAATATCTTCACACCACCACCTGTCCTGCTTTTCAGTTGAACCCGTACAAAGGCACCAAAAGGGTTCTTTGTGTAGCTCTTTGCTCTGTTTCCTGCACATATTGAGGAGCTCTGTGGTGGTACAGCGTTGCATGAATTGGTACAGTTTTATACAAAAAAGCTTTGTTCCCTGCATGATTTAGCATAAGGTCACTTTGATCATGGAAGCGCCGTACTATTCATGATACAATGTATGTATGTGTGTGATACACCAGATTGCTTCATAATCATGATTAAGTACTCCGATAGGAGCGTGGATTCGGGGTGGGGGGGGGGAGGGGGAGGGTTTGGGGGGGCATATGTAAACAGAGATTAAAAAGCAAATGCAGTCCAATCTTAAAATAACACACCTGTCCCTTGTAATAACTAAGTACATGGATTTTAGAATATTAGAACATTTTTCTCTATATAGATTATTGTATATTAATTATAAAATCCCTTTGAATCTTTGTTCCTCTCCTCTGGTTTCTTTGTCTTGCTCCTTGGGAGGTTTTCCTTGCCACTGACTTGATTAGAGAGGTGTATTCAATGAAATAAGGAACTAGACTTCATGTGAGGTTCTCAGGTAGTCCTCAATAAATCAAACCTGTGGAAAAACTCAGAGCACATTGAATAAAAATATAATTGAGAACTAGATATACTGACATATAAAGACCCTAAAGCAAATTAAATATCTTTCAAACTGCTAAAATGCTTTTCATTCTTTTCAGGAAACTTGCTTTCAGTTTTCATAGAATTCTGCAGGGACAACATATCAGATGTCCAGTTTCGGTGTTCTAGTGCAAATGCTCTTATTTTTTTTCTCCATTTCCTTTTCTGAGTGAGGGCTTCCGGACAGCTACACATCCTTTCTCACAGTGGAAGGCTGGACAGTAACAGCTCTAGATTTTTTCAAGAAATAACCTTAAGTTTTTTTTTCCTGCTGAAAGTTGACCCACTTTTCCACAGATATGGCTATAGACTATAAATAGATGGTGTCTAAAATGTACAGGTCATGTAAATTCAGAAGGACAAACCAAAATACACTCTGGAGAATACAAGGTTAAGTACTGTTTATCTGATGGTGACAGCTTACCAGGCCTTGCAAGGCAGCTAAAGAGTTTGGCAAACATTGTCAATGACTCTTTGGAGAGTCACAGCTGGGCACAGCTGTAATTTGATGGTTTTAAGATTGGAAGGATGAAAGAGTTAAATTGCAACTTGGGTGGACAAAAAAAAGATAAATTTGACATTATGCTTAGTGTTGGAGTAATTTAAAAGTAATGTTAAAATATTCTAAATGGATAATTCCATATTAATGGCTGATTTGACTGGATCTTAAATATGTGAAAGGGTGCTCTCAGACTTTTGCACAGTGTTGTATTTAGAGGATCAAATTCAGTCATACAGAACAGGATTTCTGCCTCTGTGACAGAAGGTGTTTGAGCATTCTGAGCTTTGGCATTTGCCGTCACCCAATCAGGAGATGATTACTACATCTAATGGAGCTACTGATTACACCCTGAAATTAACTGTGCATCATGCAGAGAGAAAAAGAGCAAATGATCTAATTACCTCTGATGCAGTGCATCATATCACATATTTTGGAAGGTTTACAAGCTCTGTAAATGCATATAAAGAACTGCTAAATTAGACTTTTTGGCTACAAGTTTAAGCTTAGAAAGGCATTATCCTTCCAGAAATGACCTGCTTACATTTATACTTGCCAGCATAGTTGCCTTAAAAAAATGTAAAAAAACTAATACATTACAAATGACTAATTACTTCTCTTAAACTGTAATGAGAACGTATTCTTGGGAAAAAAATAATCTAATTTTTCCTTACTTTATTTCTGTAATTACTGTTCTAAAAAAGTTGGGACAATATGAGAACTTGTAATAAAAACAGAAAGCAGTGACCTAGTGAATTCAATTTGACCTGTTTTAAATTGGTAACACTACAAAAGCACAGTATTTTGTTTTACTTTCCAAATTTGAAACCTACATGTTCCAAAACAATTAAGACAGGAGTGTTACATCACCTTTCTTTTTAGCAATGCTTAATAATTTTATCTTAAACTGACAACAGCTGTGCAGCAATACAAGACCTCTGTTGTCGTATTTTGAGCTTAATAAGACACACATTTTCAATGTTCTGAAGTATCTATCTGGTTCTGAAGTATCCATCAGGCCATTCTAGCACTAATTACACAGCCGTGCTGTTGTAGCACATGCAGAGCCTGGCTTGCCTTTGTCATTTCGAAAGAATGGATGTCCCTTAAAAAGACTTTGAGCATATGTTGCTCAAAATGTGTTTTGCATCAACAGTACTTTCACAGATGTGCAAGCTACCCACTAATCCCCTCCCTAAAACCATGGCAGAGCATGGCTTTTGAATTTTAAGCTGGTAACAATCTGCATAATCTTTTCGTCTTTCAAGACCACATTATCAATCATTTCCATAAATAATCTGAAACATTGACTCGTCGGAGCACAATACAGGTTTTAGACTTTGCTTCGCTCAATTTTAGATGAGCTCGAACCCAAAGAAGTCAGCAGGGTTTGTGGAAACTGTTGACCTATTACTTCCGCTGGTCATATTACAGTCTTAACTTATATTTATCACAGACACTTGGCAGTGGTTTGTCAAAGTATTACAAATACTAAGTGAAGTAAAACCCATGTAGTAATGTCCATCACAGAAGCATGCTGGTTTTGAACGAAGTCAGTGTTCAAAGGCAGTCAATTAGGGTTTTTGGTCTTGTCTTTTGTGCACAGAGATTTCTGCAGATTCTCTGAATGGTTTGCTGATATTATCCACTGTAGAGGGTGAAATATCTGAACCCATGCAGTCACTGAGTAAGGAACAGTATTTTTAAACAGTTTAATTTTTTTTTTTTTGGCAAGTGAATAGCCTTGACCCCTCTTTGCTAACATAGTAATCAGCCTTTCCTGGATTTTCTTTTTATATCCAAACATGATTGCACCACCTGTTTTTTGTGTTTTTTTTTTTTTCTCACATTTCAGGTCAGAGTAGTTTTACAAATCACTGCTTTCTGTTTTTATTTGCATTTTACCTACTGAACCAACAATAGAAAGGTAAAAAGGTGTGGCATTAACTGTGGCTCCACCAGATTGTATACAATCAGTGAGTGGCATTAAGGTAGCTTTTTGTATTCTATGTGAACCTCTAGATTTCAGTGCATTAAGCAAACTGTGAGCACCTTGCCAAGAGGCTTGTCTTTGCACATAATTATGTACATCAAAATGCATCCTGACGAAGTTGTGTGACCAGATTGTGCATTTCAGCATGTTTTAGCATGCAGTAACACACACAGGGCCTCACAGTCACAGACATACTCTTTCACACACTGCCTGTCTTAATCAGTCCTTTCTTGGCTCTTTGCTAGTAGAGATTCAGTTCCAGCTGTCTTATGTATTGAGAAAAGGGCAAATAAAATGAAGTGCATGAAGATTAAAATGGATCTTAATAGCTTTCAGACCTCCCCACTCCCTCGTCTGTTATCTGGACTGTGGCTAATAGCTAATAAGGGAGAGGGAATAGAAGGACTTAGTTTAAAGTCTATGAAGTGTTGGGGAACTTTCAAATTGAACGAAAGTGTTGGAGGAAATGTACTGTAGAACTAAATAGCTGTGACAAATTGAGTTCTGGGACTTTTTCCCCACAAAGTAGTGCCTTTTTGCATCTGGCTGATGATTAAATTGAGGAAAAAAAAACATTGTTTGCTTTATAGCACAATGTGTAATAGCAGAAAATGAAATTCATGAAAATGGAAAAAGAAAATTCCATTTGCTTTTTTTTTTTTGTCTCATTAGAGATGCTGATTAGACATCTGTGGACAAACAAATTCATACAGAAACGATTAATCATTTCAGATTCTGAAAGGTTTATTTGTTTAGATAGTCACGTTTGGATGTGGGCTGATGTGGGCGTCAGTCCTGCTGAAGGCCCAGGAATGTTTTTAGCACCTTTTTGAATCCATGCCTCAAAGAACTAAAGCTTTTCTGACAGCAAAAGGGGTCCTTACCAATAATTATGATGTTCCTAGTAAAATGGCTGGTGAGTGTATTTAATATACAGTACTGTGTGATAAAAGTCAGAGACTTCTTTACATATGTCATCTCCATCAAAATGTCCATTAAGTTCAAGATATTCATTTTTCAGGAGGTATTTCTGAGGAGATAAGTTTAATCACTTGCATAAGTAAGGGAGAGGTCTAAGTGGATAAAACGGGAGTTTCCAAAACCACAAAACAATGTACAGTATATTAAAAAAAAATTGCAATATGAGAAAATGTAACCAGCTTCTAAGACTGAACTTCTGAGGTATCTCTACACATCTCTTTGGAAAACTGAAAGCAAGTTGCTTTGAAAAGAATGAAAATTGTAATAATAAGATAAAAATGTATTAAATGTATAAATTGTGGACATATTAAGTACTGAAAGAGTTGACATATTAAGTACTATTTATAATTGTATATGTTTAGTTGTTGAATGTTTTCTGCTTTTTCTGACACAAAAATTTGAAAAGCTTTTACTTAACCATTTTTTGGCGTGTAAACACCGGTTCAGTTAAAAGCACAACACAAGCTCTCCAATTCATCATTTATGAATAGCTTAAGGAAACTGTATTTATAGTGTTGAACAATTTCTGTTGAACAGTTTTAAATGTACAAACAAACCTTGAAACCTTGTCTGTTCAGGTAGTCATAAGCTTCAGCCTGGAACAGTAGCCCAACTGTAAACCATAACATCCAGCTGTGACTTATATGGACTTTTCAGGGCTAAGAAGTTGATTGGTTGGTATATGGTGTGGGAATGTTTTTTATTGGCACACAATGGACCCCTTAATACTATTCAAGCATACCTAGAATGCCACTGCTTGTGCATCACTTTATGGCCACAATTGACCCATCTTCTAATCTCAAAGCGGTTCCATGAACATGACAGTGAGTTTAGTGTACTTCAGTGGCCTCCACAGCCACTAAGTGTGAATTCAGTAGAACATCTTTTGGGATGGGACCAATCATGAGACTCCTGGCATGAAAAATCTATAGCAATTATGTGATGCAATCATGTCAACTTGGACCTGTATCTAAAAGGAATGTTTCCAGCACTTTGTTGAATCCATGGCACAAATAATTCAGGCCATTCTGAGTGCAAGTAGGGTGAGCCTTGCTCAGTATTAGAAGGGTATTTCATATAAAATGTTGTTGTCTTCTTTGTCTCATTAGAAATGCTGGTCAAACAATGAAACATTTCATATTCTGAAAGGTGTATTTAGTTTAGATGTTAATGTTTGAATATGGGCTTATAAACATCAGTTCCACTGAAAGCCCAGAAATGTTTCTAGCACCTTTTTGACTCCATGCCATAAAGAATTAAGGTTTTTCTGACAGCAAACAGTCGTTCAGTATTAGAAGGATATTCCATATAACAGCGCTGGTGAATAGATGTAATATACAGTAATGTGCAAAAACAAGAGACAATGTGTCATTAATATAATTTCCATTCAAAACATCATAGTATTTTAGTTATAAGTTTTCAAAGTTCAACCAAACTATTAAACGACAGAGAAAATGGAAAATAAAGAAAAGCAGACAAGACGACTAATTTCTAGGACTGAACTTTGCAGGTGTGGAAACATGTACATGCACATAATCTCTGAAAAAATGAAAGCAATTAATGAGGATAAATGATGAATATAGTTAATAGTGAAAAAACGATGTATTTATTTGTTGAGGCTTTTTTCTGACACTGACTAATTAAGAATTTTATGGCTGCCTTGACTGAAAATTAAATATATGTGATGGAAACTGTCTACACATATTTTGATACCTTGGAGTTTATACTTAACGGTTGAGGCCTTTGCTGGAACTAAACCGTGGGAGAAAAATATCAGTCTTAATTTGAGGTCATTCATCCGATCACGGCTGTGTTCATATGTGTTTTGACTGACGAGTAGTGCGGTTTCAAATGGGTAGATCTTTGATGTAATCTCCACAGACTACTGCCAAGGCAGACTGCAGCCCGAGTCCACTGAAAACAAATGCCTGAATGAGAAACGAGAAGACATAGTCTGTCTGGCACATCAGTCGCATCATAGAGAGCGAGGCTTCCTTCAGAGAGCTTGAGTGTAATACTTGATGACATTTCTGTCCTTTGCTTCTTGTATTCCCTCTCGCACACTCTCCGTTCAGCAAAGCATATGTCAGCCGTCATAGCAAAGTATGAAGAGGATTGTGTGTGTGCGTCGCTGTGTCTTGAGGAGAGAGTTTTCTTGTAAGGCCTTTTGTATCGATGAATATTTATTCCATGGCATATCACTGGCGCTAAAACAGTGTGCCAGTAGAGGCTTAAAATAATCATTATACAGATTCAAAGATTGTCTCAACACCTGCTTCATATCATGGTTCTTTGTATGGAAGGTTACCTTGAGAGCAGTGCTGCACACATGTGAAATGAAAGTTTATTGTACGTGCAGTTTTTTTCACTTGGTTTTCTTCACTTGCTGTAATATGGATGCTGGGCTGTTAGTTAATTGCATTATTTAATACAACATTTAAATAGTCAATGCCAAAACCCATTTATATGCAGTCACATTTATCTTGATTGAGTCATTAATACCAGATTTGAATGAGTTCTTCACAAGAAAGCTCGTAAAAGCTAGATGTAATTCCAGATTTTCTGCAGTGTGAACAGGGCTCGTCTTCTCCATTAATTGTCCTGTACATACTTTGCTTGAAAGCGTACTCTTCCATAGCAACTGCTGCAAGCTTGGCTTTGTTAAAATACCTGTATTCAAAATGCATTATTCTTCTTTCAGAACTATCCACAGGTGATGATACCATGACTTGGGTATAAATGAAGTATCCACAAAAGGCTCAGTCGCTGTTTTCTCACCTTTTTGTAAACAAATGCATGAGCAAATAGTTGAACAGTACAAGAACAGCATTTCTCAGTGCACATTTGTAAGGAATGAAGGGTTGTAAGTTCCAGAAAGTTTAACCACATGGTTATTGATACATGGGCTTGGGAATACCTGGGAACAGAGTTTGTAGCTGGCATAGGAATTTTGCACATCTATGAAGGCCCCTTATAATGCTGAGGGCTGCAGGCGCATTTTGTAGCAACATATGCTGCCATCTAGACGACGTCTTTTTCAGGGAAGTCCATGCTTGTTTCAGCAAGACGATGCCAAGCCAGATTCAGCACATTACAATAATGTGGCTTTGGTAGTAAGTGAGTGCAGTCCAGACCTGTCTCTGTCTAAAACCACATGGTACATGAAGTGCAATATGCAATGACTGTTCCACTATTCCACTTTCACAACTACAACAATTGGTGTCCTCAATTCCCACATGATTACTGAACGCTGTTAAAAGGTAAGATGATGAAAAATAGTGGTAGACATCCCAGCTTTTTTGAAACATGTTCCAGTCATTAAATTTGGAATAAACATATATACACAGAAAAACTATAAAATAAAAAACAATCATAGCTGTGTTTTTGTTTCCATTTTTTCAATGGTCCAAACCTTTTTAGAACAGGCTTTAAAAAGCTGTGGTATTCAAAAGAGAAGCAGAGAAGTCCAGATGCCATAAAGTTCAAAACAGCGTATGCCCAACCTGAGGCCTGATGCTCATGTCTGCCACCTCTGTGCAACTAGAATGGGGAAAAAATGATGCAGACACCCTTTTTTAAATAATGGTTTTACTGTTGTTTTTTTCCCTCCAAGCCAAAATGTCAAAATCTGCATTTAAATGGAAGCGTTTTTGTTTTGCATTTGCATATTTCTGATTATTCAATTACATTTTTAGAATCCCTTTTATTAAAAAAAAAAAAAAAAAAAAACGAAAGAAAGAGAGAAAAAAAATACACCTGTTAAAAAAGCTGTCCTCTTTTCAGTCCCATAACTGGATCTGGAAAGTGTTAGCAGAGCATTCTCTTCATGCCACATGGATTCTCTAATGAGACAGGAAGGCACAAGGGCTTTTATTTTTCACTAACTGAACTGGAACATGATATGCTTTTGATTGGTTTCAAGCTAATGAGGTAAAGGAATATTATGCTTTATGCATATTTTGTATTTCTGTGTGAATAACAATTGCAACACATCTGACATGAGCAGTTTTTCAAGCATATTGAGTCAGTTTTGGTTTGATTATTAGAAAATTGGGCCTGTGATGTTGGAATTCATTTTCATTATAATAATTACAATATTGAGATTATCAATCTGGACAACTCAATGTTTTCTTAGTTTCATATGCATTTCCAGAGGGAAAAGACATGCGAAATGATCAAAAACTGCTCAATATAAACGTTAAATGTGGAGTCAAACCCCTTTGCACTACCCAATTACTGCTAATGCTTTCCAGCAGACTTCATGCAGCTTTAATAACAGCTATTGTACTGTATACACGCTGACTTGCTCCGGTGGTGATTGTAATGGATCAGATGTGTCAAGTTCATCATATCTTTCTCTGCTGGGTACCGAGTTATAGGGGCTTTAAATAGGGCTCAAACTGAAGACAGCAGTAAGTGGGAGTTTTGTTAAACGACAGTGCAAACCTAAAATCCACTGGACTTTAGTGTAGTTTAACGTTCGCATTCATAGTGTCCAGGATGTTCACTGGGATCGGCAACCTGCAGCTCTTTTACTGCCCTGTTGCGGCTCCACAGCAGAACTAGATTTATATGTAAAAATGAAATAATTCTCATTTGAAATCAAAGCTCTGCTGATTGTTCTAATGCAGTTTTAGGAATAAATGGTCTTAAACACTCTATTTAATGTAGCCTGTAACTGCTAATTCACCAACTTTTGAACCTGAAGATCCACGCGCAGACTGCTGGTCATATAGAAATGCACACAAAAATCTCGAGTAGCTATTAGTTAACAAACTGCAATGAGAAACTGTCGCACACTAAAAAGTCACAAATCTTGTCACTTGAGAGCCACAAAATTTTATGTCCCTTTTACAGTCTTGTCTCTAAATATGTCTCAGTATGAACTAATGTACTAGCCTAGGTTTTTCAGAGGCACAATCCAAACAGAGTGCTATGAAAGAAAGAAAGAAAAAAAAAAAGAAAAAAACAACAAGATGGCTGAAAAAAACATGATAACATTGTACACTGCTCAAAAAAATAAAGGGAACACTTAAACAACACAATATAACTCCAAGTAAATCAAACTTCTGTGAAATCAAACTGTGCACTTAGGATGCAACACTGACAATCAGTTTCACAGCTGGTGTGCAAATGGAATAGACAACAGGTGGAAATTATTGGCAATTAGCAAGACACACTCAATAAAGGAGTGGTTCTGCAGGTGGGGACCACAGACCACTTCTCAGTACCTTTCTGTTTTCTGGCTGATGTTTTGGTCACTTTTGAATGTTAGTGGTGCTTTCATACTCGTGGTAGCATGAGATGGACTCTACAACCCACACAAGTGGCTCAGGTAGTGCAGCTCATCCAGGATGGCACATAAATGAGAGCTGTGGCAAGAAGGTTTGCTGTGTCTGTCAGCGTAGTGTCCAAAGCCTGGAGGCGCTACCAGGAGACAGGCCAGTACACCAGGAGACGTGCAGCAGGCCATAGGAGGGCAACAACCCAGCAGCAGGACCGCTACCTCCGCCTTCGTGCAAGGAGGAACAGGAGGAGCACTGCCAGAGCCCTGCAAAATGACCTCCAGCAGACCACTAATGTGCATGTGTCTGCACAAACGGTTAGAAGAAGAGCCCTGTGCTCTTCACAGATGAAAGCAGGTTCACGCTGAGCACATGTGACAGACGTGACACAGTCTGGAGACACCGTGGAGAGCGATCTGCTGCCTGCAACATCCTTCAGCATGACCGGTTTGGCAGTGGGTCAGTAATGGTGTGGGGTGGCATTTCTTTGGAGGGCCGCACAGCCCTCCATGTGCTCGCCAGAGGTAGCCTGACTGCCATTAAGTACCAAGATGAGATCCTCAGACCCCTTGTGAGACCATATGCTGGTGCGGTTGGCCCTGGGTTCCTCCTAATGCAGGACAATGCTAGACCTCATGTGGCTGGAGTGTGTCAGCAGTTCCTGCAAGATGAAGGCTTTGAAGCTATGGACTGGCCCGCCCGTTCCCCAGACCTGAATCCGATTGAGCACATCTGGAACATCATGTCTCGCTCCATCCACCAACGCCACGTTGCACCACAGACTGTCCAGGAGTTGGCAGATAATTTTGTGTGTGACTCCAAATCCAGGCCTCCATTGGTTAATAAATTTGATTTCCATTGATAATTTTTGTGTCATTTTGTTGTCAGCACTTTCTACTTTGCACAGAACAAAGTATTCAGTGAGAATATTTAATTCGTTCAGATCTAGGATGTGTTATTTGAGTGTTCCCTTTATTTTTCTGAGCAGTGTATTAACGAAAATGTAGACTTCACTCTCCCTTAGCTCAGCAATAGCTGCTTTTCTCGCATCTCTGTCAGGAAACCTTTCTGCAAAAGTGAACTAGTTTTTTGTAAAATGTCTCTCAACATTCAACTTTTTAAGAGGCTGAAGTCACTTTTCATTTACCAGTTTCTTGTTTTGAATTTTTCCCTTCCACCTTAAATGGTACCCAAGGCACCAGAATGTAACTGCTGCATCATTTAAAGGGCAACGGAAAAATTCAAACAAGAAGCTGGCGAATGAGAAGCTGACTTCAGCCTCTTACGTTGAGAGACATTTTACAAGAAACTATTCTACCTTTGCAGAAAAGTTTCCTGCCAGAGATGCATGAAAAGTAGCTATAGCTGACCAAAGCTTAAAGCAAAGCAAAGTCAGTCTGCATTTTTGTTAATATTTTTAACCTATATTAGCACATCAGCACACACTGAGACATATTTACAAACAAGATGGTACAATGGATATAAAATGTTGTGGCTCTCAAGGTGGCTAGATTTTTGTTGAAAGGACAAAATAGCTCTTAACATTTGGGTTGTCAACCCCTACCTTAACCAATGTAAAAAAAGAAAAAAAAACTCAATTTTAGTTATTTACAGAAAATTAGACAGTGGGAAAATGTTTTAATAAAAACAGACAATGATTTGCAAATCTTTTTTTTAACCTGTATTCAATTACAAACAGTATAAAAGCACAATATTTACTGTTTCAGCTAACAAACCTTGTTTTATTTTTTTGTATAAAATTCCAAATATTCAAAATTTGATGCCTGCAACAATTTCCTAAAAAGTTGGGACAAAGGCATGTTTACCACTGTTACATCACTTTTCTTTTTAACAACGTTCAGTGATCCCTTAGACACTAAGGAACAAAGTTCTTTTTTGGTTTCTCCTGTTCTTGCTTGATGTAGCGTTTCAGGTGCCCATTGTTTTATGTTGTGCTTCATAATGTGCCACACTTTTTTAATACACTCATACTATGAATCCACACTGTAACATGCAAAATGTGGCTTGGCTTTGTCTTTCTGAAACAAGCAGGGTCTGGAAAAAGCTGACGTTAATTCTATCAAACTGTGTCATGAACTGTGCCATTTCTTAATGAACCAAATGAAGCAGAGGTTGGAGAATTGTGATCTAAATAGAATGTGAAGTAATACCATGTGTTGCAAATCTAGTCTCATCAGAACTCACAAATTTAGCAGTGTTAGAGGTCCAGCACAGTATTTACCCTCCTTACTCCTTACCCTCCTTAATTTCATGATATCATAATTTAAAGCAGGGGTGTCAAACTCATTTTCACAGAGAGCCACATCAGCATAATGGTTGCCCTCAAAGGGCCAGATGTAACTAAATGTAACCAAATGTACAGTTACTTTTCTGCATTTTCTCTTTCATTAGTCCAACCAAGCCCGATTTTCCTCCACACGTTGCAGGTGCACCGTCTGTGGTTAATCCAACCAATTTTTTCCAGGGCAGTGCATTTTTACTTAAGGACTTCTCCACCGCATCAAAAATGTCCCATCCCGTTGGGGTCCCATGCATGGCAGCTATATCCAACAGCTCCTCAGTGATAGAGAGGTCCGACTTCACGCCTCTAATGAAAATGGATAGCTGCACTGTATCCGTGCTGTCTGTGCTTTCATCAAGCGCTAATGAAAAGGTTATGTAGTTGCGCGTGTCTGCGGCCAGCTGTGTTGCCAAGTTTCCTGCGAGTTCCTTAATTCGGTCTGCGATGGTGTTTCTTGATGAACTGATATTTTTAAATGTCTGTATCTGGTCGGGACACACCTGCTCACAGACCTTCAGCATACACTGCTTCAAAAATGCACCCTCTGAAAAAGACGTGCAAGCGTTTTCTTCAGCTACAATAAAGCTAGCTTTCACAGCTGCGTCGTTTTGGGCCGTAGCTCTTGTGAACATATTCTGCTGCAATCGCAGGTTTGCCTTTTAATTCTTGTACAGTTTGTTGCTTTTCTTGAAGGCTAACTTTGGCATACTTAGCTCCGTGTTTGGTATCAAAGTGCCGACGTAAATTGTACTTCTTGACAACTGCCACTGCCTCATAACACAAAAGACATACCGGTTTTTCTCCTTGAAGCACAAACATGTATTCGCCTTCCCATCTCTCTTGAAACTGTCTTCTATCTGCATCAATTTTTCTTTTCCTGGACATTTTGGGATCAATATTTGTAGCTATTTCTTAATTCCACATGTTGAAAAAAATCACATCGAAGAGTATACCCCGGACAAGCGGAAGATAATGGATGGATGGATGGATGGAGTATACACTGTAATGTAGTGGCTTAATGCCGTCGCTTCACAGGTAACCTAATCAGCATGAATTGTGGGAAATGTAGTTTAAGGTCAGTGCACGCTCTAGAATTAGTGGCGGAATAATTAATAATTAAGTCTAAAAGCGTGCATTGACCATAAACTCCATTTCCCACAATTCATGCCGATTATGTTACCCGTGAAGCGACGACATTAAGCCACTAGATTGCAGTCAATCAGATCTTTTAAGCTCTTGCAGGCCACATCAAATGACACGGTGGGCCACGAGTTTGACACATGTGATTTAACGTCTGTATAATATAAAGTCTAAACATTTGTTGTGCACTGAAGAGCCCAAAACTTCTGAATGTGTAAAATATTGTTACATTGGAAGACCCAACTACCAATTTGGTACTTTATTTGGTGAAATGTTTATCATACATAACACTAATTTACCAAGTGAATCACAGACTACTTTATATTGCATTTTCATGCAAAAGGCTTTGAACTCCCACATACCACTCATAGCTACTAGTGTGTACTATGTGTGTATGTGTATAGACATTTTTTCCCCCTAGAAAATATCATGTTTTTTTTTTTTTCCAAGCACCCGGGCCTTTTTGCCTTTTTTATACATATAAATCAGTATGCCTACATCTAGATCATTTTGGAGTTACTGTCAGAAAATTATTTTTTATTCCTAAAGTGACAATGAATGAAAATATACCCTCAAATGTGGTACACTGGTTTTAAGGTCCAGCTGTTTAGCTTAAAGGCAAGTGTACACAGTTGTACATTTGCACAAAATGTTTTGAAACAGAAAAATAAAATGTGCCATTTTATCAGCTCCACTTACTATATAGGTTCACTTTGTAGTTGTACAATTACAGACTGTAGTCCGAAACAAGTATCAGTGTTTTTAAATTATTCTAAGAAAGTTTAAAGAACATCTTTGAATTTGCCTGGTTCATCGTGAGCTGCCTCATGTGTTCAAACAGTAGGATGTTGCAGGGATGTTTATAGGCATTTATTTCTGTCTTATTGTACCAGTTTGTGTGTCAGTTTTGTTCTCCCTGTCTCTGATGCGTTAAGCGTGGCGCTATCAGCACAGAGCAGTTGGCTAATTACAAGTTCGCTTAATCAGTAGACAGAACTAATTTATCAGCCAATTACAGCTCTTCTCACACCTCCAACCAGCAGACAGTACAATGAAAGCTTCTCAGTCTGTTTTTTTTTTTGAGCTTCAGAAGCTGCAAACTCAGAGAAGAAATTTGATTAAATAGTATGTCTATTGTGTTTTTCTATTTAAGGAGAAATAATACAGTCGTTGGGGTGAAGACAAAAGCCTTTCATCATGGCTTAATGTGAAATGGTGCATTGTAGTGGAACTTGCACCTCGGATTCCTTTACAGTGGTGGTGATGATAGGAACACATGTATAGCCATTTTATTTACTATTTAAGATCTTTGGGTTACTTTTCCCCCTCCATGTACCTCTCTACCATTAATGAATAAAAAAAATACATTTGAGACCAGGAACCTTTTCAAAAAGCTCTCAGGCCTCATAATCTTTTCATGTCATTATTTCTATCACTGCCACTGTATAAAAAATCTGACTCTGTGAAGTTGGGATAATGCTTCATATATATTTAAAAAGAGCCCTGAATATAAGTAAGCACTGCTATTAAGCCCCCAGTTGACCAATTACAGTTTAGAAAGCAGCGTACGAACTGAAACCACTGTTGAACAAAACATTCTCTATGACTTTGTTTACATATTAAGCATATAATTATGCAGAAATTGTAGAGAAATTGTTGGAAATAAATATAAATTTTATGCTGCACACCAGAATTGACAGACTTCAGACATTCTTAAGGAAAATAAACCCACAGACTCTCTTGGCTATTAGCAAAATTTGAGGGCATGTAAATCTAATGAGGGCCTTTGAACTTTGGTGTTGGCGAAGAATTTTGAGAGCATTTTGGACGGCAAAGAAGACAAGCAAGTATATTTGGACCCAATCCCATTTCACCCCTTGCAACTAGTAGGGCGAAGTGTGAGGGCTACATGACATTCCAAATGGAGGTTTTTCAGAGGCACAATCCAAACAGAGTGCACTGAAAGAAAGAAAAGAAAAAAAAAACAGCAAGATGGCAGAAAAAAATAAGATAACATTGTATTATCTTAGTTTAATGTCAGTTCAATTTATTATGGTCATTTTCTTCATAACACACAAAAAAATGGCTAATAGCATGCTAATATCTTGGTAGCTAGCTAGCTAACTTTCCCATTCCACCTTAAATAGTCCAGCAGTTCTGACATCTAAAGCGCCATAATGTTACATCTACACTATTTAAGGTGGAATGGGAAAATTCGAACAAGAAGCTGGTGAATTTCTGACTTCAGCTTCGAATCACCAAAGAATTAGTGATAAATAATTGTCCCTCTTTGAAGGCATTTGATTCCCTAAAAGTAACTAAAGCCCAGCAGTGAGGAGCTGAACTTTTCCCTTCTCTACCATCACTGAAGTCGGGCTTGGTTGCCTACGGATTGCCTTTTTTTTTTTTTTTTTTTTAATTTGAGAATTGTCCTATTTCATAGAGCAAGATTTCAACCTCAACATCTTGTAACTCCATTCCAAGGTATCAGCGTAGCACTTAAAAATAAGGGGTAGCGGTAGAAAGAAGAAATGGGATTGGGCCCTGGAGTCCAGCCAATTCACTGGATAAGACTATTAAGCCCCCCCCCCCCCCCCCCCCAAACATTCTGTTTGCTGTGCTGAGTCCAAGCCATGTTATGGATAAGGACTTCCCTGTATAGGGATGTGCTATGTGCTTTACTCAGCAAACCAACAAAACATAATTTAACTAGGGTTGACCAACTTTGGCATACAACTGTATTTATTTATGGTTATTTTTTAAATTTGTTTGTTGAGAAATTTATTTTGGCCAAAAACATAATATACACATTATTGAATATCATTATAATCAATTTGGTTGGTTAGATGGCACAGTTGAAGCACCACCACCATCTGGTCATTATATCTCATAAAAAAAAAATGTAAAAAAAAACCTTTTTAAATTCTTAATGTTTTCTTTACAGTAAGACACTTAAACTTATTCACAATAGCTGTTCACTGTGTTGGCAACCACCAAATAAGATTTCTCTACACGAAACATAAAAATTATTTTATTGTATAACATATTGGTAAATATTACCTACTTTACTTAGTATTGCTTATAAATGAAGGATAGCACTTAGACAGATCAGTGAAAGTTTGAGCTTAGACACCGTTGCATAGACCTCATCTGCGCTTTAATTAGTTCTTTAATCTTTTTCTGTCAACATTTCACATATTTGGCTCGCAGGCGTTTAGTCACTTCTGTCCACTTGTGGAGGATGATTTCACTGTCAGTGAAAACCTGATGTTAAGTAAAAGGTCAAATACTGTTCATAGCACGTTTTTGAGGTGGGGAATATGCAAACAAACATTGATAAGGTCACAATTTGAATAAGTCCCTCTCTGATGAGGAGGAAAAAAACTAATTTGACCTTTTCTTTGAATGTGATTTAGGCAAGAAAAGAGAAAGCAAAGCAACATGTCATCAAACACAGTGGCAGGTATTAGTAGGATTTCTGAAGGACGCAGAACTTTTGATGTGTCAAAACTTTTTGTTGAGATTTGAGTGGAATTAACTACCAGTTACATTGCGTTTGATTCAGGAACCTCATCAAAATGAGCTGTGATTTCAGCGAAGCTGATGAATCAGCTTTGGCTGCACTAGTCACTAATATAAATCAGTATGAAGCACACAGTAAACCCCAATTTAAACCAGAAGTTTGAAATAAATGTTTCTAATAATATAGATAATATAAAACCAACTGTTTTCAGATAAACAAGCCTTCCACAGATTATACAGAATCACCAAATATTTTACATTGGCAGAGTCTGGCTTTTAAACTTTACACTGGTAACAACCAGGGTGGTCTGATGATATCAATCACAGAAGCATGCTGGTGTTTAATAATGCAGTGCCACATCTGAGGGATCACTGGAATTACAGCCATTGAGTTGTGTGGTTTTCCAGATTCCCTGAATGTTTTGATGTCATTATGCTCTGTAGAGGGTGAAATGCCGAATATCTTGCAATGCTTAATCACACATTGAAAATATGACCCATCTCTCTCTCTCTCTCTCTCTCTCTCTCTCTCCCTCTCTCTCTCTCTCCCTCCCTCCCTCCCTCCCTCTCTCTCTCTCTCTCTCTCTCTCTCTCCCTCTCTCCCTCTCTCCCACCCCTCCTCTCTAGGCCAGTGGTCCAGTAGGCAGTGGAAATATGCAGCTGCTTGAGACTGATTTCTCCCGCACGTTGACAGAGTTGGTGGATTTGCATCTGTTCCATCAGAAGAGCATTCCAGTTTTCCTCAGCGCCATCACACTTGACCTGTTTAGCCGTCAAACTGTGGTTTAACCTTCCCGTGATCCTGTGATCAAAATAGACCGACAGGCAGGTGTACAGCTAGGCACAGACGGTACATCACCACCTCAATTAAGGTTGCATAGACGTGTGAAGAGACCATACTTTTTTTTTCTGCAAATACGCATCCTCTGTTTTGCTGAATGCTGAATGTACAAAGCTCAGTACTTCCCTTTTTGAGCCAGATATGCCATCATACAGTAAGAATATATTTATATATTGCATATTTTCTTCTGTAGACAGACTCAGTCAAGCATTGATTTAGCTTCATTTAGATGTCTGTCGTTTTCTAGCCACTATACAATCACATGCAAAAGTTACACATCCTCTACAGAGAACACACTTCAGCACATTTTTATTGTACGATTACTGTTTATTTTCTGAATTTAACAAGTTGGAGAGAAAAAAGAACCATAAAATGTGGCCTGTTTAAAAGTTATCACAAATTTAGTATTTATTTTTTTTCCAATATGTTAAATTTGTTATGTACTAAAATTAGCAGAATTTGAGTTTGTTCTAGATAGAGGAACTAATTTTCACTGAGAAAATAAACAAGACACCTGCACATGACACACAACACACCCTGGCACAGGCAGTTTATACTGTGAAAAGGCCTGCAGAAGTGTAGCTGTTTGTCATTTCAATGCGTATTTTTAAGAAAAGAAATTGGAATGAAATTAAAATGTGCTCTGTTTTAGTCTCTTCACAGTACGTGCCATAGGTTAAGATTTACTACTTTTTGTTTTCTTGGTCCTTTTGTTTTGCCTTTTTTTTTTTTTTTTAATACTGAATACTTGGGACATCACTTGGAAATATTTTTATGTACCATAAAATGTACCCATATTTTCACCCATATTTCTCACTCTTATGTTAAAGAACTATACATACAAGGGTCACCTAAAGTAAAATGAAACCCCCAAGGTATTGTTATTGAAAAATAAAGATGCAATAAAAATGCATTCTGTATTGTCTCTAAATGTGCATTCTTCAGAATGGTTTAACAGGTTTCTCTCTATAAAAGTTTCCCCCTAGAAGAACAGCCTTCTTAAGAACCTCTTCAGAAATGACATTTTTTTCAATGTTTTTCTTTAAAAACCACTACGCTTTAAGATGCGGTATTTTTAATTGAAGCACTTTACTTTAGATGAGCATCAGACCTTTAATCAGACCTAAAATTCTGATCTGAACCTGAATACAGTCCGAGAGTTTTCTTTCATGTCGTCCAGTTTTGAGTACAAAACTGACTCAACAAATGCTGTTTGAAATGGACCAAGCCCAGCCTGTCACCTCCCAAAGTGCCAAATGGAAGCTGACAGGATAACACTGGCAATGATATTGCATAACAGCAATGATAGCAATGAATAATGACAGTTTTTATTATTTCAGTTCTGCTTCAACACATTTACTCATGAGCATTCCCAACATTTTCACTCACGTAAACTTTCCATTATACCCTTTTCACACTTTGCTGTACTAATATAGACTTTCCTTTTAATTATTCTTATATGCTGTCCCACGGTTAAAAAAAAAAAAGCATCAAGTATTCAGACCTCATATTATGATCTATTTAAACCCAAAGTATTAATTGAGAGAGTAATAAGTTAAATACATGGAGAATCATCATTTATAAGGTGCTTTTTATTGGGAGGTGTCAGTCCCAAACACCCCTGCATTATAGTACAATTCTTAAATTAAAAATAAATAATACTTGTTTTAGTGAAAACTTTAGTTAGAAAATACTGCCTCATGTCTTTGTCACTACGGAAACACAAAGTTTTAGTCCATAGGAGGAGCCTTGTTTTAGCCCTGCCCATGCTTTTCAGAGCAGGAACTGAGACTGCATCCCTGTTTTGAAGTAAATGTGTTCTGATGTCTGAAAATCACTTCAATTCTGAAATTAAACTTTTTTGATTTAATTAAAATATTTTATATGTGTACAGCTGTGGGATTCTCTTGAAGTTTTTGAACCAGTTTGATATGGAATGATTTGTTGGAACTGTCCTCAGATCAGTACAGCATGACGTAAATCAATGGATTGAAACTGATCAATCACAGCATAAAGAAATACAAACCTCTAATTTATATTTCATTGGTCCCTCCATTAAGCTTCACAGCTGCTTTATAACCCCAGCAATAGCCACAGCACAGCAAATGGAAAGACAAAGGCATCTTATGTCTTCAAGACATTTTACAAAACAGTCTTTATCACTCCAGTTTGTTTCTCCAGTACCTACAACTTAAATCTGCCATCATTCATAGAATAAATATGAAACAAAATGATTTAGAACCACCTTGCTTGGCAGAAGAAATCTTCAAAAGTACCACTCAAAGTCCCTCACAATATTTTATTTTAATATTTTAACTATTCACCTACATTGGATGTCATGCCCACTCTAGGTAAGCAGGGAGGACCTGCCCCAAGTGGAGGAGTTTAAGTATCGCTGGGTCTTGTTCACGAGTGATGGGAAGAGGAATGGTGAGATCGACCGCAGGCTGGGACAGGCGGCAGCAGTAATGCGGTCACTGTACCGGATTATAATGGTGAAGAGGGAGGTAAGCCATAAAGTGAAGCTCTGTTTACCGGTCAGTCTACATCCCAACCCTCACCTGTGGTTGTGAGCTTTTGATAATGACAGAAAGAACGAGGTCATGAATAAAAGCAGCAGAAATGAGTGTGGTGGGCTTCACTCTGCTTGACGGAGGAGTTCAGAGTAAAGCCTCTACTCGTCCACATTGAGAAGAGCCAGTTGAGGTGGTTCAGGCATCTGATCAGTATGGCCCCCTATGCCTCCCAGTAGAAATTTACCAGGCACGGCCAACTGGGACGAGACCCAGGGTTGTCCGAGGACCCACTCGAAGGATTATATCTCCAAGTTTGCCTGTGAGCAGCTCAGGGTCCCCCAGAATGAGCTAAAGGAAGATGTGGGGGACAGGGATGTCTGGGATTCTTTGCTCTCCCAGCTGCTACCATAACCTTATCTGAAGTGGTTAACGAGGATGTTGATGGTGATGAACTAATTGTCAGTTCAATAAATATAAAATCCTCCACAGAAAATGCTTTACACAGAAAAAATTCATCAAATGGCTCCGCCAATTCTGACATTTGCTTCCTTAAATACTATCCACGATTACCTCCACATCACCTCCTCTGTCTGGGCTGCCGAATTCCAGCTTCCCCATCTTCACCACTCTAAAGTTACTATCTGAAATCAGTGCATCCGTACTATACTCATTGACCTTTACTATAGTAAAGAGAACCATTCACTCCTCAACTGGAAAACTAGAAGAAAATAAGCATGACAAAGTGGGAGACACTAATCTCCGTTAGAGGAAATGTCTCTTATCTAACATCACACAACAGTTTGATCATTCCTCCATTTATTATTTCACTCCCATTAAATCCATTTATAATCTCATCAGCATCTTAATTGCATACATGTGCATGTTTTACTCTCAGTTAATCTAATCAGGTTTCTACTGTGACCATCTTCCTTTGTTTTTCCTTCATTCTGTCTCTTCTCGGTTTACTGCTGTATTCATTTATGGCTGAATGTACACATCAGTGAACACATGAGCACTTTGACAACCAGATATCAGTTCTGTCTATGTATGGGTTAGATATCTGGGAGATAGTAGATGTCTAGATTTGAGTTTGAAAGTAAACATACAACGATCAGGCATGTTATTAAGACCACCTCCTTGTTTCTATGCCCATTGTTGATTTTATCAGCTCTGTCCACTCTATTAGGTACTCCTACCTTGTCAGTCCATCTTGTAGATGTAAAGTCAGAGACGATAGCTCATCTGCTGCTGCACTGTTTATGTTGGTCATCCTCTAGTCCTTCATGTTGGCTGGATATTTTTGGTTGGTGGACTATTCTCAGTCCAGTAATGACACTGAGGTGTTTAAAAACTCCAGCAGCAGTGGTGTATCTGATCCACTCAGACCAGTGCATCACCACCCAAATAGTGCTCTATGAGGGTCCATGGGTGTCCTGACCACTGAAGAACAGGGTAAAAGGGGCTAACAAAGTATGCAGAGAAACAGACGGACTACGGTCTGTAATTGTAGACCTACAAAGTGCACCTATATAGTACGTGGAGCTGATAAAATGGACAATGAGCAGAGAAACAAGGAGTCGGTTATAATGTTATGCCTGATCGGTGTATATTGATAAATATTAAGTAGTCCCCAGAGATTGGTTCTTTGGCCACAAGGTGTGCGATTTAAAAGAAAAAAAGTTTCAACATCAAAATCATTTTAAAGTGCTTTTAAGCATGTCCTGAGATACTAATAGATTGATGTTGTCTCCTTTTTTCTTGCACACATTCCGATTTGTATTCCAAGAAATCCAGCATGAGTCAGATTGCTCTCAAATTAATTTTGCTCCACACTGTCATAGCAAGTGCCAAAGCAATTAGTAGATAATGCTACCCATGTGTGAATTCCTTTCTCTGCTGTGTGTGTCCTCACTCCCTTAGCCCTCTCCTGTGGTTCCATAGTGCTCGCTCAGTTCAGTGCCAGTGTGTGAGCCTCACATAAGCCGGAGAACATGCTGAGGACACGATGTCAGTGTTTTAGCTGTTCCCACCCGCTTTCAGCCTGGCATGGCGCCATTTCATGATGTCTGTTGGCAGTGCCAATGAACTCGCGATACAGACGTACTCGCAAGCTGGCACTGGCGACCAACCGAGGCTACATTTAGACATCTCTAAATCTCCTCTACGTTTGATTTCTCGGTCAGGCTGTGATGGGATCGTATGCTGAAATGGCTGTTTTGGTTTTAGTGATGCATTCATATTATTTTTTCACTGCAGATACTTGATTTTGAATAGCATTTCAGAAGTACACAATATGGCCAGAAGTATGTGGACAACCCTAGGGGTTCAGGTGTTTTAGGCACTCACTGTTAACGGGTGTAATCAAGCACATAGCCATGCAGTCTTCATAAACAAACATTGGCAGTAGAATGAGTCGTACTGAAGAGTTCAGAGAAGTCAGTTTGTGAAATGCTAGATCAGCCCTGCACAACTATAAGTGCTGTTATTGTGAAGCATCTAGAAGTGACAGAAGCTCGGTCATTAAGCAGTAGACCACGCAAACTCACAGAGTAGGCCCAAGTGGTGAAGTGTACCCTCTGTTGCATCACCCTCTCAAAGCAACATCAGCACAAGAACTGTGCGCCAGGAGCTTTGTGAAATAGGTTTCCATGGCCAAGCACAGCTGCACATTATCCTAAGATCACTATGCGCAATGCCAAGTGTCGACTGGAGTGGTGTAAAGCACGGCCACTGGAGTAGTATATACAGGTTCTCTGGAGTGATGGATCACAGGTCATTATTTGGCAAACTGATGGATGAATCTGGGTTTGGTGCATGCCAGGATAACTACCTACCGGAATGCATAGATTAAAGTTTGCTGGAGGAGGGATAATGGGCTGGGGCTTCAAGGTTTGGGCCCCTCAGTTACAGGGTAATGTTAATGATACAACATGCAAAGACTTTTTAGACATATGCACCCAACTTTGTGGCAGTAGTTTGAGGAAGGTCATTTCCTTTTCCAGCCTGCCTGAGCCCCTGTGCACAAAAAAGGTCATACTTTCACGAGTTTGGTGTGGAATACCTCCAGTGGCCCAGAGCCCTGACCACAACCACACAGAACAACTTTGGGATCAGTATGAGATGATATAGATTGCAAGCCAGGCCTTTTTGTCCAACATCAGTGCCTGACCTCGCAAATGCTCTATTGACTTAATGGCCACAAATAAGCTGCAAATCCATTTAAAACACATGGTTTAGGATTGGGATGACATGTTATAGGTGTTATGGTTAGGTGTCCACATACTTTTGGCTATATGTGGAATTGCAAATGTACTGAATATTTATATACAACAGTGGCAAGCCCTGACTATTGGAGCTAAGTATTTGAATCAGGTCAATGTCAGAACTCATCCATGATAATGCTAATTTCTCCTAGTGTCCTAGTGGGATTTCTAATGGTATGTTGGCGCAAAGCTAACAGTGGTGCACATTATAATTTTTTGGACATTCTGTATTGAACACAGAACATTTGAAGTTTGTTGAAGGAGGAGTTTGTAACAGTGAATCTTTCAGAAAATAGTCCTGGCACAGAACTGTAGCTGCCATTTTTCCTTTAACAACAGCTAACTGAAACTTGGTTAAGCTACTTTTCATATTCATGGTCTTTGACACATCTAGGACTTTCAGAAGGCCTAGAGTGAAATTTTCCTTACTGATCTGGTCAGTCATGGTAAATCAAAATAATACTATATAATAATTATATATAAAATGTATAAAATAATTATACTGCTATACTGAACTAAAATATTGCTAAATTAACTAAAAATGTATTATGTATCAGAATAAGAATCAGAGTTGCAGTTGTTACAGTTGCAACCATTTATGTAAAAGAATAAACACTTTAATAATTTAAAACGAAGATAAAGAGATTTGCAATATGTACATGAGATTTAAGTTCTTAATATAGAAAAGTGGCAGTGACTGTGATAATACATATGAAACATCTAGTATAAAGCAGTTCAAATGATTTAAATTATGATTTATGTATTATGTATGTTTTATATGTATTTTTTTCCCAGAAACCATTAGCCCTTCGCTGAAGGCCTAGAAGTTCCTGAGGTTTTGGAATCCCTAAATATGCATTTATCATTCTTTAATATGACTCTGACCAAGTCAGTCATCCATTCCTGACACTTACCTTGATTTTCCACTCTTTGAGCTTCTCCTGCCTTAAACATTCATCTTGTATGTTTACGGTTACACGCTGTAGCCCATCTGTTTTCATGCACCCATTCCCAAATCAGACTTTTCTTGTGTAGAGGAATGAGAGTGGCTTTGTGGAGTGCAAACATGTCTACAAACATCAAACAGAATTTTATTTCATTTATTTTAGTCTTTCTCTCTCAATGTCAAATTCAATTACATTTCATACGTTTCAATGAAGCTTTTTGTTTTTCATGATTGCAGCGGTTTATAATTCATGAGTCGGGGCTGAGGATGGCGTATGCTAATGAAAAGCAATAAATGAATAAAGAGTTTTAATATTTCATATGTTTGGGCCTGTACAGCCTCATTGCTTGGATATGGCCTGAACCTACAAACCAAAAGACAGTTATTTTAAACTGAAATAATGCTAATGGTAATATAATACCAGGGATGGGCTGGCAACTGGGGAGTGATAAATCAAATCACTTGAACAAGATCCAGCAAAATGCAACAAACTATGTGGACATTTTTAAAGTAAGGGATTTTAAGAGTGTAGAAGTGGCCAACGTTGCTGTTTGTTTACATGGCGAAAGCAAATATAGTCTTGCACACGGGTTGCGTATTCTCATTACAGGATCACATCTGGCTCCACTAATCAGGAAATTTCATGGGCCAGCAGCTACACTGGTCACTTTAAAGGCAGAATTTATTAATGCAAGCGACTGACAGGTTTATTTTGTTATCTTTGGGTACCTAGCTAGTGCTTTAGCCAGTGGCCAACCATGACAGTTAGAGCTACGCCTTCATTTTGAGCCATACGTGTCAAAACTTGATCAAAACATGAGATAAAAACCCACCATCCACAATAATGCTACTTTGTGGTAGCATCCCTACAGGATTCTGGGAGTTAGTGGTGATTAACATGTACAGAACTTTGGCGTTGTGTATCTTTTTTTTTTTTTTGTGTTGTGTATCTAACACAGGCACTTTACACTTTTGTTTTATTTGAATCATGTGATAGACATATTAGCATATTAGCACCCTCTAGCATTTGTAGTGGTCTTTCAGTGAAGATGCTAGAAAAGAACAGCTGCTGTTTTCCATTTCTAGTAACCTTTTGATTAGACTAACACTCACAGTGACTTATCTACAACCCCAATTCCAGTGAAGTTGGGATGTTGTGTAAAACATAAATAAAAACAGAATACGATGATTTGCAAATCCTTGTCCACCTATATTCACTTGAATACACTACAAAGTGTATACCCCCGACACCCAACTCAGCCCGGGAACCCCATTCTGAGCTGCTGCACCCCACTGGGGAAAGACCCAGCACCAGGAGGGGAGGGCGGGAGAACAAAGCCATGGGTACGGACTCCCTCAACGGCCGGTCGCAAGTCTTGGAGGCCGGCACATCAGGGAAGCCTGTGCCAGCCACCGACACAGACAGGGTTTGCTCTGACTTTTTGGGGTGCAGGCAGGCCTGCCGTGACGTCCTGGGGTGCAGGCTGGACTGCAGTAGGCGGGCCTGCTGAGGCGCCCTTGGCAGCAGGCAGGGCCTTGGTGGCAGTGAGGGGAGGGGAAAGGAACCGAGCTCCAAGTCCTCTCGGAGCGGGGATGGTAAGGGAAAGATGGCATGCTCTGAGCGCCCTCGGAGCAGGAAGAGGATGGGGAAGAAGGGCTTCAGTCCTCCTGGGAGCTGGGACTGGAGGCTTGAGGGCGGTACGAGGGGGGCTCCTGCCCCCATGCACATCGAAGGTTGCCGCTCCACCAGCAGGCTCCTGACCATTTGACAGGTTGCCACCTGCTGCTCCTCAAGCTGCTTCCAGTGCTTTTCAACATCCTGGAAGACAGCCTGCTGCTCCCATCAGCCGGCCAGGTGCAGGTGGACCAGGGTCTTGATGGCCTCTTTTTCTGACGTGGAAACTCCCTCAATGTGTTGGCGTCCCCTCCCGGGCTTCAGCACCACTGTACCACGGCATGTGCCCCCCCCAGGCTCAAGGAGGATGCTGGAGGCAGGGTTCAGGGTTGCAGCAGCCATTACTTTAATTCACAGAACACAAAAACAAACAAAATGCCACGTCAAGCTGGCCACTTTTCAGTGGCTGTTGCTAACTAGCCTTTTCAGTCTGTCTACCAAGCTTTTCAGCTCTTACAGTCACTTGCTGCTGCTTGTCCCTCTCTCACTCTGTTCTCTCTCAGCTCTTTTTAAAGAGAGGGAACAAGAGTTTGCCGCTCCAACTCCTTGTTACCACCCCCAGCTGGCAATTCAGCCAACGTGAGGTGTAGTGAGGCGGCCTTGCTAGGGGCTCAGGTGGCGGAGCTCGGGACTCGCTCCTTGCTCTGGTGCCTCTCACCAGTGTCATCCTCCTCCCCCCACCACTCTTGTGACTCGCATCCATTTGGGGGGCTTGGGCTTTGCACTTGTGGCTCTCTCTCCGGCGTCCTCACCGAGGTGCGGTTTCTTCTAGGAAGGCTTTCCACAAGGTTTAGGAGTGTATTTATGGGAATTTTTGACCATTCTTCCAGAAGCACATTTGTGAGGTCAGACACTGATGTTGGATGAGAAGGCCTGGCTCACAGTCTCTAATTCATCTCAAAGGTGTTCTGTCAGGTTGAGGTGCAGGCCAGTCAAGTTCTTCCACACCAAACTCGCTCATCCATCATTTTATGGACCTTGCTTTGTGCACTGGTGTTGTAGTCATGTTGGAACAGGAAGAGGCCATCCCCAAACTGTTTCCACAAAGCCCAACTCCTGAAAAACAACCCCACACCATAATCCCCCCCCCCCCCCCCAAACTTTACACTTGGCACAATGCAGTCAGACAAGTACCGTTCTCCTGGCAACTGCCAAACCCAGACTCATCCATCGGATTGCCAGATGGAGAAGCGTGATTCGTCACTCCAGGGAACACATCTCCACTGCTCTAGAGTCCAGTGGCAGCACTTTACACCACTGCATTTGATGCTTCACATCGCACTTGGTGATGTAAGGCTTGGATGCAGCTGCTCGGCCATGAAGCTCTCTACGTTGTTCTTGAGCAAATCTGAATGCCACATGACGTTTGGAGGTCTGTAGTGATTAATTCTGCAGAAAGTTGGTGACCTCTGAGCAGTATGTGCCTCAGCATCCGCTGACCTCACTCTGTTATTTAACGTAGCCTACCACTTCGTGGCTGAGTTGCTGTCGTTTCCAATCCACTTTGTTATAATACCACTGACAGTTGACTGTGGAATATTTAGTAGTGAGAAATTTCACGACTGGACTTGTTACACAGGTGGCGTCCGATCACGGTACCACACTGGAATTCACTGAGTTACTGAGAGTGACCCCTTCTTTCACATATGTTTGTAGAAGCAGTCTGCCTGCCTAAGTGCTTGGTTTTATACACCTGTGGCCCTGGGAGTGATTGGAACACCTGAATTCAATGATTTCAATGGGTGAGTGAATACTTTTGGAAATAAGTTTTTTATACAGTTCACTTTTGCGTTCGTAACTTTTCTGTGGTTTATTACATCACCCAACAAGAAATGGAGAAATGTGTACAGGTCAAAGTCTTTAGTGCATAAGTTAACAAAATATAGACAGGATTGCTGGAGTCTGTCTGATTGTGGTGGGTTGATCTGGGAAAAAGTCTAGGGCGAATTTTTGAGCCCAGTCCATCCCTGTTTGGTATGGCATGATGCAAATGAATGTGAGAACTGCTCCCTAGTGCAGAAAGGCCTAAAAGTGCTGTCTTGTCAAAGTCAACCCGTCTGGACGGCCCCTTTGACAAAATCAAAGTGAAATTGAGTTGGATGAACACAGCACCAGGGCTAATGACAGCTGACAACACAACGGTTTTGGACCATCAAGGGTGGCACTGGCGAGAACAGTTTGCCACCTTATAGCCTACTGACAGCACACGATGGACATCGTGTCAAGGCATCAGTGCTTTTCCCCCTCAGGAGCAGCGTGACTGTACTGAAGATGAGACTGGAGATATCTCTCTCTTTCTATCTCTCCATTGTGCTTTGGTATCTGTTCTCTGCCCAGTTTGGCATTTTAAACTAGAGAATGTAGACAGCACCGCTCCCTCGAGTATAAGCACAGAGGCTTAGCAATAAGAGCGATAGAGACAGAGGTCATCTTAAGCAGTGTGACTCCTGTCACTCAAATGAAGTGTGTGTGAGCGTTAAACTGATGATGTGGACATGCGTTTGCCTTTGTCTGCTTGGGTGCCTGAGTTTTGTGGCCAGAACTTTTTCAGACTGATTTAAAGAGCCTATATCATGGAGAAATTAGATAAAATAAGAAAAAAATAAGAGATTGATCAATTTTGTTGAAGTTTTGAAAGGTACTGTTATCTCCCCAGTCTAGAGTTCATACATGGAAACTAAGCTGCAAAAACAACCACCCAGCCTGCTGGGGAAGTACACAGGATGCTGGTATCCAATATACACTGCTCAAAAAAATAAAGGGAACATTCAAATAACACATCCTAGATCTGAATGAATGAAATATTCTCATTGAATACTTTGTTCTGTACAAAGTTAAATGTGCTGACAACAAAATCACACAAAAATCCATCCATCCATCCATCCATTTTCTAAGCCGCTTCTCCGTCAGGGTCGCGGGGGGGAGCTGGAGCCTATCCCAGCAGTCTTCGGGCGGAAGGCAGGATACACCCTGGACAGGTCGCCAGTCCATCGCAGGGCAGACACACAGACACAGACAGTCACTCACACCTAGGGACAATTTAGGACACCCAATTGGCCTGACTGCATGTCTTTGGACTGTGGGAGGAAACCGGAGAACCCGGAGGAAACCCATGCAGACACGGGGAGAACATGCAAACTCCACACAGAGAGGACCCTGGCCGCCCGGCCGGGGAATCGAACCCAGGCCCTCCTTGCTGTGAGGCGACAGCGCTACCCACCACGCCACCGTGCCGCCCCACACAAAAATCATCAATGGAAATCAAAGTTATTAACCAATGGAGGCCTGGATTTGGAGTCACACACAAAATTAAAGTGGAAAAACACACGACAGGCTGATCCAACTTTGATGTGATTCATCACTCCAGAGAAAACGTTTCCACTGCTCCAGAGTCCAGTGGTGGGCTTTGCATGGTGACACTTGGCGTTACACTTGTGTGTCACTGCTCAGCCATGGAAATGCTTTTCATGAAGCTCCTGACACACAGTTCTTACACTAATATTGCCTTCAGAGGCAGTTTGGAAGTGTAGAGAGTGATGGAACTTTGGAAATGTGATTTTATATGCAATGTGTTTCAGCACTCAATGGCCCTGCTTTGTGAGTTTGTGTGGTCTGTTGCTTCATGCGTTGTTGTTATTCCTAGATTCTTCCATTGCACAAAACTAGCAGTTACACCATGTTATAACAGCAAGTGATCGTTCAAATGCAGTATCACGTCATGGCGCAAGGCCTTTATCATGTCTGCACTGGATGAAATGAAAGAAAATGAAAATAGGGCAGAAATTCAGAAAATGTCAAAATGAAAAATCAGAAAATGGGGCACAAACTGACTTTTGGCAAAGGTGGCATCAATATTCAAGAGTTTAATGCCTCTAAAAGCTTTCTCACTGTAAGCTGTTACATGCAATGGTAATGAATATGTTGACTGATGATGAAGACATTGTTTTTCCACCCAACAACCATCTTTTAGCCAAGAATGGATTTTAAAAATACATTTTAAGCCAAAATCTTGTCCTAAAACTGTTCTAAAACAATGTCTTGTTCAATAATTTACCATAGTTTACATTACATATAAAAACTCTGAAGACAGGAATAGGTTCACTGGTCATTTTGGATAACAAATGAAATGTTTTATTTGTGTTGTAGTCATTGTGACCTCTGGGTTACATCACCACCGCTCTAAAGAACTCTAAGTTTCTGTACAGTGAATCACTCCAGATCAAATCAGTTTGGATGGCTGTTTACATCTAAAGAATCGTATTATACAATCTGCAATTCTCTGTCAAGACTTAACAAGCTGTCCTTTTTGCAATACAGATGGCTGCACCACTCAGAAGCCCAGAACAGGGTTCCTCATTACTGTCTTTAGCCTAGAGCACAGCTGAATGAGCAAGTCTGAAAAGAGCTCATTTATATGTGCCAGTCTTAAAGGCCCTGTTAGAAAAACAGCCTGTTTATTTCAATGGGACAAAGAGAACCTGGAAAATTGTCAGGTAAAAATTAAATTATTATATGTGAAACAAATAATCCAAGTGGACTACAGAACATGTGTAATTAGGGTCCTTTAAATGCCTTATCCTGTTCTTGCAGCCAGAAAAGGTGAACAGCTGACAACTAATGAGCTGTCTCGTTCCACTTTATATTAAGTGTCTCTAATAACTGTGTAGTTACATGTAAACAACATATGCAACAATAATGTTATTACTAATGATTTAGTCACTGTTGTAGATGGATTATAGACATACACCTTGTATTAACATCAGTTGTTATATAGGTACAGTGCAATTACAGAGTGGTAATTAATGTGATGTGATTAGGTTACCTTGTTACAACACAGTTATACCACAGTAATTATGTTAAACAAATGTAATATGTGAAAAAGACTTCTGATTTGTAGCATATCAAAAAGAATATAATTACATGAGGCAAAACTGAAGTCAATACACATGTGTAATTACACAGGCTGTACTTCTGTAATCCATCTAACATTTCTTAAATCATGGGTAATTAGTGTTACATATGTTATTGACGTGTAACTACACAGTTATTAAAGACAATATAAAGTGGGACCACTGTCTGTGTAGTGTCTTTCTTTGCTCCTTTGTTCCTTCTTCCTTTCCTCCCTCCGTTTCTCTCTTCCATTTCACATCCAGAGGAATTCGAGGTCCGTTGGAAGCATGCACACCTTAGAGAAGAGCCAAGTATGAGCGGAATGCTTCGTGTCTAGGCCTGGAGCATTGTTCACCAGAGCTTTAATGTTTTCCCTGGTTGAACATCCCTGATGAGTGTAGCCAGGTGTGTTAGAGCAGAGAAAAACATGCCAAACTGAGTGAGAAAGTGCTTCGCCAACACCGGATTTGAGAAGCGCCTCTATATGATCCCATTGAGGCCCCCCGAAAATGTCCTCCAACTTGATAACAATACCTATGATCGCATTAACTCTCATAAACCCACCACCCCCTGCCCCCTCACTCTCTCTCTCTCTCTCTCTCTCTCTCTCTCTCTCTCTCTCTCTTTCCATTCTCTGTTTTCTTCCCCCCCTCTGGCCCAATACATTCAAACTCTTGTGGGTGTATCGCTGTTAGGCAGACCGTGTGCATGTGTGTGCATTATCACATTAGTTCTCATAAGCTAGCCTATCACCGTTGCTCAGAATGTTCCAGAAGGAGTTTGGAGTGGAGTTAGAGGCCCGCTAAAAAGATTAGAGAAGCCCAGAAGGAGTTTCGCTCATCCTTCACTCTTATTTTCCGTTCTGTCATTTCTTTTGATCTGTTTTTTCCTCTTTCCTTCATTCCCCTGCTGCAGGCTTTATTGCTGCGCTGTATTGAATCACCCTCCGCTTTGGTTTCGTCCAAAGAATTGTGGCCTTTTCTTCATGAGCAGTGCTTGTTTTCCTCTTTGTGCTTCAGCCAAGGCACAACCATGCATACTGTAATGAAAGTCTATGGGCGGAGCTTCCAAAGCAATTTCTTGGAGGGAATCATTTGGACAGCTTTATTATTCCTGTAGCATCGTTCTCATATAAAACGGCACAACTACAAGACATTTTCAACTGCATCATCAAGAAGGTTTTTGTACACATGAACCTTGTACTTCCAATTATTGGCCAACTTTAGAAGCTCCAGCTACCTTATATATCTATTATGGTGTATTGTTACATTCACAATTTGCAGGCAATGCTAAGGAGCATTTGCTTGGGCACTGTAGATGTAGTATTGTGACTGGACATCTCTGGCTACCACTGAAAAAAGCTTCTTACCTTTGAAGATGATGCTGATAATTAGGTCTCCTACCTTGAACACCTAAAAACACTAAAAAACTTATGAAAGAGAAATGCTTTTTGTAGCAAAGGCTTCGTTGGAAATTACAACTTTGAGAAGTAAAACTTTTTGTAACATTATGATTTTGGTCCACTCCTCTGAAAAAACGGTCTTCAATTCCCCAAAGTTGCAAGAGGTCTCTCTCTTGGACTTACAGTTTAATAATCCTCCATAAATATTTAATGGGTTTCACGTCAGGAGATCAGCTGGCACTTTCTCCTGCAAAGACCTTCTTTTTTAGAAACCAGTCTTGAGTTATTTTGATTGTGTTCGGGGTCATCTTTTTGAAAGGTCCATCTTCTTTCCTTTTTCACCTGATGAGATTGGCCCAGTCCCATTTTTTATTTTTACTCCTACCCCTTGTTTCAGTGTGTTACCTTGCCCCTTGGAATTGAATTACAAGAACATTAGTTCATTAGCGGTGCTCTGTAGGCGACCCTGCCAATCTGCAGTGTTTGCAGAGGAGGGTAAAGTTCAGTGACCTCACTACTGGGCTTTAGATACATTAAGGGCATCATATGCCTTCAAAGTGTGACTCCTAATTTTTGGTGATAGCTTCTTGTTCGAATTTCCCTGTTCCAACTTACTTGATGCAGCAGTTCTGAAGCCTGAGGTGCTAGGATGTAACTGCTGCACCATTTAAGGTGGCACAGGAAATTTAGCTAGATAGCTACCAATCCATCAGCATACTACTAGTGATTTTTCATACATAGTTCTGAGGAAATGTCACAATGACATTAAACTAAGATAATACAATGGTTATTGTAATTTTTGGCTGAGAAAATCCTCACATTTGTGGGTTTCTTTGGTCGCCTGCACCGCCATCTTGCCATTTTTTCTTTTTTTCTCACAACATTCTGTTTGGAGTGTGTCTCTGAAAAACCTTCGTTTGGAGGGCCATGTAGCCCTAAACTTCACCCTACCCCTCTATCTCAACAACAATCGGGACACACTACCCCTAGACTGAGGGGTAAGGGGTGAAATGAGACTGGGCAATTAATGTTCCTTAATATCGCTCCAGTCATGTTTCCCTCAATGACATGTAACGCCCCAGTTCTGTTTGCAAATAAGCAGCCCCGTATCATAATGCTCACACCTTCATACTTCTCCAGATCATATACACAACCCTGATGACCTATCAAATTAAACCACCAGAGCTCAGCTATTCTTGCCATTCAGTTTAACCCATGTGATGCAGCTAAAGCAAAACTCACCCCAAACTACAATAAATCTAGGACATATTCTCATAAACTATAATTGCAGTCATAATAATCCTCAAATTGCAGCCCCTATAGGCCATTGGGTTAATGGAGCTCTGGGTAGGCAACAGCCCAGTACATATTGAGGTCTACATGAAAAAAGTCCTGTCTGCTCAGGTCAGACCAAATGCCTCAGAGCTTCATCATGTGCCAAGGCAGCAACCCAAATATATTCCCTGGGAAACAAGACATTTTTCACAGTGGAAAAATGGGGACACTGTTGTCTGGCTAAGTCAGTCACCTGCTGTAAATTCAACAGATCCAACAGTCATTTAAAGTTAGTTTGGCAAATGTTCAGATATTTGTTCAGTGACTAGAATAACACTCTTAAAAAGGTGCTGCAAAGGGCTCTTTTTTTGAGTGATGCCACTGAAGAACCACTTTTGCTTCACTTTTGTAAAGAGATTTGTAAGTGTGCTTCTCAAATCGTCCTGAGAGACCCCCAGATGGTCCACATTTTTGCTGTTTTGTGAGTTGAGATTAAATGCAAAAATGTAGACCATCTTGTGATCCTGGTTGATCAGTTTGAGAACCACTGTTATAGGGAACCAAAAGTGGTTCTTCTTCAGCATCCTGCAAAGAACTTTCTTTGTTAAGAGTGAAAGCATGTTGTAGTGACCTGCTACTGACAGGTGCTGGCCTCTCTTACTCTATGCCAACACACACACAAGACATGGACAACATAGCGTGTATGGACAAATGCTATTTTATTCTGAGAATAAAGCAAGGGAAAACTCACCCTGCACTTCCACAACATGAAACTGGGGAGGGGGTAACACTGGAGGACATGACACATGTGGACATGAACACAATTTAGCTAGCAACAGATAGTTCAGCAGTAGCGACTACAAGTACTACAGCAGTCTCTTCTTAGTCCTGGAGTGTGACGCCTCCCATGAGACACTTTGCATGGTCACACCCTAAGCTCCTAATGGTAGTGCGGACTGTGGCAGACACTACTGTATTTTATGCATTTTTAGATATTTTAACTTTCTGATCATTTTTCAACAAGGATTTAGACTACCCAGGGGTTTTACTTGTGCATTGTGGAATCATTTGAAATAGATTAGTTGATTAGATGTTGAATTATTATTGAAGCAGTAGATCAAAATCTGCATATTCCATGTGTTACAAGTAGAGAACAGTATTGGCACCAAATAGGTTTCATGCACTGTGAGAAGCTTGATCAGCTTGCCAAAAAATATCATGAGTATTGAGAGAACAGTTGTCATAAGAATAAAACAGGGAAAAATCTGTGGATTTGTAGATGCCCTACAGTCTTGGTCCAATAATTATTCTAATTCTGAAGTTGATTTCATCTCACTGTCCCCATCACTCTAACTCTTTCAGTCTTTCGTTTCTTTTTGCTTGTTTCAGTTTATAGTCCAGAGACTAGTCTCATTGTTGCTGTGAGCATTGCATATGGGTGGGAGGGTGTTTGGAAGGAAGCATGTGTGCTATGATTAAATATAGCTCCTTTTGTGAGTTGTCTGTGCGTTCCACCAGAAAATCTCATAAACTCAATGAATAAAAATTGTGTAGCGGTTTGTGGATGACATCATGGCTTGTGGATGTCTTTTAGGAGCTTGTAGTAAACGATAGATCTGCTGTGTTTGGAAAATCAGTTTCATCTTTGAAGCTTGCCAGAGAATGGCATAATTGAATTGGAAATATATGATTGGATGATTATGACTGCATCCAGTCATAATATGCACAGAGTGCAGCTGAAGTCAGTGCACTGTTTCCTTTCACCCTGGCTCATTGTGAAAACTAGCAAAGGCCCATTCACTTCTACCCAGGGCTCTTAATCACACAGTACCACCAGTGCTAGGAGGGCGAAGGCCAACACAGGCTTCCTCCAAGGCTTGGGAAGCATCACCACATCTTTTCAAACTGCAAATTGGACATTGGACAGCTGAATATGCTTGGAGGAAATTGCAAAATGCCTGTTCTTATATGGCAGCTAAGAGATTCCTGCACTGGCTAGCGTCACGCTGAATGATGGAGATAGGGGGCCAACCTACCCTCCCAGAAAGACCGAGGTCACTTCTGTTCTCTTGGGCTCCTGGCCCAGACGGCTACAGCATCATTGGGGATCGAACTGTTTAATGCCACTAAGCCTTACTTCACACTAGCATAATAATTTCCGTTAGCATCGTTAAACTTCATGAACTCACTTAAGGTCAAAGGTGCTGTCCTATGACAGTGCCACTTTTTAAAGCCACTGAGCTCTTCAGAACAATGAATTCTACTGCCAGGGTTTGCCTATGGAGACTGCATCCTGTTAGCATTGAGTGTGGCTGAAACACCTGAACTCAATAAGTAGGAGAGATGTCCACAAACTTTAGTCCAAGTAATGCCATTATCCAAACAATGCTTAGTTAGTATAAGGCCATATAGACACAGGCTGCAAGGGTAATGTTTGTATGCTGACCTTGACCATCCATGAACCAACAGCACTGTCCTCTTGCCCAACTATGAAGGATAATAATGGAATCGAATCAAATCAAATTTATTTGTATAGCACTTTTTTACAATGGATGTTGTCACAAAGCAGCTTCACAGAATTCCAGAAAAGACAAAGGATTAACAAGAATGAAGAAAAAAAAAAAAAAAAAAAAACCCCGGCAGGCAAGCCAGGGGCAACAGTGGCAAGGGAATTAGTTTTATTCTGTCTGTTTGTACATAAAACGGGGGATGTAAACATTTACAGAGTGTGGCTAATGACTATCAGCAGATCTGACTATGACAGCTTAGCTAAAAGGAGAGAACCAGAAGGACACACAGACACGGCAGCACTCTGAAACAGTTTGGCATCCCTCCACTCCACCATCCACAAACCTGAGTGACCGCGTGTGAGCAGCGAGACGACAGCACCAGCGTCTCAGTTTACTATAATTCCCTGTGTTTATGGACCCCTGGATCTGCTGCCTTTATCTAAGGGGAAACATTAGCTACCAAAAGCTAAACTGAACAAGTGAGTTTTCAGCCTAGCTTTAAAGATTGAGACTGTGTCTGAGTCCTGAACAGTTTCTGGAAGATCATTCCAGAGTTTGGGGGCTTTATAAGAAAAGGCTCTTCCCCCAGCTGAAAACATCTGAATTCTGGGGACTATTAATAAGCCAGCACTCTGGGATCTGAGTCGTCGTGATGGCTCATATTGGGAAATAAGGTCTTGTAAGTACTCAGGAGCAAGACCATGTAGGGCTTTATAAATCAATAAAAGGATTTTATAATCAATACGGAATTTAACAGCCATGTAGCCAATGAAGTGATGATAGGACTGGACTGATATGATCAAATTTTCTAGTTTTAGTGAGGACCCTGGCTGCAGCGTTTTGGACCAGTTGAAGTTTGCTTAAATTCAGACCATCTATTTGTGTACAGAATCAATCATGTGTCAATTATATGGAGCAGTGGCCCATTTGCAGTAACGTGTCACCTATTTCAGGACAGGCGTAAATATATGCCAGCTACTGGCCTAGTATGATCAGTACGGTGCAGCACAGAAACCTATGCACAGTAGACACCACATCATCAGCAACTGACTGAATGTAATAATGTCTTTCTGTGCTAATTTTGCACTTTTACCAAATATGAGTGGGTCATTCAAAATGGCAAAAACAGTTGTTCTTACCTGATTCACAATCAAATCAATATTTGAGTACTGATTTTGACTGATTTTTATACTGACTGGGGTGTTGACCTTGTACTTTTACAAAAGTACGTCACACAGCTCACACAGTTAATTTTATCAGATTAAGTATTTCATTTCTGATCCAAGATGTAATTACTGACAGTCTATCAACACTGTGCCAATTTAGGAGGCTGTCTACTCTAAATTTTTATGCAAATGAACAGAGATGTAGCTATGCGATTAACACGTTACCAGCGCAGATTTGGCTCACATGCTTTTTCTATAAAAGCCTATTTGTGACAGAAGAGAAAAAGTTTCTATTCTTTTCTGATTCTAGTTCAAACTGTGAATCTTGGGGTCAAAATTAAAGTTTATTTCTTAAGATTTTAACTTAGTATGTTGGAAAATGAGTTATTAATCTTAGAAAAAGTAACCTTTTAATTACGTGCACTGCATCAAAGCTTTAACAGACAATTCAAGTCACAGATCAACGTTTATGTATGTTTGTTTATAGTCTACAGTCTTATAAAGTCGATGATTATCATCTCGTTTGGTTGATACATGCAGATGCTTGTTTACTGATAACTGTATTCTGTTTCAGCATAGACAAGGAAAATAGAAGTGATCCTAGAACAGAGCATTTTGGCACACCATTCATTTCTGATCCAAGATGTACAGTGATGAATATTTCACTCTGTGAAGTGTAGAATTTGTTATGGAATTTCAGTGAGAATTCCTGAGCCACTGAGAGCAAAAATAACTCCAAAGCATCACCATATGTTGCTGCATGTATAAGGAGGTTTTGATGTCAAACATTCTGATAGTTTACACAGCCAAGCAATTCTGTTTTGATCTCATCTGATCAAGCCCATGCCTTAAGATCTTTGAATATATGCATGTATTCATATTCCTGTTACTATGTAGGTTTCTGTCCGTTTGAAATGGAAAGAGTATCAGCTCTTTAACTAGAGTCCTATGGTGGGGCTTTTTACTGAAAGTGTCAGAGTACAACTGTTACGTACCAGGTAAATTATATGTTAACGTCTGTTTTTCTTTAAATAAAACATATGGAATGTCTTTTACAAGCTTCATAAGTTCCTTTGTAGTCTAAAACAGTCCAGCTCTAACATACTTCTAATCCCATATGGGAATCGTTATCATAGAGTTTTGTACATTTATGCCTCCAACTGAGGGCCTACAACTCATAGTCAAGGTTCACTGATCTCAGTGGTCACCAACACTCGCCCTGGATATCTGCTGAATTCATTTTTAGTTTTCTATGTTATGTCATTACTTGAATAATCTGGTAAATGCAGAAATCCAGTAAGGATCAGGTTACCAGTGTGCAGTAAGCATATAGATAGTTTCATTTATGTCTCCAGACTCTTGAATAGGTCTAGCTTTCTTCAAGCAGCATCATACTTTCAAAGTTCCTGACTTCTCCTTGTCCTTGAAACAGAGTCACAGAGTAATAGTTTTCCTCCGTGCTCTTTTACTTTCTCTACCTCACGTACAAGCATACACATAGACGTGCCCCATAGTTTGGGGAGAGATCATGAGCCCTATCAACCCCCAGCAAATTAAAACCTCTCTAATTAGCCTGACTGTCACTCTAACTGCCGTGACAACATTGTGTGTGTGTGTGTGTGTGTGTGTGTGTGTGCGTGTCTCAGTGTCACCCTGTTATGGTAATTCAGGGAGGCTGCCTTGTTGCTCCTTTCTGACTGCCATGCTCTGACAGACTTCAAGTCAAATTTCTCTTAGACTTTCCTCATTACCTAAACTACTCAGAGACATTAAGGACAAGAGAAAACAGCTACAGTATATATTAAGCTTGATTAACTAGTAGCTAATAGTACATATAAGAATTCTTTATTCTGAAAAAAGATAAGAAGTCAAGACAACGGTGATGCAAAACTGTATCCGGTGGCATCATATGTAGTGACAACCAAAGTGGCCCTAGAACAGAGCCTTTTAGCACACCACACTGTAAACATTGTTCACTTGATGCCTTTTCATCGGTTTCCTCTCTGTTGAATTTTTTAAATATATAACTTTTAAATATAATTTTAATATAAACTTAGATTTGGCTCACATGCCTTTTCTATGAATGCCGATTTCTGACAGAAGAGAAAAGGTTTCTATCCTTTTCTTATCCTGGTTCAAACTATGAATCATTAGGTTAAATAATAGCTTATTTTCTATAAGTATTATTATTAATATGTCAAAGCTTTATCCCAATTAAATTCACAAATCAATGTTTTATAAAATGAATGATTATCATCTGACATGATTGATCTATGCAGAAGCTTGTTTACTGATAACTGTATTTTGTTTCAGCACGTATTAGGAAAGTAGAAGTGATCCTAGAACAGAGCCTTTTGCCACAGCATACTTTTTTTTATCAACAAGCCCTTTGCCATTTACATTTATAAACTTACAAAAGTTACTCTGAATCAAGAAAATGACATTTATTTGACCTCGACAAGATTTTTGAAGCAGTCTAGTAGAATTTGATTTAGAATCCAGGCCCCAGAGATACACTTCAGGCCTTGCATGCTCAATGCAACAACGGTTTCAGGAATAACCTGTCCCTCCCCGTACAGTACATGCCCCAGAGATTCTCTGGTTGACCAGGCCGGCGTAAATTAGCACACTTCACAAAAGCTGCCACCCACTGCTCCAGTTTTGTAGTCAACCTGAATGACTTTCAGGTGTAAAAAAATGGACAGTGATAGAGTTATGTCCAGATGGCAACAGTCATTAAAGAGGTTTCTTCCTGTCTAGACATGGATGCTGCAGGGTTAGTAGACCTCCCTGTTTTGTGTGAGGGCCAAAATGTGTTACTTTTTTCTGGCAGTCCCATTTATCTCCCTAGATACTTGAGCATCTTGCTTGGCCAGAGTAAGAGCTGTTGTCCATGCACCTTATCCAAGATTTTGATATTAATGACCCCAAAATACAAATAAAGATGCAACATTTGTGGACTAAAACTATAAAACACTTGGGTAATTTTGGCCACAGTACATTTCTCTCAGTAAAGCAAAACATGTTAATGTTAATTGTGGATAGAATATTAATTTAAAATGTGTTACTAGTTAACCATTAGAGGTTGCAGATATTACAATTCAAAAATTCTTTATGCTGAATAAAAATAAGAAGACAAGACAATGGTGATGCAAAACTGTATTCTTTGGCATCACATATAGTGACACCAAAGTGGTCCTAGAATAGAGCCTTTTAGCACACCAGTTTCTGGCAGTCTCATTTATTTCTCACAAACATCTTGCTTAAGCAGAGTAAGAGCTTTTGTTCATGCACCATCTCCATGATTTTGAGATTTATGACCCAATAATAAAGATAATATTCATTTTGTGTGTTACTAGGTAATCATTAGAGGTTGCAGATATTACAAAAGAATGGAAAAATTCTGTCGAAGGTGTACTGTTTTGAGGAAATAAAAAAATCTTTTGAACATCAACATTCACATTTTGTCACCATGTGACATTGAAACAAATGGGTAAAAATCAAAAGTCCAGATGAAATCTTGTCAACTCTTGAGTAATCTCTTTGTATCTGAAGATGTAACTGTTGAATATTCCTGCATATACCCCTATTTTTATATACTGCATTTGTGTGAACCCAGGTTGCAGCAATTAACTAAGAATTTTGTCCCTTCTAGAACTTTGGTTGCTGTAGAGTTAGTAGACCTTCCTGTTCTGTGTGAAGACAAATACATCTTTTATTTCATGGTAGTCCATATGTCCATGGACCATACTTCTTAGTTTGTAGTGTTAGAGAGTTGGCTCATGTCCCTGGGTTTGACAGACATTGCTCTAAGAGGAAGCACATTATTGCTTGATGAAGAAGCACATCAGTTGAAATTCCTGCCATTTTAATTATTCTCCCCCTGAAGCACATTCGCCCGCTGTAGGTACGGCTGTCAGCGCTGCCCTATCATGACAGCTGGCTGATCTGTGGGCTTTCTAGAGGACATGCCCCTTAGGCTACAAAGAAGTGGCTCTGTCATGTACAGGCACTGGCCTTTTATGGAAGTTTTGAAGGATATCCATGTCATTCCATATCAGAAATATTAGAAAACCAGAGTTTTCAAGACACTTCACACATATCTTAACCCAATAATGCCAAAGCACAAAAGCAGCTATTTCTGCTTTCATTGTACTCTTCTCATTTAAGTACTGCCAGTATCAAAGCATGACTATTAGAGTTGGAGGCCATCAGTTCAAACCATAAATGGACCACCACTGTGGGTCATTCTCAGTACTGCAGTGACACTGATGTGTTGCCCTGGTACGAGTGGATCAGACACAGCAGTTCTGGAGATTTTAAACACTGTGTCTACTCACTGTCCACTCTATTAGACACTCCTACCTTGTTGGTCCACCTTGTAGATGTAAAGTCAGACAGTAGCCCATCTCCTGCTGCACAGTTTGTGTTGGTCTTCCTCTAGTCCTTCATCAGTGGTCACAGGATGCTGTTGGCTGGATATTTTTGGTTGGTGGAGTATTCTCAGTCCAGTAGTAACACTGAGGTATTTAAAAACTCCAGCAG
Source organism: Pygocentrus nattereri (assembly GCF_015220715.1). Taxonomy (NCBI): domain Eukaryota; kingdom Metazoa; phylum Chordata; class Actinopteri; order Characiformes; family Serrasalmidae; genus Pygocentrus; species Pygocentrus nattereri. Next base: position 11,327,663 of record NC_051222.1, on the reverse strand, counting down.
CACTGCTGTGTCTGATCCACTTATACCAGCGCAACACACACTAACACCACCACATCAATGTTACTGCAGTGCTCACAATGATCCATCACCCAAATAATAACTGCTCTTTGGGGGTCCTGTGGGGGTCTAGACAATTGAAGAACAGGGTGAACAATGTATGTAGAGAAACCAATGGACTACAGTCTGTAATTGTAGAAGTACAAAGTGCACCTATATAGTAAGTGGAGCTGGTGGGGGTGGTCATAATGTTATACCTATTATTATTATTGTGGTGTATAATACAGTTAATCTCTTAGAATTACAGATGTTGTCGAATTTCCTGTGAGGAACTTAAACTGTGATATCAGGGAGATATAGGAAATGTGCAGACAATGTCTAAATACCATAAAACATTGAAGTGTTTTGAAGAGAACAAATAAAATATATCCCAATTTTCTGCAGGATCCACGGATCTTTTTTGTACATGTTGATCTGAGAAGAATGAGGCCTGTTAAAAGATTTCAGTCACAGGAAAATTACATCATGTTCTTTTGTCAAATCACCATGTTATTGGATTTAGAAGCCCCGGGCATAAAATTGTCATCTTTAGCATCCACTAATAACACATTAGTTTGTGCCCAGTGAATATTTGGACAAGGCTGTGCTCAAACACTGCTTTTCATAATACTTTGTACCTTATAATGAAATTGCTCCAAGCTTGAGAAATTATTATTGTGGCCAAAGGGTGACTGAAAAAGCCAGTGCTGGATCATTGTGAATAGAATCAATGCAATAGAGTTTTGGATGGGAAAACACATTCTTGCATTTCAAGCACAATATACACCAAAATGAGCTTACTGAACATCTCAAGGACATCCCATTCCACAAATATGGCCACTGATATGGAGTACCCCCACAAACCCCCCCCTGCCCCTGCCCCTGCCCCTGCCCCTGCCCCTGCCCCCCCTTCCACCTATAACAACTCTACAAGGAAGGTTTTCCACAAGATTTTGGAGTGTCCTTGGGAATTGGTGCCCATTCAGTCAAAAAAGCATTTGTGAGGTCTTGACTGATATTGGATGAGAGTGCCTGACTCACAGTTGACATTCTAATTCATCCCAAATGTGTTCAGTGGGGCTGAGGTAAGGGCTCTGTGAAGTTCCTCCACACCAAACTCATCAAACTATATCTTTATGTACCTTGTTTTGTGCACAGGGACATGCTGGAACATGAAAGAGCCTTCCCCAGACCTTCGTCCACCAAACTTTACTATTGCCACTATGCAGCATTTACCGGAACATAATTGTTAGGATGTAATTTTGGCCATACATTCCTAAACCAGTTAGAACAAATTTAAAAAGTAGTTCATTCCACTTCATTCTATAAACTCTACATAGGCCTAATTAATTATTAAAGATCTTTTTGATGCTATATATTTTGAATATTTATGCTTTTATAACCAACAAAAACAGGTCTGACATACTGTAACATAATAAGGTTTACATTAGTTCAGGTTAGTGTAATGCATTCATTAAAGGTGTAGTGACACTGGTTAAAAAGGCTGGAGATGCTAACATAGTTAAGGCTGCATCAATTGGTCAGAGACAGCTCTGAAGAACAACACAGTGTGCATAAAATGACAAAATCCCATTAAACGTGCTGCTGAAGGTATTTGGGAGTTTGGAGGTAAAACTTTTTAAATAAGCTAACAATAACAGAAATTTGCAGCAAGTGTTTTGGTTCTGTGGTTAAGGGTGATTGTTTTTGGGTTTTATTTTTGTGTCTAGCAAAATATATTTGTGGATGCAAATTTCATAAAGTAGATACCAAAAAGAACATTTAGATTTTAAACTGGGGCCAACAAGAAGTTAATAAAGTGTAATTATTCATTTAAATTTAGAATTCCATATACACAATTAACAATTGCTGTAAATTTACTGCAGTAATTTACTGAACCTCTTAAATAAAGCAGATTGCTGTAAAATTATGCATTCTGGGGAAAACAGGTCCAGCTTCTTGTCAGCAAAGTTAAAATGTTGAACTTTATGATAATTAGCTGTTATTTGCAAAACATATTGGCAAAGTGACCAGTAGTTTGTGCAGCCTCCTTGCAATTGTGTTAGCTTTTTGGTAATTTGCTTTTTATTTAAGGTTCATTTCATGTTTCTTTTTGTATAAACATAATATTGTTTACCCAAAGATACTGAAGACAATGAAACAGTGACCTGTATTTAGAAATGCAGTAAAGTGTTGTCATTTTATAATAATACATTATGAGTATTGTGAATAAACAGTGTTACTGTATTTTATTACTGGGCAACCATTTACATCATTCTGGACCAGTGGTGTGGCCACAGGCCTGGGCATACCCAGATCAAGCACAAACTTACCCAAACAAATTTAAAGAATATTATTAAGCTGCATTTTTAATATAATACATTTTATTTTGAGCGATGTAGTAAAACCATTATGCCTTGTGCATGAACTTATCCAAAGCTTTGACTTAGCTCTCCAATCACTGCATAGCAACCCTTGATATCCACCATTGCCTCAAGCCTTCGGTTCTTTACCACAAGTAATTGAATTTGAAGCTCTGGTCGGGGTCAAAATATGTATCTGGTGAATGTTCTGCCTCATACCATTGCTATTACAACTAGGGAGGTTGAAGTAGTATATAAATATCTATGTGTTTTAGATACTTTGTCTTTCTGTCCTTACATTGTTAAAGCACAGTTAAGGCAGAACATGTCTTTTTTATAGGAATTGATCTTGATGCTAAACTCACTTATGTAAATGTCCAGCCTTTCTTTGATTGATTACAGTTATAGACTTTATAGATTTGCACATGTCCAAAAGCTTGATATTCTGTATCTCTCCGTCATTCAGTTTGCTGCAGATACCCCCTTCAAAACACACTGCTGTTCTCTATGTTCTGTGGTTTAATGACCCTCTCTGCGCTCCCATCATGACATCCATTGGTTTGCTTTTATTTCTGAAACTGTACCTGGGTATTCACTGCCTTATTTACGTCAGCTGCTGCAACCACTGTGTCTTATATTGCACTAGATCCTCCATTTATAAAAATTAAAGGTCCCTAAAACTACCTCCTCATTTTATCTTTCCAATCTGCTGATTACAACTGGAATACATTACAAAAAAGCACAGTTGGATAAACATATCTCTGTTACTGCTTTTAAGGTTTTACACAAGGGCATTTTTAATCACACTTGCAAGTTTTCTACTTCTGTTTAATTATTTATTTACTTTTTTATTTATTTGTCTTGTATGGCTATATCTTTTTTGGCTTGTTCTGTTGCCCTACACCCCCTCCTTTTCCATTCTTTCCTTCTCTACAAGTGTATTTTGGCACATGCCAGGCTGTCATTGAAAATAAAATGGCTTGCCTGATTACATAATACTCACATAAAAACACAAAGAAGTGAGATCTTGTCCTTTTCCAAGGCCAAAAACAAATTAAAAAACTTTTTCTTGGCTTGCAAATTTGCTACATACATGGCTCTTTTACTACAAAGCCTAAAGACTGTGTTAGACTATTAAAGCAAATGTCTACTTCAATGCATCGGGTTATCAAAGATCAGACATAAATGGTCCATAAACATTTTTCATGCTTGCTGTGGGAGTGTGCTTTAGCCAAGGGTGCTTAGTTATTGGTATTTGTTGATTTTCCTCAACATCTGTTTAATTTTAACTCAGCTTTGTCATCTTCATAGGGCAAAAGTTGGCCTGGGCTGAATGGATACAAGCTTAACAGTAAAGTTTAGTGTTGGTTGTGTTTGTGAGTCTAGCATCCTGGTTGGTACAGTCTTGCTATTGCTTTGTAGTTTTGTATAATCATAGGCTGGATAAGTTGGAATAGTTTGGTTTTGACTGCATTGCTCTTAGCAGTAGGCTATAGTCTGATGTAATGACATTGCGGGACATTTTGGAAATTGTATCTACCCACTCTTTTACAGGCCTACCCAAAATCGTATTGCCATCAATGCCACTGCTCTGGAAGCTTCTAAACATTTTTTTCTTCTGGCTTCCTACCAATTCCTACCAGTTTTTGAAACACCCACAAGACTAGTACCATAAAATCCTTTTATACGTTTATGTACATTTTATTTCATACATTTATCTCCAACAGTTTTATTACAAGTATCACTTCCAAACTGTGTTGCACTAGTAGCGTAACTACTGTCTTGTGAATAAAAGCAAATGCATTATTTCAACATTGCCAACATACAAAGTAGATGCTTCTTTATGTATGAACTGAAAAAACAACAGAAATCCTAATTTGTTATTCAGCTTTAACTGTCATTTGCAACATCTAATAAAGGAATTTGAATATATCTGGATCTGGTTTCCTTTGCTTTGCTCTTCTTAATATTCAGAATCAGCCTTTAGCGAGAAAGCACTCAGTTCTGTTTTGCCTCGAGGAGTCCTTATAAGACCTCGCAACTATAAATCAAAAGTGAACCCCGAGGTTCATGTTGCCTTAGCTGTCCCTGCAAATGCCAAGCTAAAATTGAGATGCGTTGCAGCTCCATTTCCCCAGGCTGTTATGAGCGGAGACGGTTTTAAAAGAAGGTGTTTTGTTCTCTTTCTCTCTTTCGTCTTTCTTTTCTCCCACTCCACTGTCGGGCTCATCTCGTCTGTTTGATAAGGCCACTCTTTTAAAGGTCAGCCTAAATACTTAAACTGTTGTAAATGTTGTGGATATGGGCTGGAAGTGTCACAGGGGAATATATCACCTTGCCTATCTTTTGTTCTGTAGTTTACAAGAGCTGTTTAGTTGCACTGTGTTTAGTTCTGCCGCTCTTTACTGGAGTGCTATAAATGCTTCTATGGCTTGATAGGGGTTTAATGATTATAGCACTGACAGCAGAGTCTGTAAAGGGGGGCGTATTTCATCATATGTTCAAAGCAGGGAAATCTGGCAAACCAGTAGAAAATCTGCAGTCTAACTTGACTGTACAAGTACCAAGTGCCTGAGCTAGTTTCTGTTTCATTTCTTAAATGTCATGCAGTGTAATCATATTTTAATCAGATATTAATCTCTCACAGTGTTATAATTCAGTTTTACCTTTTATGGTTTTGCATAAACAGTCCCCCAAATCTGATTGTTGTCTGCACTACTCTATAACAGATTGAACTAATGTCAACAGTGACTACCAGTTCAGACGCTGTGAATTGATGCAAATAAATGAATCAATAATAAAAAAAATTGGCAAGAAGTTAAGCAGAATAGAAAACCTCAATTTTGACCTTTACAAAGTTGTGCGTGCTTTTTAATTCTCAGAAAACAAAACGGTCAGACAAGCCAACCAAACATACAAACCAAAAAATTTGATTGGATTTGGGTGAATGGAAAACAAAAGTTCATATCTCCAAACATGTCCATAACGATATCAGAGAGGCTTCAATTCCCCAGAGAGTAGTCCACAAGTCCAACAGTGAAACTGCTAAGGCCCAATATAGCAAAAAAATTAGGTTTCACCCAGCTTCTTGACTTGATCCCAAACAACAAAATGAATCCAAGAACAATGATAAAAATTGAAGACGGGGGAAAAATGGAGAATTATATTCCGTTCAGCCTAGCATTGAGGCTCCCATCAAACTGTTTCTCCAGCCTTTGTTCTGCTTCAAGATTGCTGCCACCCCTCTCTCTTCCTTACTTGCTCCTATATCCAACTTAAAGCTCCCTGTTCCTGCCTAACCATGAGTTTAACCAAAAAAGCAAGTAATAAACATAATAAGGAAGACGTGAGACATCCCTTTTACAGTAGACAGTTTAAACAGAACATCTAATGTAGTACCTAGGCTACATGAAGGCAGCACCGCAGTATAACTTCTTGTGTGGGTACACTATATCGCCAAAAGTATTCACCCACACATCACTGAATTCAGGTGTTCCCATCACTTCCCTGGCCGCAGGTGTATAAAACCAAGCACTTAGGCTTGCAGACTGCTTCTTCAAACATTTGTGAAAGAATGGGTTGCTTTGAGGAGCTCAGTGAATTCCAGTGTGGTACTGTGATAAGATTCCAGTCGTGAAATTTCCTCACTACTAAATATTCCACAGTCAACTGTCAGTGGTATTATAACAAAGTGGAAGTGATTGGGAATGACAGCAACTCAGCCACAAAGTGGTAGGCCATGTAAAATGACAGAGCAGGGTGAGCAGCTGCATCCAAGTCTTACATCACCAAGCTAATGCAAGGCTTTGAATCCAGTGGTGTGAAGCGCCGCCACTGGAATTTTAGAGCAGTGGAGACGTGTTCTCTGGAGTGACGAGTTACACTTCTCCGTCTGGCAATCCGATGGACGAGTCTAGGTTTGCCAAGAGAACAGTACTTGTCTGACTGCAATGTACCAAGTGAAAATGTTTGGTGGAGGGGTAATGGTGTGGGGTTGTTTTCAGGAGTTGGGCTCGGCCCCTTAGCTCCAGTGAAATTAACTCTTAATGCTTCAGCAGACCAAGAGTTTTCGGACAATTTCATAACTTTGTGGGAACAGTTTGGGGATGGCTCCTTCCTGTTCCAACATGACTGTGCACCATTGCACAAAGCAAGGTCCATAAAGACATGGATGAGACAGTTTGGTGTGTAAGAACTTGACTGGCCTGCACAGAGGCCTGACCTCAACCCGATAGAACACATGACCATGTTGGGTGACTAGCTAAAGTAGCTCCAGACCAGCTTAGACCCTCATGGAAAGAAAATGGGCCGCTACATGTAGTAAATGCAGTGTGTAAAAGAAATGGGCAAACCATCTAGAATAGCATGTGTTTTGGATATCAAGCATGAAAGCTAGTTCAGTAAGTTAGCTGAAATTTGAGTAAGTTATGGATAATTTATAACTCACTAAAGCTTCAGCTCGATTACCTACTACTAGCATATTAAACAACCAAAAGATTAACCATTAATAGCTAATCCATCTTAAGTTTTAGCAAGTTACAGATCACATTTCTTTAAAACTCACAAACTTGAGCTGGATTAGCTACCAAGATCTAGATAGCATATTAAACAAACTACACCTCCCTGCTGGAAAATCCAGCTTGACCAGCTCAAGCTGGTGACCAGTTTACCAGTTCAAGCTGTGTTGTAAGACCTGGTTGATCAGATTGACCATCTACCAGTTCACTTGAACTCAGATCAACTTGTAAACATCTCTGCTCAGAACACATTTATAATTGAAGCCAGTGGGCCATAAGCACCTGTTAAGTCTGTTTTAAGAAATAAGTGAATCAGAAATGGGGGGCTGTTAATACTTAAAGAAAAACATCTATGAAATACATAGAATGAGCACAAACTCCTGAGGCCCTGAAAGCCAGTCAGCAATTCACATTCTAATTTTTCTTTCTTTTTAAGCTGGCTGAATTGGATGAAAAGATTGTTTTGCGAAATTGGAGACCCGATTATCCTTAAATTGCCTTTGTAATTCAGCTGAAATAAAGTAAATAAGAAAAGAGCAGCTTCAAGGGAAAGCAATTCAGCTGTGAAATAAGCCCAGAGCAACAGACACGGGTGTCTCAGTGGTTGCCAAATAAACAACAAAATGATGGGCGTTATCAGAATTTTTGTATCAGTAATGCTCAGTAGCAATATAATTATGGCACTCTGCAATATTGTCATCCCTTCACTGGGTAAGGCAGGACTTTGGCCTGCTCTGAGTCTGTTTAGTTCCATGAATATTTTAGCCCATCATGAAGCAAGAAGCATTAGTGCAGTACATGCCCTTATTTCGTTCTGGAGAAAAGCCAGTAGAAAATCAGGTCCTGTTGCGGGGCAGGTTTTAGTAACACGGCCAATCACACTACTTCTCCATAAGCCATTAACATGTGCTGATCTTTTAGAATAGGATGTTTACCTTTCAATGGACCTAGCATGTAGTCACTGCTGTAAATCTTGTATATCCCAAATGTCAACTTTATAGAAGATGTGAGAAGATATTATTTCATGTCATTTTGGACTTTTATTGATCCATTCATCATGAAATGTTGACAGGTTACAAAAGGCAGCTGATATTTTCACATGTAAAGACACACACATTGAAAGTTAAGACAGTGATGTCTGTGGGGGACAGTCATGGGCTGGAGGTTAGGAAACCAGCCTTGTGACCGGAAGGTCGCCAGTTTGGACCCCAGAGCCGGCAGCACATCACTGAGGTGTCCTTGAGCAAGACACCTAACCCCCAACTGCTCACCGGGCGCTGTGGATTGGGCTGCCCACCGCTCTGGGCAAGTGTGCTCACTGCCCCCTAGTGTGTGTGTGTGTGTGTGTGTGTGTGTGTGTGTTCACTAGTGAGTATGTGGTGTTTCACTTCATGGATGGGTTAAATGCAGAGGTGAAATTTCCCCTTTGTGGGACTAATAAGGGTCTCGTAATCTTAATATTTAAAGATAAGCATGAGTAAGTAAAGTATACTATATGGACAAAAGTATTGGGACACTTTTGTGTTCCCAAGACATCACACCCACAGAAACTTTTATGACATCCCATTCTAAATCCATAAGCATGAATATGGAGTTGATCCCACCTTTGCCGCTATAATCGCTTCCACTAATCTGTGAAGCTTTCTACAAGATTTTTGAGAGTGTCTGTGTGACCATTCATCCAGAAGAGTATTTGTGAGGTCAGACACTCATGCTGGACAAGAGGGCCTGGCTCGCAGTTTGTGTTCAACCTAAGTTCATTCTAAAGGTGTTTGATGGGGTTGAGGTCAGGGCTCTGTGAGGGCTAGTCAAGTTCTTCCACACCAAACTCACCCAGCCATGCTTTGATGGACCTTGCTTTGTGCACTGGGTCTTAGTCATGCTGTAATAGAAAAGTTTCTTCCCCAAACTGTTCCCAAAAAGTTGGAAGCATACAATTGCCCAGAATGTCTTGGTCTGCTGAAGCATTAAGATTTCCCTTTACTGGAACGAAGAGGCCTAGGCCAACCCCTGAAACACAACCCCATATCATTATTCCTCCTCCACCAAACTTTACAGTTGGCAAAATGCAGTCAAGGTAAGGTTCTCCTGGCATTCACCAAACCTGGACTCATCTATCAGAGAGAAATGTGATTCGTCATTCCACAGAAACTCCACTGGACTCTTTCTGACCTGATAGCTAGCCCTGTAGTCTGACCTGATATCTAGCCCTGTAGTCTTTGTTCAAATGAGCTGCTTTAGCTAAATCATTGGCATAAATGTATCTGATTGGATCAATTCTCTGGTGGGAATGTGTAACTGCATAAAACATGCAAAAGAACATTTTGTAACATCGGATGCGCTTTTTTTTTTATCCCCTTGCAAAATACCCTCTTTAGCAAATACCTCCTTGAACTCACCTGAATCATCTCATCAACTGATTATTAAGCCTTTCAGGAGTTTCCTATGTGCATGTTAGAGCAGAGAAAGCAGTAAGTTCTGCATTGTAGAGTTACTCCAGTACCAGTAATGGGAATGCAGTACCTTAAGAACTGTTCTTACAGGCATGGTTTGCATGGGAAGGTACAGCAATGTACTCACAGTATCTTAATGATTTTCATCATGTTGCAACTTCTTAACCTTTTATGAACTTTTTAAGGTCCAGTCACACTAGTCCTAGTCAGCAAATTTTCCAGAGCCAAATTACATTTATGTCAATGGAATTCCACCAAGGTTTGCTTACTTATGAATAAAGTTTTCCTGTGACTTGGTTTTTTTTTAATTTGCAGTGACTTGTGTTGACCTCTGAAGGGGCCCCTCATAGCATTGAACCTCCAAACCATATTTGAAAAGCCATTTGTGAGTCTCAAGAAAATTCACATAATTTAAATTCCATATTGTTCTGAAAGTTATTCTTAGAACATAAAAATGTTCTCCAGAGATCTCTTATCTCATATGAATCACTCATAAAAAATACTTCATGGACATACAGTACTGTGCAAGAGTCAGAGACCATTATTTGTTTAATTTGCTGTCAAAACATCCATTAAATACAAGTTATTCATTTTTCAATGGACTGACCCAGAGTCCATACCAATGCAATCAAACATCTAAGGCTGAGCTTTGGAGGTAGGAAAATTATCCCTGCCAATTTATTTGAAAAACGGAAAGCACATTTTCTGCAAAGAATATAAGATGTAATTAAGGTAAAGAGTGGCCACAGTAAATACTGAAAAATTGATATTTAAGTTTGGAAGCTTCTGTGTAATTTTCTGTTAAATCTATGTTTTCTGCTTGTTTTCCTGACACTACAAAATGGATAACTTGTGGCAAACTTGTGGCAAAAAAAACAATGGCTGTTTTGACTGGAAATGAAATGAAGAGTGGTCTCTGACTTTTGTACAATATTAGTACATTCAACAGGATAATAGAGGGAAAAAGGAGATTAATAAGAAACCTTAGAACCTTTAGTTGAAAACACAGTCTATGTGGAACTACTAAATCTGATGTGTTTCTAATACAAAATAACTTTTATTGTCTAAGAAATAAACAAGTTTTTATTGTGCTCATTGAAATTTCCATCAGACCTCAAAGCCCTTTGGGATCCACCTATTGCACTTTACAAGCAATACATTACAACAAAGCCCAGGCTTTTTGAGATTCACGTCCAGCTCAAACATTTTCAACATCCTGTTAATGTCCATGGAAAGTCAGTAGTGCTACAGTTTGCAAATTTTTCGACTCCAAAGTTACAGAGCATGAAAGTAACAACCACATCTTAGAAATGTAAAGATGAGTGCATTAGACGACACTGGTTTCCAGTTCAGAATGACCAAAGGTTTACATTGAGAAGCTACATCAACAGAAACACAAAAAAGGTTAAAATCTTTAAGGCTGTTTTAACAAAAGTCCATGATTTGAACCTTATCACACGTCTCCATGCTGTAGTCTTTCCTGAAGACCTCTTTCAGAAGTACTCTATGGTACACTGGACACGTTGGAGAGTTTGAAATAAACCCAGACTGCAGCTGTAAAGCACAGAAATTTCCTTCGTATCCATAAGAAGGTCCATAAAACCGAGGTCAGGGCCAGCGCAATATAGAAATTGAATTCTTGAATTCCAGAACTACAGATAAAAAAGCATCACAGTTATAAGGCCTGCCACCCACGGTGTGATGATGACAATTATGTCTTCACAGAAAAGTTTAGAAGAGAAATGAACCTGATTAAACTGCAAGCTCGGGTCATCCTTCATAGTCAGCCTTGTAATAGAAGCGGCAATAATGTTCCATCTCAGTCACAGATAAAGTATTATCAGGTTTCAGTGTCAAGGGGTTTACATAGATTAGAAAACGATGACATTCAGTTGAATCACCGCTGGTATGCTCTAAAGTAGTGACCATCAACCCTTCCTGGAGATCCTTCAAGGTTCATGTTCAACTGTATATGCCCAATATATATATATATATATATATATATATATATATATATATATATATATATATATATATCTTAAAACAACAGCTGAACCCTTTTTGGTGCTACACAGAACCCTTATTAAAAAAGTTCTATGAAGAACCATGTACAACACATTTTTCATCAGTCTGATGGTTGAAGAACCATCTTTTCTAAGAGTGTACCTAACAAGCTACCCACAGTCCTAAAAAGATGGTTCTGCAAGGGTTCATTAGTAAAGAAAATGGTTCACACATCAACACTCAAAGGATTTTTTGTATGATTAAAAGGTTCTTTGCATCCTAAAAGCATTCTTCAGATTGATGGAGAATGTGCTGTACATGGTTCTACATCTGTACCAAAAAGGGTTCCACTATTGTTACAAGTCAATGAACCCTTTCTTGGTATTATATAGAATGCTTTTTTGCTTAGAGTGCACTTTTTCACAAGTCTCACAGGGTTCAAATTTACTGAGAAGTTACTAAGGCTTACGTTCAACTGTGGCCCAACATATATATTGTTTGGCTGGGATCAGTCAAGATTGGCGACCATGGTTTTATCGGTATTGGTGAAAATATCTCCTGTAATGCACTGAAAATTAGTAACTTTTTGGCCTTTTTTCAGTATTTAACATCATGATAGACTGGACTGGTGATTCTTAATGCATATCACTGTCATGGTTAGTAAAATAGAAATGTAAAATGCACCTAAACCCAACCTTTAGCATGAGAATAATGTGAAATAGCTCACAACATATCAAGAGAACTATGAAAAACAGAAAGAATAACAGGTAATAAGTAGAAACCAAATGGATTTTGATTACCTCCAGCCAAATTGTTATAATGTTTATGTTATGTAAGGGGTATTCCAGCCAAAATGAAAACAGGTAAGCATTGCATCATCATGTCTACTTGTCTCTTACAGTGGTACCATAACAATCTTTAGAGTGAGCTTTTCTGATTTAACTAAGAAGAAAATCCTGCTTTCATGATGTATATCTGTGTTTATTATACTCTAAACCAGTGGCTATGCAAGCAGTCAGGTTTCTTTTATCAGGTGGGAGGGATTCCCAGTAGTTGCATGACATGCATAATGCATGCTGGGTAATGTGGTGAGAAAATGCAGATGGATGAAAACATTAAAATGAAACAAAATTGTGAATTCTGCCAAATCAGTGAAGCTGAGGGATGCAATGCTCTACAATGCACTGCAGGATGCTACATTTTAGGCTGGAAAGCCCCCTTAAGATTATTTAAGATTGTTTATTTGAGTTGAACAATGTTATGATTCAACCTCAAACACTAGAGTGTGAAATGAAAATCTAAAGTAGAAATATAGAACTATATTGGCCTATACTGGTAATGGTATATTGGTAATCAGAATATTTAGAATGGGCCTTATTCAGAATGGGCCTTATTTTCAACCCAGATTTAACAGACTGTATCGTCTAGCACTTCTTAAAAATAATAGATGGATCAGGGGTGGTGGATAAGGGTTGGAGCTAAACTCTAAAAGGTAGCAGATCTCCAGAAGCAGGATTGGTGACCACTTTTCAAAACCATTAGAAGACCTAAACACAAAAAAGTTTCATGACCTACAGCTCTATACTGCTGACTTGCACATATCAAACTTTAACTTCAGTTTACGAGGGCTCTGGCTTAATGATGGAAAAGTTCATGAAACCATTACCTTTTTGAAAAAGCTTATTATGAGATAAACAATTTAGCTATTAATGAAATTATTTAAGAATTCCAGTTTATGGGTTTAACTTAATCTTTGAGAAGTAAGGAAATACACATTTTAGCTTTTAACTACAGGAACAGTGCAAATTGGCTGAGCTATTCTTAGGTTCTAGATGTGTGTAATAAAATTTTGGGCCTATCGTTGGGCCCTGGCTTTAAGGGGTAAAAATTTTGTCATCAGTGCTCTGTGATTTTGTTACTTACAGTGGTCTTTTTCTAAAAAAGCAAAAAAGGGCTGTGACAAGCAAATGTGTAAAGCTAAAGTCTACTTCAATGCATTGATCAACAAAGGTAAGACATAAATGGTCCATACACATTTTCCATGCCAGCCGGAAACTTGCTTTGGCATAGGATATTTAGATTTAGGTTTCAAGTTTTTTGTTTGGTTATTCTTCAACTTTGTAATATCAGCTGTCTGATTTGAATTCAGTTAACTATTCTCATCCCAGCAGAAAACCCCAGCAACACCACTGTGCCTGATACACTCATGTCAGTGTAACACAGAACCAATCCGGCTACCATCTGTAACTGTCCTCAGTGGGCAAAAGTAGTGAGCGGATGCATACTTTATAGCATGGGTGAGGAACACCAACTAAACCTTGCAATTAGTGTTGAGTCAATTGTATTCAAGCAGGAATATATCCAAACTGTGCAGAAATCCAGCCCTCCAGAATTAAGCTCGCTACCACGCACTTAAACAAAAAAAGATATAGAACCAAGAACACACACACACAATCATTTCCATGCTTAAATGCTTGTTCGTGAAATAGTTCCTCAGACTGATGGAAAATTTGTTGTATATGGTTCTTTATAGAACATTTTGAAAAGGTCTCACCAAAAAGGGTTCTTCTATCATTACGCATATCTTCTATCATTACATCAAAAGCATATTGTTATGTCAAGCTTGCAACAACAGAACAGCCCCATTTGGTGCTATGTAGAACTGAAAAAAACAAGACTGAATAGTCTGAAGGACTATTTCATCATGCAAATAACCCTTTAAGCATGCAAATGGATCTTTGAGTGCTGGTCTTTCTTTGTACAAAAGAGCCCTTGAAGAAAAATCTTTTTTTAAGAATGTGTGAACAACACAGAACAAGTTGGCCCACCCACACTCTTAAAAAGACATTTGAAGGGTTGAATTTTGAAGGGTTCTTTAGTAGAGTAAGTGGTTCTATATAGAACCATGAATACTCAAAGAACCGTTTAATGAAGCAAAGTGTTCTTTGAGTGTACATTATTCTTTGAGAGAATACATTATTTTTTGAACAAGGGTTCTATATTGGACCAAAAAGGGTTTCACTATTGTTACAAGCCAAAGAACCCCTTTGGTACTATATAGAACCTTTTTTTGCTAAGACTGCACAGTCTATAAAAATTTATTTTTAATTACAACACTGTTCTGCAGGATTAAATTATTGAGAGTAGCTAATCTTATGCATAATCTGACCACCATAGGACCACCCCTGGACAAATGTTATTTATCAACAGTGATTTTTATAAGAGTGTGTCAGCCACAATGGTACAGTGGTGTCTCTAGAACCTTTAAACACTGTAAAAACTTTATTAAACACAGTCACAGTTAGAGAATACAGCTATTCTTTTCAATACATAGTCTATTTAGTCTTCAGTGATATTTATTTAATAGTTTTATAATTTATCATGCCTGTAAGTTTCTAGAGTATTTTGCTGCATTTGACTGGGAAGTGGGAAGGTATGTCATTTTTGACCTACGCGTGTTCAAAAAAACACACACAAAAAAAAGAGCATTGTTAGCAACAAGCTAGCCAGCTAACATGAGTGATCTGAGTGACAAGTCAAATTCAAGGTGTATTTCCCTTCTCAAAAGAGCAAACTTAATGGCCGCTCTTTTAGATTTAAGCAACTAACATGACTGTATATTAGTTGTTTTAAATAAATTTGTTATTACATGTTGAATTGTGCCATCATCTGAACTCGGAGTTGAGAACACCATGTATGGTGTGCTTTTTTGTAGCTGAAGTTACAAAAATGATCAAATTCCTAAGTACACGCTTTAGTCAAACGAAGTTTTAATGTCATACTAACAAGCTAGCAGGCTAACTAACAGATCCTCACCAATACAACAGCTGAAATGATGTAAACATGCTGCGGCATTTTCCATCACCAAACTAGAGCCAGTGGAAACAAATCAAATCTAGTCCATAAACAAAGACACCACCGCCATGACAGAAGTGCCTAATGACAGTTGCCTCTTTGTAGTGAGCATTTCTTCAGAATTTACAGCCCATTTCCAGCAGTAGAGTCTAAATGGCCTATCAGCATTGCTGTCTGCGAGAAAAGATTTCTCAGGTCGAGAATCGCCAGGGTCAGCAGTTTAGAGCTGGCTCAATAGCCGAAGCGTAGGAGACGCATTTCTGTAAAACTTGTCATTATACAGAGCTGATCTTGCATTAACTTGGTCTGGAGGTCATGGTGGTTCAGAGCATTAGCAAGGAAGAGGTGGCTTGACATGATACTGGCACTTTCTTCTCCGTTACTCATAAAAATGAATCATAAAAACAAACATTTAACAACGGGGTAAGTCAAAGACACAAAAAACGATGTGGTTACTGAGAAAGCTAGAATAATCTTTATACATTCATTCTCCTATGTATGATCTGTGTACACTGAGGTTATGTGTGTTCATATGTGTGTCTGAGAGTGTGTGTGTGTGTGTTTGTTTCTGTTTGTGTAAAGTCAGCTTCCCCTGCGGCACTACTTGAAATTTTGAAATGACTTTTGAAACTTGACAGTGGGAAGAAATCCAACAATGTGCATGTGTCTTTGTTTCTGTATGTGTGGGTTTTTGTGTAATTGAACAGTGCAGATTTAATCCTTAAGGACTTGAGACATTCATTGCAGGTTTGAACATAAACTTTACAAAAAAAAAGAGCGAAGAAAGCGTCAACTGAAGCTGTTTCCCAAAAGTCACTGTTTTAAAAGCCAACACAGATGTTTCTGTGGCAAATGTAGAACTTTTCTCTACTCAGGTCTCCTTTGAAGAGTTGGAAAGCTCTGCAGTGGTCCTTTTGAACAGTCTTTAAAGGTGGGAAATAAAGTATTTAGAAAGTAGCACAGTTTGTTTTTGAAATCTTATATTGTGGCAAACAGTGTTCGGCAGACGATTTGAAGTTCTTTGCTCCAAGTGCACAACAGTCAATATACTGTCACAGGACACGGCCATGCGATAACCAAAGATTAATTATAGAATCAATAAGAATAAATTGATCTTAATAATAATAATAATACTTAGAAGGAACAATGAGGATCATGGCAAGAATAATAATGATGATAGTAGTAATAATAATTAATACAATAATAGTCTATTGTTACTTTTCCATATATAAAAAGTGTTCGGATTTGAGGTTAATATTGTTAAAAGTTATCTAGAATCATTTGGCACATACACTCACTGCAAGATCTACCGTATCTTATTTCATTGTCAAATAGTAAAAATAGCTAGTTTAATGAAGTCAGAATTATAATCTAAGCTATACCTCTAAAAATGAGTGATTTTTTTTATTTAATTGTCAAGACTGGCTTCATTTGGTCCATAAAGCAAAGTGTAGCTGATGTAACCACACTTGAATATACTATAAAATGGGTGATCATAATTTCTGTTGCGCAGACACACCCTTCCAGTAGTCAAGGATGTCATGTAGGTCCTCATCTTTGGCAAATTGTACTTTTCTCCTTAGCGCATGACCTGCAGCCATGTACTCCTCCTCATCCCTGTGGCGTTTGCGATGCAGTTTGAATCGTTCCCATAGGCTAAGGGATGGCCGGCAGCTGTACTCTGGGCTGGAGTAACCACTGAGGTTGTGGTACTGGGGTGAAAGCTGTGAATAGGACAGTTCACGTGGCCGTGAGCGGGTTAGTGGCTCCAAGATGGACGACTTCCTGCTTCCTGAAACATCCAAAGATTCCTCTATATGGTGGGGGCCAGGGTACGAATGCCTGTGCTCACTGTAGTGTCGTATCCTCTCTGCTTCTGCCCGAAGTATTGCTGCAGCAGGAGTGACTGTCAGGATTCCTGATTCATCCAAAGAAGACTTCTCGATGTACTTGGACTCTGATCGGTAAGCACCTTCAGAGCGAAAAGATCGAGGGCTGCGCATGGAGCCACTTGAAGATGTGCTGGCACGCTTCGGTTGAGCTTCCATACTATGGTGCCTCTGTAAGGGGTGGTGGTAACCTCCTTTATACATTGGAGACAGAAGACCAGTCTTGCCTGGTGGGTGCTCAGAAATAAGAACCAGCTGAGGCTCAGCTGTGGACACAGCTCCAGACTTCACGGCCTGGAAGGACACTGACTCCGATTTGAGTGCATCAATGCAGTTGTTGATAATCTGATTCACTTTATCGACTTCTTTTGCAATTGTTGATATCTCGGCAACTGATCCCTGGCTGTTATCAGATGGGGGAACATTGCATTCCATTCGATCGGATTGCTCCGACCTTACTTCCATGTAATTTCCTTTTGTTGTTTTTGGTGTGTCCGATATCTCCTGTACCTTATACTGGTCTGTTTCACTGGCAGCCGGGAGATACAGCATTCTCTGAACTGAGTCACCAGTGGACATCATTTGTTTCTGTGACAGCTGTGAGATAGTCCCACCTTCCAGCTCAGCCCCGTATTTCATCTCAATCAAATTCCGTTTCATCTTCTCAAGCTTCTTCATCTTTGCCTCATCTTGCTGCTTCCGTTTTCTCAGGCAGTGATACACCACGCCCAATACTATGACCATTCCAAAGAAGCAGCCCAGTATGGTCATGATATAATGAGTAGCAGTAGCATCATTTGGCACACGCTCTCGCATTGTCCTTGGGCTGGTGGAGATGGTCAGGCAGGTATGGTTAAATCTCAAAGAGTTGCGTATAGATGCAACACAATATGTGTAGTCTGTGTGGGATTTAAGGTTCAGCAACTCTATGTCCTCCCTTTGGCTTCTGAGGTTCTGAATGTCTGTGAAGAAGCTGTTGTTGTAAAGGACAAGAATGTACATTTTGCGGAAAGGATTTGGGATGTGGACTGTGATAACTGCACTTGTGTGTGTCATTTCTTTGAGCTTTATAGTTGGCCGGGCGTCTGGGTCGAAATATGTTGGGCTGATGCTGATGAATTCATCTGGAGTTGTTCCTGAAGGGCAGTCATCCAATCCGCAAGGACTCAAATCCGGCAGGATTGTGGGAGTGCCCCCATCTGAAGATCCCAGTAGGTACGGAGTCACATTTTCATCTGTGCAGACAGTAGAGAGAGCATGGAAAGCATTCCGAAATGTTGGCATCCTGGGGTTCTGGCTTAAGAGGCTGTACCCAGAAAAGCCAGCTGGTGTATCGCATACCATCCTCTCACTTGTTCTATTGGGGAATGCCGCTAACCAGCGCAAGAATCCCAGTAGCTCGCAGGAGCAACCGAATGGGTTTGAGTAGAGCTCGCATGTCGTTAGTTTTGTTAGACCTCGGAATGTACTTCCATCCAACTGCTGAATCCTGTTCATAGAGAGGTCAATGTTCTCAATGGCTGGACACTCCCAGAAGGCATTAGGTGAGACAGTCTCAATCAGGTTAGCCTGAAGGTACAGGTACTGTAGCCGTCCTAAGCCTCTCAGCATACCCTCAGTCAAGTTCCGTAGCTTGTTGAAACCAATCTGCAGCACCTGCAGATTAAACTGAGCAGAAAACGCCCCATCCTCTATATAGGAGATTTCATTCTTAGTCAAGTTCAGGTATGTGAGATTGCTGAAGCGGCTTAGAGCAGAAAAATGGATGCTCCGAATCTTGTTTTCATTGAGTCGCAGGTCGACGATAGTGCTGTTAATATGTAATGGTATGGCTTCGTATGGTGGCTGATTCTGGCTGCAGATGGCCAGCCATACAAAACCCTTCTCTCCTTCAATCAGCCAACAATCAGCCTGAGCAACGGGCACCCATGAAATTGAAAAAAATGCAACAGCCATAGCCCACCAGAGTAAGGCACTGGTCACCATACCTCCTCCCTTGCCACTCGACCAAACGGAATGGGATTTCTGTGCTTCATTCATGGCTCACCTAGGTGGTAGCTCAGGTACAGAGGGTAAGAACAAGGCTTTTACTGGTGTTGAATATAATGTGGAATTTACAGAGAGGCGTTCATTTGTCAAGCCTGTCGCAGATGGAATGTCCACTTGCGAACACTATGTCTGATTGGTGCTTTTCAGGGACGACTTAATTTGGTGGAAGCTGGAAGTGAATGTTGGGCTGGACGTTTACACTTCGGGATTTGTTTATGTGCAGCTTCTGTTGAGATTGAATGTCCCAGCTACTCCATGCAGTGCCCCATAAAGAGCTGGTGGTGAGTTTTCTGATCATTAGCATCATTCCTGACCTTTTGGACCCTGAAAAGAAAGAGTGAAATAATTAAAGAATGAAAAAGAATTATGAGACATAATAAATAAGCATTATTTAATAAACATTATGAAAATGAGACCTTCATGTATGTAATTTTTCAGGCAAGTGACCATTAAGTACAACTTATTTCTTTTTAAAATTGTTTAAAAAAAGCAGTGATAATATTTTGAGAATAAAGTTGCAGAATTACGACATTAAAGTGGGATATTACCAGGAAAAGTCTCAATATTGGCCAAAGGGTTTGCAAAAGGAAGGTAGCACCTCCTTGTGTTAAAATGAGGGATGCTGAGGAGTTATTCAAGTTATACTTTCGTTTCATCAATAAAGAAATACTCCCTGTCTCTCCTGCACATCAGCAAAAGATTTGCATTAGTATAAGAAATGGTTGAAACAGCTGAGCAAGAAACTGTTTATTTAGAAGAAAGAACCAAATGGACTTGGAGGAAATTCACCATGTTTACATGCAGCTAATAATCCATTAAGAATCCAACTAATAATCCAGCTCATTTGGAATAGAATACGCCCATGTAAACACCTCAATCAAGGTGGGTAATCCTGTAAATAATCCGTTAAATCGAAGAATAATATCTGTGTAAATGCCTGAATCCGATTACATTACCAGTTGGAAAGTTTAAGTCAGTTCTGTGCATGTTCTTCATGTCATAGCGAAAGTTTATACCGTTCAACATGGTGGGAGCAGAAACTGGTCTGCAGAGGAGATGGACTTTCTGCTCTGAGCTTTAAAAGACGGTGGTGGGACGGACGTCCAGCTTATGTGTCTCAGAACACGGCATCTTGGCCTCTCAGCCTTCTCTAATAAGGACATGTGAAGGATGTTTTTTCTGAGTCTGACATAATTTTAAAGCAAGTAAAAACAATCACACCACCTGGAAACTCATCTCCCTCTGACTGGACCTCATGTGATGTTCACTGTCATAGTGACATCTACTCTAAGTGGTTCTCCTTGCATGCGTGCCATTTTGGATTACTTGTGAGTATGTAAACAAAGCTTTCCATCAGATTGTTGAATAGAGTGAGCAGATAAACATTTCAGTCCTAATCTGTAATCAGAATATATTCAAATCTTTGCATGTAAACATAGGCAGCAAATGTCCACACGGCTATTGGTGGTTATATTTCCGTGCCATTCCAAAAGGGCATGTAGTTTCATGGAGACAATGAAGACAATAATCAAAATGATTGATCCCAAAGGAGTCACCACTCCTGCAACCGAGGCCCCAACACGTTATGGTAGCCCCCTATAATTACACCATTTCATCCTCCAAATATTGTGAGTTTATTCTTGTAACTTTATCATCAAAATATTGCGACTTTATTCTCTTTTTTCTTTAAATTTTATGACTTTTCTCTCTAAATATTCAGATTTTATTTTAAAAATATTAATTTATTCTTAAAATATTATGAGATTATTTATGAAGTCATTCATTTTTTAAGAGTGTCCCTAAAATGCATTTATACATTTACCTTTATAGCTTCCATTATTTTCAAGAAGTCTTGCTTTGTTTTTCAAGGAAATTAGCAGGGATATTTTTCCACACTATCAGTAATTGAAGTTGGTTGCATTCATCTGCAAGCAGTATTTCTGCCTAATTTACTTGAAGATATCGGACATTTTATATATATATATATATATATATATATAAATGATCTCTGCATTTTGCACAGTACTGCATCTTTCCCTCATATTTTACCCAAAATATTAACATTCTCTACTTCGGGAATGCTTGTTTAACTTCCATGAATGTGCAACTTCCTACACAAAGGTGAAAAAGCTTTTTAAAGACAAATTTGTTTGGCTGACTCTACGTTTCTTATGTACACAGTCATTACAGTTGCTTCCCTGCTCTGAACCAAAAATAGCCTTGATCAAGCACTACCCCCCCCCGCCCCAACACACACACGGGCCAATTACTGTCTGACAGCACACAGGAAACAGCTTAGCCACTCATCCTGATAACATGCACACACTTCACAGAAGACTCTACACGTACATCTTGGCACCTTATTAGCTCCGAAGGCCTTTTTGAGTCTGCTAATGAAGGCAAACGCTCAAATACTTTTATCTAATTAATTAATCGGTGACCCAAATCAAAACAGGGCTAGGAAAAAGCAGTCGCGTGTAGGCCCTCAACTAGCCAATTGGAACTGGGGCAGTGAACACTCTTTGTGGTTGTTCTATAGTATCCACCTTATTTGTGTGCTCCATGGTAGACAGAACTTCTGTCATAGCTTAAACAAATAATACATTAAGTGCAATTTTTTTGACAGAATACATAAAAACTTGTGTGCTGATGTTTGTAATTGATCTGTCAACAGAGAAACCTGAACCTTCATAAGGACACTAACTTTTGGTCTTGTGTGCAGCTCAAACAAAGTAATTTAGCACATACACATAAATGATTCTTTGAAAAAAATTATAGTTTGCAGTTTTTCTTGCTGTTACTCTTCCTGTTAAACCACAGACATCACATTAGCATATTACCACAGGAGCACATTAGCAATGTATTATTTTACTCAGATATCCACCTGGTTTCTCATGTGACCTCTATATTATGATTGAAATATCTGGTTGTTGTTGTTGTACTGTCTTTAAAAAAAGTGTATATTTGTTAAAGCTTCACTATGTGAGATTTTCCTGCCAAAATTAAAAGAAGTAGCATTACTGAGTATGCAAGTATGCAAAGAAACAGGTTTAAACTTGGTCACTCTGTAAAGCCTGAAATAATTACATCAAGTCAGTTGCATCAGGTCAGTCTGGCTTGACGTTTAGGCCTCAAAAGCAAAATCAACATTATATGAAGATATATTGGCAATTCATATTCATTCAAGACTTATGACTAACCAAGTTTTGACTGAATTCCTTTTGAAAACTCTTTCAACACACTTGCCATCATCAGATTCATCCCCACAGGGAAGGGGTCCAAAGCACAACTGACATTACAGAATGTTCTTCTGCAGTCGTTTTCACCAGAGAGGTCAGCAAATTTCCCAGATGTTATACAGAGTAGCTTTATCACTTAATGTCTGAGATGTTCTGGGACACTGCACAGCTTGCAGATATCACTGCCATGTAAAGCTGAAAGTACGCAAAGAACAAGAGTGTTATGAGTATAAACTCTAAAGAAAGAACACTGCTTTAGAAGACTTATGAATCTGGCATTGTATTCACGCCTAGTTGTTATTATTGAAATCTGTACCCATATCCAATGCAACCAGATGAAGATGCTTGACTCTCTTTATCTGGTTTATGCTTTATATTCTGTGTAACAGGATATATTCTACTCTCCCTAGAGAAAGGTTAGTGAATAGCTAACATGCAAGTTCATTAATAAAAGATGGAAAAGTTCAAGCCTTTTTAGAGGCAGGGACATTAGCAGGTTAATACATAACTAACATGAAAGTCCAGTAATAAAAGATAGAAAAGTTCAAGCCTTTTTAGAGGCAGGGACATTAACAGGTTAATACATAGCTAACATGAAAGTCCAGTAATAAAAGATGGAAAAGTTCAAGCCATTTTAAAGGTAGGGACAT
This sequence comes from Pygocentrus nattereri, assembly GCF_015220715.1. NCBI lineage: Eukaryota > Metazoa > Chordata > Actinopteri > Characiformes > Serrasalmidae > Pygocentrus > Pygocentrus nattereri. The sequence continues at coordinate 11,304,608 of NC_051222.1, read as the reverse complement.
TTATAGTTGGTCTGACCTCTTATAAAGAGAGCATTTAACAAGGGCTTTGTAGACAGCATGGGGATACAAGGGGTGGGGGGTACAGTATGTGAGGACTGTAGCTGTGTAAATCATTCATGATGTTCACCTGACAGTCTGTTTCCACTTCACAGCATGAATGAAGCACCCAGGCATGTACAAAGCACTGCCAAGAGGGGGGGTGCACACTCGTTCTGCTTCCATGGCTGAACCTGGTAACCTATTAAAAGGCTAGTAACAGAAATAACTTATGCTGTGGTGTTTTAGGTGATAGTGACTGTAATCTGTAATGTTACTAAATGGCATATATGGCCTTTTAAATTACAGTGACATAACTACTGAGTGGGCAGGCGGGTGGGTGGGGGGGGTTGGGGGGGCAGGGGGTTAGGAGGGCAATCTCAATCCCATTTTCTTCTATTTTTTTGCATATTTGTCACACTTAAATGTTTCAGATCATCAAACCACTTTATACTAGACAAAGATAACCCAAGTAAAGACAAAATGCTTGCTTTTTAATTATGATTTCAAAAGGTAATTGCTGTCTTACCTACTAAACTACTAAAAAAACTGCAAAAGGGGCATACATGGGTCAGCTGTAAAATGCAAACCACCGCTGACCAAAAATAACATAAAGGCATCTCTCACATTTGCCAAAAACATCTAGACATCCCCCAAGACTTTTAGTGTGATGGTTCGGGACTGCTTTGCTTCTACAGGACCTAGATGACATGGAACCATGATTTCTGCTCTCTATCAGAAAATCCTGATAGAGAATATCTGTCCATCAGTTTGTGACCTAAAGCTCAAGCGCAGTTGGTTTATGCAGCAGGACAATGGAGCTCACAGGTAAGTCCCCCTTGAATGGCTCAAAAGAAACAAAACGAAGGTTTTGGAGTGGCAGAGTCAAAGTCCTGATTTGAATCCCATTCTGTGAAATACTATAAAATACTGTGGAAAGAATTAAAACTATTCTGCAAAGAAAAGTGGGAAAAAAAATTTCCAAAGTGGTCATCGCAAGTTATTGCAAATGTTTGAAAGGTGGCACAACCATTTATTAGATTTAGAGCAGTTACTTTTTCACATGGATGATTACCGATTTTGAATAAATCTTCAATATGAACTTTTAACAGCTGCAATTTGTGTTTTATATCAAAATTAGTTGGATGATCTGAAACATTTAAATGTGGCAAATTAGTAAAAACAGAAGATATCAAGTGAGGAGCAAATACCTTTTCACAGCACTGTGTTCAACCACTTGTATACCCATGACTGATCCAAATTATAAACAACATACCTCATCCGTTAGTAGTGATTTATCAAAATTAAAATCTTTGACCAAAACTGAAAACAAAATTCAAGACACACTCTGACGAAAACCAGAAGAAATTGCTGAAGGATATTCATTTACACAGTATTATTTTTTATGATTTTCATAAAGTTCGTTTCAGTTAATGCTAAAATCCATGTCAGCTAAAGACTGGATGAATACAGCTCCAGAGAACAGTTGATCTGCTGCTGCTTAAACTGTTTGAACACATTTGTGATGACCAGGACAGGAGGGCAAGGAAACAGACACTGTTAATCACTTTTTCAAATTTTATTACCATTAAGTGTTAGATTTTGATAGTTTACTGTACTTTTGGCCTTCTTTTCTTTTTCATTCAAAAATCTAAAGATTTATGTGGGCTAAAATTTCAATGCATCCCTACCAGTTAGCCTTTATTAATCTCTCTCTTCTTCATAATCACAAAGTACACAAGTCATGTACTTCAGTTAAAGTAGAGATACCCAAGGTAAAATATTACTCCAGTAAAAGTAGAAATTCCTTCCTTCAGACCTCCACTTGAGTAAAAGTGCAAAAGTATTTTCCCTCAAATGTACTTCAGTATCAAAAGTGAAAGTACTAAAAGATTAATTATGGCTCTGATGTCCTGTTTTAATTTTTGTTACAAGACTCTTGTCACGGCTGCTTATGTGTGCATATTTCTATATTGTGCTCTATTTACACAAAGTTAGGTTAGTTCCATCATTTATGTTGAATAGACTCTCCCAAACTTTTACGCTGCTGCACTGAGGTTGAACCATGTGCTGCACTGGGTCAGTACGTCCAACAGGTTAAAAACAAGCTCAAAACAAAGTGACCACTGTGCCCTGATTGGTGTTCTTGCTTCACGCTTCTTTTGTTTTGACATGTTATGTTTCTATGCACACATAAGCCAAAAGGAAAAACAGATTTCTCTCAATGTAGTGGAGTGAAAAGTAAGGTATTTGGCTTGGAAATGTAGTGGAGTGAAATTAAAAATGGAAATACGTCAGTAAAGTACAGATACATGAAAAAACGACTTAACTACAGTAATGAATTACATTTACTTGGTTACTGTCCACCACTGTTCATAATGCATCTAATCTATGGTAACCAGTTTCAGATGGATCCTTCACAACCTGCAACATAACATATTCATTATTTATCATTTTTAAATGTTAAATAGGTTGTCATTTAGGTTAACATTATATGCTAGTGGATGGAGTCGTACACACTGAGAGCATTTGAGATAGAACAATAGGAACTAAGCAAGCAAATTACATTGCCAATTTTTTATTCATTGGAAGTCATTTTTTGTGTGGAGGCACTCATTAATTAATGTGGCCCACAAAGTCCTAGTTACACCACTGGAGGTGTAATTATTTGTGTAAAAGACAATACACAGTTTCCCTCTGTGAATCAGGGCACACTCCTGCTGCCAGCTTTGGTTTAGGACCCCTTTAAACATGCAACCCTTGTGCTGGCCCTAATATGAGACCATGTCTAAACCATGAAATCATTCATTAGTAAATCCTAAACTAAAGAAAGCGAACAGAGACTGATGGCACTGTTATAAAAGCAATGTCTGGGCTGGAAAGACGATTATGTTTACTGACATTTCAGAATGACACGCTTCATTTCTATGAATCACATAATAGTGGATTTGGCATGCATTAGTGAGAGATGACGCAACCCACTTGCAAAAGCTAGCAGTTGCACTTGTTTCTAAGAATATTAAATGTAACCTTGCTAGCAATGAGCTCAGTGTGTCTTTGCTATGCTACTACTTTTATGGCTTGTAGGAGTTTTAGTGTAGATACTTGCCAACTAGTAGTGTCATGGGGCCAGACTTTATCTTGTAATGAGGCAATCATGAGAAATTTTTAGCTAAATGTGGTGGGGAATGTGGACCTATTAGGGTGGCTTGTTATCTGTTGTTAGCTCATGGATGTAGCATAAATGATCATGGCTTAAAAATCCAATTAAGCATGTTGTATGTGTGGACAACACTGGAGTGGGTAATCGGGAAAGTCAGGTGAGTTTCTGGTGGGTCGGTTACTGTGAGCTAATATATAAACCCAAGCTTAGAAACTTACTTTTACTTTCAATGTATCTGTAGTAATTTAGCAGTTTAGCAGCCAGCTGCCAAAAACAAGGTAGGTAGTTATATGATCATTTTAGGTACAATATTAATTTTGCAGTTATTAACCTTGACAATTAACTAAAATTAGCATTACTGACATAGCTATTAGGTCAGTGAATGAGCTAGCACACTGCTAACCAGTAAATTGAGATTATTTTGTTTCTGCTTCCAATTGTGTGTAACTTTGTGATAGAAATGTGTTGGTCACTACCTTTAATCTGTGCTAGCATGCGATTCTCAGAAATGTTAATGTCAATAAACTGGACGCATGGATATCAAGTGCACAATAGCCAACTACTTAACGTTCACTATCAACCATTAGTTAGGAGTACAAAAGATATTTGATGACTATTTGATGACTATATTCTTGTTTCAGTACCTTTGAAGCAAGAGTTAAAGAAGCTGCTTTGTATTTACCCATTTTTGCCCCCCAATTTAGTCATGACCAGGCCTCATTCACTAGCTAGGCCTCCTCATCATACCATGCTAACAAGGTGGGAGGGTGAATGCTAACATGCTTCCTCCAAAACACTTAAAGCTCCGCTGCATGTTTTCATGTGGCTGCAACACGCTTGAAGTAGAACACTAACATCAATTAACAGATGCTAATGTTAGCTAGTTCATCCTCTTTTAATTTTATACAAAAAAAATGTTTTTTCTCACAATTTTGGTGAAATTTTCAACCTTGCTAGCTAACTCTAGCTGTTATTCTTGTTTCTTGATGGCCCCAAATCAAATGACGGTATCTGCCAGTCAAGCATCAAGAATAAACTGGACAGTGAATACTAAACCCCTTATTTGGCAATATTTTCTCAGCTTTGCTCTCTTCCCCTATAGCGTCTACTCATGAGAGCAACTGGACAATTAGCGTGGCTGCGAAGGCAGCAGTAACCGCCGTGGGAGTTTCATACACACCCCATAAACAGTATACCCCCCAAATGACTCAGTTAAACAGTCAAGTCCCATAATGTAACTCTATGTGGACTTTATAACTAGTTAGAAAACAAACCAAAGGGCTTTGAACGATGAAAAGGCTTTGAACAATAAGGCCCAAATAGTGTGTGTACAAGCTTATGCGCAAAGATGATTGTGTAATTGCCATTGTGGAATGTGGGGGCGTTCAGTGACACATAATTGGACCAAGTTTGCCCAATCCAACAAACTGAGACGCACATACACACAAACAGAGTAAATTTGTTCCTGGCAAGCATTAGAAACACCAAGGGGAAAATCTGTTTTAGTGCCAGTCCATCTCACTCACTCCTCATCTGACTGAGGGAGAGAGCAACAGAGGAATAATCACATGGTGTTCTGCAGAAGCTAGAGAAGTGGCGAGATCTGTGCAAAGCACAAGCAGTTCAGAGGGACCTCCGAGTCCATAGAGACAGTCTCCATGGTGACTGTGGTGCCGCGCTACCCAGAGCAGCCTTTCATTCACACACTTATGGTATTCAAGACTGTCCACATTATAAAACACCCTGTTTGACCAGCAATGCCAACAGCAGTTAGAAACTGCCATGAACAGACCAGCAAATACTTTTAAACTGAAGGTATTTAGAATCTCAACTAGTCTTTGAATAGTTAAATAATGTCTGATCACTCCTCAACCCTCGACTGGTCATGTTGGGACCTTTAGTCTATGTATCTCTCTATAATCAATCAATAAAACAATTTCAAATTCAACTTTAAACATATTTGGGGATCTGGAGGACCAACAAGGAAGTATGTCACCTTCTGGGTAGGTCTAGGAAGTTCTCACAGAATTCTCAGCAATTCTTTCACTAGTTTAAAATCCCTTGATGACAAAAGTCCATTAATATAACAGAATCATGTTACTATTACTGGTATTGGTACTGGCTGAAGCTTCATCACTCCAGAGACTGCAGTTCCACAGCAGACTTTGTACCCCTCCAGTTGGCTTAACATTGGGCATGGAGGCCTTAGGCTCATGTGCAGCTTCTCCAGACCACTGCACGGTATTCGTAAAGCTTTTCTATGGAGATTATACAAATTAGTATGTTTTGAATTGAATGCCTGTGTCAGAAATAGGTGCATCTTAAAGTAGCTGAATTCACTAAACAGGAGTGTCTGGACAGTGTCAGCCATTTATGCAAAATCTTAAAACTTTATATGAGTCAATGACAAATATGGGTTTCAAAATGGACAATATAGTTCATTTTGAAAGCCATATTTGTGCAATATATGCACAGTAGCCAGGTAGTTAATGTTGGCTAAAAACCACTAGTTAGGACCACAAAAGGCATTGTTGACTGTTGTTTCAAATATTATTTAAAAAAATGATTATAAAATCCTTTTACTGACTTATAAAGCCCTACATGGGCTCACTCCTGAGTACCTGCAAGACCTTATTTGCCATTATGAGCCATCACGACTACTCAAATCAAAGAGTGCTGGCTTATTAATAGTTCCTAGAATTCAGATGGTTTCAGCTGGGGGAAGAGCTTTTTCTTATAAAGCCCCCAAACTCTGGAATGATCTTCCAGAAACTGTTCGGGACTCAGACACAGTCTCAATCTTTAAGACTAGGCTGAAAACACACTTGTTCAGTTTAGCTTTTGGTAGGTAATGTTCCCCCTTAGATAAAGGCAGCAGATCCAGGGGTCCATGCACACAGGGAATTATAGTAAACTGAGACGCTGGTGCTGTCGTCCCGCTGCTCGCACACGGTCACTCAAGTTTGTGGACGGTGGAGCGGAGGGATGCCAAACTGTATCAGAGTGCTGCCGTGTCTGTGTGTCCTTCTGGTTCTCTCCTTTTAGTTAAGCTGTCATAGTCAGATTAGCCACACTCTGTAAATGTTTACATTCCCTGTTTATGTACAAACGGATAGAATAAAACTAATTCCATCTCCCTGCTTTTATTTCCGAGTATACAATCACCCACATGTCCGGCCGGACACTGAAGGACGTCTGACTGCCGAGCTCTCTTGCTACCCACTTCAGACCAGCTGCCCATGCCCCAGCTGCCACCACCTACCTTGGACTAGCTGCCCACCCTACACTGATGTTCTCATAGACTCCTAGTTATTCCTACTACTAATACTACTGCTATTAATATTAGTAGTATAATCACTTGTAAAGGAGGATGGGTCCCCCCTGGTGAGCCTGGTTCCTCCCAAGGTTTCTTCCTCAGTTCTGAGGGAGTTTTTCCTTGCCACTGCCGCCCCTGGCTTGCCCACCGGGGGTTTTTTACATTCTTGTTAAAACTTTGTCTTTTCTGGACTTCTGTGAAGCTGCTTTGTGACAATATCCGTTGTGAAAAGCGCTATACAAATAAATTTGATTTGATTTGATTTGATACCCTGCCCACTCTTTCTTCAAAGCATTTCAGAATAAAATTCCCTTTTTTGTCGGTTGTGCCAGATGACATTTGAGAAAATCAGAATTTGAGGACAAATGTGTTTCGATGATATGAATGCTTTTAAAACAGCCCGGTGTCTCAATATGTTCAGATTTTAAAGGTTTCAAATTTAAACCCATGACAAAAAACAAATTTTGAGTTTTATATGACTAAGTATGAGCTTGTTAAAAGTTGATTCCCCTTGAAATATGGTTGGTCAGTGGCACCACCTGACTTTCAGGGGTAAATGCCAAAAAGTAAGTGATGCAGTGATACAACATAAAGGAGATATTGCACAATAGTGTGATATTTTTGTGTATTTAGTCACCCAAAAAATGCATGTGATGTCATTGACCCATTTACATTTGTGTACGTAGTCATGCAGTCACCTGTGTTTGCTGTCATTATACACATCATTGTGTTTGTTGTTGTTTGTGTGTGTGTGTATGTGAGAGCGAGAGAGAGCGAGAGAGAGAGAGCGAGAGAGAGAGTGAACATATTCTAGATCAGTTCTGAACACCGTCGCAGAGAAAGTGTCAATTCTGTTTTCTTGCCAACATTGCGAGAGTTGCATAAATTTGCACATCTTGCTTCAGCGTGGAGCTATTTTTGCACCTGGCAAGCAAAGTTGATCATGAAACAAGAGCAGCAGAAGATGCAAGCTTTACACTTTACTCAATGAGGAGATGATGTTTTAGAATGGCTCATAAAGACTTATGATATTTCTTTGATATACAGTCAGGAAAAGTACAGCCGTGCGTAAAAGTGGAAATAAGTTAAAACCCTTTCTACAGCTAAACTAAACTATGGTATAAACTAAACTAAAATATGGCATTTTTATGGCAAATTTTAGAGCACATTTTTTTACTTGCTGATTTTACCATATTGGACAAAATCAAGCATAAAATAGGTCTTATAATGTTTGTTTTGTTTAATTTTTTGCAAATATGTCAAATTCAGCAAATAAACAATGTCAGCATTAAAGTGCACCATAGAGGACTTATATTCACTTGTTTATAACATGAATAAAACATGAGAGTTGACCTAAAATGAGTCTAAAATGATGGCAAAGAAAAACCACACATTGTTAAGAGAGTATGTTATGTTTTAGGTTGATAAAATGTCAAAACTACTTATCATAATTTATTTTTCTTCCTTCTATGAACTGGCAGTCTTCTGCAGAGATGCATCCAAGCTCTAAATTCACAAAGGATTGCTTCATTACACACAGCTAAAATGCAGTGCTCCAGTAGTGTATGAATTTGCATTAATTTATGCTAAATAAATAAACAAACGAATGAGATTTATTATATCTGAGGTATGCATGAATGCCAGGAACATCCCACTGAAAATTCTCTTTTATACCCACACATTTGCCTGCAGGTAGTAGCAGAAAAGCACATACCTTTATGCAGGCCCACATAAAGGTAGTTTCACATGTATAACTGGCCCAAAGGAAAAAGTGGATGGGGAATTAAAGAGTAATTTCACCAATATTTCAATACTTTCTGCTTAAGTCAGTCTTTGAGATGGAAACACGTTGTTCAGAATGATTTGATGGTTCATTGTAGTGAAACTTACAGATGTCTTTACAGTGGTGGTGATAGGAACCTGGGGTCACAATGTCTACAACACAAATATAGCCATTTTATTCACTATCAAGAACCACCAGTGAACCTACATGAGCCTGAGTTTTATATGTGATACTAATGATGTTAAAATAGTGATAAATCTTAAAAAAAAGAGTTTTGCCTTAGAACTCCCTTCATGCATCTCTTCACCATGAATAGTTTACAAATTGTGTATTAATGTGAAAGATTTTGTTACAATTTTTTGTTCATTTTGTTGAGTGAAAATACGTTAACGTCCTCTATTGAGGAATAAACTTAATAAATAAAAATCCCATATTTCTGCAAATTGTAATGCACAATTTATATTCTTTTTTATTTATTATGTATTTAAGGTTCATCAAGGGTTCTTTTTTTTAATATTCAATGGTTCTATCTAAAACCATGAGTTTTAGATAGAACCATTTTGTGCTTGAAAGGTTTGTTGCATGTTGAAAATGTTCTTCTGATTGAAAATGTGGTCTATAAAGCACCAAAAATGGTGTGACTATTGTAACAATGTCAAGCTTATAACAATAGAAGAACCCTTATATAGAGCTATTGTCAAAGGGGTCTTATATATAACCATACCCAACATATTTTCCATCAAGCTGAAGAACCATTTCACCCTGCAAAGAACAATTTATGCATGCAAAAGGTTCTTTGAGTGTTCATGGTTCTGTATAGAAGCATCATCTTTACTAAAGAACCACTGAAGAACTCTTTTTAAGAATGTATGTTTATTTTTTTCAAATATGCTAAACTCAGCAAATCAGCATTTGACCGAGTTGCCCAAACCTTTGCACACAGCTTTATATTACAGTTGTTTTGCAGTACAGTTGACTTTGGAGTCACAGTTGTTTTACTGCTATTTCTTTCTAAGGTGGTACGGAAAATTACCGTAAAACAAAAGCACCTAGTAAGTGATTTAATATAGCTTCGCAAACATTTTCAAATATTTTGCTTCACTGTTTTACAATGCAAGAGAACTCACATGTAAAAAATGCCATCCATCCTCTTTAAGCTGCAGTGAAAGGCTCATGATTGCTTTGTGGCTTAGCAATAACATCTCCACTGACCCAAAAAAGGCACTGCAGACTCTATAGAGGTGGTCATGCTAAGACTTAAGTAAACTTTCAAGTGGTATACTGCCTACTACTACATATATTCTTCTTCTTCTTCTTCTTCTTCTTATCATTGTTATTATTATTATTATTATTATTATTAAAGCTTTCCTAAATGTGTGCAGACACTTATCAGTTGCAAACATATTACTATAAGAACTAGGCCTCCGTCAAAAATGAGGAAAAACAACCTCCATGATAATGCTAATTTCTGTGGCCACAACTTAGTAACATGTTGGAATGAGATAAATAAGTTGTGTCCTTGACTTCATAACATGTGGGAACAACATAATTAAGCTGTGGCCATGTCTTAGAGGTGTAGGAACAAGATAGTTGCATTAATTAAGTCATAGCCACAAATTAGTAAGGCATGGGAATAAGGTAGTTTGGCAGTGTGTCACAATTGGTCCCTCCCAGTCCTCCATGTGCTTTTGTTTACCTCTGGTCTTGACCATGGGCTTCCTTGTTTGATTTTTCCCTGTTCTGCCCCCTTGTTTCTAGACTCTGCCCTTGATTGTTTTCACCTGTGTCTTGTTAATCCTCGTTGTTCTTGTATTTAAGACCTGTGTTTTCCTTTGTTAGTTGCTGGTCTTTGTATGGTGATGTTTCTTCTGGCCGCCGCTGTGTGTCTAGTCTGTGTTCCTTTTCATTATGTCTGTCCTTTGATCTCTCTGTGTTGGCTCTTTTACCCTGGAATGTTTAGACCCTGATTATGGATTTGCCCCTAATTAATCTTGCTTCTCTCAGCATATGCGTAAACCTCATCATCGGTCCACCGCATTACACAGTGATAATTAAGTCATGGTCACAACTTTAGTCTGAGCCACAACTTAGAAAGGTGAATGAATTAGATAATTAAATCGTGGCCACATGGCCCATGTGGCATGGGGGAAATTTGTGACCTCCACTTTATAACATGAACAATGGAATTAAGTCATGGCCAAAATTAAGGTGTTGGAACAAAATAATAAAGTATTGGCCATGACTTAGCAAGGTGTGGAAACAATATAATTGAGTTGAGATATTTAAATATTTATATAACTTAGCAAGGCAAGGGAGCAAGATAGTTAAGTTGCAGTAAAGTAACTGGCCACAACATAGTATGGCGGGGGAACAAGGTAGTTGTGATAGCCACAAATTAGTAAGGTGTGGGAAAGAGGTAGTTAGGTTGAAATAATCAAGTCATGGCCACAACTTAGCAAGGTATAAAGATATAGAGAAGTTATAAAGAGATAAAGAAGTTGTGGCCTCAACTTTATAATGAGGGAACAACCTAATTAAGTCTTGGCCAAAATTTTGTAAAGTGTTGGAACAAAATAATAAAGTACTGGCCCTAACTTGACCTGATTGACCTGAGTAAGGTCAATGTCAAAAACAAAGAAAAACAATATCCATGCTAATGCTAATCTCTGCTAGTGGAGACGTGTTCTCTGGAGTGACGAATCACACTTCTCCGTCTGGCAATCCAATGGACGAGTCTGGGTTTGGTGGTTGCCAGGAAAACAGTACTTGTTTGACTGTACTGTGCCAAGTGTAAAGTTTGGTGTGGAAGAACTTGACTGGCCTGCACCTCAACCCGACAGAACACCTTTGGGATGAATTAGAGTGGAGACTGCGAGCCAGGCCTTCTCATCCAACATCAGTGTCAGTGTATGTTTGTGGTTATTCTGACTCATTAGGTCTTCTGTTTAGCTCCTGAAGTCCCCAAGAAGATCCCAAGTGTTCACTACTGACTGGAATCTAATAATCCTGCTTGTATATGTAATGTGACTTTAGATTTCGTGCCGTAATAAACATGGTCTCGTGTGGTGACTGTCGTGATTTAATAATGCTGCGTAAAATGTAAAAGTTCCTTAGCAAGTGTTAATATTCTCCACTGATCCTTCCTCACACTCTTCTCACACCATTGCCATCCTTCCTCCAACCACGCTTTAATTAAAGCAGAATACATTAGTCCCACGAATGTGTGCGTGTGTGTGTGTGTGTGTGTGTGTGTGTGTTTGCCTAGGCCGATCCTCAGAGACTGCTGTTTTAGCACCAGTGATAAATAGATCTTGTGTGTAAGAGTCTGATTTAGGAAGGAAAACGATGATGTGATACAGTCAGATGATGTTTGTGTCGTAATGCTGAGGCACATTCTTGCTGAAATGTAAGAGCTTTAATTTTTGCATTTGAATAAGCTTAGACTGCGCTTAAAGGCTGAATGCTGCTTTTAGATACTGAGCCAGCTTCCTGTTTGGTTCGTCGTCAACACAAAATCGTTTTCCGCTCGTTAGTCAATATCACGCGGACACGGTCTGCAGCCGTGATGTGCTGCTTGTGAACGAGTCGACTCTTTATTTCTGAATATCTGATATCTAAAGAGGACTTTTTTCCCTGCGTGTTTATTATTTTGTATGGAGCCACACTGCTGACGTCCATTATCATAAAATAATGCATGAGAACAAGATCCTACTGCATAACCACAAGATACTAATGCATAACCACAAGATACTAATGCATAAGCACAAGATCCTAATGCATAACTGACTGAGGTGTAATTGAGACATTCAAGTCAGGCGAACAAGGGAGATAAGTTATGGTCACACATTTAGTCTGGGTCACAGCTTAGTAAGGTGTGGGAATGAGACAAATAATTTGTGGCCTAGACTTTGTAATATGTGGGAACAACATAATTAAGCCGTGGCCAAAATTTAGGAAGGCGTTTGGACAAATAAAGTTGTGGCTATGGCTTAGTAAGGTGTGGTACTGAGATAATTAAGTTGTAATATTTAAGTCATGGCAATGACTTTGCAAGATGTGGAAACAGTATAATTGACTTGTGATGTAGTCATGGGAGGAAAATAGTTAAATCATGCCCACAAATTACTAAGGCAAGGGAACAATGTTGTTCAGTTGCGATAATTAATTGATGGCCTCAACTTTAGTCTGGCCCACAACTTACTACAGTGCGGGAATGAGATAATTAAGTCATGGCCATGACTTAGTAAGTTGTGGGCATAGGATAAATATGTCATGGACTCGATAACATGTGGAAACAACATAATGAAGTTGTAGCCATGACTTAGTGTGGAAATTAGATAACTTTAAGTTTTGATCTTTAAGTCATGACCATGACTTAGCAAAGTGTGGGAACAATATAATTGAGTCGTGAAATTAAAGTCATGGCCATGACTTAGTAAGGCAAGAATGCAAGATAGTTAAGCTGCAGTAGTTAACTCATGGCCACAACTTAGTAAAGGGTGGGAATAAGATAGATAAGATACAATAATTAAGTCATGGCCACAAATTAGTAAGGCATGAGGACAAGCTAGTTAAGTTGTAGTCATGAAGTCATGGCCACAAATTAGTATGGTATGGGAAATAGGTAGCTGGGTTACAATAATTAAGTAATGGCCAAAACTTTAGTCTGGGCTACAACTTAGTAAGGTGTGGGAATGAAATAATTAAGTCACGTCTTAGTAAGATGTGGCCATGGGATAAATAAGTCAGGGCCTTGACTTTATAACATGTGGGAACAACATAATTAAGTCATGGCCAAAGTTTATCAAGGTGTTGGAACACAATAATAAAATATTGGCCCTGACTTGGTAAGATGTGGGAATGAGAGAATTAAGTTGTGATATTTAAGTCATGCCAGTGAGATTCAAGATGGTAAAGTTAATAAAGGTTGTGAACACAACAGTTAAGTTGGGATAGTTCAGTCATGACCACAATTTAGTAAGGCGTGGGAACAAGGTTCTTAAGTTGTGATAACTTGTTGGGCCCGCATCTTAGTAAGGTGTGGGAATGAGATAACTAAGTCATGGCCTTCACTTCATAACATGTGAGACCACAATTAACAAAAGTTGTGATTTTTAAGTCATGGCAGTAATTTAGTAAGGTCTGGAAATTAGATAATTAAGTTGTAATATTTAAGTCATGGCTGTAACACCATGATTCCCCAGACCCTGGCTTACAAACTCCACACACTTGGACTGAGCATCTCTCTCTGCAATTGGGTCCTGGACTTCCTGACTAACAGGCCACAGTCTGTGAGGATCCACAACATCTCCTCCTCCACCATCATCCTCAGCACCGGCTCCCCTCAGGGCTGTGTGCTGAGCCCCCTCCTGTTTACACTGCTCACATATGACTGCTCAGCCGTCCATCCAGGCTGTCATATTGTAAAGTTTGCGGCTGATACAGCAGTGGTTGGATGCATCACAAATAGTGATGAGTCTGGCTATAGGCAGGAGGTGGAACACCTGGAGAGTTGGTGCAGTGAGAACAATCTCTGCATCAACGTGAAGAAGACAAAGGAGATGATTGTGGATTTCAGAAGGGGCAACACCATCCCTCCCCTCCCCCTACATGTCGGCGGATCTGTAGTGGAAGTGGTCTCCAGCTATAGGTACTTGGGCGTACACCTAAGTAACAATCTTACCTGGAGTAATAACACTTCCAGCCTGATCAGGAAGGCACATCAGCGCCTATACTTCCTCAGAAGGCTGAGGCGTGCTGGACATCAGTCATTCTACTGATGTGTGGTGGAGAGCGTTCTGTGCTCCAGCATCACCGTGTGGCACGGAAGCTGCTCTGTGGCAGAAAGGAAAGCTCTGCAGAGGGTGGTGAAGGCTGCACAGAGGACTGTTGGAGTCAGCCTTCCCACCACCATGGACATTTACACCTCCAGATGCAGGAAAAGGGCCACTGGCATCATGAAGGACCCCACCCATCCAGCACACACACTTTTTGTTCCGCTCCCCTGAGGTAGGAGGCTGCGGAGCATTAAGTGCAAAACAACCAGACTGAGGAACAGCTTCTTCCCTGAAGCAATAAGGGTCTTAAATTCCAATCAGACAATCACTGCAATGGCACTTCATGTCCACTTATTTATTGCTGCTTTACTGAATCAGTGCCTCCAATATATCATCCACACATGTAACTTTATACATTACCAGCATTTAGATGTACACCTCCTACCTCATACTCATACTGCTGCGGTCCATGCTGCTGTTATTTGTCCACCCCTTTATTTGCACCTTCTATTTATTGTTTATGTTACTTGGGAGTTGACTGGACCGTGAGTACAATGTTGCGTTCCACCTCATGTACCAAATGTAATGTGAATGACAATAAAGTCTTATCTTATCTTATCTTATCTTATCTAACTTAGTAAGGTAAGGGTACAAGATGGTTAAGTTACAATAGGTCATGGCCACAACTTAGTAAGGCATGGGAGCAAGGTAGTTAAAGTTTGATAAGTAAGTTATGGCCACAAATTAGTATGGTGTGTGAAAGCGATAGTTAGGCTGCAATAATTAATTCATGACCACAACTTCAGTTGGTCCCACAACTCAGCACAGTTTGGAAGTGAGATAATTAAGTCAGGGCCATGACTTGGATAGGTGTGGGCAAAGGATAAATAAAACATGGCCTTGACTTTAGAAAATGTGGGAACAACATAATTAAGTCATAGCCAAAGTTTAGTAAGGTGTTGGAACTAAATAATAAAGAATTGGCCATGACTTAGTAAGGCATGGGAGCAAGATAGTTAGGTTGTGGTCATGACTTAGTAAGGTGTGGGAACACAATAGTTCAGTTTCAATAGTTAAGTCATGACCACAATTCAGTAAGGTGTGGGAACAAGGTAGTAAAGTTGTAATAGTTGATTCATGGCCTCAAAGCATTGGAGTCAATGCTTCAAATAATCTGAAATTGATTTTGTGGTCTATACAGATATATACTTAAAGGATAATAATATGATGCTTATATTCAATAGAATGATCCATAGGAAATTAAGATATTTCACAATGAACAGGGCACTAAATTGTAAATGGCCACCAAATTTTGCTGATCAAATATAAATAATATTATCCATGATCAATATTTTATGCCAAGATATGCTGTAAGCAAATAAGAACAGTTTATGATTTAATAACATTCACTATTGTTTGCATTGAAATACCTTGTGTAGAAGTCCACGAGTCATCACCATATACCTCTGCAGTGCTGTTGGCATTAGCTCAGTAGCTCATCTGAAGGGTCAGCTTTTGTTACTCTGCCTTATCCAGAATGAAAATCTCTCAGTTTAACCTGCAGTGAACAAAAGGCATGAAATATCTGGCATTACTGTTAACCGAGACCTCTTTTTATCTCAATCTCTTTTTATCTTTGTGCATAACAAACTCATTAAGATGTAAACAAAGTCATCGAGAGTGGTTTGATGTGAGTTCTACAGAAATCTAATGAAGAAATTTTCACAGTGGTGGTGATAGGAACCAGATGTCTGAGGCCTTGAATACCTCTGAATGCTGTCTTTAAGAAAGCTATTACATGCAACGCTGCCTGATAATATACACTTACTTTCCATACTTCTTTTTAATTACCAAACAAAAATGGGCATGGCTTGTATCATAATTGAGTGTGAGTTACTGTAAGTGGGTATACGTACTGACTGCAGACTAATCAAGATGCACGAATGTTAATGACATGCAAAGAGGCAGCCAATCAGAAGTCTAGATTTTAGAACTGCATGCTTATTGGCTTGTGAATGCTAATAAGACCAACTGAAATGTGTTATGGAATAACTATGGAGCCCAGCAGGTGACACCCCATATAATAAAAATAATGTGTGGCCAAGACTTAGTAAGGCATAGGAACAAGATCCTAATGTGTGGCCATGACATAGTAAGGCATGGGGACGAGATAACTAAGTTGTGGCCATGACTTAGTAAAGCATAGGAACAAGATCCTAATGCATGGCCATGACTCAGTAAGCAACATAGTCATGGGCACAACTTAGTAAGGCGTGGGAACAGGGCAATTAAGCTATAGCCATGACTGTGTAAGGCATAGCAATGAAATCCTAATGCGTGGTTTTGACTTAGTAAGGCATTGGAACAGGATGATTAAGTCATGGCCACGATTTAGTAAGGCATGCGAACAAAACAATTAATCCTTGACCACAGGTTAATAAGGCATGGTCTTGGGGTAGTCATGGGCTGGAGGTTAGGGAACCAGACCTGTGACTGGAAGGTCCCCATCGGATGACGGTCCATGACTGAGGTGCCCTTAAACAAGGCACCCACTTGCTCCCCGGGTGCCATGGATAGGGCTGCCCACCACTCCGGGCAAGTGTGCTCACCGCCCCCTAGTGTGTGTTACTAGCCACACCACACATGAGGATCTTGTTCCCACATGTCAATACAGTGTGGCCACACATTATTTTATTTTTGTGGGATGTCACCTGCTGGGCTCTGTAAATATAAGAATTTTGACCTGGTATTAAAACAGCTCTGAATTTTGAAAGTCAGTCTTAATTGCTGGTGGCATTTTTGATTTTTGAGCGTTTACTTCAAAGCACTATTCCCAACCACAGAACATCCTGCTTGCTTTGGCTGAATACAATATATTTCCCTCAAAACACCAGTTTCACTCGCTTCCTCTGACATAAATACACCTTTTCATTCACCCTGACTCCGTCTCTCCGTCTCTCAGATGATGCATGTGGGTGGGAGTGTGTAGGCGCATGAGAGGGTTTCTTTTTATGTGCGAATAGGTTTGTCTTTTGACGAAATTGGTATTCAGTTCTTTCCATTCTTTCAATGAAAAAAAAGCACAAAACTCAAGTCTTGCTTGCTTAACAGGCTCTTCCTCTTTCTCTTGGGTTTCCATACATGCTGGAAAAGCTCCAAAGCAGACACCCACATAAACAGCTTGAATCATATTACATATAATCGTATATACAAAAGAACACAGTAAGAAGTTGTCAGATCTATAAAGCTCAACTTAAACATAACTGAGCTTGATAGAGACACAACTTAAAATGAACTTTATATCTTTTGTGTATAATAGTGCCAATATATCACTGCTGTCAGAGCAATATCATCTCCATTTCTGCCATTTTTCAGTTTTTGACATAATTTGAAAATACCTGTTGTCCTGTACATTGTGTGTATATTTCACAATGAATGGACTGAACCTGCCCAAAATGACTTGGAAAAGTCTGGTTCCATTGACTTAAAACAAGGCAAAGAGTAACTTTTGCCTAACTCAAATTAGGCAAAACAAGACAAGAAAAATGACAAAAATAGATATGAGAAGAGTTTTTAGGAGTGGCGATATATTTTGTTTCACTTTCTACTTCAGTTTTGTGTACATTTTCATATTTTCCCACATGGAAATCAAATATATGGCTATATATGAACATATATGATAAGGGGCCAGGCATGTATCATTGTCAGAACAAAACCTTCAAATTTCAATTTTTTTGTCATTTTTCAGTTTTTGACATAGTTGGAACGTGTCTGCTGATCTTTACATTATGTGCACATTTCAAGTTGAATGGACCAAAAGAAACAATTTTAGTGTCTAGTTCTTACATTAAAAGTTACCATTTTGGAGATACAAGGTTTTGTTCTAACAACAGTGATATGTTAAGTATATGTGGTGTATATATGCAAAAGTATCAAATATTGAACATATATGCATCAGACATGGATCATGACAACTATGCCTGATGCATGGTTCAATATACCTCAGTGCAGTTGTTACTATATTATATGTCCTTTTACAGTCAAATGGTTCTTTCAGTGTTTATAGTTAAATATATGACCAAATGCATATAACTACATAACTCTTAAAGATGAGTTTAAAGGGATATTGTAGTTTAATGTGAAAATGTGCACCAGGATGAATTAGTTTCCTTTCTCTCAGCACCTGTAATGCTGAAGTTGTCCTTCAGTGGGATGTATCCAGCTGCTAAATTCACCAAGGAGCGCTTCATTACACACATCTTAAGAATCGTTCACTCTTACTCTGCAGTACTTCACTCCTGAGGCTGCACATCCACAAAGACTTTCCCTTTCTTCCCTGATGCACATTATATTTTTGCCGTGTGCTGGATTTGTGACCGTGCTAGACTGTGAGATGACCCTGAAATTTATTTTAGTGCTTGGATAGTCTTAATGGTGGCCATGATTTAGTGAACAGTGGCCGCAAGTTAATTAACCAGACGGGTGAAATATGTGTGGAAGGTGGTGAAAGCAAAACAAATTCCATTTGGAAGTTTATGGAACACTGCTTCCCAAAAACATCCATCCAAGAGTGGGCAGAAACTGGCCATTGATTAAAGATAGAGAGAATGGCCAGTACTGGGCCTGACAACAGATGGGCCACAGTCTAAACTGTAGGGTGAGCCTACAAAGTACATGGCCAAAAATATGTGGTCACCCATCCTAATTATTGAGTTCTGGGGTTTCAGCCACACTTATTGCTAACAGGTGTATAAAATCAAGCACAAGATCACTAAGACCACTATGTACAATGGCATGCACTGGCTGGAGTGGTGTAAAGCTAGCTGTTGCTGCAGTGGAAATGTGTTCTTTAGAGTGATGAATTCTGCTAATCTGGCAGTCTGATGGATGAATCTGGTTTTGCAGAATGCAAGAAGACCTCTTCCTACCACAAGGCACAGTGGCAACAGTAAAGTTTGGTGAAGGAGGTATAATGGGGTGGGGCTGTTTAAGGGTAATGTTAATGCCACACAAACATTTAGACAATGATATGCTTCCAATTTTGTGGCAGCAGTTTAGGGAAGGCCTTTTCCTGTTCCAGGACTATAACACTGAGCAAAGTCCATAAAGACATGGCTTGACAAGTTTGGTTTGACCCCTGACCTCAACCCCACTAACTATAAAACTTACCTTTGGGATGAACTGGAAAATTGATGGTGAGCCAAGCCTTCTTGTCCAACATTATTGCCTGAATTCATAAATGGTCTTTTAACTGAACAAGCACAAATCCCCACAGACACACTCCAAAATCTTGTGGAAAACGTCCCAGCAGAGCAGAGGCTGTTACTTCCCCAAAGGTGGGGCCAACTCCATATTAATGTCCATGGTTTTGGAATTGGGTGTCCAGCCATCTCTTATATGTATACACTTTTGGCCAGAAAGTGTACAACATGGCATGTGGTATTTTAGCATATTTTGACTCAAAATTACTGTGAAAATGTGACTTTAGGAGAAATTGATGTGTTGGTTTTTGACTTGCAGACTGTCGGTAGTTCTTTCCATGTGAGTACATGTGAAAACAATGTCTTACCCTGCTAAATAAGGGGACTTTAAATGTATAAACAATATAAAATGAAATAAAAAATAGGAAGAAAAGAGGGCTGGAAAAAACAAAAGAGTAATTGCCCCAAAATAGAAACATGAAGACTTGAGCTACAAACTGCTCCAAGCCATACAAAAGGTGTTTGCTCTGAGAGCAAACAAGTGAAGCATAAAGTCTGCCTTCCCTGCATAATTACAATGGAAGAGTCTTTTGTTTTCTCATTATCTTTTATTTCGCATTTCTAGTTCAACCTTAGTTTGAGCTGCTTTCGGCGTTTCCTTTGCCTGCCTTTTTAACTCCTGTTCCTTGAGGTGTTTTACTGATCAGCACATTGGTGGTTTGAGCCCGGCTCTGGGTCACCTCATCACCAACATGACAAATTCACATCTCATTACTTCAATAAATTTGTGTAACACTCTTTTTCATGGGTTTTCATCTTTGCACTTGGGTCCGTCTCCCTGCGGCGCCGTAAAAGTTTATGCTGGTCTAGAGCTGGTTACCTAGTCACCCAGCATGGTTTCTAGCAGGCTAGCCAGCTAATCCAGTTGAATTTTTAGTAAGTTCTCAAGGAATCTGATCTGTAACTTACGAAAATATCACCTAGATTAGCCGCCAACTTTTGCACAGGCTAGCTTTCTGGCTATCCAAACTACATACTAGCCAATTTTTTCGAGTTAACAGTAAACAATACACTCAAATGAACCGTGGAAACTATCTGGGAACAGTGCTAAATAATATAATTGTGGCCTAGTTGCAAACAGATGGTTGCGATGGACTGGCGACCTGTCCAGCGTGTATCCTGCCTTCCGCTCGATGACTGCTGGGATAGGCTCCAGCACCCCCCCGCGACCCTGACGGAGAAGCGGCTTAGAAAATGGATGGATAGTTGCAAATGGGCATTCTTCTAATCAGCTCTCATTTTTCTTACATATCTTTGTGCTTGTGTGTAGTGCAACATATCCCCTTTCTAAAGGTTAAGTCTGGATGCATTTCATGCTTATAGCTCTGTAAGCTGGTACAGACATTAATATTTCTCACATCTCCTTTTGAGTCTACTCAGATGCAAGTGTTCATTGTAACATAACAGCTTTTTAGAACTAGGAGCGCGCTATCAGCAGGATGCTAATACTTCTGCAGAACCTTTGTAGTGTTATATATCATTCGGGCCTTAATAAACACACTTGATGTACTTGATGTGCCTAATGGTGCAACGTGGTTTGAATGGAAGACATTTTTGCTTGAAACCAAACTGCAAACCCCCCCCCAATGCAGAGGTGAATGAAGTCTGGCTAAGTTTCCATTAGCTGTGTTGAGGAGGGATTATGTTGTCTGAATGAATTCAAAACCTCCCCAAATCCTATTAGCTGTATACAGGGGTGCGAGGGACCCACCGAGTCACAGCTTAACCTCAAGACTGACACACATACAATCGGATAGTTTTGCATCTCTCTCAGTCTCTCTTTTCATTCTGCCTCCCTGAGATATTTGTCACTGTAGGCTGCCGCAGTGTGAGCTCTTGATAAATCTGTCCATTGCTTCGTTTTCCGACAGAGTGACTATCTCTCTCGCTCACCCGTTTTACACATCTGCCTCTTCTGCGAGATTTATGAAAGTGCTCTTTCCCTGCAAGCATTAATGCACTTTCATTTCTCCCTCTTGTCTCTCTGTCCAGTGAAACCCAGGGAAAAGCCTTAGACTTGATAGAAACACGGTAGCGTTATGGCTTAACTGTGTTCTAGCTTTATTTGTTAGCCTCTTCTGTAGTGTGTGAACATGTGAGAAATTCAGAAGGACGTGGGGTAGTACGGAGAAGTAAGGCCATAAGCAGTATTAAGACTAACCACATGTAAAGACTCAGGACTTGAGAAGTTGAGTCTCAAGTCTTTAGTAGCAAATTTGATCTCAATTTATTTGGATAGTCCACTATAGTCTCCTGTAGATTATCTACAGATGTTTAAATTGTTAACAAACTTGATGTTAAAATGTAGTTGATTCTAAAGTGTGGTGGGGTTAGGGCTAGGATAGAGTAAGGCTTTAGGTGTTGGGTTGAGGTTAAGGATAGGATTAGAGCAGGTTTAGCGTTAAAGAAAAGTATGGTCAATTTAGTAGATGTTTAGTTGAATGAAACTTGAAAGTAAATGATGTATCTACCAAGCATCTAAAGTGGACTTTTTTAATGGATTTTAGCTCATTAAGAGCTGCAGGCCAATCAGAAGTTTTCCCCTAATAAAATCCAGTCAGAATCGACAAAAAAAACAAGCCTTTCGTTTTAAAAAAACATCAGGCTAAAGGACAGAATGAAGTGCTACAAGTAGGAAATACTGTGTTTAAAGGAAAAGAAGTAAAGCAACGTAATGGTCGATGTAACAGTATGCTTGCTAGCTAACTTGGCTGAAGTTTTAGTAAAATTTAAAGCAATGTGATCTGTAATTAGCTATTGCTAGCTAGTGCTAGCTAGCATATCTGCTATCCAAACTACATGCTACTACGAAGGATGGAATCTTCAGATTGAAAGAAGTGCTACAGTAAATACGGTATTTAAGGGAGAGAGGCAAAACAATTTGAAAGGGTTGGTTAGTGTATAGTTTATATAGTTATTTTGTAGCTTAAATATGCTAAAAAAAAGTAGCTCTAATCTGGCCTAGTGCTGTTCTGCAAAACAGAACATATGCTGGTTTTGCTGATAACCAGCCCTGGCTTTTGTAGCAGGGTAGCTAGATAATCCAGACAGTGTTTTAGCAAATTCTTCAGCAATGTGATCTGTAATTTATTAAAACTTAATCTAGATTAGCTGCCAACTTCAGACTAACTATTGCGCAAGCTAGCGATCTTGCCATCGAAACTACATGCTAGCCTGCACAATAGCTAATCTGAAGTTGGCAGCTAATCTAGATGAAGTTTTAGTAAGGTACATATCAAATTAGCTTTTGCACAGGCTGGCATGTAGTTTGGATAGTGAGAACACTAGCCTGTGCTATTCTGAAGTTGCATAGGCTAAAGTTCTTGCTATCCAAACTACATTCTAGACCATTTTTTCAAGTTGTTTGCCTCTTTCCTGTTCACACAGTTTCAGCTGTTTGTAAGGTTGTATTCTGTCCAGCAGACTGAAGGTCAAAGTACCCTTGGTCACCCTTGATGCCCTTGGTCAAAGTACATTTTAGATTTTGATGTGATTTGTTGGAGTGTCCTCTACAGAGAACACGTTCTAATGCACATTTACTGTTTATTTGCTGAATTTAAACACAAATATAAAATAAAATATGGCCTCTCCTCAACACATAGCAAAAGTCATGACACATTTTATGTTTGAATTTTTTCCAAACTTTTTAAACCTAGCAAATAGGTAATAAATACATTCTAATGAAGCTTATTTTGTCCACTTATGTAGCTATTAAGAAATGCATTGCTTTTGAATTGGAAAATCCTTCTTTCCAATGAGCTTTGAACAAATAAGACATCCATCCATCCATTTTCTAAGCCGCTTCTCCGTCAGGGTCGCGGGGGGGGGGGGGGGGGGTAGGGGGGGGGGGTGCTGGAGCCTATCCCAGCAGTCTTCAGGCGGAGGGCAGGATACACCCTGGACAGGTCGCCAGTCCATTGCAGGGCAACAAATAAGACAAACATGATTAATCCTGACTTATTTTAATCATTAGACAGCCCAAAAAGCTAAATTAAGCAAACATGTCATTAAGCTGGTGATAAGCCAGGTCAGACACATAGAATCCTACCACCTGCTCAGTAGCAAAATAAAAATGACTATGTGCAGGTTGATGCTTTGAAGATGCTGTTTTCAATGTGATGTTCTACCAGTCAGAAAAAGTTTGGTTTTCATGGTAGACTAGAGGCCAAAACCTCCATCTTTAAATGTAGCTGTAAATATGTGGTGTGGAAGAGGTCTAAGTAAATACAGCATGTCTGCATCTATGGTTCTAAATGCAATAGCTTTTTCATACACTCTGCACACTAAAAATGTCAAATGCATCAAGTGAAAGGACAAAGAAAAAAAAACAACAAAAAAAAACAGCACCTGCTCCACACTGCCTTAAATGCATTTGATTTTTCTGACTCAATATTTTTTTCTCCTCCAAATCTCAGGACAAATAATTCTGACAAGATGTCAAGGCACACTTTGTAGCACGCACAGTTCTTCCCGGCCTCGGGCATTCGGTGACATTACCGGTTTCTCCAACCCCAGTGACCACATCTTCATCATGTTCAACGGAGTTATGCACACATATGACTACACACCTGTAATATGTGTGAAAAGGCATTGTGGCTTATAGGAATCCCAGCCCAAACCAGAGTTGTCATTTGTGCAGTCAGAAAACCCAATACAGCATGTAGGTGTGAATAACTACCATGAAGTTGTGCTCTGATATGCTGTAAGAACCCATGAAAACAAATGGAGCTCATTTAGCAAGTTAATTAGCCGCAGCAATATCAGGCAGCCCACATGCCGCCTAATGAAAACTACGACAATTACTGTATTATTCACCGTATTATTCAAAGACACAGTCCTGCTTTGGTCTTTCTAATGGAAGTGAGCTGCGGTCAAAAGAAATTTCAGCTTTCACATGGACATTAGCACAAGCTGAATGGATTACTGCTTCTTGTATTATTAGCCAGGCATGCTAATAATGGCTGTAATGAAAACCTGTGCAAAATAAAGGAGTCGAAACCTTTAAGTACAAGTTATAATCGATCAATCAATAACTAAATATAATATTATTTTTTGTGTCCGTACTTTGCCTGTAGTATAGTTTTCATTCATTTTTTAAAGAAATCTGTAGAGATATCTTCCACACCTCTAAAGTTTAGACAATTGTTGAACAATCCAAGGGTTCCTAAACAGGTCTAGACTCTGGGGTGATCAGTCCACTGTTCTGAGAACAGCAGCTTCCCATTTTCTTCTCTATTTTTTAACCATTTTTAATGCCAGTTTTGGAAAGTTTTTGTTCCCCACTCATTTTACTTTCAATTGTCTCTTTTCTAGGTAATTGGATTGTATTATATTCCAATCTCTTCAGAAATATCTCATGAAAAATGAGATAATAACTTGTACTAACCTCATTTGTAGAATGATCTAAAACACTTGTTTTGTAACTTTCCACAAGTAAACAGGCGACAGGTAACAAGTGATGCTATCATGACTGGGTGTAAATAAAGCATTAATGAAAGGCTGAGTCACCCCTTTCTGAAAAACTGCCTCAGTAAATAGTCCAACAGTTTAATTGCTACATTTCTTGATGCATGATTGCACTTAGGGATTTCACCATTTACATTCCATTAAAAGACATTAAAAGGTTTCATTAAAAGCATAAAAATCGCTAATATTTTGCTATTGTCTCGGTAGCTTGCTAGCTAGCCTAACTTTCCTTTTCCACCTTAAATAATCTGGCAGTGTTGATGCCTGTAGTGCCAGAACGTAACTGCTACACCATTTAAGGTGGAATGGGAAAATTCAAACAAGAAGCTGGTGAATAGCTGAAGACATATGGTGCCCTAAATTTAACTAAAACCCAGCAATGAGGAGCTGAACCTTTCCCTTCACTGCAGACGGGCTGGGTCACCTACAGAGCAGCACTAGTAGCAATTTTTTTTGAGGGTTGTCAAATTTCATAGGGCGTGATGTCAACCACTACCCCTTGTAACTCAGTTCCAAGGGGTTATTGTGACACTCGAAAACAAGGGGTAGGGGCAAAAAGAAGAAATGGGATTGGGCCTAAATATCACTGACATTTGATCAATCAGTTGGCACTGCATTAAAAACCAATATGCTTTTGTAATGATCACAACCACATGGGCTTGGGAATACTTTGGAAAACATTTGCCAGTAAATAGTTCATTGTTACATCTAAAAAAAAAAAGGTAAGACTCTACTATGCAAAGTGGAAGCCACATATCAGCAACATCCAGAAACCACCTTCTCTGGGCTGAAGCACATCTGAAATTCCTAGTAGTAATGTGTTGTGGTCTGACGTGTTCATCTTTCAAAATGTTGTAAAATAATGGAAATAATGACATCAAGTTCTCTGGGCCACAGAGGGTTGAGTGCAGAAAGTGTAAGAGAGTGCAGGTGCTAGTCTGAACTGCCTGCAGTCCACACCTGTCTCCCACTGACAATGTGAAGCACGATATACAGCAATGAGGTCTGTTGAGCAAGTTTTATATCAAGCAAGAATGGCAAAACAATTGGTGTTCTCAGTACCTATAAACAATTACTAAACACTGTTAAAAGGAAAGGCAGTGAACACAGTGGGAAACAGCATTATTAAACATATTGTGAGCATTAATTATGTGTGTTTGTATATGTATGTATATATATACATATATACATACATACAACAAACAATAATTTCTATTTAATACAAATCTAAAAGGATTAGCAAATCATTGCTATCTGTTTTATTGACATTTTTTTTTCTACAATTTCAACTTTTTTGCCATTAGGTTTGTACTTAATGGCCAGTTTGACTTTAAAGAGAAGACTCTGACAGTACTTTTTTTTTTGGATGAGAGCTTGTTCACTTACTGATTAGTCTTTCTCAACTGTCCAAACATTTTCTAATAAAGTTAGCCTTGAAAATTGCTAGCAAAGTACTTGCTGTATCAGTTCTGATTACTATTTGTAGCTTTGCTGGCTGTAGAAAGTAGCAGGCTGCAGACCCCTGGGGTAATTGCCATATTCAGAACCGTAGCATTTCAATCAAATGACGTTCCATCAAATTGTTCAACGACCTACATTCCAGCTCAAGTGGAGGCAAAATTGTACACACATACATCACATATGAGTGATGTGGTGCTGTATAGCGTATAAGCATCACTGAGTTGCACTATTTACACGCAGAAGCCAATTCAGTCCTCTCAGTTTCTGGGCAGTTTAAAAGACAGAAAGCTGATCTTTCTCATCAAACTGCTCTCATATGTCACATTGTTTTCACCCTGGCTTTGGGAAAGAAAACAGAATATGTTAAGCAAATTTTGTGTTTGAATTGCATAAAGATAAACCAATCTTGGAGCAAAATGAAAGAAAATAACCCTTTTGAGCTTATAGGGTAAAGCAGCTCTCTATATCTTCCCCTCCCTTAAAACATTGCAGATTGAATGCGCCGGTTGGCCGGGAAATCGGAGCAGCGGAGAAAAGGCTGCTTAGAGGGGTGGAGGAGAGAGGGGTGGATAAAGACATGCATTAGTCAGAGGATGAGAGTGAGAACGAGGACATGAATCTCAATCTAACTTTATTCAGCTGGGACCAGGAAAAGAGCAAGCCAGCAAGGTCGTTGGAACTACAGTGACGTAGCAGTTACGCCAAGCCCAGCTGTTCGCTTTTTATTGGCCATTTCTCTCCTTCAGCAGCTTCAAGGAGTCTTTTGTGTTCACATCCTGCACTCCGCAGTCTGTCTACTGTATTCATCCTCATCTGTCAAATCTCAACTGCGCTACACGCTCAAATACAAATGGATCTTCCTTTGGACGGTTGTAGGAAAAAGCTTTAGTTGCTATAAAATCTTTAAACACTTCTTCTTTACATTCACAAATCACATTTACCAAAATGACGCTTTCTTGAACCACCCACTGGAAGGTTCAATGAAGAATCAAAAGTGTTTTTTATGAGAACTCTTTTTGGTACCTTGGCTGTAACCATTCCAAATGCAGATTGAGGGTTCAAAACACAGTAGCATTGACAGGGAAAATGCTCAAAACATCTGTGGAAGCTGATATTAATCATATGTTTTTACTGCATGCTTTTAAGTTGTGCAGGACTTTCCATCATACAGTACATCAAATTTAATCATCTAGCGTATTGCCAGAAAACACAGCAGTGGTGACTACCTTTGTACAAATTTGCCTGAGCACATATATTATGTACATTGGTATATACTGTGTAAAATGTGGTAGTGGTCCTGTGGGGGTCCTGACCATACAACAACAGGGAAAAGGGGAGTTATATATATATTTATATATATATATATATATATATATATACACACGTGTATACAGGGTGAGTCAAAAGTCACAGGACACCGTTTTATCTTATTTTATTTTTTATGCTGTCACAAGCCTCCATGATGCAGTGCTGAAGGTGGTGTTTGTTGTGGATTTTCTCAGCATACACAATTTGTTTGAGATGACCCCAGAGATAAAAGTTGATAAATAAAATAAAATAAAACGGTGTCCTGGGACTTTTGACTCACCCTGTAGTTCCCTGGACAAAAACATTGAGTCACCTTGAGTGATGAAGGTGGTAGTAACTTCAGGCCTCTGCAGATGCTGTTGCATGAGGATGATTGGGCTATAACTACCTGTGGGGAGTGTGATGGGACTCATAGATTGAGAAGAGGTGGTACAGTGCACTGAATGTCTTGTTCAATGTGTGGAAAATAGGTCAAAAGCAGATGTTAATGATTGGCAAAAAGACATAATTGCATTTGGCAGTGTATCAGGGTGTCCTGTCATGTGGTTCCACCAAAAGTGGCAAAAAATCCCAGTCTACAGGAAATTCTCATCAGAATTGTGGCTAAGAGATGAAACTGGTCAGTTAAATCTCGTTTCCGTCTGTATGTGAATGATGCTAGGCATTGTGTAATCTTCAGGTATGCATGGTGCAAACTGCTAACGCAAGTGCCTCAGTGTGTTGCTGGTCTGAGAGTGGTCCACTACCCAAAAATATCCAGTTAAGAGTGGCTGTCAGAAACTGCTAGAGGATAGCTAACACAACTTATTCTTCAACAAAAGTGCTACTGTTTCTAACTGTACTCCAGCAAGGTGAAGCCAAACATTTGGTGAGTATAATAAAGTGGCCTGAAAGTGTACACAGTGTCCCTTTTGAAGGATGGGGTTGAGGGGGACTGACAAATGGTGCATAGCCACAGATGGGTGGATCTTCAGTCTTCATTTGCTCATTGAACATATTTAAATATGGCTATCAGAAATAATTACTACAGGGTGGCTAATCAATCTGCATTTCTTTTCTATCACTAGATTTACAGCTAGAAAATTCAGTTCCTTCCTGGAGCTGCAACGGCCTGTTGGAATGAGCCTTAAATAATTCAGTGATGAATTCTTAATACCTCCACTTGAACCACTTGTACTCTACTACAAAGGGCTGACCTAGTATCTGGCATCCAGAGGCTTATCTACAAAAGAGACAAAGCAGGGGTTATTAACATAGGTCCCCAAGCATTGCAGAGGCCCGCAAACACTGATCACAAGAAATGTTAAATGTTAGATGTCACAATAACTCCCTAAAACATTTGATGGCAAATATACAACCCCATTTCCAAAAAAGTTCCAATGCTGTGCAAAATGGAAATAAAACCAAAATTTTATTTTATGAAAATCATGTAAACTCTATATTTAATTGAAAATAATACAAAGACAATAAAGCACATGTTGAAACTGAGAAATCTTATTGTTTTTTTTTTTAAATATATGCCCATTTTAAATTTGATGCCAGCAACACATTCGAAAAAAAGTTGGGACAGGGCCATGTTTCATCACCTCTTCTTTTAACAACACTGTAACTGCTGTAGTTTTGGAAATTAAATGTTTTCCTTGCTAGATATAGGATTTCAGCTGCTGAACATTTCAGCTCTCCTTTGTCGTATTTTTCATTTCATAATGCACCAAATGTTTTCAGTGGGTGACAGGTCTGGACTGCAGACACCCAGACTCTTTTACTACAGTGCCAAGCTGTTGAAGTATGTGCAGAATGTGGTTTGGCATTGTCTTCCTGAAATAACCAAAGCCTTCCCTGAAAAAGACGTCATCTAGATGGCAGCATATGTTTCCAAAACCTGTATATATTGTGCAGCA
Source organism: Pygocentrus nattereri (assembly GCF_015220715.1). NCBI lineage: Eukaryota > Metazoa > Chordata > Actinopteri > Characiformes > Serrasalmidae > Pygocentrus > Pygocentrus nattereri. The sequence goes on along the minus strand of NC_051222.1, from coordinate 11,275,136 downwards.
TTAACAGTGCCTTCACAGATGTGGAAGTCACCTGTGCAATGTGCATTAATGTACCTCCATACCATAAATGATTGCTGGCTTTTGAAGTGTGTGCTGATAACAAGCTGGATGATCTTTAGCCCTGGTGGACACAGCGTCCATGATTTCCAAAATGAATATCAAATTTTAATTCACCTGACCACAGGACACTTTTCCATTTCACCTCAGTCCTTCTTAAATGAGCTCAGGCCCAGAGAAGGTGGCAGCGTTTCTAGATTTTGTTTATTTATGGTTTCTTTTTTGCATGGTAGAGTTTAAACTTGCATTTGTAGATGCAGCGACAATATGTATTCACAAACAGTGGTTTTCAGAGGTATTTCTGAGCCCATGCAGTGATTTCCACTACAGACTTGACCTCTCTTTACTTTTTTTTTATACCCAATCATGTTACTGACCTGTTGCCAACTAACCACCAGGTGTTTCTGTTGCATTACACAACTTTAGTCTTTTGTTGCATTTTTTTGAACTTTTTTAAAAACATGTTGCTGTCATCAATTTCAAAATGAGCATATATTTTGTAAAAAGCAATGAAATTTCAACATGTGATTGAGTTTCAAGTTTTCATATGTTGTGTTTGTGCTATTTTCAATTAAATGTAGTGTTTTAAATGATCTGCACCTCACTGCATTCTGTTTTTATTTACATTTTCACAGCAACCCAAGTTTTTTGGAAATGGGGCAATATCTCGGGAACCCCAGCTAAACAGGCTCAGCATGTCTGTGACTTGCAGGAGTTTGTTTAAATGAATGAGCAAACAAATGCAAGAGAAAAGGACAGTGGGAAATGGAGATAATGAATTAAGGATGACAACTGCAAGCCATAACGTAATGCAGTGTTAACTTCATGTCTGGCAAGGAAACAGTTAGAAACAAGTTTGGAACATTAATAATTAAGCTTTCTTGGTTTGTTCTTTGCCAGCAGGTTCCCAAATCTTCTCTGAAAGAAATGCAATTCAAACCACCCGGAACACAAAAGCACATGGTGGTTAGTCTTCATTTAGATATTTTCAGGTCCCTAAAATAATTCCTGCAGCTAATGCCACTTATGTTAGCAATGATCTCAGGCTGTCAAGACAGGTCCAGGCCAGGGACAGTGTAAACACCATGTGCCTTCATGATATGGACTTGCAATACCCACTGCCCCACCATGTTCCCCCTGTGTGATGCAGTTATTGCTTATTTGAATTTGCTGTTCCACCTTAAATGGTGCAGGAATTACATTAAAAACTCCACACAGAAAGGACCCTGGTCGCCCGGCCCGGGAATCAAACCCAGGCTCTTCTTGCTGTGAGACCACAGTGCTACCATGCTGCCCCTGTGTGATGTAGAGTTTGCTCAGTCTAATTTGCTGTTCCAATATAAATGGTGCAGCTGTCAAATTCTATTGCACTTGCAATATACCTACATTGTGTTGGCCAAATCGGTTCATCTTTGTTGGATCGTGTGAGTGCCTCTACTTTGATATGTGATTAGTTAGGATTCTCACAGCACAACATAAAACACTCAAGCCCACTGCTTTTGGATAGCCCTCGCTACAGATACTTGATGTGTAAATAGATCTGGTAAAGCTCAAGCGAATCATTATGGGGCAGTCGTGGGCTGGAGGTTAGGGAACTGGCCCTGTGACCAGAAGGTTGCTGGTTCGATCTCCAGCACTGACAATATATGACTGAGGTGTCCTTGAGCAAGACACCTAACCCCCAACTGCTCCCCAGGCACTGTGGATAGGGCTGCCCACCGCTCTGGGTGTGTGCTCACTAGTGTGTATGTGGTTTTACTTCACAGATGGGTTAAATGTGGAGGTGAAATTTCCCTGTTTGTGGGATTAAAAAGTGTCACTTAATTGTGTAGGGCTTGGTGATAAAATGATAATTATTGCTATATAACTTTTCCTTGTTAGAGCGATAAGAAAGGTTCAATAAATGTTTGATATAATACACCATTCTCACCCTTCCACGTTCTAGGGAAAGCCCTGGTGGCATTTTCTACTGCAAGGAAAGTGAGACTACTCTGCTGTCACCAGGAGAGGATGCACTCCTGGGTTTTTCGACATGATTAGAGAGGGAGGGGGCTACGAGTGAAATGAGTCTTTAGCAACAGCTGAAATGTGGAGCTATATATTCCCTGTTTGAGCAACTGGAGATCTGTTCTCCTGTGACCAAGTGTGAGTGACGAGATCAGTGGTGCACGTGTACTGTCCTACGGTGAACTCGCCTCTTTACATACATCCTAACAAGCTTTAGCAGCAATACATCTAGTCTGCTCCTCTCAACTAAAGCGCTGTTACAGCGCTCAAAAAGTCATCGTTTTGTATTAGTGCATTCCCAAGCAACAAGAGTGAAAAGGAAGTGAGTTCATGTCAGTTATAGCCCTGATTTAAACAAACGTAAAGGAGAGGAAGCTGTGAGGCATTGGAAAGTAGGAAAGTGCTATCTATCCAGGCTAGCTGGTTTTAGCAGCTGGCTAACTTGAAGCAGCGCTCCATGATGGCAGTAAGGCGGTGTGATCCATCATTGATATAGCTACCAAGCCAGCTAATGTTTACTGTTCATACTAAGCTGATGTTGTTGAGAAGCTAAACAGTTTAGCACTGTTGTTGGCCCCTTGTTTAGCGCCTGTAACGGGACAGACGAGCGCCAGACAGCTAAAAATAATCTTTTCCTTCTTAAATTATGACTGATAGAAAAACTGTGGCTGTGCTTTTTCATCTGGTAAAAACAGCTCGCCAGACACTTTCTCCCACTCTTCCATGACAGGTTTGTGAAATGTTCCACTGGTTGGTGTGTTTGTCAAGCTCTGACCATAAAGGATAGTTTAAAACCATAATTAACCACCCAGGAGCAAAAATCAGCCTTCAAACGTGATAATAATGATTTGACAGTTATGATATGAATTTGTTTATCGTGATAACATTTTTGGCCATATTGGCCAGATCTAGAATCAGGGTTAGCATTGGGACCAAGCTTAAGATTGCTTTTACATCCAGGGTTGAGCTAGTGAGAGCTGGAGCGATGAACAGTGCCTCCTGCTCTGCCAGCGGGGTTCTGTTTGGTGAAAGGCAGCTCCTGCAGCACTGTCAGTCTAGATTACACTATGCACACGAGCAAATATTAAACCCATTCCCCCAGATATACTGGCGGGTTGCCAGGGGCGGACAAGGGACGGAGCCAAGGCATTTCCATGCTTTTCATTTAAAATGTACCAAGTGATTTTGTTGATACCGGAGTGCTATTCAGCATGGAAATTACAGTGACTGGGCAGGACCTTTAAGAGAGAAATGGAAAAATCCCTCATTCTCACGGCGTGTTTATAATGGATGAGATATGATGTGAAAATGGCTAACCGTAACACAGCCATGGGGGAATCTCAGGGAGAGATTTATTTATCCAAGGCTTAAAGAGTCATACTTCTGACTCCAGGATAACGCCTGAAACTGCTTCATGTTAGATTTTGTAGTGGGATCGTCTACAGTGCAGGAAAAGCACACTGTATGAATGGATTTCCAGAGGCTAGTCTCAAAACATTGGCAGCTGGGCATCATTCGGTTGATGTTTTTCACACAAACTAATGAGGCAGCAATGCTACTGGTTGATACCTAGACTAGTCAATCTGGAGTGTCATTGAGCTGGAGGTAAAGGGCAGAAAAATAGCAAGCATTGCTTTGGACAATCAATGGTTATATACGCTACTATTCAAAAGTTTCAGAGAATCTCATTTTAGTCAAAGTTATAAACACATCATTAATGATAAATCATTAATGCCTTGTTTGACCCTTTGAACCCATCTATAGTTTAGCTAGTTTCCAAATTGTTCTTATTTGAATTGATTGTTCCAACTTAAATGGCCAATTTAGCATCTCCAAGTCCAACGTGTTATATGTCTAAGGACAATGAGAGAAAACCCACACAGACCTAGGGTGAGCATACAAACTCTACACAGAAAAGACACTGGATGCCTACATTTAAGGTGGCATGGAATTTAAGGTGGAACTCCATTTAAGGTGCCACTGAATTTAAGGGGGAACTGCAATTAACATAGCACCTAATTGAGGGTGGCACAGAATTTAAGGTGGAACTTTATTTAAGGTGGCACAGAATATAGTTAAATCTTAAACTAGTCACCAAAAAGTATATATATTTTTTTCAGTAGCTCAAGGATTCAGAGCTATATACAACAAAAAAGTTTTCCCACCCTTGGTCATTTCACATCTAAGTGAAAATAAGTGCACATGTGCATATGACACACAAATGAATTGCCAGTTAATCACTGTTTATATTCTGAATTCAACATATTTGGAAAAAATGAACATAAAATGTGCCCTGTGCAAACGTTATGGCACATTTCATGTTACATTTTATTATTTTCTTCCAATATGTTCAACTCAGCAAAGAAAGGACTAAAATTTGCATACAAATATCATATTTAAGATTCTAGAGGATGTGCTTACATATTCTCACTTATAAACTCAAACAAAAAATGTAATGTTCTAACTTTTGGATACGATTGAATACTGCAAACGCTGTAATGATCTGTTTACAATTTTTGATTTCCATTTCAAAAATAGGCATTCAGATTATTACATTGTGTATTATATACAGTGTTCTCTGCTGTTCTCCGGTTTTATATAATTCAAACCAAACATTTCAACAGTGGTGTTTATATGCATATGAGCTTGAAATATATGCCCCGACCAGACAATTCCAGTACAGATGGGTTTGGACATCATTTATCATTAGTCAAGATTGAGTCAGATTTCCAATTTAACAGACTTGGTCTGCATTAACTCCTGATTTAGCTTTTAGCCCCACTGTATTGTTCTTCCCTGCTTAGATTACCTTACCATTTTTAATCAGACACACTGAATCGATGCTAGCAAGGTTAATGAGGTCAGCGTGAGAACGATCCATTCTGCATTTCAAATTTGTTCAAACTAAAAACCATGGGAGGATTGTTTGAAGGCAGTGATTAAAGAATAAATTAGTTAAAGGGCAATGTAATTATGTATAGTTAATAATTAGCCTTCATTTTTTAAGAAATTTGTTGAGGTTTCTTGAATCCACAATTTTTCACAGTTTCTCCTTGTCACTCTTTGAGATGTAAACAGTCCTTCAGTGTGGTTTCATATCTAATAGTTCATTGTAGAGAAACTTACCAACATTCTTTACAGAGGTGATGATGGAAACCAAAGGTCGGAATATCTACAACACAAATATGGACATTTTATTTACTATTCAAAACCACCAGTGAACCTACATCTTCTGACCCTGTCCTTCAATGGTCAGGACAGCTGCAGAGTAGTTATTATTTGAGTGGTAGATCATTCTCAGCACTGCAGTCACACTGACGTGGTGGGTGAGTGTGTGTTGTGCTGATACGAGTGGATCAGACACAGCAGTGCTGCTGGAGTTTTTAAACATCTCACTGTCACTGCTGGACTGAGAATAGTCCACCAACCAAAAATATCCTGTGATCACTGATGACAGACTAGAGGATGACCAACACAAACTGCAGCAAGTCTACATCTACAAGGTGGATCAACAAGGTAGGAGTATCTCATAGAGTGGACAGTGAGGAGACACAGTGTTTAAAAACTCCAGCAGCACTGCTGTGTCTGATCCACTCGTATTAGCGCAACACGCTATCATGCTATGTATGTAGAGAAACGGATTGACTACAGTCTGTAATTGTAGAACTGCAAAGTGCTCCTATATAGTAATTGGAGCTGATAAAAAGTACAATGAGTGTAGAAAAAAAGGAGGTGAAGTGACTGATTGATTTTGTTGTCATACTGTCTGGGGAAACAAATACGCTCAAAAACAATTTCAGGAAAAGCTCACTGTCATTGGTCTGCTTCAGGGAGGTGCTATAGCAGATTGGTTCACCTAATAGATTCTTCATAGCCAGGTAAATGTGTCACGGTTGGCACCTCCCAGTCCTGTCCATGTGCTCCTTTGTTTGTTTGTGCGCCCCTGATTGTATTCACCTGTCCCTCATTGTTACGTGTATTTAAGCCCTGTGTTTGCCCCTTGCGTTTGCCAGTCATTGTATCTTTGTACCTGGTCTTTGTTGGTGTTGGTTCTGGTCTTTGTTATGTCATATCCTAAATCTGTACATGTCGGCTCATTGACCCTGGACTGTTTTGACCACGACCCTGGATCTGCCCATAATAAATTTCGCTTATCTCAGCGTGTGCGTCCGCCTCCTCGCTCCCCCTTACAAAATGTCACTATGCCTGGGTTACATCTGAAAAACTTTTACCATTTGTAAGTCTGAAAAATTTGAGCAGATATTGGTGAGTGAAAAAAGAGTGAATTATTATTTATTTCTCAAACCAAAGAAATTTCCAAAAGATGAATCGCTATACCATTTCATTGCCACTAAAGCTAGCATTAGTGCTGCTATGGTGAATGAGTAAGCAGCTGAATAACACTAGAGTAGCCACTTTCACAGTGTGGACAGTTAACATGACAATTATCGCAAAATGCAAACCTGCCTTCGGATACATTAAATGCTTCACAACACTACATCTGAGTCTAATAACAACTGCTGTGAACAACTCTGACTCCAAGTTTCTCTAGAATGGTGGATTCCACTCTGAATGACTGTGTTTACATCTTATCAATTTAATAGTGAACAAACATCTGCAAAATTTCATTTCAACAAGTTCTTTAATTACAAATGTGAAGTTTAATTTAGTCTCTGGTTGATGGAATTTTATCAGACTACAGTCAGTCTTGATACTGTGTGTCAGGTCAGGTTTGGGCAGAATGTTTTCAGCTGTATTCAGCTTCAAATCACAATCTTGGGGCCAGTTAAAGCTCCATAGCCTGCCTTCGGTCTTGTAATTGTTTGGACCAGCACTCAGCTTTCCTTTGATCTGTTTTGATCTTTTTTTCCAGCATTCTGCAAGTGCACACAGATATATAAAAAAAAAACGAGACACTTATTCCACACATCATGAATAATTTTTTAACTTTTCCAGTCCCTTGACAGCCGTCCTGATCTGGTTCATGTTGCTTGAACATTGCATGTCTTGAGGCTTTATGCATACTTCAGAAGCTGAACCATAATGCATATACTGGATTAGAGGCTCTACATGACTGCACACTTACACTGAAGCATGTACCAATGAAGTGAACATGTTCATGTTCTAAATGCTCGTTATAAATTGGATAGTTCCACCTCTAAAATTTCAATGGACACCGTAAAGAATACTCATTATAAAACTGATCTTGAAACCTGATTGGCTGTGGTTTCAACTGTGGTAGAATACTCAACATACACACACCTATGACCGCTTTTGTATTATGTTGCCTGCATGGACGTGAGCGTACTGACCAATGGAACCAGAGGTCATGTATATAAATGTACCGTACATTTTATTTAAACCTTTTCTTAGCAACTAGAACTAAGCTGACTGCCACAGTGGATAGCTAACAGGCTATTAGGCTCCTCTGGTAATGTTCAATGTTAGCCTGTTTCAAACATTTCACTGTAAAATTGCAACATGCAAAGTAAAGAATATGTTATTAGAATGTTTTACAAGCTTCAAATGTGTGTAATGTCCAGGCAACCTGCTAGACCTCCTCCAGCCACTAAGAGGGGTCGTACAACCAGGGCCAAGTAATAAGGGCTTAGCAGCTGTGGGCACCCTATTTAGGCAGTGCTTACACACTGCTATCTGCTCAGTCTTGAGTTTTCTTTGCCATGTGCAGGATGCTCTGACTCAGCTGGTAAATTCTGTATTTCTCTCAGGTTTTGAAGATTTTGCTTTCTCTGCTTGATCCCAGTGCAATTATTTTAAAAAAATCTTTTGAGTGCTCTCTCACCCTCTGTGTTTGGGGATAAGCAAGGGAGAGGTTAAAAAGGCAGTTTTAAGTTCAGTTTTGGGAGTCCTCTGTATAGTTTTTCCTTGTAAGCCTTTTAAGTTAGTGCAGCGATCACCTCTCGTGGCACAGCATGTAACACATTAGTCTGGCCAAGAGTTGGATCACGCCAAGAATTGGATCTCTGGTTTATCCTGTTTTCCCCCTTTCATTTTCATTCTTTGTTCAACTTGTACCCCTGCTCTTAGGTTTTTATCTCCTTTTGAAATGTATTTGTTTCCCAGACCCTTAGCTGCTCTGTGCTTTAGCCCATCCTACACTGGCCACCAGGTGGTTTGTCCATTAGTGCTGTTAGGGTTAAGAGTTCAAGTCTTCCTCAGGACAAAACCCCTGGCACCTAACAATGTGTTTCTTGTAGAGTTGACACAAATAATAACAGTGTAGACACTGTTTCTAGCCAACATTGGATTCTGGAGCAGTGGAAACATATTCTTTGGAGTGACAAAACAGTCTGATTGACAAGTTAGGATTTGGTGAATGCCAGGATAACATTACCTGCCTGACTGCATGGTACCAGCTATAAAATTTGGTGGAGGAGGGATAATGCTATGGGGTTGTTTTTCAGGGATTGGTCTAGGCCCCTGAGTTCCAGTTAAGGGAAATCTTAATGGTGCAGCAGACCAAGGCATGTTGGACAATTGTATATGTCCAACTTCTGGGAACAGTTTAGGGAAGACCCTTTTCTGTTCCAGCATGTCTGAGCCGCAGTGCACAAAGCAGAGTTCATAAAGGCATGGCTGGGTGAGTTTGGTGTGTAAGAACTTGACTCACCCTCACAGGGCCCTGACCTCAACCCCATCAAACACCTTTGGGATGAACCAAAACAAAGATTGATGTTGGACAAGAAGGTCTGTCTTGGAGTGTCTGACCTCACAAATGCTCTTCTGGATGATCGGTCAAAAATTCCCAGACACTCTCCAAAACCTTGTCGAAAGCTTCCCAGAAGAGTGGAAGCTGGTAGAGCTCCACAGGGGGACCAATTCCATATTAATGCCTATGGATTTAGAATGGGATTCATAAAAGCTCCTGTAAGTGTAATGTGTAGGTGTCCCAAAACTTTTGTCCACATAGTGTACAGCACATGAGCAAGCTGGGCTTCAGGCTGGAACTGTGGATGGTTTAAAGTCTAGAAAACTAGAAAAATGCATTAATGGTGTTAAAAAGTTAGTGGTGACCACATTAAATTTGACACAACAAAAAATTACAAATAATTTTTGCACCAAAAACAGTTGATTTCCTAATCTTTATCTGTCCCTAGAGTTTGTGACTGTGTCCTTAAGGATATGTAAATAAGCAGTCCAGGCTGAAACACTCCTTATAACTTTACACATTTTCATGTTTTCCTGAATCTGGGGACATTAGGTCCTCACAAATAGCCAAGGCTTAGCCTAAAGAAATGTATTTATTCTTCATTGTTTGTTTATGTATGTGACAGTGCAGATTAATCAATATAAAGTCAACATGTCAGTGCCAGCTGACAGGCTAATTTTCAAATGTTATTCATGAGCCATGATGTCATTAGCTTAAGAAAAATGAACTGTATGAATGGTTGGGGTTAAACTGTTGTAGGTTGAAAACACAAGTCATTTTAAATTAGATTTTCATGACATTGTTACAAACAGTTGTCCATGATATGGGACCTTTAATGAGAAAGCAGAGACTAGTTGAAATGCAGAGAAAAAAGAACTCATGTCAGTTTACAGTATGTGTCACCTGGCCTACATACAGAGCCTACTGTTCCACTCATCTGCTACTGAAGTCACACTGACCCGTGTTTGAGAGCCCTCCAAGGAAAAAATCCCTTGCCAATCCTCATCCTCTTCTTTCCCTTGCTCTGTCTCTCCCACAAACACACACACACACACACATATATATATATATATATATATATATATATACTGTTTATTTCCATCTCTGTGAGGTAATTCTGTACTGCACAGCTAAATACTGCTGTGCTACACCTAACAAACCGTAATCTCAAAAAACAAAATGGGGCAATCCATATGTCCCATTACACATGTTCTAAAATATGATCTCACACACACATTATAAAATAAAAAATATATGCCTAAATGAGGACCAGCCAAATCTCCCCACAACGTCATGTATTTTCCTGTTTTTTATAATTATGGTGTTATTAGGTCCCCACAGAGAGCTAATTACATAGTCACATATGTACACTCTATGTAAAGAAAAAATATATATGCCTGAATGAGGACCAGCCAAATGTCCTCACAATGTCATATATTTTCATGTTTTCTATAATGATGGTGCTATTAGGTCCCCACAGACAGCTAATATGTATACAATAACAGTGAAAAATATTTTTCCACATGAGGACCAGCCAGATGTCCCCATGATGCATCACACATTTGCATGCTTTGTATGTGCCCAACTAACTGTTATTCAATTATAACAAGGGCCTAGCAACTTCACAGAAACCACCTGGGATAATGTAACACTGGCCAAGCAACACCTTACCATAGCAATAGCCTACACCTGGGATACTACAGAAATGCTTAGAAACAACTTAGCAACCACCTGGAATAACACAGCAGTATATGGGATACTGTAGCAAAGGCCTAGCAATACTAGAGAAGTCTGGAGAGGTAGTTATAACCATCCAGAAAATTATCTTGAGATAACGAGTTATCTTGTGATACTAAGTTAATAAAGTTGTAACCTTAAAATAAGTTAATTATCTCATTATTTTGAGTTAACAAAGTTGATGTCTTAAAATAATGAGCAAAAGTTGTTATCTGGAGACAATTAGTTAATTATCTTGTGATTTCAAGATACTAAAGTTGTTAAAAAGAAAATTATTGCAACAACTCATGGCCTCTCTGGACTTCCATACGATACTTTAGTAACCACCTGGGATTCCTTAGCAAAGGTCTATCAACATTTTAGCAACCACCTGGGATAACATAGCAGCACTTTAGCAACCACGTGCAATACCATAGCAGCACCTTAGTAATTACACTGGATTTCACAGTAATGAATTTGGTAAGCCAACTTAATGTTCTCAAGCTTTCTAATTATCGTTGTTTTTTGACTGACATTTATGGTTCAAACTTGTGGCCTGAATCTGGTTCACCACTAGACGTAAGAAACAAAGGCTGTGAGACAGAAATTCTGTGGACTGTTTTATTATCATATATATGGTGATGAATTATGTCTCTAAACCAAGCAGTTACAATAGCGACACCAGCAAAAACTCACTACACAGGGCAAGAAAAATAGGAAGGAGTGTTTTTTTAGGCTCCAAAATGACAGCTTGTTGAAATGTCAGATGTAGCTCAATACCAACCCCCCCCAATTTGTACCGAAGTTCCATTTTGTTGTTACTCTCTTCTCTTCATTTTCCTTTCACTTATTCTGTCCTTTGCTAATTTTGGCTTTGTAGAGTGTTTTTTTTGTGGATTTTGAAATGTTTGTCCTTTTGTTTGTATTTAATTCAGTGGGTTTTTCAGTACAGTAACAGAAAACAGACTCTTCCTATTCAGTCAATCCATTCAATTTACATTTTCCCTCAGGGGGAGATGGAAATCCTTGGTCTAAAAAGAGCAGCGGGTGCGAACAGAGACTACAGGCTCTGGGTGGAAGAAAGGCTGCAAATAGAGGAAATACTAAGTACACTAAACAAACTGCTTTTTAGTGGATGTAGATCTTATATAACAAACTGACCATGCTGTCTTTAATATACTTATTTAAAACGATGGCATGAGTGTAATGTCATGTTACAACTGACCAGGGATGGAGGAGTAGCTAAGTAGCGTGCTACTTTTTGTAATTGGCTACAAATAGGCTAGTAGCTGTTTTATGAAATGTACTTAGTAGCTGTAGAGCCTACAAATTTTTTGTGTAGCTTTTGCTACAGGCTTCAGTCAATCTGGGAAAAATGAACCACAGAACGCAGTCGTTCACCGGGCTGGTGGTGATTGTGCAATCCTGTCTGAGCCGCGGACAAATGGGCACGTGCCAGCCCCACGCGCTGATCACCCCTTACAAGCAAGCTTAGCTCAGGGGTCGCAACCGAAATGTTAAGAAAATCTGTTTTGTCCTTTCAGCAAATATAAAACCACCTTGGAAGCCACAACATTTTCTATCCGTTTTACCATCTTGGCTGTAAGTATGTCTCAGTGTGAGTTGATGTTATGATACAGGCTGAAAATATAAACCCAAACTCAGATTTACTTTGCTCTGCTTTAACCTTTAGCTCAGCTGTAGCTGCTCTTCTTGCATCTCAGGAAACTTCTCTGCGAGTTTCTTGTGGAATGTCTCTCAATGTTTGACTTTTTATGAGGCAGAAGTCACTTCTCATCTTCCAGATTCTCATTCGAATTGTCCCGTTCCACCTTAAATGGTGCCTGAGGCCCCAGATTGTCCTGCTGCGCCATTTAAGGTGGAACAGGAGAAATTTGAAAGAGAAGCTGACTTAAGTTTTGCGAGTTGCTGCAGATTAAACACATCAGCAAACCAGAGTGATTTATAAATATAAAGAAGTCCATTCATCTCCAAATGATCGATGTTTGTCTCAAATCTATCTTTGCCGTTTCGTTCTCTGCGTTGCTATGGTGACCAGTAGTCTGTGTGTCTTTAGCGTTAAAGGGTGAATTAGCAGTTCTACATTAAACTCCAGCTTTTAAGACCATTTATTGTGAAAACTGTTAGAACTGTGTGTTATAATGATTTTACAGCAAAGGAGTGCTATTATGTTATTTCACCTAGAAATCTAGTTCTGTTGTGGAGCTGCAGCAGCTCTGCAGCAGTGGAGAGATTATTCAGGCCTGATTCTCACCCCACACTGAGCCACTGATGTCACTGATGAGGATTTTGAGGCTAAAGTGTTGCTGAAGTTAAATAAAGACTCTGAATGTGAGTGTCTGTACATACACCAATCAGACATAACATTGTGACCACCTCCTTGTTTCTATGCTCATTGTCCATTTTATCAGATCCACTGAGTATATAGGCGCACTTTGTATCTCTACACTTTAGGAACTGCAATCCATCTGTTTCTCTGATACTTTGTTAGCCCCCTTTTACTCTGTTTTTCAGTGATCAGGACCACCATGGACCCTCAAAGAGCAGGTACTATTTGGGTGGTGGATCATTCTCAGCACTGAGGTAACACTGACGTGGTGGTGGTTGTGTTTTTAGTGTGTGTGTTGTACTGGTACAAGTAGATCAGACACAGCAGTGCTGCTGGAGTTTTTAAACACTGTCTACTCACTGTCCACTCTATTAGATGCACCTGTGTTGTCGATTCACCCTGTAGATGTAAAGCCAGAGATGACATCTCCTGCTGTACAGTATGAGCTAATCATCCTCTAGTCCTTCATCAGTGGTCACAGAACGCTGCCCACAGGATGCTGCCAGCTGGATATTTTTGGTTAGTGGACTATTCTCAGTCCAGTAATGACACTGAGGTGTTTAAAAGCTGCAGCAGCACTGCTGTGTCTGATCCACTCAGACCAGCGCAACACACACACCACCGCCACACCAGTGTTACTGCAGTGCTGAGAATGATCCACTACTCAAATAGTACCTGCTCTGTGAGGGTCCATGGGGGTCCTGACCACTGAAGAACAGGATAAAAGGGGGCTAACAAAGTATCAGAGAAACAGATGGACTACAGTCTGTAATTGTAGAAGTACAAAGTGCACCTATATAGTAAGTGGAACTGATAAAATGGACAATGAGCGTAGAAACAAAGAGGTGGTCATAATGTTATGCCTGATCGGTGTAATTTGCTGAAATCTTTAAATTGAAACAGTTTAATTGGCAATGCTTTGCACAAAATTCTCTGGTTTATATTTGGTTATTTTTGTTGATTGTTGTTAGGAAAAACCTGGAATGACTTTGCTTTTAGTCTTCATTTTTGTTAGATATCACGCTTTTGGGTATATAAGTTTGATTGTTGGTTACACTTTCTGGTGATCTTTTTGTATATTTGCAGCTTATCAACTGTATGTTCCCTATTTTTTCTGGCACAGGATTAAATGGAGTGTTGTTCACACTATCAGTTGGGCCTGTTTGGTGTGTCAGGTGAAAATTGACAAACATTCTGACAATTGCGCTTTGAAAGTGGCTAAACATTTGTCACTACTCTTTCTGGAAAAGTAGCTAATTTGTGGCTAGCTACAAATTTTTGGAAAGTAGCTACAAAGTAGCTAAGTATGAATTTTTCAGTAGCTATCCCAACCCTGCAACTGACCTTGCTTTACAGAGACTGTACTTTGGCCTAGGTAGCTCTTACTGTGAGCTTGTCAGCTGCTTCAAAATGGTGCTATATTGTCAATGAGATGGTGATTAAAGTAATATAAGGTTGGATTTTGTGATTTACAAACAGCCCAGTAACTGAAATAAATTTGTGTTAAAACTATTGACCTACATGTCCTGAAAATGCTCTTTGGCACAGATCTCTTTAAAACGCTGAGGAATCGCTCTGAATTTTTAGCGGCTAGGAAAAGTGCTAATGTGGCCAGAAGCTCACGCTGCTTGACCTTCTTTAACAACCTAAAACTGTGTTCATTTGTACCCCGCGGTTGTTTCCCACGCGCCTCTATTAAACATAAAATCTTTTCTGGGGTTCCAGGACTAGCTCAGACCAGCTTGGAATTCATGCTGGTCAGTGCTGGTTTTTTCAGCTATTCACAACAGATTTTCACGGTGTGAAATTGCTCATCACAGAGAATTCCACGGAAATGAAAAGCTTTCTAACAAATCTGAAGGTTGAATATTAAGGTGTTCCACGAATACGAGTCACACAGGAGTTTTACCTTAGCCAGGCTGGTTGTTGGTCAGTGTCAGCAGCCCTTTAAAATCTTGAGGTCCACCATAATGTCAAAGATACATAGAAAAAAGGATCTTTCAACCCCAACATTTTGACACAGGGTCCTGCACAGAATCCTTGTGAATTAATGTTAGCCTGTTTTGACTAGCCGTGTACTACAAGTGCAGCGTAATGAAGGTTAATAAAAACTTATGTAAAGTTACAGTTGTAGTAAATGAAACCTCCAAGTTTATATTTCAAGAGAAACTATATGATCGTACTGTTAATAGCATGTGTTGTGCTGATTTATTTAGCTAGCCAAGTGTTTTATTTAGGCTGCTGTGTACTGGCTAGGCTAGTCTTGCTAACAGCTAGTCACAGTTTGCACACTACCTCAGACCAGACTACTTTCTGATAAAATGACCAATGAATGTACCTTATAAATGGTCATATCACTGCATAACATGTTGGTACCTTTTTCAAATGTACTCTCAGGTGATGAACGCGTTGCTACTAGCTTCAGTTCCATTAGCTTCAACTGCTGTTGATTAAAAGTCCAAATCTAATAACATGGTAAGGTGAATGTGTCCGATCCTTTGTGGGAATGATGAACTACATTGGAGCTCCATTACAGTGTAGATGTGAGGAAGCTGGCGTTGGTGTTGATAGTTTACACTCTTGAGAAAATGGCTTTAATGTATCTGTGTTGAACTGTTTGGGGGGATGACCTGAAGATAAGGAGTTAGCTGAAGCTTATGCTGCCTCAAGGACACACGTGATAAGACAAAGTGACCACGGAACAGGTGTGCGAGCACGAGAACAGAGCTAAGCAGGCAAAATGTCACAATTATCAAAAAAACAGATTCTCAGCGCAGCGTGTAGCCTCTGAATAGCTGAGAGCTTCAGATTTGAGCTTTTAACTGTAATTACCCACAACGGGTGTGCGTGTGTGTGTGCGTGTGTGTGTGTTAACTGTTGAGATAATCTGTATATGCAGTTTTACTCTCTCTCTCTCTCTCTCTCTCTCTCTCTCTCTCTCTCTCTCTCTCTCTCTCTCTCTCTCTCTCCATCTCTCTGTGGTTTTGTCTTGTTTCTGTTGCTCTCCCTTTCCCTCCTTTTCTCTATCTCTCTCACTTTGTCGTTCTCTCTCACTCCATCTCTCTCCCTTTCCATCTTTCTCTGTCTGTCTCTTTGTCTCCCCCCTCACTCACTTTATGTCTCTTTCGCATGCTCGGTTTCTTCTTTTCTCTCTCTTACTTTGTTATTCTCACGCTCTCTTTCACTCTGTTCTCTTATTCTTTCTCTCTCTCTTCCTTTCTCTTTCTCTCTCTGTATGACTGTGTCTCTCTCTCTCTCTCTCTCTCTCTCTCTCTCTCTCTCTCTGTATTGATGATAAAGGGTATGGAAAATCTCTCTCTCTGTATGTCCGTCTCTCTCCTTTTCTCTCTCTCTCTCACTCTGTCATTCTCTCTCTTTTCCTTTCTCTCTCTCTGTATGTCTGTCTCTCTCCTTTCCCCCCCTCTCTCTCTCACTCTGTCATTCTCTCTCACTCTGTCATTCTCTCTTGCTCTCTGTCTCGACAGAAAGCAAGAGAAAACCACAGATTGAGAGAGAGAGGTAGCAATAGAGAGAGAGAGAGAGAGAGAGAGAGAGAGAGCATGTATGTGCCTGTCTTTCCCTCCTTCTTTCTGTATCTCTGTCTAATATGTATCTCTTTCTCTCTCTCTCTCTCTCTCTCTCTCTCTCGCTTGAATGTATTTTCCTTTCGGCCATAGTGCTGCCTGTGACCCAGAAAAGCAGAAAATTGCATCGTAAACCGTAAAAAACACAACAAAACAAACAGTGATTTTCAGTGACCGTCACTGATCTGTGCAGTCAAGACAGACACGAGCAGACGAGCTTGAGCGAAGTCAGACATTACAGTAATAAGGCTGGATTTCCCTGTAATTACACTGCACTTTTAAACAGACACTCCAACAGACCGGCAGTGCGTACTCCTTTCTCTGGTTTTCTCAGCCTTGTGTTCTGCATTAGCCTTGAACCGCAGGTCATATGAGTCTCTGCAGGCTCATACCCTGATTTGCTGGTTTATTACAATCACCTACCTTATACCTTCCCACCGTATACACTCTTAAAAAGATGGTTCTTCAAGGGTACTTTAATAAAAAGAAAAATGGTTTTATTTAGAACCGTTAATACCCAAAGAACCCTTTGCATGATTGAAGCATTCTTTGCATTATGAAAGGGTCTTCAGATTAATGGAGAATGTGCTGTAGATGATTCTACATAGTCAAGCTTGTTACAATAGAAAAACCCTTTTTAAGTGTGTTTTTTCCCATAATACCTCCACTTATAATTAAGATTTTGACACAGTACCTTCCTTTAATGTACTTTTTCCACCTCAGCATTTCCGGTCTACTGAGCCAAACTTGTTTCATGTTTAATGCTCTTTATATATAATCCATTCTATGCATAACCGATGTGGCCAAAAATATGTGGACACTCCTAGTTACTGACTTCAGGTTTTTCAGCAAGACCAATAGTATACAGTCTCTACAGAAAAACACTGGCACAGTGGAAACACAGTAGAATGGGCCTTACTGAAGAGCTCAGTGACTGGAAACGTACCACTGTCATAGGACGGGACAGTCTGTGAAATTTCTGCTCTGCTAGATCTGCCCCAGTCAACTGTAAGTGTAATTATTGTGAAATCAAAGCTTCTAAGAGCAACAACAGCTGTGCCATAAAGAGGTAGACCATACAAACTCACAGTATTGTTGGCTGTCTCATCCAACAACAGTGCTTGACCTGATTAAATAGGCACAAATTCCCACAGACACACTTCAAAACCTTGTGGAAAACCTTCCCAAAAGAGTGGAGGCTACTATAACTGCAAAGAGGGGGTCACGTACATAGTAATGTCAATGGTTTTGGAATAGACTCTCCCCTGGGCCTACCAGAAGAATTTCCAGCAGGCCACACTATCTGTTGGCTAAGCTGACAGTCCACAGACAGAGAGAAAGAGAGTGCACTGCTACCTAGAATGCACCTGTACAGTTTCTCAATGCATCTATAACTGTGGTTCATTTGTTGATGAAAACCACAGTGCAAGACACTAGGATTCCGAAATATTGGTTTATGGTAATTTTCAGGGGTCCGCATACTTACAGTTAGTGTAACTAGTTGTCAATGAACATTGACAACAGTCCATAAACGACAGCAAAAATACAGGGGCTCAAGGATGTTGTTCCGAAGCCCAGGGCCAATTTTGATCCCAGTCTGTCCCTGGTCACTCGTATTTCTTGCATTCGCCATTAATACAAGCTTCTTTTACAGCTTCCCTGGATCAACCATCACAAGACTAGTAATGTACATTCCTGTCCAAGCTTAGGATTTATCTGTTTTCGGACAACCAGCACAAATGTTTACGTTTCAAGTTCAGTGTTACGAATCCAATGTTTGGGATCAGGTTGGCAGGATGGTCTCCGAATGACTTTGCTTTGAGGGACTTCAAGATTGGAAATAAGATTAGCAGCATGTGCCACGCTCATGCTTTTAAATCTATCTTTTTTCTCTCTCTTTTCTAGATGCATCATTTGGTTGAGTGTTAAATGGCAGAAAAACAGAAAGCTTATGAATGTTTATGAATTTGAATTCCATTCGCTGTAGCATGAAGCAGATGTTCAGCTCAGTAAACACAAACTGAGCAAGGATTTAACAGGAAGAAACAGAAAAACAAGGCAGTGCAAAGACACAGTTCAGCACCAGTTGCCTTATGCTTCTGCAGCTGTATGTCCAATCCATTTCTTATTTTCACCGCTACTCCTTGTGTTCAAGTGTCACTTTGCCCCTTGGAACTGAATTACGAGGGGTAATGGTTGAAAACTTCCCTGCAAAATGGGACCCTCGAATAAAAAGAACATTACTTCATTAACAGCTACTTGCGCTGCTCTGTAGTCGCCTACAGAGCAGCGCAAGTAGCTGTTAATGAAGTAAGTCGGCAGTGCTAGTCGGCAGTGACAGCAGAGGAGGGGAACGTTTAGCAACCTCACTGTTGAGCTTTAGGCACATTTAGGGGAATCATGTACCAATAAGGGAGCAATCATTTATTATCGCCCACTATACAGTGGAAAATACAGTGACTATTGGAATTTGAACAGAGAGAATTCTCACATTTGTGGGCTTCTTTGGTTGCTCGCTCAGCCATCATTTTTTCTTAACACTCTCTTTGGAGTGACTCTCTGAAAAACTTTTTAGTTTGGAGGGCCATGTAGCCATAACAATTCACTCTACCTCCCAAGAACCAGGATCTAAACATAACCCTAACCCTACATGCAAACAAAGGGGTAGGGATAAGTGGTAGGGGCACAGGGTGAAATGGGATTCGGCCTTAGACGCCACAGAACACACACAACACACCAAACAAGCATAAAACACAACAACACAAACAGTCCATTTTGCAGAGGGGCTGGGGCACAGACTTTGAATACTGCACCTCTAGAGTCCATCTTTCTCTACAGAGAGTGTTGTAGCTGAGAAGCGGTCGCAGAGAAATGGAAAATTTGCACAGCAAAACTGGACTGATCTGAGACAGAATAAGGTTTTATGGACTGTTGAGTCTAAATTTGAGAACTTTGCAAGGAAGAAAGACCATCAAACATGGTGGAGTTTATTTTTGATTGAAAGCTGATAACCTTAACATTTCATGCACTGCCTTGTGTTGGACTGGGAAGAAATTCACTCTAAAGCAAGATAACCAGTCAGCACACTGCTGAGACAATCAAGAGATACACAGAAGCTGCCGCTGTTCTCAGAACAATGCAGAGTCCAGACCTCCAGCATCAATGAATGTGATTGGGATTTATTGGAGAAAAATAGCCCTGCAGATGTCTTGGGAAAACTAAAAGTGAGTCTCTACTTTATTTTCAGCCAAAGAACTTTTTGTGCTGTTTATTTTCTTTGCCATGGCTCACTGATGTCAAAACTGTATTCACATGCCTAGTTTTATTGATGCCCCTCACTCATGTTTAATCCATATCAGTGCTCATGCAAAGTCAATCGCTTTGTTTAAAGTAGCTAAAAAAAGTACAGATTAATAAACTCCATCAAACTGTAAACACTGTTTTTCTTGCGCTAACATTAGATTATACATTAATCATACTTTATCATTGCCGTCTGTGTTTTTGATTTTACTACTACAGATGTGAGACAGAGTGAGAGTAAGACATGGCTTTCTTTCCTTTTCATTTAAACTCTGTCTGTATGATTGTATTATTTGAATATTTGAAGTGACAGTATTTTTGCTTTTGTTTTCAAACAGCCAGACAAGAGACACTAATTATTATAGCTGTAAGCATTAAATGGGACTTGAATTGTATACATTTTAATGATATACACTTACATTCAATTAGTCACTCAGGCAATCAGCCAACCAACCAACCAACCAGCCAAGCAACTGATAGGTCAATCAACCAATCAATCAATCAGTCAACCAACCAACCATCCAAGCAATTGACCAATCAGCCAATTTACCAACCAACCAACCATTCAATCTATTGGGCAACCAACCAATCAACCAACTTATCAATCAATCAATCAATCAATCAATCAATCAATCAATCAATCAATCAATCAACAAGCAACCAAGCAACTGAGCAATCGTTCAGCCAATCTACCAAACAGCCAACCAACCAGTCAATCGATTAATCAACTAATCATCTGACCAATTATTCAGTCAACCAACCAACCAAGCAACTGACCAATCAGCCAATTTACCAAATCAACCAACTTATCAATCAATCAAGCAAGCAACCAAGCAACTGACCAATTGATCAGCCAATCTACTAAACAGCCAACCAACCAATCAGTCAATTGATTAATCAACTAATCATCTGACCAATTAATCAGTCAACCAACCAACTAAGCAACTGACCAATCAGCCAATTTACCAACCAACCAACCAATCGATCGATCGATCTATCAACCAATCAACCAATGTATCAATCAATCAATCAGTCACGCAACCAAGCAACTGAACAATCAATCCACAAATTTACCAACCAACCAATCAACAACCAAATAAACAATTAATCAATCAAAACAGTCTACAATCAACCTGTCAGCAGTCTTGACATGACTACAATTTTGTTTTTCCAAGCAACAAGACTTACAATTTATATATAATATATATATTCAATCAACCAAGTACTCAATTGATCAGTATTCTAGCACTTGCCATCAAAATCCTATGCAAGCATTATGATTATGATCTACCATTTTTTCTGTTGGCTGTTATTAGCTTGAGGTACACCATCCAGTAATATCCAGACAGCCCTTCCAATGAATGAAATTAGCTACTTTAATGTTCACCCATTGGCGACATAGCATCACACAGCCTATATATTCCCCATAGAAAAGCTGACCAGCAGCATGATACACTCTCGAGAAGCCACACATGAGCCTAAGGTCACCATGCCCAGCACTAAGAATCAGCTAGAGGGGTACAAAGCCCCACAGCATTGGGCTGTGGAGCAGGGCAGCTGTGTTCTCTGGAATGATGGAGCTTCATCTAGTACTTCTGGAATGAGTTGGAGTGTCTACAACTGATTATCCAACATTTGTATCTGACCTCACCATTGCTTAATAGTGAGTTCAATCCTCACAGCAATGTTCCAACATCTAGTCTAAAGCTTTCCCAGAAGAGCAGAGACTATTATGGCTTCAAAGCAGGACAAACACACTATTAATACCCTTGACTTCAGAAGAAATGTATCAACATGTATCAAAAGCCTAGGCTTCTTAGAACTTTCCAAAAAACATAGAGCCATTGAATTCTTTTGGTAAACTATTGGCAAACAAAAATCTAGTTAATTCTTTTTGGAAAACAGGGTCTAGTCTGCATTAAATTAAATGGTGTCTATGGGAGATAATGAACAGCGAGTTCAGAAGGTTCAGTGTATGTTGAATCTTTGCTCAGAGTTGTAAGAGAAACTTGGTTAATATTTTATAGCAGATTCTGTGAGGAACATGTTGTTCAAAGCCTAATAAGTGGTATTTGGGCTTATAGAGTGCACTCAGTGGGGGATTTGAGAACAATAAAATGATATTGAATTACATAAACACTAAAGGAAAAAGCCAGCAGTGCATTTCCTCTAAAAAGCTGGCTGAGGAAAGGCCGGTGGCTTAAGAAACAATTCAACTGACTTTACTGTAATCACTGGAGAGACACTCCTACACAAGATGAATGTGATGCTCTTTTTATGAGTTTGTAAAAGTTTTCAACCATCCAGGTGATTGAATTGTCTAGTAGAAGTAAATAAAGGGGACTGGATGTGTAGTTTAATCCTGAAGGTGCAGTAATATCTTATGATTTAACTTCCAGAACCTCAAATTAGTTTTATAGGAGAGGGTGGCTGAATGCTAGCTTACTATATTTAGTGGTCATGGCATTATGATATTTGCCATTACAATTATGAGTACTGGTAAAGTGGCTCCACATAATATATTCATAATAGCATATGATACACTATATTCCCACAAGTATTCGGTCATCTGGCTTCGCACACATAGGAACTTGAGGGACATCCCATTCTTAATCCATAGGGTTTAATTGGATGTCGGCCCACCCTTTGCAGCTATAACACCTTCAACTCTTTTGGGAAGGCTTTCCATAAGGTTTAGGAGTGTGTTTATGGGAATTTTTAACCAATCTTCCAGAAGTGCACTTGTGAGGTCAGGTGCTGATGTTGGATGAGAAGGCCTATTTTGCAGTCTCTGCTCTAATTCATCCCAAAGGTGTTCTAACAGGTTGAGGTCAGGACTCTGTGCAGGCCAGTTAAGTTCTTCCACACCAAACTCACTCATCCATGTCTTTATGGACCTTGCTTTGTGCACTGGTGCGCAGTCATGTTGAAACCGGAAGGGGCCGTCCCCAAACTGTTCCCACAAAGTTGGGAGCATGAAATTGTCCAAAAACTCTTGGTCTGCTGAAGCATTAGGAGTTCCTTTCACTGGAGCTAAAGGGCCAAGCCCAATTCCTGAAAACAACCCCACACCATAATCCCCCCTCCACCAAACTTCGTCACTCCAGAGAACATGTCTTTGCATTGCGCTTGGTGATGTAAACCTTGGATGCAGCTGCTCGGCCATGGAAACCCATTCCATGAAGCTCTCTATGCCGTTCTTGAGCTAACCTGAAGGTCACATGAAGTTTAGAGATCTGTAGTGATTGACTCTGCAGAAAGTTGGTGACCTCTGCGCACTATGCACCTCAGCATCGGCTGACCCTGCTCTGTCTTTTTATGTGGCCTACCACTTTGTGGCTGAGTTGCTGTTGTTCCCAGTCACTTCCAATACCACTGACAGTTGACTGTGGAATATTTAGTAGCGAAGAAATTTCTTGTTGCACAGGTGGCGTCCTATCACGGTACCATGCTGGAATTCACTGAGCTCCTGAGAGTGATCCATTCTTTCACAAATGTTTGTAGAAGCCTAGGTACTTGGTTGTATACACCTGTGGCCATTGGAACACCTGAATTCAATTATTTGGATGAGTGACTGAATACTTTTGGAAATATAGTGTATGCCATGGCATGTTAATGGCAATGTATTGTAGCAGGATTCATGTAGTGTTGTCAAATGTTCTTTATTGTAATGAACATACTAATATTTATACAATTAACAGTCACAGTTGATGTATTTAGTACAAGCTAGTATTTGATATTCTTGATGTTAGCTAGCAAGTTATTAGTTACTTCTCTTTTTAGTTGGCCAGCGAGCTTTAGCGAAGTCATTAGTGAAGTTGTTAGCCAAGTTGTAGAACTACTATGTTTCACCCCACACAGTTTTGAGATGTGGTGCCACCCATAGTTTGAAACACATCAACTG
Organism: Pygocentrus nattereri; assembly: GCF_015220715.1. Lineage (NCBI taxonomy): Eukaryota > Metazoa > Chordata > Actinopteri > Characiformes > Serrasalmidae > Pygocentrus > Pygocentrus nattereri. The sequence goes on along the minus strand of NC_051222.1, from coordinate 11,251,548 downwards.
GAAAGTGTCTTTTTTGGTCATGACGTTAATTTACCACCATTCATGGTTCAACAGTCACATACAGTTAACCCTACCGTCTCGCTGATGATCCCTTCTGAGAATTTGGACATGGCAACTTGTTTAAATCTGCCTCCAGAGGAGTTACAGTGAATGCATGTGCACATTGGCCATTGAAATGTGTCAGCATGTAAAATCTGAGCTTTCCAAGTCATGTTTTGGCTTATGGCAGGGGAAGGGAACTGAGGGCTGGAGTACTGTTTGGTTATTTCCCTACGCAAACATTTGAACTAAACATTGGTGTGTTTGAGCAGGAAAATCACCAAATGAATCAGGAATCAGGCCAGCAGTTCTCCACCCCTGGATTATGGGGTGCACTCCCTGTGGGATTTGAGAACAGTGATTTTCCAAATCAAACATTCTTACTATAGCTTGCACGACTTCAGTTTTTTTAAAGTTAACAGTTTGATGAAAGTCAAGTTGAGTGTGAGTAATTGCTAATGACATGAATAAAATCACAGGAGATGGGAATGCTTTGCAGCAAGTATCTATAAAGATCCATGATGAAGCCCACAATTAAAAAGAAATTTAGAGCACCATAACTTATTCAAACTCATTAACAGGATTATAAGACATTATGCTCCTCTCCAACCATACATGACTTTTTATTGTAGTCTATGGGAAACTATAGATAGCACTGTTCAACATCCTTGAAACACTGTAGATCGGTGGAGAAATGTTAGAATGAGTCCAGCACAAGTCAGTGAAGCATGACGTAATATTCCCAATGAGCCATAGATCTCATGGTTGTCCCCAGACTCCTCACTGTTGCCTTCCCCGAGGCGTCCATGCTGTTTGTATCATAATCACATGATCCTTGACTAGTCGACATCAACCCCTAATTCCAAGGCAACGTTGGTGTGTTTGAAAATCTCCAGCCTTTGCAGGAATCCCTGCCTCCAAGACCAGAGATCCCCACCCTTGGTTTATAGGGATGGACTCAGTGTGGGATTTGAGAAGAATAAAGTGATTCTGTGTTTTCTATATAAAAGATGTACAAGGCCTCTTTTATTGTTGATTGGGATGACTTTTTTACGAGATAGCACATAAGCTCATTCAGAGGGCTGTTCTGATTGGTAAGAGATTATTATTGTTTTTGTTTAATCAGAGTAACAATAAGCCTAGAATAACAAAAATATATTTGTTGACATTTGGCATTTTAATGCCAAGGCATCACAAATAGCTCTTGTCGGAACAAAACCTTGTATCTCCATTTTTTCAGTTTTTGGCATAATTTGAAAATGCCTGTTTCTATTTACATTGTGTATAAATTTCCTATTAGATGGACCAAAAGAAACGGCCCAAAATGCCTTGGAAAAATGTCTGGTTCCACTGACTTACATTAAAAGTGAAGTAAGTTTTTTCCTTCTCCTCTAAAGCTACCACTTTGGAGATATAAGTATTTGTTCATTCAGACAACAGCGATATATTGGCATATATTGCACATATAAGGATGTAAAGAAACATAAGTACATATATTTGTGCTTCATCTGGGTGTAGTCCACCCTTCACCCTTGGAACCAGGAGAATCTTAGTGTTTTCCATGATTAATATTAGCGAAATCAGAGGCGACCGAGTTCCCACTGTGCTTTGTTTAACTGAAAGAAAGTCACGTAATTCTCTTTGCCTTAGTCATACAGAGAGAGGGAGAAAGAGAGAGAAAGAGGGGTGTGGGGTGAGGCTGTATCAGTCACCAAACAGCAGCCTCATTTTGAGAGCCCCTTTAATAATTGATACGATTTGAATAAAGAGCAGTGGAATGAATTATGAATTTAAATAATCTATAATAATACGTTTCGTCTTCTGGTCTTCGCCTTTTTCTGTAGCATGGACAGAGAGAATAGATGAGTGTGTGGGGGTGTATGTGTGTGTATGCGTGGATGTGTGTGGTCTGCTCCGCTGGGACTGACAATGAGGCAGATACTGAAGAAGAAAGACTGCGTTTTTTTTGGTGAAAATCTGAAAGTTTAAACATTTTTCTTTCATTGAAACACTGTTTTTTTTTAAAGAGCTAGGTTTCATTTTAGGCTGGCTAACATGAAAATAGACCCAAACCTCATGCTTGAACTAAAGCTCAAAGGGATGGAGAGGCAGTGAAGTGGTGGAAGATTCATTTCTTTACCCGAATACACCAGATCACAGATCAAACAGATCTATATGAAAGCCCCCTATTATGACTCGACATATGATCTAGCTAGCTCTGAGTCTTCAAAGGAAAACGCAGAGTGAATGAAGTTCAAGTTGACACGAAAATTTCAACAACTGCTGTGTGGATAATTTACTAAAGCCTGATTGAGCGACAACTTCATGCGTTTGAAAGCTGTTTTGCATGAACTCGCTCCAAGTGAATGGCTGCACTCAACAACATGACAATGACGATTCGAGTCAGAATTGCTGGAGATGTTTGATGTTAACGAAATCCCAGCAACCCGAATTAAGACGGTTCTTTGTCGTTTGAATTTAAGGCTGCTTTTGAGGATAAAAGTGGGAAGCTGTGACCTACAGTAAATGTAAATGTCACACACATGGTAACAAACAAAAGTCAGTCTCTAAAGAAAAACAAGTATCTCCAAAATGGTAACTTTACAGAAGAGGCCAAAAACAGCCTTATCTTTTAATGTAAGTTAATGTAAAAAGATTTTGTTCTATTTGATTAAGGGGCAATTCTCTTGGTCCAATCGTGATAATATTTTCACACAATGCAAAGGAAAACTGACATAGAAAAATAAAAATGGACAAAAAATGGAGATACGTGTTTTTCTTTGGTAAGCAGTAAGAAACTACATTTTTCTATATCCTAAGCTTTATTCATGTTACAAAGATCCCACATTGTTTACACAGGCTTCCTAGTGATGTACATTGTCATACCAAAGTTACAGCTGTATGAAAAGTATGGAAAACCCTGGTCTAATTACATGTTGATTTTCTATAAGGAAATCTGTTAACACATCCTTTAACAGGAACATACTTAAATGTGGCATTTTTCTGCTAATTTTAGTGCATGATTCTATTTATTTGTTTAGTTTAACATATTAGAAAACAATTAAAAATATAATATGTGCCACAACATGTTATGTTGGTATTTTTTTCCAATATGTTAAATTCAGTTAAAAAAAAGGTTTATGGGACCCAAAAAGACGAAATGGCCACTGTCTCCTAAAAATGAAAATTTTATCACTTTGAAGGTAGACATGGCTAGTCAAGGGCATCTATAGGATTCTTTTCATTCAAAAGATTTTATCTGCCAATTCTGAAGCTTAGTGGAACAGGTTGTAAAAGCCCTATAAGTTGATCTATTTAATTGCAAGTTGAAAAGGTTTTCATACATTTATAGGAAAAAGGCTGTAACACCACTTGGAGTTATTTCACAAAAACATTTTACTAAAAAGAGACAAAGGTTGTGAACAGAGAGAGATACACTCACTGGCCACTTCATTAGGTACACCTGTTCAATTGCTTGTTAACACAAATAGCTAATCAGCCAATCACATGGCCACATGGTCACAAGACAACTTGCTGAAGTGCAGACCGAGCATCAGAACGGGGAAGAAAGGGGATTTAAGCGACTTTGAACGTGGTGTGGTTGTTGGTGCCAGACAGGCTGGTCTGAGTATTTCAGAAACTGCTGATCTACTGGGATTTTCACGCACAACCATCTCTAGGGTTTACAGAGAACGGTCCAAAAAAGAGAAAATATCCAGTGAGCGGTCAGTTGTGTGGACGAAAATGCCTTTTTGCTGTGAGAGGTCAGAGGAGAATGGGCAGACTGGTTCGAGATGATAGAAAGGCAACAGTAACTCAAATAACCACTTGTTACAACCAAGGAATGCAGAATACCATCTCTGAACGCACAACACGTCGAACCTTGAAGAAGATGGGCTACAGCAGCAGAAGATCACACTGGGTGCCAGGAGTCAGCTAATAACAGGAAACTGAGAATACCATTCGCACGGGCTCACCGAAATTGGACAATAGAAGATTGGAAAAATGTTGCGTGGTCTGACGAGTCTCTATTTCAGCTGCGACATTCAGATGGTAGGGTCAGAATTTGACATAAACAACTTAGTACCAATTGAGCGTCGTTTAAATGCTGCAGCCTACGTGAGTATTGTTGCTGACCATGTCCATCCCTTTATGACCACAGTGTACCCATCTTCTGATGGCTACTTCCAGCAGGATAATGCACCATGTCACAAAGCTCATATCATCTCAAACTGTTTTTTTGAACATGACAATGAGTTCACTGTACTCCAATGGCCTCCACAGTCACCAGATCTCAATCCAATAGAGCACCTTTGGGATGTGGTGGATCAGGAGATTCGCATCATAGATGTGCAGCCGACAAATTTGCACCACCTGCGTGATACTGTCATGTCAATATGGACCAAAATCTCTGAGGAATGTTTCCAACACCTTGTTGAAAGTATGTCACAAAGAATTAAGGCAGTTCTGAAGGCAAAAGGGGGTCCAACATTTTACTAGCCACTAATAAAGTGGCCAGTGAGTGTATAAAGAGATAAAGCAAAAGGCCAAGAAAGTATCCCACTGGATTTACCTGCCTAAGAACCTCTACGCTTGAGTGAAAATGGTTCCTTCAAGCTTATTGTCATTGCTTAAATGCCCACTGCCCACTCACAAATGACCAGATGCCTGAAGCATCTCCCAACATGAAACCCCAATCTCATCTCCCTGGCACACATCAAAGCAACAACTGCACTTGGAAGAGGCCTATGGGAAATTCTCCATGGTGCTGTTTGACCTGTCACAAGGCCAGCCTTCCAAAGACTCATGGAGAGAGTGTTGAATGAAGTGCTGCAGTCTGCCTGTCCTGACATCTTAATGTTGCATCCTGAGAGGAATACAGGCTGAAAACATCACGTTATGGCTCCCCGTGAAACTTGGCAACTCTGGATGACGTCCAGGGACAGAATGCGGATAACCGATCAGTCCTTTGGTGGCTTCCAATGATTAGAGGTTGGGCATACTTCATAATAGAAGACTGTAAACCACTGAAGGTCCTAATCTTCAGAAACGGCAAAATCCGTAAAAAAAAGGGCTAAACTGTCACTGATGCAGTACGCCTCTTTAGTACCTTTAGTACCTTGTTCCATTGTAATTTTACATTTTTAAATTAGATTGAATCCACATGCCCTGTTTTGTTTAAATAACCTTGCAATGCATGGTTCCATATAGAACCATATGCTTAGGGCCAAGAACTTCATTTTTAAGACTTTGGTGAAGGCATTTAAGGCCAACTGACCTATCCATACTTTATTCAGTTCAAAGGTCACACGATTAGGATAGCTCAAGTATAGTTTCCTTGCTTTATAGTTTCACCCTTCCTTACAACAAGCATCTCCTAGTTTTATAGAGGAACCTCAGGGAACACTTATAACATTGGAGAACAGAAGAAAAATCGTCCAAAATTTAACCTAAGTGCTGTACAAAAGAAATGACTTCTTACTGTTGACATCTTCACACTTCATTGTCTGGCAATCTGATGGACAAATCTGGGTTAGGTGGATGCCTGGAGAACATAGCCTACTGCAATGTATAGTGCCATAGTGCATGTTACTGTAATATGATGCCATCGTGGCAACAAGTCAGTTTGCAAAAATTTCTTTCCTCCATTCCAAGTATTCCACAATCAGCGGTGACTGGTAGAATTGAAAAGTGGAAGTGTTTAGGAACCTAGGAAATTCAGCCACAAAGCATCAGACCAGGTAAAGTTACAGAGCAGGTGGTCAAGTGCTGAGGCGTGTAGTGCATAAAAGTCATCAACCCCGTGCTGATCAATAACTATAGAGTTCCAAACCTCTTCTGGCTTTAAAATCAACACAAAGACTCATGGTATGGGTTTCCATGGCTGAACAGCTGGCAAGAAAGCCTTGCATCACTACAATAGCCATACTGCTATGGGGTTGTTGACCTGAACCCCATCAAACACCTTTGGAATGAACTAGAACAGAGATTGTGAGCTAGACCCTCTCATCCAACATCAGTGTCTGACCACACACATGCTCTTCCAGATAAATGGGCAACAATTCTCACAGACATGCTCCAAAATCTTGTAGAAGGCTTCCTAGAAGAGTGGAAGTGGTTACAGCTGCAAAGGGGGACCAACTCCATGTGAATACCTATGGATATAGAGTGGGATGTCATAAAAGCTCCTGTAGATGTAATGTAATGAGTAGGTGTCCCAATACTTTTGTCCATATAGTGTAGCTTCAAAACAGAACAAATTTGTGGGTGGAGCAAAAATAGGTCTATTCAAGGAGAACAAGATACTTCAATGCCTCAGAGAAATGTTCTATGTACCGATGATGATGTGATGAAATGAACTGTTCCGCTAATGCTACGATGCACAGTCACAAAGACACAGGAAAGCACTACTTCATTACTTCTGACCCCTTTCACCGAAGAGCTCCTCTCTGATCCGCCTCAGCCACAACCCCCTGCAAACACCTCATGTATTTAATTAACGAAGTTTTCACTGAACTACTAAGAGTTGCTAAATGGTTCTTAGCTTAGACATATTGCTCTAGGTACACCTTTTATTTGGTATAGAACTTCTGAATCATCCATTTATCCACAAGTAGTGGCAGCACTCCAGAGAACCATATTAGGGTGTATGCAGCAGATAGATTGTCTCCAAGATTTAGTTCAGAGCATTTCTACCCTTCTACATGAAGCAGAGGACAAGAACATTTTAGAAAATTGATCCCAAAAGCATTTATATATGTGCAAGTGTCAATAAAAGAGAGTTTGCCTTTCATAATGTGTCCCACGTCTTGTTCTACACTGTTGCCACAATGTGTTTTTAAGCTTGAGTGTCTTCATTTGGCCCCTTCATCTTGCTGTACCAGCAGCCCTGTTTAGTTATTTCTCACTGTTCTGGTTGAGGATAAAGTCACCAAGCACTACTACATGACCACTAAGTGGAACAGTATTTTCATGTGTCAATCACTGTTCTTAGCATTATCATTATGTAAAGAGTTAGCCAAGCTAATGTTAGCTACCACAGAGGTTATAATGCTAGCACTATCAGCATTATGCTAGCTGCAAAATAACAGGTGTTTCGTTGCTCCTATTCTTACACTTTAAACAGAAAATGTACATTTTGCGTGACTCTGCCTGATTCTGAGTAACTATAGATATTAACTATAGTAACTATAGATATATATATACATATACACACACACACACACTCACGGGGGGTGCTGGAGCCTATCCCAGCGGTCATCGGGCGGTAGGCAGGATACACATACTGGACAGGTCACCAGTCCATCACAGAGCAGACAGACAGACACATTCACTCACATCTAGGGGCAGTTTACCATGTCCATTTGGTCTGACTGCATGTCTTTGGACTGTGGGGGGAAACCGGAGTGTGTGTATATATATTTATATATAGGAGAAGGAAAAAAAACCTTCTTTATGTGCAATGTAAGTCATTTTGGGCCATTTCTATTGGTCCATTCATCATGAAATTTACACACAAAAGAAAAGACAATGACAGAAATGACACACACACACACATATATATATATATATATATACCCCCCCAGTGACCCTGACGGAAAAGCCGCTTAGAAAATGAATGGATGGATGGATATATATATATATATATATATATATATATACATACTGGGTGATAATATATTTTGTATTAATATATTATAGATGATATTAATGTGAGTCTCAAGATACACATTAGCTTACAGTAAAAGTAAATAAACCTTGCACCTAAACATTTAAATTACAAAGTAGTATGAATGCTTTCCATATGTAATTTACTCTGCATGCAATGATGCCAAATATTCTACAAATAACATTAATGAATTCATGACTATTCTGGTCTTATTGACTTTATTATACATTCGTTATATATTGGCTGCGGCATGTTTTTATGGAGCAAAGAAAAAGAAACTCAGCACGTTTATGGAAATGTTATACGCTCTGCTGCCAAACACAGCAAGAAATCATGACAGCTCCCACCCTTTTGAAATGCCTCCTGCAGCAAGATTAGTACAAATCATCCGAAGCCTCCTTTATTCCCATAGTCATGTAAGTCTATGCAATGATGTGTCAAGTTTAGTGACTGACAAGCCTTTGTCTTTCATGCGAAGATGTTAATATGTAATTTGGCTGCCGTTTCTCTCACTGGCTTTCATGTTTTTTATGTTTTTGTGTAATTGTTCAATGCTCTTTGTTGTAGATGATTTTGTGGATGGGAACAATCAAATTTTCCCATGTGTAATAATAGACTTTCGTGTACTATTAGCTGTCAAGCGCGGCTTGCCTTCCTTTCACATCAGTAGCAGTGTCTGGATGTTCAGCTTTGCTATCAGCTTTGCTATGAAGTTGAAGTGGAAGTGGAAGCTGAAAATCTTTAAAATAATTCTGGAAGCTGTAAGTTCTTGCAGGTCCCATTTAAAATCCTAATAAAACCTGAAAAGTCTTGAATTGACCTTTTAGAGGATGGAGATGCCTGAATATCGCTTTTTGGAAGATATAGATTCTTATAGATCATTTTGGAAGATCATGATTCTTGAAAAATATTTTGGAAAGTGAATTTTGGAAGCTGATTCTTTGAGATCCCTTTTGGGAGCTGAAGGTTCTTGGAGATGCCTTTTGGAAACCAAAGATTCGTGGAGATCCCTTTTTGAAGCTAAGGATTCTTGAAGATCCCTTTTGGAAGCTAAAGATTTTTGGAGCTGAAGATTCTTAATATTCCTTTTGGAAAATGAATATTCTTGTTCCCTTTTGTAAGCTGAAGATTCTTAAAGGCATGGATTTTATGGTACTCTACATAATTGTGCATTGTTACCATATGGCAACAGATTAGGAACTACCCCTCTTTAATAAAAAAATGTAATATATTTCTATTATTCAAGCGATTTTAAATAATGAAAACAAACATTTTAGAATGCTTAAGTAGTAATTAAATCAACATCAGGTAAACTGTTAGCTCTGTAAATAAAGTCCACATGCTTTCATGTCTACCACCAGGCTGATTCTTATGAAACTACTTACTCATGTGAAAATACAGGCCAGAAAAAAGTTAGTTATGACCACTGGTACTTTTAAAATCTTATTACATCTGTTGAGATGTCAAATGTTTAAGAAATGACTCATGATTTCATATTTCACTGGAGTATAAACATGAATTAACACGGACTTGAATGCTAAGCAGTTTTGCTAACCCCTTTACTTCAATTTCACATCCATGCACAAATGCGTGAAGTTAAAGTAGGTGATAAAAAAGCTAAGAGCGTATAAACAGAGCCAATTCTACTCACAAGCTATTAACAAGCATTCTTGAAACGATACACTCAGCTGATGAAGAAATTCTCATCAGGCCACAAATACTGGCATCTGGAGTTTAAATGTCATTGGAAATGTTTTTTGAACTGTGAGCACCAATACAGACCTATTTTTCCACACAGAAGTGTTTGTCAGAAAAAGAGGGAACGTCAAACAGAAGAGAACCACAATGTGAAGTATGGTGGTGGATCTGTGCTCCAACATGGCATTCATGCTACTTAAATTTCAATGAATCCTTATTAGGACATACATTAATACGGGTTTTGTGAAGTTCCAGGACTTTCACACCGAATTAAGATTCTGCTTTGGTTCAGGGCTCCTCAGTTGTTTACTGAACAAAGGTGCTTAGACCAATCTTGCAGACCTGATCCAGGTAATGAATGTCTTCAGGGGCATCTGAATATTAGAGGCAGGTATTTTGGACCTGAACTCTCCAGGGTGGTAGATCTCCAGTAAGAGGACTGAAATTTGATTGTGTCAGTGTCAGCGGTATTTAAACCTTATTGGAACTGGGGCCCAGATAAAAACATATGAAATATATATCTTACTTTCTACCAAACACTCTAAAGGACAAGCATGCTTTTTGATATTTGTCAGCAAAATTCGGTGGAGGATTGTCCAGTTTCTAAATCATACCTTCACAACAAACAGAAGCTGTGGCCAATCGTAAGGCAAAATTTACGCAGTGATCTAAAAAAAACAATAGGCCACATATACTCTCTAATTCAAAGCTTCTGGTGACTGGTACTAAATATGCCTAACGCAATGTAGCCTGTTTATATAGCTGGGGTGCTAATTTTTAAATCCATTTGAGAGCTCAAGTTAGCTGCAAGCAACAATTTGCAGGGTCCAAGCATTCTTTGCAAGTTTGCCCAACATTGCTATTTTGGCCATGACCAATAATCCATAAGTCAGGTTACATGTCAGTAAAGATTCATACACATATATATGAAGTTTAATCATCACTGAAAAATTGTAAGGCTTTCAAATCCCTGTGGAACTAGAATTAGTTTTAGTGAGTAATAACAAAGAGGTTTTGTAATTGGAAGCTGGGGTTTTTTGGTCTTTGTAGTCTTTTGGTTTTACCAGTCTGGTTTGTTACTGTTGTTTGTATGTTGACTATTCTGGGTTTTATACCCTTCTTTTATCTTATTCTAGATATATTTTTCTTCAATTTAGTGAGTCAGAATTAAAATTCTAACAATTAAAATTATCTTCCTAAAATATTGTAAAGTAACTGCCTTTACAAAATGTATCTTGGACTGAATACAGATACTTTTGTATTCTGAACACATGTATTTATCTCAGCCTTGTTTATGACATACTCAGCTTTAGCAGGATCAAAAGTCTCCACAAGGGGGAGCTATTTGCACTCATGTTGCTTTTTTGTGTATAATTAGAATGGAGGAATTTGCATGTTATGGAAATTATTATTATGGTAATGATAAGTGTTTCATTTCATCAGCTAGGCTGTGTATGACCACAGGCAAAAAAAAAACAGAGGACGTTTTTGAAGAACCACTTTTGGTTCCCTAAAGAACACCTCAATAGATGTAAATGTGGTGTGCGAATGTCAAGAACCTTTTTTAAAGTTTAAAGAATTAAAGATTGTATACCAACTATTTTTTTCCCCAAGAACTGTACATCCAAGCCAAGAACCATTTATTAAAGTACCAAGTACCGTACATGGAAAATGTAATAAACAATGAGAATAATATGGATTTTTTTTTTTCAGCAATTTCATCATTAGGGCACTGAAAATGATTTGGAATCCATTTGACCTGCCTGGTTTCACTGTCCTTGTATGAAATGACATAAGACAGATTGTTATTTAACAATGAAACAATGAAAAGTGAACCTTTTCCCTTCGGCACAGTTGAATCAACTGCTTACAAACTTAAAACTTAACTGTTCAGGTTCAAGGTTCAAAAATATTAACCTTATTAATCTTTGAGTATCTGCAGAACTTTGGCTTGTTAATGGTTTAACATCATGGCTGTTTAGTAATAAAGGATTAAAGTGCTGCATAACTACCGACATCAACAGATCTATAGAAAATTCAGAGGAATTTCCACAGTTTTACTCTGTATTTGCCATATGACCTGCTTTCTGAAATGATGTCATTCTACCTGTGGCCCACAGGTTGAGAACTGCTGTGTCAAAAAATGATAAATCATTAACGTGGTTTATGAAGGCAAAGGTTTCTTGCTCTTTCACATACTGCTGAATGAACTCGCCCTCAAATCTGCTGAAGTATTTATGACAGCATGTATACATCTCCGCTCAAAGGCAGCATTCTGGTAATGATTTTACTTGTGCTTTTTGCTCGTATGTTTGAATTGAATGAATGATCTGTTTGGGGGAGCTGCCTCAGTGGGTGGGTTCCGTCACTGTAGTAAAGATTCGATCCGTTACAGAGTGGCACGTGTCTAAATCGACTAGCTTTAAACTGTTGACTATGCATTCGTTTCTTTGCCATCAGGTTTAATGTCATGTTCAGTTACTGGTTTTATGGTCATTCACTACCAGGAACTGGTTGCCATGTTAGTCCAATCATTCATATCAGCTGCTGTTTACTTTTAGCTGATATGCTTTTCTTATCTGCGTTCATGCTTCGTGTTGGTGCGACATACTTTGAGGTTCCTTAAAAGAAACTATAATGAACACATCAGTCACATGAACATGAAAATCATGTTAATGCAGAGTTAATGCAGTTCACCAACACCTGGTTAGAACATCAGTGGCATGTTTCAACCATTGCACTGTAATACAATACTGTACGTTTACAGTATTTATTGTACAATAAAATATGTGATTTTACAGGATAATACTATACAAGATTGGGCACTTAGAATGGTGCATTAGTTTACAGTAACATCCAAGACAACACAATTTACAGTAACATACTGGCAGCAGAGTTGCCAAAAAAGTACTGTACAGTTATGGCAAATAATTGTAAATTTAATATGCAGTAAAATATGGTAAAACATTTACCAGGAGTATACAGTATTTTTCTAGCAACTCTATTTACAGTAAATTACTTTAAACTTCTTGTTTTTTTTCTAAGTTTAAGTGAATATATCATTTACAGTGCTGTGCAAAAGTCAGAGACCACCCTTCATTTGTTTAATTTCTAGACAAATGGCCATTAAGTACGTTATTCTGTGTCCTGTTTTGTATTTATTTATTGTACTGTATGGTCTCATTGTGTATTTATTGTGTTTTATTGTCTCATGTTCCTGTGTTGCACCATGGCCCTGGAGGAATGTTGTTTTGCACTGTGTACTTGTGACAAATGACAGTAAAACTTGACTTGACTTGACTTGACACAGCAAACAAGCTGCTATTTTGACTCGGAAGTACATTGAGGGCAACCCTCATTTTCAATGTAGCCGAGCATTTACAAAAACAGGGATTGACATGACAAAGAAAATAATAACTACATTTAATCATTTTAAATGAAAAGAAAATTTAAAATAACAGTGAATAAGAGATAAAAGTAGATAAAAAAATAGAACTTGAGATTTAAATGATAAGAAATTAGTAAGGTAATAATACAATATCACAAATTAAAAAACGTAATGATAAAAAACTTAAAAATAAAATGAGAGGAAATAAATAAATAAAAAGAGATAAAGAACTAAGGAGAACTAACAAAAAAATAAATGTTATGAATAAATAGGATTAAGTAAAACAGGTACAGGCTGTCTGTAGGTGGTTTGATATTAAAAGTTTAAAATGACTGACTAAGACAATGCATGGTATATTTTTATTTATAATGCAGGTTAACCCTTTGTATTTACAAATAAAAATGTATAATGTCAAATGTTTCCGTATTTAGTGTGTTCAATGCTCTTTTGAAGCTCTGGACACACTAAATACTGAAAGCATTGGACACACTAAATCATTATGGGAGCTGGGACCCAGATAGAAACATATTGCAAAATATATCAACTTTCTCTACCAACAACTAGAAGCTGTGCAAAATAATGAGGCTGTTTGCTGGGAAAAAATCCTCCAAAATATCTCCATCTTCAAAATATTAACTTTACAAGAGAAGGCAAAAACACTCACCATTGTACATTGTAACACCGTCATTGTAAAGAGATTTTGTTCCAAGTGGTTTTAGAGCATTTCTATTGGTCCATTCCTCATGTAATGTAAAGCACAGCTGGTGTGTTGAAACAATGTAAAAAAATAAAAATTGACAAAAATGGAGATACATGTTTTTTTTTTGGATAGCAATGATATGTTTTCTTTTTTCCTGGACCTACAAGACTCACTGTCACTGACTGACTGACTGACTGACATCCATTGTTAAAATGCACTTGTGCGAGTGTCATTAAAGGACAGCTGGTATGTTGAAATGATGTAGAAAACTAAAAATGAATAAAAACTAAGATACAGGGTTTTCATTGAACAGCGATGATATTTTAATGTAACATCATTTGGTTTTACCTGTCTAATTTATTACTGCAGTGTGTATGTTGATTATCCTGGTTGTAGATTATTATGTCTGTTACTTGACTTAATTGATCTTATCTTCCCTTATAAGAATTCCTTCTATCTAATATTAATATGTATGTAAGAGTCTAGTCCCTAAGGGTTCTCCCTACAGTTGGAAGACAGAACTGTACATGTAACCTTGTATACAGTCTGCTGGATGATTTTTATGCGATTTTTCCATTTCTTGGCCAACTTGTATCAGCCCGTGACAATGATCATCGATTGTAATATTTGGCCTGTAATTCTTTTTTTACATTTTCTCGAACCTCTTAGATGAGGTCTTGCTACTGCTGGATTACTCGGTAGGCATTGTGGTCTGGTGTCGGTGCTTGACTGAGGCCTCTCTCAAGTGGACCCATAAGATTTCTGCCAAGTGCCACCTCTGCAGGAGTAAAACCTGGACTATCCTGCCAGGCTGTATTGATGGCAAAATAAAAGTCTGGCAACCACTGATCCCACATACCTTGATTGTCTCGTGCAAAAGATGACCTCATGGTTTTGATTAGAATTACATCTACTACTCAACGCTGCCACCTGCATGAAAGCTATGTGGAATCCATTTGAACTGCCCAGTTGCACACTCATATAAAATAAGACTGACTGCTATTTAACAATTACCTTCGGAACAACTGAACCAACTGATTACAAACTTAACAATTAACTGATGAAGTTCAAAGTTCCAAAACATTAACCTTAATCTTGGAGTATCTGCAGAACTTTGGCTTGTTAATGTTTTAACATCACGGCTTTTTTTAAATTAAGGACTATAAGTGCTGAATAACTACCAACATCAACAAACCTATAGAACATTCAGATACAGTTCAATCAGTTTCCTCTGTATTAGCCATATGAACTACTTTCTGAAATGATAACGCCATGCTACCTGTGGCCCACAGGTTGAGAACAGCTGTTCTAAGCTATAGCAGTGTCAATAAATGATGAATCATTAACGTGGGGCAAACATTTCTTGCTCTTTCACATACTGCTGAATGAACTCCTGACATATTTATAACCATATGCATAGAAAGACAGCTAAAAGACCAGTCAACGTTTCTGGAGGGACGACATCTCTGCTCGAAGGCAGCATTCAGGTAATGATTTTATTTGGGCTTGTGCTCGTGTGCTTTGAACTGAATTAATTATCTGTTTGGGGGAGCTGGCTCAGTGGGTGGGTTCCGTCATTATAGTGAAGATTTGATCCATTACAAAATGGCCCTTTAGTCTAAGTTGACTAAATTCAAACTGTTGCTTATATATTACATTCTTTGCCATCGGGTTTAATCTCATGTTTAGTTACTGGTTTAATGGTCATTCACCACCAGGAACTGGCTGGCAATAGCCACGTTTACATGCAGCCTGATAATCCGTTATTAATCCGACTAATAGCTCAATCGGAATAGAACACGTCCATGTAAACACATCAATCGAAACAGACTAGTCCTGAGACTGTCTGTTAGACTGACTGTTAGACTAGACTGAGGCCATTCGGAATACGATTTCTATCCGATTGAACGAGGTGGGTAAACCTCGAAATAATCCGCTAAATCGAAGAATAATATCCGTGTAAACGCCTGAATCCGATTACACTCCAATCGGATGGTGGAAGAACGTTCTGCGCATGCGCGGCGCGTCATAGAGAAAGGCTTATAACGTTTAACATGGCGGAGCAGAAACTGCAGACGAGGTTTATACACTGAGCTTTAAAAGACGGCGGTGGGACGGACGTCCAGCTTCTGTGTCTCAGAGCACGACGTCTTCCTTTATAAGTACAGGTGAATGACGTTTCTCTGAGTCTGACGTCAGTTTAAAGCAATTAAAAACACAAGCGCGCCAACTGGAAACTCATCTTCCTCTGACTGGACCTCACGTGATGTTCACTGTCATGGTAACGTTCACTCTAAGCGCTGCTCTACGCATGCGCATAATTCTGCATCGGATTACTTGTAGTGAGCATGTAAACGAAGATTTTCATCAGATTGTTGAGCAGAGTGAGAATAAACACCTCAGTCTGAGTCTGTAATCCGGTTATATTCAATCGGATTGGCAAAAATCGTTGCATGTAAACATTGTTAGTTCTTTCATTCATATCAGCTGTCATTTACTTTTAGCTGATATACTTTTCTCATCTGTTTTCATGCTTCATGTTGTTGCACCATATTTTGAGGTTTCTTATAATTTAAAGCCGTTTTCACATGTTTTTATTGTATTGTCCATATATTGTTGTGTGTGTGTGTGTGTATATATATATATATATATATATATATATATATATATATATATATTATATTGTTTGATTTGTTGTTGTCTGGCATGTACTGTTTTCTTAAAAGAAGCTAGAATCGATAACACAGCATGACAGTTTGACTGGGGATGTTCAAAGATTAAGACAGTTAATTGTAATAAATCACAATACTTTGTGTGATTTATCCCAATTCTCTTTGCTCAAATTTGAACCTATAGAAAAAAAAGTAATGCATTTTGTCACAGCTATTCGAGTATAAACAAACCTCACATGAATGTATTTCTTACTTTCAATAATTCATAATTCATTTCAGTCACATGAACATGAAAACCATGTGATTTTCAGAGTTAATGCAGTTCACCAACTTCCAGTTAGGGAATCAGTGGCATGTTCCAGCCAAAGAGTGACAATATCATATACAGTACTGTACAATAGTCAGACACCACCTTCCATTTATTTAATTTCTAGACAAAGTCTTTTTTCAAAGTATTTTTCAGGAGAGACACTATATTAACAAAAGTATTGGGGCACCCATTGCTAGGCCTTGGCCTGCACTACCAAAGATATTGTGAAAGAACAAACTAAAACTACTACTGTCACAATTGACATTAATACTTTTTCAAATTAAAACATTAACTTTAACTAGACAGCCATAGACAATATATGAATATATTCAATATATTTCATTTCAAAAGAGACCTCCATTTTAATGAATTTTGAATCATGAATCATGTTTATTGTGTGTTTCAGGTAATATCAGTTAGGGTTGTTTTAAATACGTAAGAATATCTCAATCACATTACAGGTAACTTAACTCCAATGGTCATTTCATGTTTCAGAGTTAAACAAAGCCACTTAATGGACAGAAGTTTCTTTTATGTTGTATATTTAATATTGTTTCACGTCAAACAAGTAGGTAAGCCAATTGAGATTCTACCTAAAACAGTCCACAGCATTGTTGTGTCACCTGACCTGAATAGTAAGTACTGATATTGCTGTTGTCGGAACAAAACTTTACAGGAGAAAGAAAAAACATACTGTAGTTTTAATGTAAGTCAGTGGAACCAGAAGTCTTTCCAAGTCATTTTGGGCCATTTCTTTTGGTCCATTCATCGTGGAATTTAAACACAATGTAAAGACCAACAGGTCCTTTGAAATTATGATAAAAAAACAAAAAAATGACAAAAATGGAGATACAAGGTTTTATTCCGACAGCAGCAATATGCTGAACGGCTTTATTGGGTTTCTCTTGGAGAACAGCGCTGGTGCTTGACTGTTTCTGCTATAAAATGTGAACTTGCAATACTCAACGACTTTTGTGACAAAACGGATTTAGGGTTATTTAGGATTTTAAGAATAACTCATGACAGTCAAGGTTGGTGTTTATCATTTTTTTGCAAATAACTTGTATTCCTGAACTAATTCCACTCCTTTCTTTCCTTCTGCAAGGTGCTACAATGATTAGAGGAAAAGTGTTAGCATGTGCCCTGGTCTTAGCCAGCCTTCTAGTAACCTCTGTCCAAGGTGGGAACATTCTGGTCTTCCCTGTGGATGGCAGTCACTGGATCAACATGAAATTCTTGATCGAGGCACTTTTTGCCAGAGGTCACAATATTACAGTCATACGGGCGGCCGATAGTTGGTACATTGAAAAAACTTCCCCTCTTTACACTTCCATCACTATACAAAGCACAGGGATGTTTGATGAGGTGTACATGAAGACCTATATAAACAGGCTCTTGGAGATCCTGAGACAGGGTTCCACTTTTGCTCGTCTAAAACTGGAGAAGGAGGTGTGGGACAAAGCAGTGGAAATGTTTGACAAGGAGAAAGAAATGATGATAAGTATAATTGAAGACCAGCAGTTAATACAATCCTTGAAAGACACCAAATATGATGTGTATCTTACCGATCCTGTGTTGATCAGTGGCATCCTTCTAGGTCATTATCTGAAACTGCCTCTTGTCTTCAATGTTCGTTGGACGGTCCAGAGTGAGGGTCATTACGCAATAGCTCCTTCACCAATTTCTTACATCCCATTGCCAATGTCGGAGCTATCTGACCATATGAGCTTTTTCCAGAGAGTTTATAACGTAATCTTGTACTTTGTTACAGAATTACAGATCAGCTATTTTCTTGCTCCAAATTACAATGCACTGTGTCATCGAGTTTGCGGTCCAGAAGTGAACTACTTTGAGATCGTCCAAGGAGCAGATTTATGGCTCTTCAGAGGTGACTTTGTCTTTGAATTTCCACGACCTACCATGCCAAATATTGTCTATATGGGTGGATTCCAGTGTAAACCACCAAAGCCTCTTCCAGAAGATCTTGAGGACTTTGTCCAGAGCTCTGGTGAGCATGGTATCATTGTCATGTCTATGGGCACCTTCATTGACAGTCTTCCCCACGATGCAGCCAATGCAGTCGCTGAAGCTTTCGCAGAACTTCCACAGAAAGTTATTTGGAGGTACAAAGGAGAAAAACCATCTACCCTAGGCAACAATACCTTACTGTTAGACTGGATACCTCAGAATGATCTCCTCGGTCACCCCAAGACCAGGGCTTTTGTGGCACACGGTGGAACTAATGGAGTCCAAGAGGCTATCTATCACGGTGTTCCCCTTATTGGCTTTGGTCTCATCTGGGACCAGCCTGACAATCTTTCAAAAATGAGGGCGAGGGGAGCAGCAAAGACTGTTGATTTTGCAACCATGGACAAAAACTCCTTCCTACAAACCTTAAAAGAAGTTCTTTATGATCCTTCCTACCAAGAAAACATGCAGCGACTCTCCAGGCTCCATAGAGATGCACCAATAAAGCCACTGGACAATGCTGTCTTCTGGACTGAGTTTGTGATGAGGCATGGTGGTGCACCTCATCTACGAACAGAATCCTACAAAATGCCCTGGTATGCTTACCACTCTGTGGATGTCATGCTGTTCCTGCTGGCTGTTCTTTTGTTAATTGTTTTCACGACATATGCAGTTATCAGATATTTCTGTTGTAGGTTGTGTATGAGGAGAAAAACAACCAAACGAGAATGACACAATCTAGAGAAATCTAGATCCCACCACTATACATGATATCATATAGTAACTTGTTACTACTTACTTAAGTCATTTTCACTCATGTTGCTACTTGGTACTGAGCATAGTTGACAACACAACATTTGTGGAGTATTCTTTTAACTTCTGTTATAGTCTGAGAAAAACTGATTTGATTCATGGACTGATCTATGATTACATACATTGATTGATTAGATACACTGAGGAATGATAGGATACAAATTGATTAGATGAATTCCTGTATGATTAGACACATTGATCTATGAGTAGTCACATTGATGTAAGGTTACATGTATTGCTTGATGTATGGTTAGACACACTGATGTAAGATTAGATCAGTTGATTGATGTATGATTAGATGCTTATAGATTTGCATTCTTTTTTAACTGGCTATAGCTTGAAATACAAACATGATCATGAGCATTTAATGAAATGCTAAGGTTCATCCTTTTAAAAAATGCAATAAAGAAGTCTCTGAGAGGTTGGGATATACTTATGGTAGCATACCAAGTCATACAATCACAATCAGAATGTATTGTTTATTTGTATTTATGTTAGTATTTTTAAACAAATAACTGCTTACAGTCCAGACAAATATATATATATAGGTAGCACTGTTGCCTCACAGTAAGAAGGGCCTGGGTTTGATTCCCCAACCAGGTAACTAGGGTCCTTCCTGTGTGGAGTTTGTATACTTTCTCCGTGTCTGTTGCAGTTTCCTGGGTGCTCTCGTCATTTCTTTCCACTTTCTAGACACTTGCAGTCAGGCTTATTGGAAATGCTAAATTGCCCCTAGGTGCGAGTGTGTATACCTGTGCTTCTGCCCTGTGATGCACTGGTGACCTGTCCTCTGCCCAATAAGCACTGGAATAGGCTCCAGATTGATCTAATTTCCACCATTATGTATTAGGTCAGTGGTGTACCTATGAACCTATGATGTATGTTACCCACTGATCTAATTCATAGTGTTAATAATGACATCAATTTAACATAAACACTTTAAAAATTTGGTTGGTTCCTGCTGTCAATCTCACTCTGTATATAGAATAAAAATGCACTTCAACATTATTGTGCAAAAAGCAGAGCCCACTACTTATTTAATTTCCAGTCAAAATGGCCATTGCGTACTTTTTCAGAAAATTACACCCTATGAACTACGTTTAATATCATATTTTTCACTGCCTTTATTACAGCTTCCATTCTTTCTAAGAGACTTGCTTTCAGTTATGCCAAGATGAAACCTTTAAGTACTGTATATCTGACAGCGTTGGTGGTCTATCAGGTATTTCAGGTGGTTTTTTATGGGGCCCATTATCTTTCAATCAATTTTTTGATCTCTAATGTTCAATTATTTTCCTTTGAAACCCATTTGACTGGACATGAAAAAAATGACAGGCTGGTCTCTGACTTTTTTCCACATCTTACTTAAGCGTTCCCCCTGAGTGGTTGACCTGCATCCACAAACTGTTGGAACATTGTCGGACCTTTTGCCCCTTTGTCCGCACTAACTAACCCCAGGGCAATGATGGCATCATCAAGTGTAAGGATAGGCCATGGTATCAGTGTAACATACTGCTTCAACTGGCATCTGTAAGCGTGCTAGCGGCCTGCTGGTAGAGCAGTGCAGTAGTGCCTGTGTTCAGTCTTAGAGAGTGAGGTTTTCACTGCAGAAGCCCACTCTCTCTTACATAAGCTCTATCACACTTAAGTCAGAAAGAAAAATGTAAATCCCCTGTTTGTTTGTTTTCACACCTGTTTTTTAACCTTGTTAAGAGTCTTTCCTGAAGCAATCTGTTTGTGCATGTGTATGGGTGTGCTGTTTTTTTTTTTACTGGAGACTCACGAAACAAGCTCACGCCGCTGGGGATTTTCAGAACCTCAGTTCTGAGACCTCAAAAACTTTAAAGCCCCTGTCTACTCATTTTCACCATTTTCGTCAAACTATTATCCGTAGTTTTCATGATATTTTTAAAGCGAACTGACAGTGTAAGAAGACTGTTGGACTTTTCTGTGGAGAAATTGTTGAAATTACTTTTCTCTGCAGTTTGATTTGA
This sequence comes from Pygocentrus nattereri, assembly GCF_015220715.1. Lineage (NCBI taxonomy): Eukaryota > Metazoa > Chordata > Actinopteri > Characiformes > Serrasalmidae > Pygocentrus > Pygocentrus nattereri. Next base: position 11,230,297 of record NC_051222.1, on the reverse strand, counting down.
GTTGGGTGGGACTAAATTTGGCACAGGTGACATCAGATCTGCTGTTTGTAGCATCGCTAGATGCTGCTTCCTACACGAGCAGGTGGCACATCCAGTGTCTAGGACCACTGTTCCAGGCAAACCAGATGGCACTATGGTCAGCCACAGTTCTTAAATAATCCCCCTTGGGTGAAAGGTACTGTGAAAATGTTGCAATGTTCCTTGTTCTCCCAGTAGCCAGGGAAAATCAGAAAAAACTGTCAACAGTGTCAACAAAGGTTTATCACACTGCTGGTTGTAGTGTAGCTAGATGCTGCTGGCACATCCAGTGTCTATGACCACTATTCCAGGCCAACCAGATGGCACTATGGTCAGCCACAGCTCTTAGATAAAGCCCCTTGGGTGAGAGAGGCTGTGAAAGTTAGATGCTGCTTCCTACTTGTGTAGCCACCTGCTGCAGGATTCTACTATAAGTGCTTAACCCCATTTACAAGAGCTCAATAGCTAACAGTCCACTTTAACTCCAGAAATAAAATGATATGTCCATTTAGTGTTGCATTAGCTACCACCCTAATATCAAGGCCCACGGTGTTTCTCTGCAATTTTCATAGTAGTTGATAACATCACAAACGCACTGCCATCATTTTGGCTGGTTTATTCAGTTTATTCAGCAGTGCTTTGGTGGTTTATAATGAGATAAAGCCATAAGTAAACCAGCAAAGGCAGAACAACACATTATGTTTTGGAACATTTTTTTCATTTTTAAAGTGTAATAACTGATATATTTGAGTAGATCACCTTGATTTGATTTCATTTGTTTTAGTGTTAACATATTTTAATTGGTATTTGGAATGTATGGTAATAACAAACTCACAATAAGAATTCCTGGTCATGTGATGTCATGAAGTATATGTTCCCTTTAAAGTAAAAGAGCCTTTTCCCACAATTAATTAGGAAAGCACGTTTCATATTGCTGCTTTTTCGTAAAATTGAGACAATGTAATTGTTGCCATATGGCACCATCATGCAATAGATAGTTAAATTGGCCATAATTTATTGATATGGGATTTTCACCAAATTTGTTTCGTTATAATCCTCAGACATTTCTGTATGCTGTACTTAAACATAGGATTTACACACCACGTTTTCTCAGTTTCCAACAGGTTGCTGAGTTGCAGTTGTTTTTATACTATTTACTTAATACTATAACTACATCATTAATTATGCAGTTACATAGAATTGTTTTTACATTAAATTGTCACTCTACATTGCCAGCTTGAGCTTTCAAATACTGGAGTATTCCCAAAAAGAGGCAGCCGGGCTTACTTTTGCTTTCCCCAAGGTATTCAGCTATCTGTGGTGATCAGGCAGACACCTATGAAAACTTTATGCTGGTAATCTTTTACCACAAATTCCTTCTACTTGAAAAAGTGTCCAAATGAACAAATTGTACAGATTTGCAGCATTGTTGAAGAACACGTTCATGAATTCTTTGACAAAAAATATGTTTCACTTGCAGAATTCAGCAACTGCCTACTGGCTTCTATTACAAGTGAGTTTCAAGTCAACTTCTTTTTTCGTTTTGAAGAACAGGGAAACATATCAATGCAATTGTGTGTGGTAATCGACCATACGCTGACAGATGCAGCACATAGAGATTCAATTTGAAAATGCTAAAGCATTCCTTTAAATTACAGCATCAGGATGTAGAGGAAAGTATTACATGCAGAGGCTCAATGCATGCATTAATACTGTCCCCTATGGCTGAAATGAAACTTTGAATGTACTGCTGTGTTTATATTGACCCACAGGGAAATCTAACACTATTCCCTTCAGACCAACAGCACCCACTAATTAGCATTTTGGTGGGGAAATACACTTTTGTGTGCTGAATCTGAGTGAAATTGTTTACTTCATGAGATGTGGCATGTTGGTTTATTGCCCTAAAGGAACAGTTTCCGTCTGTAGCCTGAGAACCTGTGTAAAACCCTTAAAAAAGTTTGTAACTTTGATATGTTTACTGTTTTTAATCTGGCCTAGTTTTTTTATCTAGCCTATTTACTCGTGTATAGTTAGTTCCATTTGATCTGCACTGAATAAGTTCTATTAATCCTGTATTGTATGTATTGTTCAAGTAGAGTTGATGTTTGTATTGCCTGGTGGTAAGTCGAGGCCTACTGATTTATATATAAATATAAATATAGCCATTTTATTTGATATCCAAAATGACCAGTGAACCTTCTGCAAAGGGGCTTTTAGAAATATTAAACTTAAGAAATGTATCTTAAAAATTCCTCTTCAGTAATGTGAATGACTGAAAAGTAGAGGCTTATCAGTTTACTGATTAGCCAATAAAATCAGGTGACACCAAAGTTTATCATGGTCAACAAATGCCCCACAAACAAATCCCCACAACTCTAACCCCATAAGTATATTCAATTAAAAAAATATCACTGTAAGATGTAACGGTCAATTTCCATTTTTAGCAAAAAGGATCAATCAATGCTTGTAAATAATCCAGACATTTACCATACTTTAACACTGCTGTTGTTAATTTGCAATGGACATAAGCAAAACATAAATGATCACCTTAATTTCAGACATTTGTGTTTGCTGTTTATGGCAGAATATCTCGTGAGCTAGTGAAAATGTTAAATTACAGTAAAAGACAGTATTTATAAGGAAGTAACAGCATTAAAGGAATCATAGTAAAAAAAAAACTATTAATAAGGAATTAAAAGACTGTAATTTTACAGATCTTTACCATCAATGACAAAAAACATGCCTTTTTTTTTTTAATAATGTTGATTAACAGGTCTGCTGGGCATCCCTACTGCTTTTACCATTTTTAATCTATTTATTTATTTATTTATTTATTTATTTATTTATTTATTTGTTGCAGTATATTTCAGGCTCCTTGTCACCCTGACTTTGTACATGATTACCAGACTTTTCTAGCTCCTTAAACACTCTTTTTTTATGCGTTTGATGTGTGTTAACATTGCTGAAAGTAAACAACAACAAACTTCAAAACCACAACAAACTGCGGCCTATGTCCGGAAACTAAATTACAAAAACAGGCTGTTTTTAATTCATTGATATACCCTGCCTCTTCAGCCTACAGCAGTGTAGCCCCGCCCATTCACACTGAAGTTATGAGGAGGGTTTCAGCTTGGACTGCTTTTCAAATGAGGCACAATACAGGCCAGCAGAGCTTGTTTACATACATCAGTCTTAAAGTCACAGTAACCAAAACAGACGGATTGACTCTGAGAGATAAAGAGAGGTTAAAATGTTTATATAGAAATGAATTATGACTGTTTTTGGTACATGAACCCACAGAAATGTCGTAAAGAGATTTCATTAAAATACAAGAAACATGCAGGAGACGTGGATCGAATGTGGCTGTCAGGGTTTCTCGGCTTCACTCCATCAAAGCTGCCAGTTTTTCGCTTCTTCTTTGATTCCGTTGCATACATAGACGCTACTCTGATTTTTTGACACTGTTTTTCTCCTGTCTATTTGATACTATTGCAAGTCATGTCATTTGCTAGTGGATTACAAGGTGTTATATATTGTTTGTACTTTTTTTTTCAGCATTACTTTTTACTACAACTTGTTTCTCTTTGAAACTCATGCTTTTTATATATATATAATATATATCCTGTCATTATTATTATTTATTGTCATTTTTGCTGTACGTACAAAACTCTCAGTCGGACTCGAACTATATTGCAAACTCTAATTCCCAAAATCCTTCAGTTTGAATACCTGTTTACTGGCTCTTTTCATACAAGTCTAATTATGTTCCAGCATTTTGCTACTTCTCTGAGTGAAAATAAGGTTCTATTGCACAATTTATATTTCTAAAATATGTATAAATCTATTCTTAAAATATTGAATGTTCCATAACTTTTGCATAGGACACATCTTTGTAACAGTGTTTGTGCACTAAATGTGCATTCTCACCTTCACTTACAACATTTGCACATGCCTGTTTATAAATCTTTTTCTACTATTTTTTCTTTTTTTTCACATGGAAAGAGTTTGTATTGGCTGTAGCTCTTAAGTAATAAATAATAAAATAACAGAGTTTGAATGGCTATTGATTGTGTTATATGTGTGAGAGTCACACTGACCAGCATTAACAGTCACAACACAGTCACATCTGCGTATTTACTTGCTTTCTTCTGTTCTTCATAATCCGCCCCTCATTCATTTCTTTGTATGCTTGCTGGACAATCTTGTCTAATGACCTCGTCCAGAGCTGTAATGCATACTGTTAATCAGTATGAGGGTGTCATGCTACATGATGATAGCATAATATACAGGATACACTGTACTGAGAGCAGCATAACTTCCCCTGTGATGCCACAGGCATCCGTAATCAGGAGTGTGCTAGTATAGTGATGTTCGCTGATGTAACAGACCTGGTGAGCGTGTTGAGCTTCTCAGTGATGTTAGGGTGGGTTTTAAAAGATGTGGTGGTGCTTCATGTTGCACCTCCTCTCCAAAATATACACCATCACATCCAGCACAGCCAAGAGGTGACCAGAGAGAGAGAGAGAGAGAGAGAGAGAGAGCGAGAGAGAGAGAGCGAGAGTTTATCTCTGTCAATGAAAGATGAAAGATAGCCTCTGACCATTTTAAAGGACAAACACCTGTTCCTTACAAAAGTCACTCCCTCTCTACTCTCTTTGTCATTCTCCCTCTTTTTTTCTCTTTTCCCTGTCTTTTCTCTCTCTTTGTCTGTCACTCACCCAATCTCTATCTTTTTCTCTTGTTACCTCTCTGTTTCTCTCTCTCTCTTCTGTCCTGCACTCCATCTCGCTCTCTCTCTCTCCCTCTTCTCTCTCTCTCTCTCTCTCTCTCTCTCTCTCTCTCTCTCTCTCTCTCTCTCCCCATCTCTCTTTATTCTCTTTATTACTCCCTCGCCTTCTCTTTCTTTCTCTCTATCCCCTTCTCTCTCTATATATTTCTTTATGGTGCCCTCTTTCTTTCTCTCTCTCTCTCTCTCTCTCTCTGTATTCTCTCTCTCTCACTCTTTCTCTGTCCCTCTCTCCTCCTCCTCTTTCTTATGAGTTTTTGTGAGTGTGTGTGTTTATGTGAGTGTGTTTAGAGAATATGGAAACATTCTAGATCAGATTAGTGTTTTAGTGGAGTAGAGAATGTGGCTCTTTCTCTGTCAAAGTTTATAACACACACACACACACAGGACAGAGGACAGAAATGTCCTTCATCGCTCGACACGCTTTTCAGGTGAATTGAAACTGATCCGACGGGGAGCTGCAGGCGCTGGAGTAAACAAAATAAATTGAATGTAATAACACACCCATAACAAAGTGTGTGCGGCTGTGCGTGTGTGGGTGTGTGTGTGTGTGTGTGTGTGGGTGTGTGTGTGTATGGGTGTGTGAGGTGAGGGTTGAAGTGATTTTGAAGTGAGGGTTATTACAATTAAAGTGATGATTCTCAAAGCAGGTTTAGATGATTGTTGGATATTGAAACACTGATTCTTATTTAAGCTAATAGAGAAGCCATTTATCATCTGTGCCTCTCCATAAACACATTAACAGTAAAATGGCAGCTTTCAAAGACAAAGTGGACGAAGATCAAAGGATAATTCCAGTAATTTTCCAAAATATCGGCATAATTAAATAATTGAGATGTAAACAAAGTTATTCAGAATGATTTGATGCGAAAAGCTCCATTCTCCTTCAACTCTGAATGACTTCATCTACATCTCCATGACTGAATTATGCATCATTTTGAAAAGGTTTCTAGAATCTACTTTTTAAAAAAAGAAAAGTATAAAATATCCATCCATCCATCCATCCATTTTCTAAGCCGCTTCTCCGTCAGGGTCGCGGGGGGGTGCTGGAGCCTATCCCAGTGGTCATCGGGCGGAAGGCAGGATACACCCTGGACAGGTCGCCAGTCCATCGCAGGGCAGACACACAGACACAGACAGTCACACACACACAGGGGTAATTTACCATGTCCAATCAATCTGACTGCATGTCTTTGGACTGTGGGAGGAAACCGGAGAACCCGGAGGAAACCCACGCAGACACGGGGAGAACATGCAAACTCCACACAGAGAGAACCCGGTCACCCGGCCGGGGAATCGAACCCAGGCCCTCCTTGCTGTGAGGCAACAGCGCTACCCACCACGCCACCGTGCCGTCCAGTATAAAATATATGTATAAAATATATACAATTCAAAGGAAAAAAGAAAGTAATGACAAGAAATGGCTTCTTATCCGCTTATCCTTCTGGGTCACGGGGGGAGCTGGAGCCTAGCCCTGCAGTCATTGGGTGGAAAGCAGGATGCACCCTGGACAGCTCGGCAGTTCATCGCAGTGTGAGATTTTTTGCTTTCTCTTATGGTCATTCCTACCACATCCACTACGTGGCAGTACTGTGGGAGGAGATCAATTTACAAGCCAAAAGGGGATGCATACTACCTGCACGGCAGGCTAGTGGAAGTGGTCAGCCCCCTGCCTCACTGATGAAGCTGTAACCTGTAGGCTCATACACTCAATGTAAGTTTGCTGTTGTTTAATTGTAGAACATTTAGACAATCTTTGTGTAGGTTCTATTCATGTGAACCTCTGTGCTGTTTTCTTTTGCAAAGGTTCTTTTCCTTCTTGTTTGTTTTTGTTTTGTTTCCTTCTCTCACTGCTCACCTTTCCATCAATTGGTATTCATCGAATGGACCCTGGGGATAAGCTCAACAAAGTCTTGGGCTGGAGATTAGGGAATCAGCCTTGCAACCGGAAGGTCGCTGGTTTGATCCCCTGAGCCGAAACTACTTGACTGAGGTGCCCCTGAGCAAGACACCTAACCCCCAACTGCTCTCCGGGGACTGCGGATAGGGCTGCCCATCGCTCCAGGCAAGTTGCTCACTGCCCCCTAGTGTGTGTGTTCACTAGTATGTAAGTGGTGTTTCACTGCACAGATGGGTGAAATTTCCCCAGTGTGGGACTAATAAGGGTCACTTTATCTTAAAACGTACAATTTGTTTGGACAAAGCCTTCATCTCTACATTTGGCTCACACCGACTCAGAACGGGGACCAGTGCAATTCAGAATTTCTTTCAACTTCACGATTCATAGACTGGACTGGGATAAAGAATAGAATCAAAGGAGTTATCCCGGTGAGAGCTATCCAATTCTTTTCTTTTTAAGGACTCAAAGCCTGAATGAACTTGTGGAACGATATTGAGAATGAACTGGCTGAGCTGTAATTTTGTAAATACTGTGTTATTTTAAATTATTTTCATTGTTTTTTTGTTTGTTTTCATGCACTGGGTGCAGTAAACAGGTCAAAACTCTCTTAGTGGATGGTAACCCTCTTTTACTTTTAGACAAATTCTGACAATGTGTTTACAAAGCCATGACCATTACAGCAGAGCAGACATTCACACACACCTAGGGGCAGTTTAGCGTGTCCAATTAGCATGACTGCATGTCTTTGGACTGTGGGAGGAAACGGGGGGAGACCATGCAAACTCCACAAAGAGAGGACCCTGATCACCCAGACGGGGAATTGAAAGCAGTTAGTTAAGTCATAGTTAGGAATTTGTAAGGTGCAATGAGATAATTAAAGTGTGGAAACAAGTTAATGAAGATATGGTGAGGAAGCCAAGGTGTAGGAATGAAATAATTAAGTTGCAATAATACCTTGTGGTTACGTCTTAGTAAGGCATGAGAACGAGTTAGTTAAATCATGGCCACGATTTCTAAGGTGTGAGAATGAGATAATTAAATTGTGATAGATTTTGACCACAGCTTAGCACAATGTGGGAACAAGTTAGTTAAATCATGGCCTTGACCTGGTAAGGTGTAGAAACAAGATTAAGTTGCGATAATACCTTGGGAGTATGATTTAGTAATGCATGAGAATGAGTTAGCTAAGTCATGGCCACAACTTTGTAAGTTTGAGAATGAGATAATTAAGTTGTGGTAATAATTTGTAGCGGCAGCTTAGCAAGGTGTGGGAACATGTTAGCTAAATCATGACTATGACTTCTAAGGTGTGAAACAATGAATGAAACAATTAAATTGTGACCTCAGCTTAGTAAGGAGAGAACAAGTTGGTTAAGTCTTGTGCATAACTAAGTAAGGGGTGGGAACGAGTTAATTGGTGGCCATGAGTTAGCTCATTTTTTAACACCTTACTAAGTCCCGTTTCCACACCTTAGTAATGTGTAGCAGTGCATTAGTTTTATAAGGGATGTCACCAGTGAGGCTCCAGCAGTGGGACTCACTGGTGTGTGTGTGTGTGTGTGTGTGTGTGTGTGTGTGTGTGTGTGTGTGTGTGTGTGTGTGTACCTTTCGCCACTCTCTTGATCTTTTCGTTTGTTGTTCATAAACTCAAGGGGATAGAAAAAAGCTTGATGGCCCATAACATACACATATAGTGCAACACACACACACACACACACACACACACACAAACACACTCACACACGATATCCCACTGGCCTCGGCCTGCACTTCAGTTCCATTTCCATCTCATTAATTATTCAGATATGCCTCATAAATATGCAAACTCAATTCTCACTCTAACTCATTTGCTTTACGCCATCTGGCCATTAAGCGAGTTCCACAGCACAATGTAGTTAGACTGAAGCGCGCGCACACACACACACACACACACACACACACACACACAGTGTATAAGACTAAAGATTGGCATGTACTGTAACACATGACATGCTGCCTCAGATACTCGAGCACATATGGGGAATTACGCACACACATACACAAACAGATTCAGAGAGAAAAGCTTGCCAAGGTCAAGATGCCTCCTCATCTCTCCAGGGATGTCTTTTTTAGTCTTTCGCGTTCACCTTTGATTTTCTGGCTGGCATACCGAGCACGTTTCCTTTTCCAAACTTTGTCTCAGGCTGTCTTAACTGTACATTATTCTACTGTAAAATGTAGTCTTGTTATACTGAACAACATCAGCTAAGTTGAAACATCACTGATGGCAGCGCCACTGATGGTAACGCCACTGACGATAACACCATGGATGGTAACACTGCTCACGGTAGCACAGCTGACGATAACACCACGGATGGTAACACTGCTCACGGTAGCACAGCTGACGATAACACCACGGATGGTAACATCACTCACAGTAGCACCGTGAAGAAAAACACCACTGATGGTTACACCGCTAACAATAACACCACACACAGTAACACTGATGAGTCTAAAAGTCACTGTATGCAGAAAATTACAAATACTGCATTCATGTCGGTATTTCAGTTCAATTTTAAAACCACTTGATGTTTCCTGAGTTGCATCGCAGAAGCTCTCAGTACTTTAGAGAGTTTTTCATTGTGTCCACTCACTGTCCACTCTTTTAAACACTCCTACCTTGTTGGTACACCTTGTAGATGTAAAGTCAGAGACAGTAGCTTATATGTTGCTGCACAGTTTGTGCTGGTCACCCTCTAATCCTTCATTAGTGCCTACAAGATGCGGTTGGCTGGATATTTTTGGTTCTCAGTCCAGCAGTGACACTGAGGTGTTTAAAAACTCCAGCAGGGCTTCAGTGTCTGATCCACTCAGACCAGCACAACACACTTTAGTGTCACTGCAGTGCTGAGAATGATGCACCATCCAAATAGTACCTGCTTTGTGGTGGTCCTGTGGGGCAAAACAGGGTGAAAGGTATACACAGGCTAGCAAACTATACAGAGAAACAGATGGACTATTTGCACCTATATGGTAAATGGAGCTGATAAAATGGACAGTGATTGTAGAAACAAGGAGGTTGTTTTAATAAAGTGGACAGTCAGTGCATTTTCACCATGACCACTCCAAACAGCCACGACCTGTCATGTTTCCTGATTACCACATCAGCAAAAAGAGGGGATTAAAGATGCACAAGCTCCCTGAGCCTCTCCAAAGCCTGCCGTTCAACACAGTGTCTGACACGACCTCCGTCCACCTCAACACCTGTCCCTGCATCTGCCCACAATGTCACTCTCTCACTCTCTATCTCTGCTGTATCCTCTCCTGAACCGTGCTCGCTCCCAAATCAATCACGGCCCTACATAATCCATCCATTCTTTATGCTTTACAAGAAAAACACACACAGGCTGCACTCATCATGCATCTGTTTCTTCCGCACAGAGTGGAAGGCGCTTCATCAGAGGAAGAGGAACGGCAGAAGGTTAAAAAATGATAGCAGTCTGATAAAAGCTTGTTTAATTACGCTCTAATTATGAACAGCCCAGCACGTTTGCATATAGATTCATGTTTGCCCACACAGAGAACATCTATTAAAAGCATGTTTAGCAGAATTATCACTGATTCTCAACTGGCGTGTGTGGATGTGTGTATATGTCTGGCCGCCTCTGGTCAAATGATCTGTTTTTGTTGACTTTCAAAGTGAAAATAATTACGAAGAACATACTTCTGCACATTTTTATCCATAATTGCTGTGTACTTGCTGAATGTAGCATAAAACAGAATGAGACAGAAAACGTGGCCTGTGCTGAAGTTTTGGCCCATTTTGTATTCTTTTTTTCCCTATATGTCCTATATATACACAGAAAATGCCATATTTAAAGGAGAATTCCACCAATCAATATTTCTGTGAAATGCAATCTTTAAGATGTAAATAAGTGTGGTTTGATGTGAAATGCCAGAACACAGCGGTAACAGCACTACTCAATGTCTCTCCTTACCGCTAATGTGCTACACTGCATTTGGCTGCAGAAGTGTTTAATGTGGCTATTACTAATAAAACATTATCCCCTTAAAATCCCAGCATTATTACTTACTAAGGCTTAACAGTCAGTAACTACAGGGATTTCAACGCAAACTCCACGAGCTATTCCTAGGTTATAGAAGTATGTAATAAAACTGGGCCCAATGGTGAGCCCTGGCCGTTTATGAGGTTAAATTATTTGCTGAACATCAGTGTATTTGTATTGTTCTTTAACACCATTTTTATTCATTTGCATAGGGCAATAACCTTAATCGTGCTAAAACCACTGTAATGTGTGGCCTCCCATGCTTTAACAGTGTGCTTCTATATACAGCAAAAAAGTCTGAAATCCTTCCAAACACATCACCTTCCTCTTCATCCTCTTCATATACCCCAACATTTGCAGTTTTAATCACCTATCCTTTGTTGCGTCACTCACTACAGAGTTCCAAACTGCAACAAGCAGCAACATCAGTACACAAATTGTGTTGCAATCTTCATGAAATGAGTTCATGAGGCCTATTTAAATACAACCAATTGTCTAAGAATTAGTCATTCAATAACCTGGATGTCTTATTCTAAACAATTTTCAAAATGCACCATTCACATACCAGCCCAAACAGTCCATATTTGGAAACTAAGCTACAGATTCAATTTGTGATGCCATAAAAACCAACATATCGCTGCTGTCGGAAGAAAACCTTGTATCTCCATTTTTGTCATTTTTCAGTTTTTGACATAATTTCAAAGGACCTGTTGCTCTTTACATTGTGTGTAAATTTCATGATGAATGGAGCAAAAGAAATGGCCTAAAATTGCTTAGAAATATGTCTGGTTCCATTGACTTGCATTAAAACTACCGTATGTTTTTTCTTTCTCCTGTAAAGTTCCAATTTTGGAGATACAAGGTTTTCTTCCGACAACGGCGATATGTACATTTATCTGCCTATTCAGCCCATGCAATCTAATTCAAGTGAAATCATCAGTGAAATTTCTGCCCTGCTAGATCTGCGCCAATCAACCACAGGTGCTATTATTGTGAAATGGAAGCATCTCAGATCAGCAACACCTTAGCCACGAAGCGGTGGACTATGCAAACTCAGAGAGTGTGGCCGACCAGTGCCGAAGCGCATAACATGAAAAGATCCTGCAGCTTTATGTCCATATATGGAAACTAAGCCACAGATTCATCTCCTGATAGAAAGCCATGAAAGCCAACATATGTACATCTAACTGCCCATTCAACCTATTCAAATGAAGTTATGTGGAGTGTTTCAGCCTAGCCTGCCTTTTGAGTGCGGCCAATCAGAACAGAGCTCATATATGTATCAGTCTTAAAGACAAGCTAGCAAAACCTGTTTAATTCTATGCGTTGAAGAGAGGCCAATTACAAATGTCTTACAACTGCTTCTGGTACATATCTCTCAAATGGCCATTAAGAGCATCCTCCAGTGTCTTTAATCAAATATCTATATTCTTTATGTGCAATACAGTAAAATCGCACATACAGAGTTTCATAGTCCTTCAGAATGTTCTTGTTCTGAACCTGTCCTGCCCCTTACTATGCCTTATTATCACTAACCTTGACTAGTTTATTGAGTTAAAACCAGCTAGGTTTTGTCTTCAAATGTGCAGGAGGTGGCCTAGTTTATTCTCGATGACTCCTGAGCTTCATTCAGCTGACTTATCTAGATTTAAGCACCCTTGACTTGAAGCACACTTGAATGTCAGAGCACATAATTCTAAATAACACCACGTTATTCTCTGTGCTCATCTTTTGCTGCTATTTTAATGCGGAACAGCTTTATCTTCTTCTGTTCACCTTTGCTCACAACCGTTCTCCCCTTACTTTGCACTCATTTCTCGAGTTAGCTTTCCCCTCGCCAGCTGCCAGAGATCAGGCTGAAAAAGAAAAGAACCCTTCCCCTGTGAGGAAGCACATGCCTCACCAGATTTCGGGCTATAGTGTCGCTGAGCCCTGCCAGCAAGCAGCTTTCATGGAATAATCGAATCAATGACAAAGTCAAACAACGGAGTGAAGAGAGCTGAAGCACTAAGTCAACCAACGGTCATGTCACAATTATAGGGGACTAATTCTTGTTTGGTCTGACCGGGACATCTCCCATCAATGTCGTCCCTTTAGTCCGAGCAGCTTTAGCATGGGTTGTACTTGAGGAGAGCTGAGCAGGTGAGGTGAAATGAATGGTGCACAGCTTGCGGAGCTTTGGGTTAAATCATAGATAAAAATGTACCAAAGTCTTATTTAGTAACATGGTAATGCGGCCAACAAGGAGGGGATTTCACCTGTCGATTAGCATCACACATATGACATCATGCTAACTGGTGGCCGCTAGCCTCCGCTCATTGCTAGCCACATTAGCATGCTTGCCATGCTATTCCCCCATGAGACAGACATATGCTAATGTTTGTGGCCCCCTGGTCAAATGGCGCCCTCTGACTGAATTTATTTCCATATTGGAGATTGGAAATGCAGCCTGTGCAAAAGTTGTGGCGTATTTAACGTGGTATGTTTTAATCTTCTCTGATATTTTAATCTCAGTGAATAAATAGAAATTACACACTAAAATTTGCCATATTTTGACCATATTTTGTTCTCCATAAAGATTACTTTAACTTAGCTTCACTTAAAACCCCAATTCCAGTGAAGTTGGGACATTGTGTAAAACATAAATTAAAACAGAATACGATGATTTGCAAATCCTTTTCAACCTATATTCAATTGAATACACTACAAAGACAAGATATTTATGTTCAAACAGATAAACTTTATTGTTTTTGCAAATATTCACTCATTTTGAATTTGATGCCTGCAACATGTTTCGAAGAAGTTGGGACAGGGGCAACAAAAGACTGGGAAAGTTGAGGAATGCTCAGAAAACACCTGGTTGGAACATTCCACAGGTGAACAGGTTAATTGGAAACAGGTGAGCGTCATGACTGGGTATAAAGGGAGCATCCCTGAAAGGCTCAGTCGTTCACAAGCAAGGATGCGGCGAGGTTCACCACTTTGTGAACAACTGTGTGAGCAAATAGTCCAACAGTTTAAGAACGTTTCTCAATGTGAGAAATACCAGAATTCAGATGGTTTCATCTGGGGGAAGAGCTTTTTCTTATAAAGCCCCCAAACTCTGGAATGATCTTCCAGAAACTGTTCGGGACTCAGACACAGTCTCAATCTTTAAGACTAGGCTGAAAACTCACTTGTTCGGTTTAGCTTTTGGTAGCTAATGTTCCCCCTTAGATAAAGGCAGCAGATCCAGGGGTCCATAAACACAGGGAATTATAGTAAACTGAGACGCTGGTGCTGTCGTCCCGCTGCTCACACGCGGTCACTCAAGTTTGTGGACGGTGGCGCGGAGGGATGCCAAACTGTTTCAGAGTGCTGCCGTGTCTGTGTGTCCTGCTGGTTCTCTCCTGTTAGTTAAGCTGTCATAGTCAGATCTGCCGGAGTCGTTAGCCACACTCTGTAAATGTTTACATCCCCCGTTTATGTACAAACAGACAGAATAAAACTAATTCCATCTCTCTGCTTTCTTTCCGAGTATACAATTACCCATATGTCCGGCTGGACACTGAAGGACGACCGACTGCCGAGCCCTCCTCCTACCCACTTCACTGAATGTTGATGTTGAGATTATATATATATATATAATCTCAACATCAACATTCAGTGATACATGAAAAACATCGGACATTAGCATTGGTCCAGAATGCCCATGTCGGTGCGGCTCTGGCTTTGATATATTTCATTCACATTGAAATGATGCACACATTTAAACCATGCAAATTCAATATATTCCATTTTTCAGTGCACATACAGACACAAAGGAGTCTGAACAGGAGATGTGTGTGAGACCCAGGTTTTCACACCTAACGCTGTTTCCGCAGCAGCATTATTTGGAACTGCCAGCCGCCCCCTTTTTCATTCTACTCCATCTTTTCCTCAAAAATACTACCTCAAGCAAGGAAGAGCCCATTCACACCCCTGCTCCACGCGAAGGAAAGATTGACTGGTTTCCCCTCTATTTCTCTTCCTCTCTGTATTTCTCTCTCTCTCTGTGAAAGAGGACACCTTGCAGGAATAAAACCCACCTCAGAGAGTTCTCAGTCTCTGGAGGATTCTGGGTTATGGCACAGTGCAGCAGGCAGAAACTGAAAGTGCAGCCTACAGCTATTCGGAATGCAACGTTGGTCTGGTGATGCTCATGCTAGCCCAGCACCCTTCAGCTAGTGCCTGGGTGTTATAGCAAAGAATTGAGGTCACCAGTTTCAAAGAAATGATTAAGAGAGAGAAATAATGATGGTTCTTATAGACGGATGGATAGATGGATGAATGGATGGCTGGATGAATGGATGGATAGATTCCATAGTGCAGTGTTGCACCCGTCAGCCTCTTTGATTTGAAAGTATGGTTTTCTTGTTTTCATCCATTCTATCACTACATTACCCAGCATGCAACAAACCTTTGGAATCCCTACAGTGCTCAACAAATCCTCATAGCTACTGATCTATTAATAAATATGTCTGTGGTGTTAACTTTCATTAGTGAAAGTTGAAACATATGAGTCTTTCAAAATTTGCATCCACCTTCATATCTCCCTCATTTCAGCTCAACTTTTAGCTACTGTTAACTCTAGTGTTAGCTCTAGGGTAAGCTTTAGTGACAGCAGCTCTAGTGTTATCTCTAGTGCTGGTTTTAGCATTAGCTTGTGACACTGCCACATGAGAAGTCAATTTAATTTTGTTGCACATATCATAAGAAAATGGTTTAAATTAAAAGCCTTGCAAGGTTAAACTTTCTTTGGGTGTGTTAACAGTATTTTGTGAAAGCAGACCACGCCTGGGTAAGTGAGATGAAGAGTGGAGGGGAACTCTGAGGACTTTTGGGCTAGAGTTCGTCACGAGCAGGAGGAGTTAAGAACTGGTATTTATAGGACGCTAGAATTAAGTAGGAGGAGTTTAGGCGTGGTCTTTCCTCAAACTTCAGTTATGTCATAACTTCATTAAATGAAAGGGTTTTTTTAGAATTCTCTATTAGCCATTTGTTATATAGGGGACCAAATTGAAACGGAACTAAAAGAGCTATATATCGGCTCTTTACAAGCTCTGCTGTCTGATCTTTGATAACCCGATGCATTGAAGTAGACATTTGCTTTAATATTCTGACACAGTCTGTTAGGTTTTGTAGTAAAAGAGCATTGTATGTAGCAAATTTGCAAGCCAAGAAAAAGTTTTTTAATTTGTTTTTGGCGTCCATGGAGGAGGTGACTGGGACAGGTGACTGGCACCAGGAAGAGGGAGGAGAGAAAAAGTTTGGCCATGTGGATGTGAAGGGGGTGATGTGTTTGGGGTAGAAGGAGCATTACATCCCAAAGCCTACCACTCTACATGGGAACGTATGAGCTTGGCCGAGGATTCATCCAGAGGAGCAAGACAAGGGCGTGGAGGAACTAGAAGGTGGATTTCCTCTGTCTTGGAAATGATTTGATGTCAGGCCTGCACCGCCAGAGAGATCTTTCCTGGATCTTTTTTCAGTTTTCATTGCTAAGGACTTGTGGGATTTTTCATTTTTGTGGGCTTTGGGTTTGGACTTTGAGGACTTTGAGATTTTCATGGACACCGGTTACATATTGTGTATATAAGGGTTGTATATGTGCTTGTGTTTGTCCTAATATTGTAAATAACTGATTTTTTTTTTTTTACTTCAAAAGGATTTATTTTTGTCTCTCCTGTTTGGGCTTAATTGCAAACTCTTCTACTCTTATACTTGGAGTTATACATGGAATTTTCTTGGTTGGGATTTACAAGGATTACCTGTTACAAGGTCATGTCAGCTCTAATGTTAACTGGCATTAGCGTTAGCTCATGTCAGCTCTGGTGTTAGCTCGTGTGTGGAACACATGAAGATTGAGCCTTGTCCGGACTCATCTTCCCAGGACACTGGGAAAATCCACAGACAAAACACACTCACAGAGGACATTGTTTTGCCTTACAACGCCCATTGATAACACAATGAGCTTTCAGTTTGACAGAGAAAGAGTGGCAGGAACGGACAGGAAAAAATTTTCCCTTTTGCATTAATGCCTGTTTCTGTATGTCCTTTATAATGAGCTAAGGCCACAAGACTAATCTTCAGATTGATCAGCATATTTACCTTCCTATACGGTCAGTTAAATGTCATTTGGGTTCCAGCTACAAGCAATAACTTGCTTAAATGCACAGTGAAACTGCTTGCTAGAAAGACCAGTGTACATCAGCATAGCCTTTCACCAGTAAAACTTGCATATGTGGTGTTTTTGATGTTGCTATGCTAGTCAGCAGCAAAACTAGCATATGTGATTTGCATGCTAGCCAACTAGCATGACCATGTTGGGTGACCAGCTATACCAGCCCCACGACAGCACCAGACCAGCATAAACCTGCTATTTTTCAACAGGGTTAGCCAACAAGTAATGCAAGCAGCTATTAAATCAGCTTCATACAAAGTGTGTCGCTAAATCAAGTAATCTCAAGTAGCTTGTTTGTGTGATTTGAAATAATGTTGTCTGTAAAATGGACAAAAGATGTTGCGTAGTTAACCAAAAAAGTGTAGCAGACATCTTAAAAACAGATTCTTGTCACTACTTTTGTCCATTTGTATGTCATAGTGTCAGAAATGAGGTAATCAAGTCTATATGAGATTATTTTGGATTAGCACATTGGGGAATTAGCATTTTGGGGAATTAGCACTTTGGGGTACAGGCAGGGAGGGCCAATTTGACAAATGGGGGGACCAACAAATAGCAATATAAATGTAAAACTAGGTAAACAAATTATGGCAATAAGACGTATGATATTGTCAATGCTTTTGTCTTTAGTAAACCCAAAACAAGCTATAATGTAATACATTGGCCACTATAGACTCATAAGAATAAAGGACAACGATTTTTGTGACAGTGTTGAAAACCATCAGATTTGTAAGCAAGGCAAGTTAATGTTTTCTTCTTGACTATATAGAAAAAAATACAAATACCTGGCAGCTCTTTCACGATTCAAAGTTTTAGGGTGTAGTTCAGATGACAGACTTTTTCAATGGTGAGCACATTTCTTAGCATAGACAGAGAACAATTAGGTAACATTGATTTAAATGGGCGGTAGTACCAGAGACTTTGTTAGGCAACACTGTGCATAGAGTGTGTATCCACTTCTCCAGCCAGCCAATTCTCAAAAATATGTTGGCAGAAATGTAAGCTATGTACTTTTTTCAACAACTGCCCTGTAACCAGCCACAGGGATTTCGCATCATTTCAGAAAGTGGCCATGACTTCGATCCCTGGCAATGCTACAGACATCTGAGGCCTGGAGTCCAAGAGAGCACAGTTGGCCTTGTTCTGTCTGGGTGGGGGGAATGGTGAGTTCTAACAAGTGGGTGGAATTGGATATGACTAAATTGGGTAGAAAACTAGGAAAAATCAGAAAAGAGTGGGCATGCCATGTCTTCCCACCACCCCCCCACCTCACTTCCACTCTCAGCACTCAGCAAAAGCCAGTTTTCACTCCATTTGCTTGTGTTTGCCCTCGTGTGCACGAGCACATGCGTGCAATGCACACATGCATCCATTGAACTTTCATTAGTACATCTTGAAAGTACTCTGGAAGCTTTTAGAGGGTCATGTGAGGAACATAGCATCCGCACATCCCCAACAGAAAGAGCCTCAGAGAGAGAGTGAGGGTGCTTGTCTGGATCTATTAGTCTCATTCATGCAGACACATCAAAGACACCCGCAGCTATTTATACATCTGTTTGATACACTGCCATTTGTCTTTCTTTTCTCTAAACCTTGCTAGTTTCCAAACATTATTCTCCATAAGGGAAAAAAGGTGGCCGAAACAAACAGGGATAACATATTTTGTTTCCTGTCAATGTCAGTAAAAGCTTCTAGATTATTAGGCACATCTGAGGTCAGTCCATTTTATCAGAAACTCCTACCACGTTGTGGGTTTACAGTTACTGACGGTAGTCCTTAAGCACAATTTATCAGTCCGATCTACTCCGTCCATTAATGGGAAGGTGAACCATAGGACCAGAGCTGACCAGATATCTGAGTGGGGGACCATTCTCAGCACAGCATTGACACTGACTGGTAGTGGCATGGCAGATTGTGTGACGTGGGTACAAGTCATACTGAGTTTTTACACACATCAGTGTCACTGATGATATGGGAACAGTCTGTCTACCAAAATTTTCCAGCCAAGAACAGTCCTGTGGTTAAAAACTGACTACTATTAAACTCAAGTGAAGTCAAGTCCCGTGGTCTTTATTGTCACCCCTCAATATCACATGTCTACATAGAAACAAAATGTTGTTCTTTAGGCCTAACAGTGCAACAAACAACACCAGCAGGACATTATACAAAGGGCAGATAAACAACAGTGTAAAACAAGCACATAATGTATAATAAATACACCTGACAATATATAAGATGCTAACTAGGACAAATTAGGGTCCCACATCAGTAATAGGGTCACTAATAGAGAATAACACATTGTGCATAGAAAAACGAGCTATAGTTTCTAAATTTACATCTTCGAAGTGGACCAACAGTAGACGTTTCTAATAAAGTGGCCAGCATGTGTATTTTGATCTTTACAGCTAATTATATCTGTCAAATCTACCATCACTCTACATGGACACAAATGAGGTTTTGGACTAAAATGTACTTTTTAAAATCTATTTATGGTGATGGTACATGCAAGGAAAAATAGTACCCAAAGAACTTCAGATTTACCAGTATAACATATATGATATATATAACATCAAAACTTGTTGGATCTTATAGGTTTATTTTGTATATTATAGAACACAAACATATATATATATATATATATATATATATATATAGGCTATATATGTGCTCTGTCCTGTCTTGGTTCGTTCCACTGCAAAGAAAACCCATATTGGTGAGCTTCTCTACCAGTTCATATCAAACCACTCCGAATGACTTATTTCTATCTAAACAACTGAATTATGCAGAAATGAAAAAAAAAATTGTGAGAGCTCGCAATTCTGATTTTGTCAGTGTGGTGATAAATCAAGGAAGTGTTAAGTGTTTAAAATATGGATGGAGCATCCAAGTTGGACCTACCAGTTAGCTAAATCTCTGACAATGTAGCCCCAGTTAGCTGCTTTCTTGTATCACCATCAAACCCCCAGCATGCCTATGGAATCAGTCGTCCTATTGGGGAAAGAAGAGAGCAAGTCAGTCATTTTCTCATAGCACAGTGAAATGAAGCTAATCTACCGCATGATAGAATGTAAGTGAAATTGGACTAATACCACTGGAAAATGCTGGATATCAGAAAACAAATCTGATTCTGTAACATCACAGATCTGATATCTGATAGCATAAAGTAAATTGGGTCACATGAAAAGAAAACAGAAACGCTTACCTTAATATAGAAAGAAGGATTATCTAGCGAAGAATTATACTACAATTCATAAAGTTCTACCAAAATTTGTTTATTTATACAGGCTATTTTGCTCATTTTCACCCCATTGATATCAGGTGATACTCAAGGTTTCATCATATAAAAATAACTGGTATTATGCCATCAGTATCACTTACTGTATCAGAAAAAAGTAGAAACATTTCATCAGTATTGGTAATATTGTTTTTTTTATATCAGTATCGTATGAGAAGAAAAGGCGGAGTTATGCCATCAGTATTATGCATTTCAGAAAAGAAAAAGTAGTATTGCCACATTTCCCAGATCTCAGACGAACTCTAACTAATCTTTCGCACTCCAACTTCCAAGATGCATCAGTCAACCAATCATCCACCTGTCATCAGAACTCTGGAGTTCGAATTGTTGCCACCTGCTTCCTCTTGTGTGTATACCTGTCTGTCTGTTGTCTCTGTTTTGCCAGGGTGTACTGCACCATTCTCAGTTGTTTGTTATCCTGTTATGACCTTGTTTTGCCTATCATTGTTGTATCTTGGATTTCTCTGTTTGGCTAAGGTTACTGATTTGTTTGCTCTTTGGTTTGCTCGCTTGTTTGATCCCATGCATCATATTTTGCTCGCAAGCTGGCACGTTTTCCAGCAAGATGGTGCACCACCACATTTTATGTGGTTTTATTTGGGTGTATCCATATAAATGGCCCACCCTGTAGTATTGTTCTGTTGGTATTGTATTGGAAAAGAAAATATAGTATTTTTCTGCCGGTATCATATCGAAATGAAAATACAGTATTGGTCTTTCGGTATCATATGGGAAAAGAAAATGTAGTATTGTTCTGTTGGCATTGTATCAGAAAAGAATATACAGTACTGTTCTGTCGATATGGTAACAGAAAAGAAAATACAGTATTATTCTGTCTGTACTGTATCAGAAAAGAAAATACAGTATTATTCTGTCTGTACTGTATCATAAAAGAAAATACAGTATTATTCTGTCTGTACTGTATCGGAAAAGAAAATACAGTATTATTCTGTCTGTATTGTATCGGAAAGAAAATGTAAAAAAGAAAGTAAAGGACCATCCAGATTGTTACCAGCATTGAAAAGCTAGGACCTGTCATGGCACGGAGAGGTATTAGTGCCTATGGCGTGGGTAACTTGCACATCTTTTTCTTTTCTGCATTGTATCAGAAAAGAAAAAATGGTGTCGTGCCATCAGTACCATATCAGAAAAGAAAATGCAGTATTGTTCCATCAGTATCAATATCAGTACTTTGTAATTGATTGTAATTGAATGATGCCTCATTCACACTTAACAAGTCTTATAAGAACATGTTGTTCATTTTCTTTTTCTCTCTCCTTTTATGACCCCCAGCTCTGCAAATCCCATCTTCTCATCTCTTCATTTCTCCATTCTCTCACTTTTTTGGTTGGAAAAAAGAGCCTCTCCCCTTGAAATGAGATCAAAGCGTTTAAGGCAAAATTATCTGCCTTAAGAATCAGATTAAGGGAGCGAAAAAAAGGAGAGAAGCCATCACCTCAAAGTAAAATCTCCCTCTGTAATCGCAAAATTCATCACTTCAAAGCAGGGCACAGCTACTGCCACCACAAGCAGAGTGCAGCTACTGTAGCAGTGTGTTTGTGTGAAGTCTTAGGCACTTTGTTTGATATATAATGATTTACAGTAGGTGTGAAGTATTTGCTTAGAAAGCAGCTAAAATGTATGTTTTAATAGAATCTTGTCCTCAAACTGAATTTCAAAAATTAGAAAAATCTTTTTATTAACCTTCTGAATTTACCTTTAACACAAACATTCGCAACAATTCATAGTGTTATTAAAAGATTCAGGCAATGTGGAGAAACCTCTGTGCATGATGGGCAGAGCCTAAAACCACAACTTAATCCCAATGACCTTTGTTCCTTTAGACAGTACTGCATTAAAAACCTGCATGCTTCTGTGTCAGAAATCACCACATGGGCTCAGGAGTACGTTGATAAACACTGTTTATCGTTACTTCCACAAATGCGAGTTCAGGCTATGCTATGCACAGTGGGAGTCCAGAAACGCTGCCATCTTCTCTGGGCTTGGGTTCATCTGAAATGAACTGATGTACAGTCAAAACGTGCATTGTGATTTGATAAGATAAAGAAATAAAGGACCATCCAGATTGTTACCAGTGTAAAGGTCAAAAGCAAGGATCTGTCAGGGTATGGGGGCGGTATTAGTACCCATGGCATTGGTAATTTTCACATCTTTGAAAGCACCATTAACACTTAAAGACATGTATTTTATTACAACAACACTTTGACACAGTTTACACTTCCAAATGATGCCACAGTTGTGTTGGTGAGTAGAAGATATTTTGTTACCATTTGGGTTGGATGGAAAGTTATACAAGTTTTGTTTTGTGGAAACAAAAAACATCTTTTACATTCTATCCATGTTGATCCACAAAAAAAAAAACTGGAGTATAACCAATAATGTATTTATTTCTGTAAATTAGTTATATAATTTAAAACTTTCAAAACAACACATGAATACACCAGTAAAAGTCAAAGCTACCATTAAAACCAATCTATGGTTTTAACGGTCTGAACACAAAGTGCATACATCTATAAAATTAAATAAAACCCTACAGCCAAAAATAGCTTCTGTGATGAGATTAAATGCAAACGTTGTCAAAACGTTGTGACAACACCTGGCTGCTCATTACCATAACACAACCTCCAGAGGAAGTATGCAAATTACATTTCATAAAGAGGAGACGGTTATAAAACCTACTGTAAGCAAAATATTGAGAGCACACACTGTATTCATTCTCCCATACACAGACTGTCGCTCGCTCTTCTCTTCCTGCCTGTGTCAAAAACAGACATTCATAACTCACTATACGTCTTTTGGTAGTGCTTACTAGCATCTTCTAAAGCTCGCTCATTAACGGCACAGTAGACGTCTGGGTCCTGTGTGTTTTGCCTTCACCTGCATGTTAGACTCATTAAAGACTATGTTCATAATGCTTATTTTGCAGAGGAAGAACCTCGTATCTCCGTTTTTAACACATTTCATGATGAATGGACCAAAAGAAATGGCCCAAAATGACTTGGAAAAAAGTCTGGTTCCATTGACTTTCATTAAAAGTAAAGTTATTTTTTTCCTTCTGTAAAATTACCAGGTTTTGTTCTGACCACAGTGATATGTTTCAATAACCATAGACATTGGAAACACTATGAAACAGAGAGTGCCAGTTGGAAAATCTGATTGGCTGGGCAATGACTGAAGGTAACACTATTTGAATAGCCCACTGTATTTGAATAGCCCGTGCTTTGTAGATGCTTATGCATATAAACAGTTATAGATTATCTATCATATCGCTGCTGTCGGAAGTGGTCTGTGGGGCCTGCAGGGATTGAGTCACCTCATTTGGATACCAAATAGGTCCCCCTCCGTTTTCTCAATGCACATTAATAAAGTCAATGAAAATGTTACAAATGTAATTCGTCTTGCTTCCTTAAAAGCTGAGCGTGATACAAATAAATGGCAAGAAAATGCAAAATATTCAGACAGAACGGGAAACATCTCTACACACTTGATTGTCTTGAATTTTGCTGCATTGTTCGCGTCACGACAAACAGGCAGAAAGTCTCCTCATAAAATGGACCCATGGTGACAGTAGATATTTTGTATTCCCCATTTTGGAAGTGAAATGAGCACAATCATCACCCCCTCATTCAGCAGCTGGAGCATTATGCATACAGCATGGATGCCTGTAACTCTGTGTGAGCTGTTTCGGAGCTGGCTACACCGCTGCTGTACAAGGAGAACTGTTTACTGCAATTACTATTAATGCTAAAAGAAATGATTAAGCACATCCTATCATATCGTAACAAGCCCCATGTTACTGTTTTGCCTTGGTCGCCGCCCCTCGTGGCTCTATTTTGACACTGCCGCAGAGGCCTACACTGCATTGAAAGTCAGCTGGAGTTTTGTTTATCTTTATGGCTTTGACATTGAGTTGCTGGGTGAGGCATCATTAGTATTGCACCCACTCGTGTGCTGATTGTAAAAGCCTGATGGATGACACATACGCTGCTGACACTATCTATTTCCAGACAACCTGATTGGTGGACCCACACACAGTACAGTAACCTACCCTGCTACATGACCGTAACGCCTTTAATCCTCTTTACGACTGCCCCGTACATATTCTCTTTGAAAACGTTCTGTTGTGTTTGTCGTTTGGGAAAGATGAGATCTACTGTCACTGGCCACTTCATTAGAAACCCCTACCTTGTAGACCCACCTCTCTGGCGTTCCGGTACAGACTGTAGCCTGTCTGTTGATGAAAAAACTACTGGAATCTTGCACTTATCCACTGTATGTCATACATACAGGAGATATGCTATAAAAAATGGTGTAGTCTGGAAGATACAGGTCTTAAAATGACAGCATATGGGGATGTGACATTTGTCCCATAGCTACTGTATTTTTACCATTTTATATACACTTTTTCCCTAATATTGTAATTTCTGAAAGCTGTTGTTGGGTTTATTTGTAAAAACATGATGTAATAAAGCCAAGATTTGGAACAAGAATTTTGACTCATGGAATATATTACATTATCAGATCTGCTTTATCAATATTGTGGCCACTTAAATGGCCAGGGCCCACTGGCAGGCTCTGCTGACAGGCCTAATTTGCATTGGAGTCCCTGTAGTCACTGAATAATAAGCCTTAGTATATAATAAGCCTGGGATTTGAATGGGTTAACCTAATCAATAATAAGTGCATACTGATCTGCACTGTGCTCTGAATAAATGTACATGCTTGCTGTGTATCCAGCAATTAAGGAAGCCTTGTGCATGTTTTACACAGTGATAGAAAATACGCACATAGAAAGCTCTGGAAACGGATCAATTGATTTTACCTTTGCCAGTGGGGGTGTATACGCATTGTAACTCCACCTAACAGACTTAAATGAGCAGAATTCTTTCTGTTTTAGGTCTGGTGCAAGGCTGGTCGGGGTCATATGGTTCATTTGCAGTCTCTGAATGTTGTAGAATTGGGGGCAGAGCTTCACAGCATTCCTTGTATGTTAGTTGTGTAAGCTTCTACAGTTCCGGAGCTTTTTGTATTGGCTTTATTCTTCAATCAATCAATCAACCTTTATTTAAACTTGAACCAAATTGAGGGAGACCCTCATTTACAACGTAGCCATAGTCAATACAGAAATGAGAGATGAAGAAATTGGATTAGAAAAAACAGTAAATCACAGGCTAAAGAAGTAATAATAATCATAGTAGTAAATTTAATGTTAAAAAAGTAAAAATAAATCGATAGACCATAAGATTACAACAATATAGAAGCAACAAAGTAAAAACTATATAATTATTTTAAAATACCAAATAATGAAATAAATAAAAAAAAGATGTAAAACAATAAAAAACAGCGATGAAAAATGAAAAAGAATAATAATTGCAAAACAATAGTTAAAACATATAAAAATCATATTAAAAGTGACTAAAATCAACTAAAACAGGAGGTGGTTAGAGACACCAATGAGTCAAATTTCCTGTAGTGAATTCCAGGTCAGTGGTGCACTGGAGCTCTTGCCCCATATCATCACAGTTGCAAAAAGAAAAAGTGGATTTAAATTTTTTTTAAATTAAAAGTAATCACTTTTCCACACAATTTGAGCTCAGCTGCTGTCTGTATAAGGTAAGTGGACAGTGAGTGGAAGGTAGGGGGTTTCTAATAAAGCGGGAGCTCAGAAAATGGACCTCTACTTGTTAGAACAACAAATCAAACTGATTATATTTCTGCAAAATTCAGTGATAGAGATGTAATCAAAGTTGTTCCGAGTGGTTTGATGTGAAACGGTTCAATGCAGTGAAACTGAGCATCTCCGGTGTCTTTACAGTGTTGGTGATGGAAAGCAGCGGTCACAATGATTCCAACACAAAAATAGATGTTTTGTTTACTACTTAATTTACACCAAAACCAAAAGTGAAGTGTCTTCAGTTTTATATGGAATGTTGATCATGATGAAATAGCGGTAAATGTGGTCTTTGGTGACTATTTTGCCTCAAAAAACAAGATCCCAATGTCTTAGTAAGTCTTAAATGGAGTATTTTGCATTAAACAACTTAAAAGCTGCCTAAACATGAGAAAAAAATGCTCGCAAACAGACGATTCCTTTTTCAAGCAACCTTAAAACGATCTATCCACAGTGATGGCTTTCATGCCTGCGTAAGGTCCTTCATCAGCTACCTGAGGAGAAGGCCTCAATATCAGTTTCCTGTAAGCAGCTCTCTGGATGAGATTCAGATTTCATTCAGGCCTCTGTGCATGCCTGTCACATTAAAGGTATGATTTGGATCCTTGGCCTTCTCTCTTTCTTCCTTCTCAAATCAGTAAACCCGCTCCCAGGGGTTTGGCATAAATGCTAGCGTGCTCTTTCTCTGAAGTTTTCCGATGCGCTTTGTTTCCATGGCAACCCCAGCCCTTGTTCCCCTGCAGTCGTCTACTTGGGGTTTTTATGTGTTTAATTATGAATGAAGGGGGCTGATAATGAGCGAGAGAGGGGGGGGGGGGGTGCAGAGAGAGAGAGATTCACATCTTTCGCTTCTCCACACTAAACAACTGAGAGTTAACATCTCAGTGAAAGTGTCTTCCTACGGAATCAGCACAACTTTGGCACACGCACTCGTTCACACAGAAACAAAAGTAGCCCAGATTCAGTGCACATGTCCAACGCTTGGACGAGCTGCTTTGCTGGAGAACAGATCCAAATAAGAGCTCTCTCGATGGACTGTGTTCATCAAACTTGCACCGAATCCGATCATAAAACGACTTTTGTTATTCATCCATTTTCCATTTCTTTGACCTTTTTAATACCTTCAAACCATCTTCAATTGTTACTGCAGTACACAATATAACCGAGGGGGTGTTGTAAGTGATGTAAAAGCATTTTTGACACTTTTTTGCCATCTCTTCTTGCGTCAGTTTCAGATATATACCAAACATGAAGCCTATAGTTTACATGGTTACCAAATAAATGGACATAGTGCTTGATTTTCAAGTCTTCATGCAATAAATGTCAATCTAACAGTTGCTTAATGTTAAAAAGTGCTCCCAAATTGGGGAAAGCTGGAGCAGGTTAGCATGAGCATTACCATGTTTAATTCTGGCTGACCAAAGCACCAACACAAGTATAGATGATAATAATTCTTAGTAAAATTGAGCAACTGGCCCTGAAGGGACAGAAGGGCAAAACTAAACCCATTCAGTGCTGTTCAGAGCTACTTAGCATTAGCTTACAGTGCCACACATGGGATGAGATCGTTCCACCATATTGGCAGGGTTGGTTCTTTGTTTACATGAGAAGGTAATGTATGTTAACCAACTCCACAGAGATGCTAAACAACATTATATGGATAAAATTAGATTTACTGACAGTGTGGATCCATACAGGTGCCCAAACCATGAGTGAGGCAATGATCTGGATGTGCTGGATGTAGACACTATGCTAGTGTGTAGCTAAGGTGCCTATTATTTTGAGTAATATGGATAAATGAATATTCCACCCAGCCACTGGCATATCTAACTCGGTTACTGGCATAGTCTACTGTAAGTAACCTTTTACCCGATACTGTTAGCCCAGCTAGTTAGCATACTAATGATGCTATTGCTGTGTCGTACTATATTATAACCAGCCAGAATCCTTAGTTGATCACATGTGGCTTGACATTGCAATAATATGAAGTCTTTTAGATGATCAGACAATGCTGAATCAGCTGTTTCATAACATTAACCTACACAACGTAGCCACAACAAGATGCCACAACGTAACATCTTCATACATTTTAGCTGGAAAACAGTGAGTTTGCAGAATTAGCTATCTGATACCAAAGTGACAAATTCACTAAATGATACTGAAAGTTTTATTCCAAGAATATACAGTAAGTTTGAGTTTGACATTTATTGGCATGTGCTATTTAACCAGGGCTGAGTTAAAATTTCCAAGGGCTACAGATCAGGTAAAATCAAGGAAAGCAGATAGATCAGAAAGACTTCAGAATCAGCCTAGACAGACTAACCCTGCCACAATGGTGGAACACACATAAGAAACTAGAGGTTCTTTAGAGATTCACCCACTGAAAGATTCTTTATGGTTCTTCTTTCCACCTTGTTAGCATTTTGAGATCATGACTTTCCATTTAGAAATGGTAGAGCTTTTGATTACTGGTTTGAGCAAAGTCAAAAACTTGTTGTTTTATGTCCCATTAAACATAAACGGTTTGTGGCTTTGGCTGAGTAAAGCATGGCAAGAATGGAATCTTACATCAACAGCCTAATTATACTGCTGAAATCACTGCCCATAAAATACGACCAGACGACGAGCTGCAAGAACATCACCGATGTTCAGAACCATATCCCACTATCTACCATTTCTAGACCAAAACTATCCACTGTCTCACCAAACTGTTGGATATTGGCTTCTACCAGAATGGCCTCAAACTTAGGATGAAAGAGAAACCAGAAGGAGATACAAAGTTGGCTTGAGTGCAGTGTGCAAAGTTGGCTCGAGAGCAAAGCGTGTGCATGCACTGCATGCATGGCGTTGGTGGAGAGCTTTGAAGTCTGCAACTGCTAAACCCAGTAATATGAAACTGGGCCATATGGAAGATGATGAAGAGGATTTAGTATATACAGTTTGCAGAGAGGAAAAACTCCAATAACTCTGCTCTCGTAACAATACCACACACACACTCAACCAAGCTACTACTCTGTTGGAGCCATTGCTGTGCTGAGAATGATCCACCAGCAGAATAATATCCACTCAGTGGTGGTCCTCTGGGGGTCTCTTTCCCTTGATGGATGGGGTAGGGGGTTGCCTATAAATTATGTAGTAACAGATGGACCAAAGCCTGTAACTGTAAATGTATACAGTGCACTTATAGGGTAGGTTTTTCTTTATAAACAGGCCACTAGACCTAGGTAGCATGTGGAATTCAATAGAACCTGAACCTAGTACTCAGGGCATTTGGTTTTGTTCACTGCTTTGAATAAGACTGAAACTTGAAATAAATTGTTTCCACTATGTTTCAAACCCATCTCCAGTTCACTGATATAAGATAATCAAGGCGATACATTGCCAAGACATTTTAACTAGATTGGCAAAGAATTCACTTCCACAAGGTTGCCAGGACATTTCAGCCTCAACGGCGGAACATTTCTACTACATCACTAGGGTTTTGTGGGCTATTTCAGCTTTATTGCCCAAAGTTCAGCCAGAACATTTAGACTCCATTGGCCGTACATTTTCATAATGTTTCCATTGTACTGGCTAGTTGCTGTGATATTTCAACTACCTTGGTAATGCGCTGTCTGCCACTGATTACCAGAGCAATGCAAAAATGTCAAATGTTCTTTTTACAATACCATACACTGCAGGCTTGTGCACAGACACTCTGGAGGGCAGAGGCTCATGAGGAAAAAGATCAGCATGAATGATAATTCATTTAATTTCATTTAATGTACAACATATTGCAAACACTGTTATCATAGAAGGATGTGATGATGAGTCGCAGACGAACGCAGATAGGAAATAAGCATGATTTAATGAAACGGCAAAAAACACCAATCGACAAAAGGGCAAAACAGAATCGTCGTCACAGTCAAAAAGGGTCAAAAAGGCACAGATCCAAAAGGCAGAGGCAGAGGTGTCAAAAAGGGGGCAAGGCAAAAGATGAAAGTCGGCAAACAAACACAAAGGCCAAAACACATGAAAACAAATGCCACAAAGAGAACCCCTCGGTCAGATTCAGCGGAACAATACTTCGCATTGTAGATGGTAAAAGTCTGGGCTTAAATAGTCCAACCTAAGAGTCCTATGACATCTATCGCAGGTGTGCGTATTTAGTAATCAGGAGACTGAGATCTCTGACAGGAGCGGGGTGAGGAGTAGGAAGTCACGTGAGACTCCAGAGGGTTCTGGGATGTGGAGTCCGTATCTTGCATGGCTGGATCCGAGCATGTGACAAAGGAAAGCAAATGTAGGATTAAGAGTGGTGATGCTCCAGAGCGAGGATTTTTTTGGTTGGTTTTATTTATGCAAGTTATTGAGGAAAATACACTTCAGTTGTTGATAGTCTCGTGCTCTCTACAAGAGATTGGTTGGTCATCAAAGGCAAACTGAAATCATTCCACAAAGCTGACATTTTCACTGTTTATCCACTGCAGCTCAAAGTGTTTGAACACTTCTGTATTAACCAGAGCAGGGCTTGGAGTTATTCCCAAAAAGAAGCAATGCCATGACTCCAAGCATTTGAGAATCAAGACTTAACTCCAAAGCTTGTACTCGATTCCACAGTGAGGTTCAAGTTTGCCCACACCAACACACATGAGGAGTGAGATCTTCAGCTAACAGTGTTTGTACAGTGATTCGTATCAACATTGTTCAGCTTTAACAGACAACTACTGTCATGCTTTCTGAAACTGTCCCCTGACCCAGAGGTTTTGGTCATGGACAGGCTATCAGAGATTTAGGGCCTTGTCATCCCTTTATGTCCCATTTTAGCACTACTTAATGACCTTTCCTCACTCTCAGCATCCAATCACCTCAAATCCTTTATATTCATATCACTTACCATTGCCAAAAAATACTGCTGAACTGGAAGGACAGAACCAAAATTTCAATAAAGCATTGGCTTAACCTCCTCATGGATCACTGTAACATGGAAAGACTCACAGACAATTTTAAAAATAACACAAAATCATTCAAGGAAACCTGGTCACAAAAGCTGATTTCTCTCCACAAACTCATCAGGAAAAGGTTAAAATCCATACATAGGATTTGAAAACTGGAGTTTGTTTTGAGGGGATTGGGTGGTTGTGGTACCATGTCACCTTATATCTGTATGCTCAATAATAAACGATGGGTTGTGACATCATGAAAGCGTAATGAAAAAGAAAAAAAAAGTTGCCTGAAAAAGTATAATAGAAAAAACTTTTTTCACTTTTTGTAATTTACCATTGATTACTGTTAAAGTGATGGGGCGTTGACTGAAACTGAAAGTACAATTTTGTGGAAAATTTTCACTGTCCAGAACTGTCTCATCTCCAGTTAAGAGTTTTTCCCAAGGTAGCCAAAAGTACTAGCATTGCTGCCTGAGCGAGGATTTGAACCCTGCTCTCCAGCAGCATATAGGCCCGTACCTATTTAATTGTTATGAATCTGAGTTAAAATCCCTGTTTTATTGCCATAACTGAAAACAAGGTGTTTCCCTGCCAACATTATTGATCGTTATTTAGAAGCACAACATCATACAATATGTTTTTTTCCTAAAGAGATTATAAGTGTTTTATAGGCTGGATTTCCATTGCTGTGCAGGTAAATTGGGAGTTGACTGGGAGTTGGTGAAATATCCCCAGCTGGCTGATACTGCACCAGAGGGGATGCTCAAGAGCTCTTAAGAGTGATGAAGCTCTTGGAACCCACCCCAGCTCTATTCCCTCACTAAAACGAATCTTCAAGAATGAATGGCCATATAAAACTCAATTATACATGCTGACCAAGAGGGCACTTTTACAGTCTGAGGGCTAGTGGTCAAGGGCCCCCCCCCTGGGGTCTATCTGCACTCATACTTGGTGGGCTGCATCCAAAGATTTTATTGTACTTGCAATAAAAAGATAGAGGTGTGAAAGGGAGCACTAAGCTGTGGAACCTCATTCATTTTGAGGATCAATATTTTGCTGTGCATAGTCAACCAAGTAGATTATCAGCTCCCCAGGTATAATTGAATCTTTAAGAGGGGTGGAAAAGTTTGCCTCTGCAAGGCCTCTATTGAAAGTAATATGCCTTTGCTTTTGTATACATATGGCTTGTATTGAATATACACCACAGAGATACAGAGAAAATGTTCATTTCTCATTGATATACAGTACAAAGGAAAGTAAGGCTGTTTTGACAATTATTTTATTATTAGTATTATTCTATATTATTATATCTTATGTTTGCAATATGACATTGAATATATTAAAAATGCACTGGTGAAACAATAATATGACGTGGGTAAAGGTTGGCCTGCATTATTTTGAAAAAAATACATACATGCATTGGATTTAATCAAGATGTTAATTCACAACCCACAGAACTCATTTAAAACATTGTGATTGGTTAGGGCCTTCACTGCAAAGCCTTCAGTGATATCTATTGCTAAGGCCAATATAACAATGTCGATTAATAAAT
The DNA here is from genome assembly GCF_015220715.1 of Pygocentrus nattereri. Taxonomy (NCBI): domain Eukaryota; kingdom Metazoa; phylum Chordata; class Actinopteri; order Characiformes; family Serrasalmidae; genus Pygocentrus; species Pygocentrus nattereri. The sequence continues at coordinate 11,197,878 of NC_051222.1, read as the reverse complement.
CCTAAACTGTGCAGCTCTAATGTCAATGCCCATTAGTTTCATTTTGCAGTTTGGTATTTTCTGATGGTGCGAAGAATTGGCACTCACGACGGGGTACATGAATGTGGCACAATGCCTGTTCACTTGAGTGTTGGTAAAACAGTGAAAACACTTGTCGGTTCATTGTTTTGCAAGCAAAATAACTTCACATGCAAACTAATGCGAAGCGCAGTAATGACATGCAAATTAATGCCATGTTGAAGGAGCTGCTTTTATCCCTGTTTTTTTGAAAAACTACTTGTTGAAGATGGTTAGAAATGGAAATTCAATGGAATTCATACACCGAGTTGCCATTTCATCCAAAACAACTGCCATGTAAGTGCACTTTCTATGTACAGAGTTATTGACTGCAGCTCATCTATGCGATAGATATGGTTCTTAAAGGGTTCTTTAGTGAAGACAGTGGTTCTACATAGAACCATAAATGCTCAAAGAACTCGTTGCATGATTGACAAGGTAAAAGGGTTCTTCAGATTGATAGAAAATGTGCTGTAGATGGTTCTATATAGGATGTTTTTGAAAAGGGTTCTGTATAGAAGCAGAAACTGTTCTTCTATTATTACGACATCAAGCCTGTAACAAGAACGCTTTGTGGTGCTATACAGAATCTCAAGAAATTTTTCACGATGCAAAGAACCCTTAAATTATGCAAAGTGTTCTGAGAATGTTTAGCGTTCTATGTAAAACCACTAAAATACCCTTAAAAACCTTTTTTAAGTTTGCATCGGGTCTTTCATGAATGTACTACTGTCAACCCAATCAGGGATAATACTGGTCAAATCTGATTCTGGCAGGTTCTCAGGTTGGATTTAAATTTGATGTCAAATAACTTCTCCAGCCAATCAGAATTAGGGCTGGTATTTTGTCAGCTAGCCAGCATCTTGATCTGTTTGTAGGACTGTGGTAAGTATTTAACCACTCCTACCATACAAACTCCCTCACATTAGTTCAGAATGATCAAACTTGGCTGGCTAAAATGGGATATTCCTGCATTGTAGCTGCTTAAAGTTTATTCATGTCGATTCTCTGTCTGACATTTACTGAAGACTCGTCCTTCACCAAGTTTTGACCGAGACCTCTTTGAATTCTTTTTTCATTTGCAGTCATCAGATTCCTCTGCTCGGGAAAGGGGTCTGAGGCACAACCCACATGTTCTTCCACACGTTGCAAGCTTTCATCAAAGAGATCTCCAAATCCCCAGATCTTACATAGTGCAGCTTTATCATCATTTAAATGGACTAAGAATCACTGCATTTTTTTAATCAAGTAGTCGAGTTTAAGCAAAGACAGCCCTGTGTAATGTAATGTGTCTCCATACAACTCCTCATTTAAAATGTATTAAAGCAGGCAAACTCCCAAGTGTGGGCCTAGTCCATTTTCTCTCTCTCTCTCTCTCTCTCTCTCTCTCTCTCTCTCTCTACCTGTCTACAGTGAAAGAGTAAACACACCTCCTCAATCTCCCATGAGAGCTCATTACTCTGATTGGCTTAAGGACCTTCAGCTAATGATGACGCCTTCCACATGTTTGATTAGCATCCATGTAGTGTGTGCATGTGGAGAGAGAGAGAGAGAGAGAGAGAGAGAGAGAGAGGGAGAGAATGGACTAGGCCCACACTTGGGAGTTTGCTTGCTTTAATAAATTTTAAATGAGGAGTTGTATGGAGTCACATTATAAAGGGCTGTCTTTGCTTAAACTCGACTACTTGATTAAAAAAATTGCCATCTCAACAAATCGGCAGTGATTCTTAGTCAATTTAAATGATGATAAAGCTGCACTATGTAAGATCTGGGGATTTGGAGACTTCTCTGGTGAATGCATGCAACGTGTGGAAGAACATTTTGTAATGTGGGTTGTGCCTCAGACCCCTTTCCCAAGCGGATGAATCCGATGATTGCGGATGAAAAAAGAATCAAAAGAGAACTCGATCAAAACTTGGTGAAAGATGTGTCTTCAGTAAATGTGAGTGAATCTGCTGTCATCATATCTTCTTCAGTGTTGTGTTGGTTTTGCATTTGAGGCCTTAAAAATGAGCCAGACCTTCTTCCTGAGCCTGACTTTTCAATTACTGTAGCGTTTCCTCTATTAAAGGAGATACAGTTTTCACAGAAGTAATGATGCTTTATTGACCAGCTGTTGATGGCCACAGCCACACCATACATACAGTTTCCAGCCTCACTAAGTCTTCTGTTACTCTGATACTCAGTTCTTCCTGATCTGCACACAAACAGAGCTATCAGACTGGCCCTGTCTGTCTATCTATCTATCTATCTATCTATCTATCTATCTATCTATCTATCTATCTATCTATCTATCTATCTATCTATCTATCTATCTATCTAATGCTGCTTCTTTCAGTTTTAACAAAAAATCCAACACAGTGAAGCTTTGAGGCATATTTTGCTTCTGGCCTCAAACAGTAAGAAACGTCATAGTGGCTCATAGTGTTTTTATACACGGCTGTCGGAACACAACTCTGCATCTACATGAAAAGGTGCTCTAACTTTTAATGGAAGTACATTTTTTTATTCAGGTAGTTTTGGATTTGATTCCATCAATTTATTCTTTCTTTTTTTTCTGTTACTGTAGCTTTCTTTTTCTTTTCCTTCTTTCTTTGTTTTTCAACTGCTTCCCTCCTTCCATCCTTTCAATCTTCCTTTTTTCTGTTCATTTTTTTCCTTCTTTCCTTTCAGTCTTTCTTTCTTCGCTTTTTCCTTTATTTTTCTTTTTCTTACTTTCTCGTTCCTCATTTTGTCTTTAGTTTCTTTTTCTTTGATTTTCTTTCTTTTGTTCTTTCTTTCTCTTTCTCTCTCCTCATTTTGTCCTTAGTTTATTTCTTTCTTTTAGTTTTTTTCTTTCTTTTTGTTTTTTCTTAGTTTTTTGTTCTTTCTTTCTTTCTTTCTTTTTCCTTCCTTCCTTTCTTTCATCCTTTCTTCCTTCCTCCCTTCCTTCTGTCCTTCCTTTTAATCTTACCTTTTTCTTCTTTCTCTTTCTTTCTTTGATTCTTCATTCTTTTCTTTCAGTATTTCTTTATTTTTTCATTTTTGTTTGCTTTTTTCCTTCCTTTCAATCGTTATTTTGTCTGTTCTCTGTTTATTTGTTTTTTTCCCTCCTTCCTTTCAGTCTTTCTTTTTTCTCTTTCTTCATTTTGCCATTATTTTCTTTTGTATTTTCTTACTTTGTTCTTTCTTTCTTTCACACACAGAGCCTCTGAGTCAGCAGGCAGTAAATGTATCTGACAGTCACTGTAGTGGCGGCTTCGTTAACAGTAATGATGACCTCAGAGTCTCAGGCCGATATTAAAAGCGTCCAGTGTGACTTTGATCTCTTGTTCAGATCGTTAGGAAAGTCATGACGCTGCACATGCGTAACGCTGTGACATCACAGAGCCAAAGGTTGCCTTGACAAACGGCAAGTGTTTAACTCCATTTCCTTTGATGATAGCAAAACGCATTTGTTCCACATGGCTGGTGGCCTCGCCACATCCCCCGGCTGCTTGATTCACTGGAAAGAAAATCCTGAAGCACTTTGTCTTTCCACCAAATGTGCTCTCATCGTCAAGAAAGCAAAATTGTGAGCCAGCTAACTGAGCAGTTTTGGTAAAGCTGAGCAATTGTTACTGACCACTTCATGCTCCACCCATAAATGCCTTCTTTCAGAGCAACTTGCTTTCTTTCATCTATCTGTGCTATGTTTCCTGTGCTACTGGCTGCCACACAACCCTGAAGCATAACCGATCCACTAGTGATAAACACTGAGCAAGGTGTTCTTTTCATCAAATGCTGCACCTTTACTCTCTCAACATACCTTTGGTGATTGTGGCCAGAAAGTAAATTTATATTTCATCAGTCAATAACACCTGTCCAAAATGCTTACTTAAGTTGTCTTAGTCAATTAAGGCCTAATGAGTTAAATAAGCTCTTTACAGCTGGAGGTCTGTTCAAATATTTTGCCATAAATGCTATTGCTATTTATTTTTTCCCTTTTTATAAGTTAATCAAGTAGATTAAATGACGTTGCTTGGATGGCAGCATATGTTGCTCCAAAACCTGTATGTACCTTTCAGCATTAATGGGGCCTTCACAGATGTGCAGGTTACCCATGCCATGGGCACTAACACCCCCCATATCATCAGAGATGCTGGCTTTTGAACTTTGCGCTGATAACAATCCGGACAGTCCTTTTCCTCTTTGGCCCGGAGGACACGACGTCCATGATTTCCAAAAACAATTTGAAATGTGGACTCGTCAGACCACAGGACACTTTTCCACTTTGCGTCAGTCCATCTCAGATGAGCTCGGGCCCAGAGAAGCCGGCGGCGTTTCTGGATGTTGTTGATATCTGGCTTTCGCTTTGCATGGCAGAGTTTTAAGTTGCACTTGTAGATGGAGCGACGAACTGTTTTCACTGACAGTGGTTTTCTGAAGTGTTCCTGAGCCCATGTGGGAATATCCGTTACAGAATGATATCGGTTTTTAATGCAGTGCCGCCTGAGGGATCGAAGGCCACGGGCATTCAATGTTGGTTTTCTGCCTTGCCGCTTACTTGCAGAGATTTCTCCAGATTCTCTGAATCTTTTGATGATATTATGGACTGTAGATGATGAAATCCCTAAATTTCTTGCAATTGCACATTGAGAAACATTGATCTCAACAATGTTGTTCACAAAGTGGTGAACCTCATCCCATCCTTGGTTGTGAATGACTGAGCCGTTCAGGGATGCTCCCTTTATACCCAATCATGGCACTCAGCTGTATACATTTAACATGCTCACCTGTGGAATGTTCCAAACAGATGTTTTTTGAGCATTCATCAACTTTCCCAGTCTTTTGTTGCCCCTGTCCCAACTTCTTTGGAACGTGTTGCAGGCATCAAATTCAACATGAATGAATATTTGCAAAAAACAATAAAGTTTATCCGTTTGAACATTAAGTATTTTGTCTTTGTAGTGTATTCAATTGATTATATACATACATATACATACAACCCCAATTCCAATGAAGTTGGGACGTTGTGTAAAACATAAATAAAAACAGAATACGATGATTTGCAAATCCTTTTCAATCTATAATCAATTGAATACACTACAAAGACAAAATACTTAATGTTCAAACGGATAAACTTTATTGTTGTATGTATATGTATGTATATATATATATATATATATATATATATATATATATATAGAGAGAGAGAGAGAGAGAGAGAGAGGGAGAGAGAGAGAGATGGTTTATATGCATTTAAAAATGGGTTGAAGATTACATTTTCATCATGTACATCATGTACCATTACATTTTCCAATACTTCTTACAGTATATATAGTAGGGATGTAATGATACAGAAATTTCACAATATGATACATACTGTAATTTTTGCATCACAATACAGCATATTTTCCACAAAGAATTAGAGAAGTAATGCTAACATAACTTCAATATTTATTTTTGTATTTTACTATTTCAGTGCCATATTTCCCAGCAAACTATAGAACCTACGACCCAACAGTGGTGCACTCTAAAACTGAATAGATGTGCACATCACAACCGAATACTGGTGCAAATTGGTAGCTATTAACACTCCTGCAGAGCGAGTTATTCATTTTGTTTGATCAAAATCGGTAAATTGGAATTAGAATTAGCTGCTTCTGTCTGTGAGGAGCTGTAGCTGTTGAGCTAGTTTTCTACACAAGGCTAATGTAAGCTTCTTTTTAAAGCTTCCGTTCCACCTTAAATGCTGCAGCAGAGATGTTTGCTCTTTTTAAGGTGGAATGGAAAATTCTAATGAGAGCTGTCTACAATTAGCTTTGCATTTTGTCCGTAATCTGGTATCTGACACACTTGGGCGACATCTTAACAGATGAGTTAGCATGTCTGAGGTATTAGCATAGGAATCTGACCCTGACTCTGACCATTTCTGTCCTCAGTCACTGTTGGGTCTACCGCTCTTTGCCCATTGTTGTTGTATTCGATGTCAACGGTAAGCTAGCCAAACCATTCGTTTCCAGCTCCAGGAGTATTTTATGGTTGTGGATATTACTTTTTGGAATAACATGGATTGCGCAACATTGATTCTAGCCAACACACGTTTAGAGCATGAAATCTAACTGTAGTCCATTCACAGCAGATATCGTCTTGTGACTCCCATAGCATTACAAATGCGCATTAGCGTACATATTGTGAGTAGCATATAGTAATAGAAAACACAGATTGAAGGGAATCACAGGGCCCTCCATTGACAGTAACTATAGGGCCACTGCTAAGTTCTCCAGAATGTAATTTAAATATGATTTTGTGAAGCTCACTGGATTTCTGTCAAGCGAAACTTTATACATGACAGTGACGACTGTGACATTTTATGTAACATATTCCTCTGGCACTGGTGCATATTCTTGTCCACTGCATAAACGCCCAAGGATGTGCTGCAGGCTATGAATGATGGAGGGAGTGTGTAGAAGGAGGTAAGTGAGCATGTGTGTTTTCATGAGCGTGAAAAAGCTTAAAAGCTACATACGACAATATTTCATAGCTATGGCCTTGTATAAGCTTGAATCCCTCCAAAGGGCCTTTCAAACAGCAAAGCTTCTCTGTCTCTCGCCCTGTCACAAATACAAACCCTCTCATATTTCTCTCTCGCACTCTCTTGCTCTCTCGCACTTACCACAGGGGAAATACACAGCACCGCAGAGATACCACGTTTTAATTACATTTATCTGCTCTAATAGCATGGAAATGTTCGTATTTCCTTTCATATGTCCGTAGCAGAAGCTTTGGTCTGCGTTTAAAATATATATTTACGCCGATCAGGCATAACATTATGACCACCTCCTTGTTTCTACACTCATTGTCCACTTAATCAGCTCCACTTACTATATAGGTGCACTACAGACTGTAATTGTAGAGCTCCAAGGTGCACCTATGTAGTAAGTAGAGCTGATAAAATGGACAATGAGTGTAGAAACAAGGAGGTGGTCATAATGTTACGCTTGATTGGTGTAAATATACGTTATGTTCGGACGTTGTTTCTAATAATTGCATCTAAATATCTTTTATGATGGCTCTTAATAGCTCCTTTTTATCGTTTGACTTGCGTCTGGAAATAAAGCGCTCTGTTAACGTCGTAAGATGTGGTGTATAGGAGCTCTTACAGTGACTTACAAACAGGGCTGGATCTAAAGTCATATATTGCATATATTGGTGTGGGTTGTATTGAGGAGATGTACAGAGAAATATAGCATAAGCATGGATGAACTGAAAACGCTGACTACATTTCTCCGTCAGTGAGCTTTGCTCTGCCAGTGAGTCTAGGATTTCATCCAGGTCTGAAAACCTAGTGCGTAATCAGCTGTGCTATGACACATATCATTTTTTCATATTATTGGAAATTATAAAGCTATTAAACATAGAGGCCTGGTACTGCATAGTGTAAAGTTGTACTGGATATTACAGAGGAAGTCATCACAGAGGCCAAAGTTATTCAATATTTCAGAGTTGCTTTGGATGTTATAGAGGTTTTTAGCATTTTTCAGTGTACAGGCCGAAGTTATTTGGATATTATAGAGCTGTACTTGAAGTAGTGTTATTTGGCATACAGGCCAAAGTTATTGAACATATACTGTTGTATTAGATATTATAGAGTTATCCAGCATGGAGGCCCATTGTATTGGATATTATAGAGTTATTCAGCATGGAGGCCCATTGTATTGGATATTATAGAGTTATTCAGCATGGCAGTCCATGGTATTGGATATTAATAGAGTTATTCAGCATGGAGGTCCATGGTATTGGATATTATAGAGTTGTTTAGCATGGAGGCCCATTGTATAGGATATTATAGAGTTATTCAGCATGGAGGCTCATGGGATTGGATATTATAGAGTTATTCAGCATGGCGGTCCATGGTATTGGATATTATAGAGTTATCCAGCATGGAGGCCCATTGTATTGGATATTATAGAGTTATTCAGCATGGAGGTCCATGGTATTAGATATTATAGAGTTATTCAGCATTGCAGTCCAGGGTATTGGATATTATAGAGTTATTCAGCATGGCGGTCCATGGTATTGGATATTATAGAGTTATTCAGCATGGAGGTCCATGGTATTAGATATTATAGAGTTATTCAGCATGGAGGTCCATGGTATTAGATATTATAGAGTTATTCAGCATGGCGGTCCATGGTATTGGATATTATAGAGTTATTCAGCATGGCGGTCCATGGTATTGGATATTATAGAGTTATTCAGCATGGAGGTCCATGGTATTGGATATTATAGAGTTGTTTAGCATGGAGGCCCATTGTATTGGATATTATAGAGTTATTCAGCATGGAGGCCCATTGTATTGGATATTATAGAGTTATTCAGCATGGCAGTCCATGGTATTGGATATTAATAGAGTTATTCAGCATGGAGGTCCATGGTATTGGATATTATAGAGTTGTTTAGCATGGAGGCCCATTGTATTGGATATTATAGAGTTATTCAGCATGGAGGCCCATTGTATTGGATATTATAGAGTTATTCAGCATGGCGGTCCATGGTATTGGATATTAATAGAGTTATTCAGCATGGCGGTCCATGGTATTGGATATTATAGAGTTATTCAGCATGGAGGCCCATGGTATTGGATATTATAGACTTATTCAGCATGGAGGTCCATGGTATTGGATATTATAGAGTTATTCAGCATGGAGGCCCATGGTATTGGATATTATAGAGTTGTTTAGCATGGAGGCCCATTGTATTGGATATTATAGAGTTATTCAGCATGGAGGCCCATTGTATTGGATATTATAGAGATATTCAGCATGGCAGTCCATGGTATTGAGATATTATAGAGTTATTCAGCATGGAGGTCCATGGTATTGGATATTATAGAGTTATTCAGCATGGAGGTCCATGGTATTGAATATTATAGAGTTATCCAGCATGGAGGCTCAGGGAATTGGATATTATAGAGTTATTCAGCATGGAGGCTCAGGGAATTGGATATTATAGAGTTATTCAGCATGGAGGCTCATGGGATTGGATATTATAGAGTTATTCAGCAATGCGGCCCAGGGTATTGGATATTATAGAGTTATTCAGCTTGGAGGCTCATGGGATTGGATATTATAGTGTTTTTCAGCATGGAGGCCCATGTTATTGGATATTATAGACTTATCCAGCATGGAGGCCCATGGTATTGGATATTATAGAGTTATTCAGCATGGAGGCTCATGTTATTGAATATTATAGAGTTATTCAGCATGGAGGCCCATGGTATTGGATATTATAGAGTTATTCAGCATGGAGGCCCATGGTATTGGATATTATAGAGTTATTCAGCATGGAGGCCCATGGTATTGGATATTATAGTGTTATTCAGCATGGAGGCCCATGTTATTGGATATTATAGACTTATCCAGCATGGAGGCTCATGTTATTGGATATTATAGAGTTATTCAGCATGGAGGCCCATGGTATTGCATATTATAGAGTTATTCAGCATGGAGGCTCATGTTATTGGATATTATAGAGTTATTCAGCATGGAGGCCCATGGTATTGGATATTATAGTGTTATTCAGCATGGAGGCCCATGGTATTGGATATTATAGAGTTATTCAGCATTGCAGTCCAGGGTATTGGATATTATAGAGTTATTCAGCATGGAGGCCCATGGTATTACATATTATAGAGTTATTTAGTATGGAGGCCCATTGTATTGGATATTATAGAGTATTGTATGTAATTGGCTTATGCAGTATAGAGACCTGAATTATTGGACACTGTAGAATTGCAATGAATAGAGATATATTGGAGATTACAAAGTTATTCATTGTAGAGTTATTGTATTCATTGCAAAGTTATTGGATCTTAAAGAATTGTGTTGGAAATGAGTTATTAGGCATAGATGCCCAATTTATTGGATACTATTGAGATATTGATTGTGTTTATTATAAAATGAATTGGCATTGAAGCCTGAGTTATTGGATATTGTAGAATTGTACTGGAAATAATGCACTGGAGTTATGCAGTGCAGAGACCTGGTTTACTGGATATTGTAGAGTTACAAGTTAGTCGAGGCCCAAGTTAAAGGATATTACTAGTGATTATTCAGTGTACAGGCCTGAGTTGTTGAATATTCTGGAGTTGTATTGGATAATATAGAGTTATTTAACATAAAGGACCAAATTATCAGATTGTATAGAGATATATTGGAAATTCTAGCATTATTAGACATAGTTACATCATTTATTGGAGGTAAAAGAGCTGTGTTGGAAAAAAAGTTATTTAACACAAAGGCCCCAGTTATTGAATATTAAAGAATTGTATTAAACCTTACAGAGTTATTCAGCATGGAGAATAAGGTTGGCTTGTAGATGATGCCATAATTACATTTCAATAGTGTACGTATTTTGTGTTCTGCACGGACACATTTAATTTGACTTTTTAGACCTATTGGATATGCTTGGACACATTTAATTAGATGTTAGGCTCACATTCCAACAGCATACATACTGTATGTTTTGCTTGAATGAGTTTAATTTGGCTTTAAGTTCTATTTTGACATATAAAGCTCCTCTTAGTCCTTTTGCAGAAAAAAAAAATCCATTATAGCATTACCTCACCTGTTTGCCAATAAGTCATTAATATTCAGGTTGAATCCTGTTGTCACTGCCGTGAATAAGACGTTGGAGGAAAATGACACTCAAGGGAGTACACTCTCCCAGCATAATGAGTCATTATCAAACATATTTTTTAATTAGCCTGCACCGGAGGCTAATTCACTCCTTTGTGACCTCATTCTGTGAAATTTGGAAAAAAAAGGAGTGTGTGTGGAGGTAAAAGTAGTAAGAATAAAGAATATCTTAGGTTTCAATTTGATGAATTTTAACATAATCTCTGAGTGGATGAACGTTCGGCTTAAGATTTAGTCAAAAGGGTGTTGAAAATGTGCCGGAATGTGCAAAGGTGGGCTTTATGAACCTTCTTTGTTTAGGACAAGTAACTATCAGTGTAGAACAAGCTGGATACTATTTGCATTGCTTTTACGGTAATGTACCGTATTTATGATAATGTACTGCATCAGTAACAGAAAATAACTGTAAAGCAGTAAACATTTAGTGTGCTTTCACAGTCATATGATCTATAAAAATCAATACAAAAATGGCTGTATAATGATGTAGACAGACACTAATCTCTTATCAAATATAAACAATAAAACTTTCATTATTCTTACTGTAAATTCTGGCAGTATTAGTATGTATGTAATGTTTAACCTGTTGATTAGATAAACTGGTGGCTTCTGTTATTCAAGACAGCCATTTTATTTATGTTCTCTTCATGTTTTATGTCCATAATTTGAAGTAAGGCCTCGTAAAAAGCGAAAACATGCAACACTACAGACCATCAAGGCTCTGAGGCGTGTAGGACGTCTTATGAAGAACTTCATCCTTTTCGAAGACAAGGTCAGCACTGGTCTCTCGTAACAAGCCGTTTGGAAATTGCTCTTTGTCCAGTTTATGTGCTGTCCTGTCGATAAGATCATGGCAGTTAGCCGCATCTTTACTTTACCAAATTGAAGTGTGTGGGAGAAACAAAAATCAGTGAGGGCAAAAGTGCTTTCTGCGCTTATCAGCGCTTTACAGGCCACTGTGTTTATGTTTGGCGGGCTGCTTGACTTTGCCCCATGCCATGGCTGCCATCGCCATTGCCTGAACCCTCTTTAATGTTGGGTGTACACTTTGACCTTAGTTAAAACTGAAAACATTCTTTAGCAACAAAATTGTCAAAGTCACAACATAACTTGTGTGCACCTCTGAAACATGGTCCGAGTTGTGATGACATCACTGTGCACTAGCAGGTGGACAGAAAGCATATGCTAACACCTTCTATGAAGCCCGTATGCATAAGCCATTATAAATGCGCTTGTAATTCTTTGTAACATGGTAGCAATGGTTTGTAAGTATATTGAAAAATTCTAATAACTTTAACTAACTTTAAGTGACTTATAAACATGTAATAACACAAGTGCCACAATTTATTATAATACAGTATACATACATACATACATCATTTACTATTAATACATTTACCATAACTGTTAATGGCCTGCGTATGAAACTAAAGCAAATTTAATACATACTAACACTAATAAGAACATAGTAATGGAACACCTTAGTATAATTACAAACCATGCATAATACATATTAACAATTATAAAAGCATTATACACAGATAAAATGCCATCAGTTCTCAAGTGATTCATATGTTATGTTATTCTTATTACAAATAAGTTATAATGTACAAAAGCATTAAATTCCAAACCAATTACAAAAGCACAGCCGTGTTATTGAAATTTTAAAAAATTCTGAAACGTATGACAGTAAACACATTTGTTCTTCTTCTTGTTGTCTTTGTGCACAAGAACTATTTTGAACGTCTGTCATTATCCATTTAAAAGGCATTATAATGGATAGTGACATTTGTCAACAAAGTTATCGAAACTTTCATTTTAGTACATAAAATAGTACAATAATGCAGCCTCAAAAAGTATTACAGTTTAGAAGTATGTTTCCAAAGCACTGTTACAAAGTTAGTGTTACCAGCATGTTTTGGAACTATTTATGAATACAATCTAGAAAGTGTTATTCATTCACATTATTGATATGTTTCACCTCCCCCACCCTTCACCCCCACCTATGATTCAACAAAGGAAGCCAGACTCTGATCTCCCATTCATGTTAACTTATTTTACTTTACATTTTAATTTAATTATATATAATATATATATATATACCAATAGTGGTACCTGGGGTATGACAGTAACAGCCCAGCAAAAACTTTGAATTCCATAGCAATAGTCTAGGAAAATCTTAGCAACAACCTGGGATACCATTGTTACTGCCACTTGAGGTACCATATAGCATCAGCCCAGCAATTGTTAACAACAACCTGGGTGCAATAACAACAGCCTAGCAACACCTTAGCAACCACCTGGGATGCCATAGCAATGGTTTAGCAAAATCTTAGCAACAACCTAGGATACCATAGTTACTGCCTATCAACACCTTAGCAACCACTTGAGGTACCATAGCATCAGCCTAGCAATTGTTACCAACAACCTAGATGCTATAGCAACAGCCTAGCAACAACTAAGCAACCACGTGGAATACCATAGGCACTGCCTAGTAACACCTTAACAACAACCTCAGATAACATAGCAACAGCCTAGCAACCATTAGCAACAACCTGGGTGCCAAAGCAACAGCCTTGCAGTATCTTAGCAACAACCAGGGTTCCATAGCAACAGAATAGTAACACCTTACCAACCTCCTGGAATACCATAGCATTGACTTTGTCAAGCCAAACATTCTTTCACGAACTTTATGCTTCTGGTCTTTGATTATCATATTTTGTATTAGAGCCTAAAACCTTGAGCTGGACCTTCATTTTGAACCTGTGCATGTGATGTTAATACGTGAAGATGTGTGACATGATCTGAAAAACTTCCACGAAACCCTACTGGATGCCTCTGACTTTTAAACTACTCAGATTATCCATGGCGGTACACGCCCACCGTACATTCACCACATTTAATCCTCCTGATTCAGTAACGCTGCTTCTTTAAATCTTCAAAACGACATGGAAACAAAACGTGTACGTAATGTTTTTTCACCCAAGATGTCAGAGATATGAGTTTTTGTTGTGATAGCAACGACATGTGCTGCATAAACAAATATACGTGTATAACTTCCTGCTATGGTAATGAACAACTCTCTACCTGCTAATTGCCAGCTTGGATCTCGTGACCTCTTTAAGCAGGTCAAGCTGCCCTGAGCATTTCTCCTCATTACAGCAGCGTAATGCCATATGTTTTTGTCGCTCATTGATGGAGGCGTTTCATCACTTTAAGGCTATTTCCCTGTCCGAGGTTTCTACATTAGTGAGCCTGAGGCATGGAGTGGCTCTTTGCTAATGACAGGATTAAGAGCTGGAGCCATTCATCCTCCGCAGATCCCCCACCTGCAGTCTCCGCGCAAGGTGCTAACCGCACCAGCGCTAATTGGCAAAAGCTCAGGCGGGGAGAGACACAATTAGAGGGCTCAGTGGCGGATCTCCCCGGGTTAGAGAACTGGCGCGGAACAAAAAACAGGCTTAAGAAGTGGGAAAGGACAAACTTAAGGGAGGGAAGAGGAGGGGAGGGGGGACAGCAAGAAAACTTTAAATCTGGACCCAACACCCAGCACTTTTTTTTCTCGTCAAAGAAAACGGTCTGCAATGTTCTTAACAACAGCTCTTTCAGTGACCACAGTGTGTCTCATTAGTCATGGGGATTTATACCCCTCTCTCTCTCTCTCTCTATGCTCTCTGTACATTTTTGACTACAAAAAATACTTTTTTTACAAACCCAATTCCAAAAAAAATGCTAATCGAATCGTTGTTTGTAAATTGAATTTTTGAATTGTTTTCCCATAGAAATGAGTGGGGTAAAAAACGGAATATCCACCTACCATATCTACTGTAATTCTGCTCGGCTGAAAACCTTTTCACATATACTATCTCTGGGCAGGCCCCTGAGCACAAATTCAATGTTGGTCTGACCCACACTTATCTGTTCGTCTGTCGATTTTTCTCAACCCTTGTCTTTCCCATAGACTCCCATTCATTTTCGCACCCACACATCCGTCAAGCTGCATGTACACATTTAGGGCAGGTCCTCAAGCTGTAATCCACAGCCGCACTGACACACACTCCTCCATGTGTCGTTTTTCATATCTCACTCCTCCTATAGACTCCCATTCATTTCTCAGAACAACCAGCAACCCTCTAACAGCAACTCAGTACACCCTTCATGCTATAGCAATGGCCTAAAAACACCTTAGAAACTGACTAGCAACCAGCGTCAGCTGTGCAAACACTGCATTTTCTTCATTCTAGTTTTGAGGCCTGCGACATATTCACAAAAAGGTCACAAACCAGTCCTGAATGCCCAAGACCTTCAACCCTTCAGACTAAAAACTGGCATGCTACCTTTTAAGCCCTTAAAATCACATATTACATACTACTGCTTATTATTCAGTAATTACAGGGACTTCAGTGCAAATTGGTTATACACTTAGGTCAAACTGGAGATACTTTTAGGTTATAGAAGTTTGTAATGAAACTTTGGGCCCACCTGTGGACCCACAGCCATGTAAAAAGGCATAAATGGCATCAAAAAGGGTTCCATTATTGCATGAAATTACCCTTCTCAGTACTACTGAACTCTTTTTGTTAAGAGTGTAAGACCAATTCTGGCTTGTACTAAGCTTGAAAAGCTGAGATGCTCCTTGAGGGGATCCCTTAATTCCCTTGGTAAGCATTCAACCCTTTTTTCGGGACTTATCAACGATAACATTGTTTTACTTTGACACTGGATATTTTTTACACTTTTTGGGGCTAAATGTTGACTGAAAAAGTGTTATGTGGATCTTTTATTGCAATGTAAGTAGTCTACTTGCATTCATGTGGCTAGCCAGCCTCTGCAGAGAATGGATGAGTATTATGGCCCTGTAGAATACTTTTAATTTGAAAGCTTGTTCCTAGCATTTTTCTGAGTAATTTACTGTCCACATAGTAAAGTTCGAGTTTTATTGTCTTATAGACAGTAGAAACATACAGTTATACTGTACAATGAAATTCTTTTATATATATATATATATATATATATATACACTGAGTAAATGGAAATACACTAAAGACAATAGTAAAAAAGTTAAAAAGTACAGTTGAAGATGAAAGTTGAAAGAAGAATTAAAGCTACTCTTTAAAATAAAAGTACCCAAAAATGTTGTAGAAAAGTAAAGTGACATACAAAGCGACAAATAATTAAAAACAAAAAAAGTTGAAAGTTTATGTGAAATTTGCCTCAATGTCAAATGAGAAAAGGGATAAAGCAAGGTCATTTTTATTTTGGCTGTCCAGATATGAGGCATTTACTGAGATAATAGACTTGACTAAAAAAGACTTATTAAAACTGTAGTAAAATTACATAGAAGGCCATATTATTATAATTTAAAATAAGTACATTGGTTTAAACACTAACATGTTTTTAAGTGTGTTATGTAGACACCCTTCAAATAAAGTGTTGCCACAAACTCTATATGTTGATATACATAGTTATCTAGATTTAGAACCGTCATAGTACTGCGAAAGTTGAATTTTGATAGTTCAATATATGGCATCGTATAACTGAACGACTTCCAAAAGATTGCATTATGGGGTTATGGGGTTATATAAGCAGAAGGATTTTTGGGGAACCAAAAGGGCTTTTTTACAACATTTTGGGGTACGTTTTTTTTTTTTTAAAGAGTGCCTTGAAGGCCCTTGATTTGACTGAAGAACCACGCCTTGGACACTAGCAGCTCCAGCAGTCCCTCATCCAGGTGGAAGAAGAAGGCCGCACACTCAGAGTTGGGGCCTTTTGAATGGCAAGAATGGCACTTTGATTTGTGTTATCAGTGGGGCTATGATTAGCCAGCCTGCGGCGACGCCGAGCAATAACTCCTTGATTACATGGCGCATCTGTCATGGCAATCTTAAAGTGACGCTAACAAGCGGAAAGCTCGAGCTGGGGAATAAGCCCTTTTTATGAGCTCTGAGCCTCGCCAGGCGCTACGCACTGCTTGATGCAGCGCATCGCTAATGAGCAAACCGCCCGCATCGTGCGCAGCAACGTCGATCAAAGCCACACATCTTATGAGTTCACCTGACAGCCTGTGTCTCCGGAGGGTGAGCTTTCTGGCAGCGCGAGTGGCAGCGTCGAGATTAGGCCAGATCGAGAAGCACGATGTGGCCTAGAGCGGTGGGCCACACCACACAGTCAAACTGCCGTGCAATTAGGATACCACACATGTTCAGTCCATTAAATAAAGTCAACATATATTATTCTGTCAAACAGAGTCAACACATAATATTCTGTCAAATAGTCATCCTCAGTCAGACACATAGCTAGCATATCAGTGCTGGAGCAAAACCTTGTATATCCGAAATGGCAACTGTACAGCAGAAGGCAATATATATATATATATATATATATATATATATATATATATATATATATATATATATATATATATATATGAACTTTGAAAAAATTCTTCTGACAACAGCAATGTGTGTGTATATATATATATATATATATATATATATATATATATATATATATATATATATATGTGTATAAAAACATAAATGTCAACATATATTTAGTTCACGCCTGCATCTGAATACTCCCTCACAGAAAGTAATTGCACTAAATGGTTACAAATACACTGTGCAATGCCTGAGACATTGAAACATGAATTTAATAATCCGATAACTGCAGAAAATCAGATTTTGTCAGTAATCCGATCAACACGTTTACATGAACTTCAGTAATCAGATGATGGGAAACTCCGTGTTGAAATGAGTCAGACTGTAATCAGATTTCTGCTTTGCAACCAGCCAAGACACGCACAGAAGAAGATGTGGTGTAAACGTACTCTAAAACTCAAACTTCATTCCTCTGCTTTCTTTTTTAAACATCACACCCCCTTTACCTGAAAATATAAACATACATCATTTAGAAGATGAAGAATATTTAATCCTTTATTTTGTGTTTGGTTGCAGCGTTGCTTCAAAAGTGTTTTGTTGCACCTCCCGGCAATGCTGCTTGGTGGTTTCCAGTACCGTTACCGTCTTTGTTCGCATATGCACAGACTGAGAAATCTGAAAGAAATCAGTGTAAGAGTTTACATGCACTGAGAAATCTGATTACTGCGCTAAAATCCTGATAAAATATCAGATTTCTTAATCAGGGTGTGGTTACCATGACCATATGAATAATCAATAACTCCAGAAATCCGATTATGATCAGATTATTGAATGCATGTAAACATGTTTTCCAATAGTATTGAGCAAAGCTTTTGGACTAAACTGTATTTTTAAAGTGTATTCACAGCAGAAATGTCTATGTTGTGAGGCAAAATAGTTACAAATTTTTTAGAGTTTACACACAAACTCTAAACACTCATATTGGTTCAAAGGCCATTTTGAATTGTAAATAAAATGGCTAAATTTGGGTTGAAGGCCCATTGCAACCCCTGGTTCCCATCACCACCACTGTAAAGAAGTCAATATGTTTCTCTACAAAAAAACTTTTTTTCCATCTCAACCACAGAATCATGCAACGTGACCAGCATGTGTTGTGAACATCAAAACACTTGAAAGCACATATATGGAAATCATAGATGTAGATCCAAATGAGAGTAGCAATCCAGTAGCAATAAGAGGTGTCCATTAAGAGGACATTCTAGAGGACATTCTCAAGTACAATTGGTTATATAGTGATGTATGACAATGATAGAAGGTATTGGCAGTTAATTAACTCATACACTCCCTATTGGTGGAATATTAGAATTGGATAGAGATTTATTGCCAACGTGGTGATTCATCCGTTCGGCCATGTTCCAGATGAGCAGACACCTGAGACTCAGCACAGAATTCCTTTTTAAAGCTGGCAAAAGCTGAGGTGAAATGCAGAGAGAGGACATTCAGCACATCATATCAAACCTATTAGTATCCCTCTTTTCACTGGAATACAATTGCTTTCATATATATATATATATATATATATATATATATATATATATATATATATATATATATATATATATATAAAATTTAACAATATTTATGTATTGTTATGACTTATACTCATATCAAATTGGAATCTTTGTGCAACCAACATCTAAGACTAAACTTTGGAGGTCTCTTTCAGTTTTTCAGTCTCCTAATGAGAATGGAATCTGTATAATAGATTCACCAAATACTGAATATTATTAATTATTATAACAGTGATTCATATTCTATTTATTTTTAGAGGTTTCTGTGTATTTTCTTGTGAAATATATGTTTAATGCTATTTTTCCCACATTGAAAAATGAATGAAAAGGTGGTCTCTGACTTTTACACAGTACTACAAATGCTTACACTAGACTACCTATTTAAGATGTCAATGTTATAAATAATGAATATATCTTGTTGCACGTTGTGAAGGAGCCATTTGAAAATGGTTGCCATGGAAGAGATGCGTTACCAATAAAAGGGAGATTAATAGACGTCAGGGCTGTCTGTGTAGTGTTGATGGAAGCTAACTAGTGAGGTGTGTTGTTAAAACATTGGGTCACAAGGTCGATCAGTATCTCTATTGGGGATCCAGTGAAGACTTTAGGGTGGTGCACTTCAGTGTGATCGCTCCCCTGGTTAGACCATTGCCTATTTTGTACTGCAGCTGGAGTAGGGGTTCCCCAGGGCTCAGTAATGGGGCCTCACAAAGACATCCAAACTCAGCCTGTGGACATTGTGCTGTTGTTAATGTGAAATTAGCTTTGATTCAAGCTTTACATAACGCTGCCAATCAGATGCTGTGAAAGTGCTGAGAATAGATGATGTTTATTAAGTGGCAGAACGTCTTTTTTCAAGGTGGCCTATGGACCGTGACATGGGCTCATCAGGAAAATTAGTCTCTCGGCCAATGAAAGCGCTCTGCTGCTGTTTCTCCTGTTCTCCCAGAAGGAAAGAAAGATAATTTTCCCTTCTAATGTGAGAGGCAATTGTTTCTGGATTCCAACGGGAGTGGACAAGGGTGTGAGAGAGTGCAAATAAGGAAAAAAAGGAGAGAGAAATCGTGACAAAGCATAGTGTACATCTACACTGCAAGGCAGCAGCTGAAAAATGCATGCATGACTGGAGAGAGTGCAAACCTTACGTGTTTTAAAGACATCACGCAATTCATCACCAAGCTGTGAAAAATACCTTCAAGCCCTGTGCGTCACCTTTCTGAAATTTCACACTCACAGAACAGCGCTAGGCTCTAGGCTAAGCTGTAGGGTAAAAGCAGTACTGCTAATACTGTGAATGAAAAGCTTTCATCGATTCGCACCATCAGTTCATCTACAATTAATGCTACTAAAGCAAATCTCCCGTATACAAAAATAACTCCAGCTATCAACAAATCTACTCATGCGGGCTGGCTAGGGTTCATCTGAACGTTGTGAGGGAAGAGTCCCTCAGGTCACTTTACAACCTTCCACTGTCAAAGCTGATTATACCTTACATAGAGCTGAAGTTTGTTTTCTTTTCTTCGGGAAACCAAAGAGGAATCCATTGTATTTCATCACTTGCATAAATTGCATGGTCCGAATGGTTGCGGACGAAGTCTTTGATTTATATATTTTATATAAATGTATTTATATATATAATATATAATATATAATTTATAAATATATATTTATATATATTTGCATTATAGCAAGACTGTTGAGTTTGCATTCATGTTTACTGTTCTTCCCTTCATGTTTGTTCATGTTATGTCTTGAGGGCCCAAACACATTCTACTCGTTTATTTATTAACCTACTAATGGTGATTGTTAACCCATCAAGATTGCACATAACAGACCTGTCTGGTTGAAATGAGGCCAAAGCTCAATGGTCAGAAATGAGAGGGTAGTGCTTATGAGTGGTGCAGTCGTTGAAGCTCTATTATCAGGAGATCACGAGTTTGATGCCTGGAGATGCTACAGCCATCCGTGTCCAAGTCCAAAAGAGCATTATTGGCCTCCCAGTGTGGGTAGAATGGTAGCCAGTGCAGGCGGCTGTTAGCTGTCTTAACAGTAATGGCAGTTAGTATTCTCTTCCAAATGTGTTCAGCCATTCAATGACGTTGCGTTAGTGGCAGTTCAAAAAGATGCAATGATGCTTCTTGACTCCAAAGAAGCTTGTGTTTGAGTCCTAGTTAGTGGATGGTACTGACAAAATTGGTGAGAAATAGGAAAAAAATCCCCCCCAAAAACTGGGAGGACAACAAAGAATTGGAATAATTCTTGGTACAAATCTTCCTGAAGTTTGACTGTTCCAATTAAAAAGCTGTACCAACTGAAAAAATGCACAGATTTTTATTGCTGTAGTTCTGTCAGATGTAGTCCACTAAATATCCCTGCTATTGGAACAAAACCTCATATCTTTTCAGTTTTTGGCATAATTTGAAATTGCCTACTATCCTATATATTGCGTTTACATCTCAAGATGAATGGACAAAAATAAACAGCCCAGAATTACTTGGAAAAACATCTGGTTCCACTGATTTAAGTTTTTCCTTCTCCTGTAAGGTTACCATTTTGGAGGTATGAGGTGTTGGTCTGACAGCAGTGAGATGAACACCCAAACTGGACATCTGAGATGTAGAGTGAGGCTTTATGTGGAGTCTAAATATGTTTTTTTTGGGATTACTTTAATTATGAGAAATAGAAAACCAACCAACTTCTAAGACTGAATTTTATAGTTATGGAAAAATATCCCTGGTTTCTTTGGAAAACTGAAAAACAGCCCATGAAATAGAATGGAGGCTGTGATAAGGGCGGATGGGTGGATACACTTAATGCTGAAAAATGTGATATATGTATATAGGGTGGTCCCTGATTTTTTCCCATACTGTAAAACATGTACTTCATGGCAATTTTGGAACCACACACAAAAACATCAGTTTTGACTGTACATACTGCAACAAATGGCCAAATTGCATTGGTAACTACAGGAGGCTATATATATATATATATATATATATATATATATATATATGGGGAGCTGTCCACGGTGCTGAAACGCTCTGTTCACCTTAAACAGGGGTTGTCCATTTAGCAACACTGCTGATCTTTCCTTTGGAACAGTTTTTAAAAACTTTTTTGGGTTCTTCTAGCCTTGTTTGTGTCCAGAATGTTGTGATATTGTAACAGAGACCTTGCATGTTCTAAAAGGGTTTCAACCTTTGGAAGAACAGTTGGGATCTAATGCTGATCAGGTGCCAAGGATGTGGACATGTTGCAATCGCAGTGCAAGAAAACCATCAGAAAACCAAACAGGCTTCATTTGAGATGCCTAACATTACCAACTCTGCACAAAACCCCTCATAATCTCTGAAATGGGGCTCTGTAGGGTCTTCTATGTGCTAGATAATGAAGGTTTACAGATGCTGAAATAACTTTGAACACTGATTTCCTTCATGCCCTTCTGTTCAGCTTCCCAGTTTAAGCAGGGTGACCAATATTCCCATCCAGCATGCATTTACAGAAAAGGCTAATCCATCAATGCCATTGATATGCTCAGTTCCAGAAGACAGGTATTAGACACTGGAGTGCAGAAGCTGACCACCTTACCTTGATCAATCTGCTGTCAGGAGCTCTGTCCAGATCACATGTTCACATGGAGAGCAGGAGATGCATGTTGGTGTGGTGTTCACCGGTGAGGCGTCTGGATGAGGAGCAGAACTGCGAAATCCAGCACTGCGTACGGTCCGGCTGCAGTCTATAAAAGCCTGGAGCTGAGGGACCGGCCACTGCGGCAGCCACAAATCTCCCCGAGCCCGTGCAGCAGCAGTGTGCTGATTAATTGAGGGCTAAACGGTGATTGAGAGCTTGGATTGTTTTTTTTTTCTCCTCCTCTCACTGTTTATTCTGCACCACACGCCAGAGAGAGCGGCTGCTTCTCATCGCCAGCACCGAGACTGAGGCAGCCAGTCAGATCACGCGGGGAGAGAGAGAGAGAGAGAGAGAGAGAGAGAGAGAGAGAGAGAGCGAGAAGGGGAGAGAGGGGGGAGAGAGAGAGCCAGACAGAAGACAGAGAGAGGGACACAGAGAGAGAGAGAGAGAAACAGAGAGAGAGTAAGGAGGGAGAAGGAGGGAAAGAGGCCAGGGGGTGAGGTAGAGAAGGAGGGAGAGAGAAATAGAGAGAGAGGGAAATAGAGAGAGAGAGAGAGAGAGAGACAGAGAGAGGAAAGGAGAGATAGCAAGGAGAGAGAGAGGCAGAGAGAGCGAGAGAGAAGCAGGGAGAAGGAGGATCAGAAAGAGTGATGGACATAGATAGAGAAGGAGGGTGTGAAATAGAGAGAGAGAGGAAAGGAGAGAGAGAGACAGATACAGAGAGAAGGAGGAAGAAGGAAGGAGAGATAGAGAAGGAGAGATAATGAGAAGAGAGAGGAGAGAGAGAAAGGCAGAGAGAGACCATGAAAGCTAGAGATAGAGAAAGAGAGGGAAAGGGAAATGGAAAGAGAGAAAGAGTGACAGCGAGTGAGGAAAGGAAAGATAGCAGGGTGAGAGAGAGAGGCAGAGAGAAAGTGGGGGAGAGAGAGAGATAGAGAAAGAGAGGGAAAGGGAAATGGAAAGAGAGACAGAGAGAGAGGAAAGGAGAGAGCAGGGCGAGAGAGTGGCAGAGACAGTCGGAGAAAGGAAGATAGAGAGAGAGAGAGAAGCAGGGAGAAGGAGGAAGAAGGAAGGAGAGAGGGAGAGGAGGAGAGATAATGAGAAGAGAGGAGAGAAAGGCAGAGAGAGAGAGAGAGACCATGAAAGCTAGAGATGGAGAAAGAGAGGGAAAGAGAAAAGGAGAGGGTGGGACAGAGACAGGCAGAGAGAGAGAGAGAGGGAGAGAGATAAGGAGAAAGAGAGAGGGATGGGGAGAAAGAGAAAGACAGAGTGAGGGAGACAGAGAGAGAGGCAGGAAAAAAGAGGGAGCGAGACCGAGATAGAGAAGGAAGGGGAGAGAGAGAGAGAGATGGGAAAGGAGAGACAGAGGGGCAGAAAGAGAGAGACAGACAGAGAGGGAGAAGTAGGAAGAAGGAGGGAGAGGGAGAAATGGTGAGAGAGGAAGAAAGAGCGATAAGGAGAAAGAGTAAGACAGAGAAAGAGAGGCAGGAAAAATTAAGAGAAAGAGAAGAGAGAGACAGAAGAAGGGGAGAGAGAGAGAGGTTTTATCCTCTCTGCCTGGGAGATTGTTGAACGTAGGCTTAGTTCTTGTGAGGGATGCCACTGAAGAACCACGTTTGGTTCCGTAAAGAACTTTTCGGTCAATTTTATTTTTCAAAGAATGAACTTCTTTAGCAAATCAGCCGTACAGATATCTGATCTATGGCCATATATGCACAATTATAACCAAGGATCATGTACGTTTGTATCAAATATTGGACACAAGCATTATATGTGTATGATGCATGTATACGTGGGTGAACATTAAATATCATTGCTGTCTAAAAAAATATTTTTTTGCAATTTTAAGTTTCCTACATAATTTGAGCAGCAGACCTTTACTGTATAAACATTGATGAATGGACCAACACAAATTTTCAGATTTGCCACAAAAAAAAAAATTACGTTGCATTAACTTAGATTAAGTGAAGAATTTTTTGTTCTTGCTGGCCAGGCAGATGAGGAGACAGGAGTGTCTTGTGTGAGTGATCTTTATTAGCATCAGTGTCAACTGAAACAAGAAAGCAGATAGGAACATAGAGGGCAGGAAAACATTTATGAGTAATATATTCCATCCATATATTTTTTATCACATTTAAAAATGGCTGAAATGTGTATCCCATATTTCAGAGTGTACAATTTCAAATAGGCTGGCATGTACGTCACATATGTGTGCATATCTGACAGTCAGCATTGGATATAAAGTACGATCATATTTGTTAATATGTCACATATATGAAATACACTTGTTGACATATATTCATATTAAGAATGCAAAATCATTAGAATTCCCCTTTAACTTATACCCATTTAACATGACCATTTGAATAACTGGAAAACTGCACAAATATGATTCTGATTGGATTATGGAGTACATGTAAACACACTCCATGTTTATGTACAACATCAAACTCTTATTTTCACTTGGATACAAATGTCAAATGTTTCAACAAAACATTACTTGACCAGAGCGGCAAAACTATAAAACATGACTGTAAAAACTGACCGTTTGCAAAATCGTCTCTGAACATTCCTTCCTCTGTCAAGAAGGAAAAACATTGACAGAACTAGTTGAAATATATCCACAGTGAGAACAGTGGTGGTAGTAAATTAATCAGAATTATTGTACTAAGAAAAAGTGCAAAGGTGTTGCTGAGGAACATAGAACGCGATGGACACCAACCTGATCATCTGAAGGGTGGAGCTCCAGAGGTCCTAATGCAACAGGAGGCATTAAGATTTGTGGTCATCCTAAGCTTCATGAAGTTAGGCTGCAAATAAAAT
Organism: Pygocentrus nattereri; assembly: GCF_015220715.1. Lineage (NCBI taxonomy): Eukaryota > Metazoa > Chordata > Actinopteri > Characiformes > Serrasalmidae > Pygocentrus > Pygocentrus nattereri. The sequence continues at coordinate 11,172,759 of NC_051222.1, read as the reverse complement.
CTACATTTTGTTTAAAAGAAACTAAATCTAATCTAATCTATGGCATTTGGCAGACTCTCTTATCCAGAACAGCCTCCTGTCTAATCACATTACAGAGGTAACTACTGTGCACTCTTAAAAAGGATGGTTCTTCAAAGGTTCTTTTGTAAATAATTTGGTCCCATATAGAGCCATGAACACTCAAAGAACCCTTTGCATGATCAAAGGGTTCTTTGCATTATAAAAGGGTTCTTCAGACAGTTCTATAAAAAACATTTTTGATAAGGGTTCTAAATAGCACCCAAATGGGTTTTTCTATTATTACAAGCTTGACATCATAACAGTAGAAGAACGCTTTTGGGTGCTGTATAGAACCATGTACACCACAGTCTGAATAACCCTTTCATAACACAAGAAACCCTTTAATCATGCAAAGGATTTGTTGAGTCCTCATGGTTCTATATAGAACCATTGTCTATACTAAAGAACCCTTGAAGCCCCATCTTTTTAAAGAGTACAGAGAAGAAGTATTAACCATGCCAATGGATGTTGCCGTTCTATATACAACCATTGCCTTTTCTTAAGAGCCCATGAAGAACCATTTTTAAGGAAGTGTGGTGTCATACGAAGAACCTTTCGTTTTTAAGAGTGGTCACTCTGAACTCTTACATCTGAAGACCTTCCAATGCTGTCTAGCCTGAGGATAGTTGAAAGAAAACAGTGAATAATTAAATAGCACCACACCTGAAGATATGCTAGCCATCGGTTTTTAAATATTCATCAACCCAATCAATACATTTAACCAGGACTAGCAGTTCACAGGGCCTGTGATCATTTTGTAATTCTGTTAACTTTGCACATCATGATAGAGCTGCGTTTGTCCACTTCTCCTGCCAAGTTTGCTCACATTCCCTTTGAAAAGTACAGGTGCCAAAAAGAGCTCTTTGGAGCGATGCCATAGAACAGTGGTTCCCTAACCAGACCACAAGAATCTCCAGATGGTTTACATTTTTCCCCAGCCTAGTACAGGATTTGAGCAAAAATTTGGACCACCTGGTGGTCCCTGAAGACCAATTTGCCATTGAGGACTAATAACCTTTCAATGGATTTTTTTTCAAAGATGCATTTTTCTTAAAAGAGATGCAAGTCGGAAGAACCTTGTCTTTGATCTCTACATCCAAGCCAAGAACCATTCAGCAACCTATATTTGTTTGGCAATTATGAGTGGCTGGTAGGCAGCAGTTTGAGAGTGTTCGTACATTCATTATCCTGTCAAAATATATTTCCCATTTTTATCATTGTGTTCATGTAACAGACAGTTCTTCAACTTGTAATAATAGCTGAACCCTTTTTGGTAATATACAGAACCCTTTTAAAAAATGGACTCCCGAGCATTGACTCTATCATCAGGAGACACCAGTTCAATCCTTAGTGATGTTACAGTCGAAGAGAGCACAGTTGGCCTCGCTCACTGGGGAGGTAGGATGGCCCCCTGTCTCCCCCACCATCACTTAACATGGTGCTAGTCAGTGCAGTCATCTGTTAGCTGATGTAACAGATCTGGTGGGTGCCACTTTCCTCCGAGCACATTCGGCTGTCTGATGACATTGCATAAGTGGCAGTTCAAAAAGATGTGCTGGTGCTTCACAGGTCTCGGAGGAAGCCTTCGCCCTCCTGCCTCTGGTGGTATTGTGTGACTGGGGAGTCCTAACTAGTGGGTAGGATAAGATATGACTAAATTGGGGATAAAATGGTTCTTTGAAGAGTTTTCTCATAGTGAAGAAGCATTTAACCATACAAAGAATCATTTAGACATTCAGTTCTTTGAATGATGAAAGTTTGACCTATAGCTGTTGCTTTTACTAAAGAACCCATGGAAAGCCATTTTTAGGGGTGTATTTAAGGTAATCTGTCTGATTTGCAGTGTTCTATTTATGAAAGACATGCTGCTTAGCCTCATCACACCTTAGATACAAGGCACTGGTCTTGAAGGTCTGACCCATCAAGTCATGGACTGTACAACACTCTGAACGTGGCCTGAGGTATCTGGCACCAAGACATTAGCCTGTATGTTGTGAGGTGGAGCCACTGCAGATTGGACTTGTTGTTTCTCTACATCTCACAAATGCTCAAATGAAACCTATGAATTTTGGAGGCCAGGGACGCCTTAAAGTTTTTGTTGTGTTCCTCAAACGATTCCTGAACAATGTGTGCAGCGTGGCAGGACACGTTATCTTGCTGGAAGAGGCCGTTGCCATCAGGGAATCCTTGTCATGAAGGGGTGCACCTGGTCTGGATGTTTAGGTAGGTGGTACATGTCCACATGAATGCCTGGACCCAGGGTTTCCCAGCAGAACATTGCCCAGAATCATAAGACTAGGTGATATTCTTCCATTGCTCTCTTCTGTTGGTTTGGACCAGATGGAATAATTTTCATTGTCCTTGCATATTGAGGAACCTTGGGCACTCAACACCCATGTCACAGGTTCATGGTTTGTTCTTCCTTGGATCACTGTTGGCAGACACTCACTGCTCATCCTGCAGGTTTTGTTGTTTTGGAGATGCTCCGACTCTGTTATCTGGCCTTAACGATTTGGTCTGCCTGCCCATTTCTCCTGCGTCCAACATGTCAACTACAAGAACTTACCGTTCCCTTACTGTCTAACATATCTCAGACCTTGACATACAATCACTTCATCTATGAGTCGTCATAATATTTTGGCACATTGGTGTATGTGCACATACACAAACTTTGATATACAAAAGAAACATATATTACATGCATTTCTTACAAGCTGCAACGGTTAGTGTTCAAGCTAGAGCTGTACAGTTTTAAATTCAATACAGAAATGTGAATGTACACCATTAGCTTGGCGTTAACATGATGTTGTCTGACCATGCTGGATGACCAGCTAAACAACCACCAGACCAGCACTAGACCAGCATAAACCTGTTCAGATAAGCATGGAATACATGCTGTAATGGTGTAATTATTCTATATTATGCATGTATTTGTTTGTCATGATTATTATAGGCCAGATCAGTTATGGTGCCCCCCACTGTTATGTGCTGTGCTTTGTTCCATTCTTGTGATGTTCTTGCTTTTGGTAGGGGGGTGGGCGGGGATCAACCATCATTTATTATCGCCCATCTAAGACTTCGGTGATATGAAGCTGAAGTCAGCTATTCACCAGCTTGCTAGAATATTCCATTCCACCTTAAATGGTACAGCAGTAGTGATGCCTGAGGCACCAGAATGGCCCATTTAAGGTGTAATGGGAAGACATGGGCATACTAGCAGATATTTTTTTTTATGCATGTTATCAAAAAAAGGTCCATAATATTTTGAAACAACATTAAAGACAATTAGTTTACAGAAAAATACTCACATTTGTGGGTTTTCCTGGTCGCTTGTGCAGCCATCTTTCCATTTTTTCAATTTTTCTCATCACTCCATTTGCAGGGTCATGTTGCTCTAAAACTTCATGCTACGCCTCTGTCAAAAATTGGGACACTCAACCCCTAGATGTAAACAAATGGAAGGGGACGAGCTAAGTGGTGAAATGGGACTGGGCTTTTGTTTATAGAAGTGTGTAATAAAACTCTGGGTCTGCTTGTGCATCCTGGCCTTTTAAGGGGTTTAACCTAAGAACAAGCATAAAGATTCTGTGGAAACCATCAATGGCAACTGATATAACCTATATGTCTAATGATCAATCCATAAATATTGTCTTTTGGACTGGGTTGCTCCATTTTAGCAAGTTTGGTCGTAAAGTCTTTACTATGTCCTTAACTCTAATTAGTTTCAAATTTGGTTGCATCACAAATCTGTAAGTCATGTTTTAACTAGTAAGAACTAACTCATGTATCTGTCGCTTTAACATGATGATAACATGTTCAGAGCCAATCAGTGAACTAGCTGCAATGGACTTTTACAATGGGGGAAAAATATCCAGCACTTAAAATCACAGCAAATTTTTTTCTTAGCTAACCAAAAAGTCATGTTTTTGGTCTTTTATGTACTTTCTATGTGGTTTTAACGGCTTCTCCAAAACTCAGGGGGGTGTAAATATTTAAAAACTACTAAGCTCAATGTCAAAACTAGTTTGTGGTGCGACTTGTTTTGATTTAGCAACGCATGAACCTAAACTTAAGTTTTAAGTTGTAACATGCAACTATTCCATGTTTGAATGTACACATAGCTGATGCAACACTGGACCTGATTCAGTTTGTCTTATGATACATTTTCCTATTATAAGTAGCTTTATTTGCACTTCTTTTCTTGGCCTTGTTTTCATTGTGCCCTTTCTCAAAGTTACTGTCTTACCACCGCAGCAGCAGAAAGTCCTACTTAGAAAACACTAATGGCTAATTAACATTACAGAATGCCAAATTTCATCAATATTTAATTAAGCACCGCCTGATTAAAACATCAGGGCATCAGAAGAGCAAAAGAACCTGTCAGCACGGACTGTAGAAAAGTCTACCATTGTTTTCATAGTATTGTTGTGACAGGTGGCCCTCTTTCATGTACAGTTCAAAGCAGGTGAACCATTCATTTTCCACACAAATAGAGCAGAACTATACCTGCAAATGGTGTCAGGTGTTGTGGTGTTGGACACTAGATGCCCAAGTAGTGAAATCAACCACTTTAACTTGCACCCATGGCTGACGCAGATGTTCAGTTTGTGTCATCACCACAGAGAAGCAGTGACCATAGAATGTGATTCTCTCGATGAGCCACACATTAGCTTAAGGTCACCGTGCCCCGTGCCAGGCCTCATAGAGCCTCCAGCATTGGCCTAAACTCAGTTTTCTGGACTGATGGGGCTCCATCCAATACCTTTGGGATGTGTCGGATTGGAGTTTGTGATCATCCAGCGTCAGTACCTGACCTGACTAATGCTCTTGTGGCTGAATACAAACAAATCCCCACACCAATGTTCCAAGATCTAATGTAAAGCCTTTCCAGGAGAGTAGAGGCTGTTACTGCAGCAATGAAGAGTCAAACCGCCTATTAATCCCCTTGATTTCCGAGGATAAAAAACATTTGGGCATTTGGTATACATTGGTGTAGGCCTTCAAGTCATTGGCTCATTATTACCTAGATGAGTGATATAATGAATAGCGCATGATGCTCGTTTGTTTTCTTCGCTGTTAATTTCCATTAAAAGATCTGTCAATTCACAGAATTCCTTTGACCGTTTCCATCACGACATGCGATGAATTAAAGATGGAATTACGTTTTTATATACTCTAGACCCTCAAGGGCATTAATCTATCAAAAGTGTTTGGCAGATAGGACAGAGCTTGCCTGACTGCAGGTTCCATTTAAAGGACAACAAACAACCGCTATCACATAATTACTTTTGTCCTACAGGTCTGTTTGCTGAAGGACTTCAGAAATTTCTACTAGCTCATATAAGAGTGATCAGCTCACTTTTTCAAAAAGAAAGTAGAGGTTTAAAAAGGACATTTATTTACACTGTGAAACTTTCATACATGTTGCAGGTTACAAGCTGCACAAAACAAAAGCTGTGTACAGTTGCATGAAGAAATTTAAAAAATAATCGATACATTCTGTTATTCTGCTAGTTAGCATGATTACAACCATAGATAGTTTTCATTTATGGTATTGTAAATGAATAACTTAGTTGTGTAAATCACAACAGGCTAACAATGCAAAGCTAGCATGGCAATTGAAATCAAATGCTTAGAATGACACGATCACATGCTACACTATCAGGGTTTTGATTGGCTGTTTCCTCAAAATATTTGACAGAATTAAATTACATATTGAGTTGAATATTGTGAGGCACACTGCAGCTCTTTTGCTCGTCAAATGATTAGCTGTTTCATGAAACCGTTCAGCTGAGTTCATTACAGTTAAAATAGGAGAGCTTATGCCTGTATACTTAACCGTAGCCCTAATCTGTTATTTAGTTTATACTTTAAAACTTTTATATATCATAATTTTATATTTGGGCGGCACGGTGGCGTGGTGGGTAGCGCTGTGGCCTCACAGCAAGGAGGGCCTGGGTTCGATTCCCCGGCCGGGTGACCAGGGTCCTCTCTGTGTGGAGTTTGCATGTTCTCCCCGTGTCTGCGTGGGTTTCCTCCGGGTTCTCCGGTTTCCTCCCACAGTCCAAAGACATGCAGTCAGGCCAATTGGGTGTGCTAAATTGTCCCTAGGTGTGAGTGTGAGTGAGACACTGTCTGTGTCTGTCTGTCTGCCCTGTGATGGACTGGCGACCTGTCCAGGGTGTATCCTGCCTTCCGCCCGAAGACTGCTGGGATAGGCTCCAGCACCCCCCCGTGACCCTGACGGAGAAGCGGCTTAGAAAATGGATGGATGGATGGATGGATGGATGGATGGATGGATGGATGGATGGATGGATGGATGGATGGATGGATAATTTTATATTTTAACTTTCTATTTCTATTGCACCAAGAGGGGAGGGGGGGGCTGTAAACCAATTTCGTTGCGCAAATGTACAAGTACAATGTGTAATGACAGTAAAGGTTCATTTCGTACATTTCGTACAGCTGAGTTTCAAACAAGTTGAAACTTTAGTTGCTTGCAATTTACCTGAAACTAAATTGCACATTGAGTTGAGCTACGTAATCTGAACTCAGCAAATGATTGACTGTTTCATGAAATTGTTTGGCTAAAATAATCGATACATTATTATGTATTATTTTACATTACAGTATATTATTACATTATATGTACCGCTAGTTAGCATGATTACAACCATAGCTCGTTTTAATTTATGGTATTGGCCTGGTTTCGTGTTATTTAGCCTACGTTTACATCTTTGTATCAATTTTATTATTTATATTATAACTTACCGTAACTTAACGTAAATCACAATGCAGTAGGCTAACAATGCAGAGCCAGCATGGCAACTGAAATCAATTGCTTGAACTTATACAGTTTGACACAGTCACATGCTACAAACATGCAAACGTAGCTACTCTAAATGTACTTTATTGCTGCCAAAGCAACTTGACTACCACTTTTGGCAAAGCTTGCTGGTTTAAATAGGGTACTTGGTGAGGATGCCAGTCTTATGATGTCAATTCAGCCCGTAAGCAGTGAACATGTAGCAAAATTCATATTTCAACTCTTCAACAACCTCATAAGTCAGAGGGTCCAGTGACATTTAGAAAGAAAATGTGCAAAATCTATTGGGTTTGGAACCCTTTGGGCATTCAGTCCCATTCAGTCACTTCCATAGAAGACACAAGCGCAAACCCTAATGTGGGCATGACGCCAACTACAGAGTGACTAGACGACTTCAGTGGGCTACGGAACTTCAAAAACAAACCTAATCTTGCTCCACAAAACGAAACGACAATCAAATCAACCCATTACAGAGATATAGAGAGTACAGAGGAAAGATGAAAGGTAACGTGAAGGACATGGAGCAATAGGGAAACAAACAGGTAGGAAGAAGAAAAAGAAAGACATTCTCTGTCTCTTTCAGGATCACTTTGTACCTGATGAATGATTTACATAATCTGCTTATTCGTTCACCTAGTTGGCACCAGCTTGAGAGAGACAGGGTGGGATAGGGATAGCGACACATGCGAAATTTGATATATTCAGTGTTTAAGCTCTTTTCTCAGGGAGAATTTTGCCTCAGCTATGAGACATAAGGTGTGGATGAAGACAGATTAAAAAAACAGAAAAAAAAACATTCTAAAAATCCTCCAAATGTAGTTGACTGAAGGCTGGTGACATCAGTCCGTTTGTCTGTGATAGACTGAAAGACACACTCTGTGGACAAAAGTATGTGGACACCTAACCATCATGACCATATGAGCTTGGGCATCTGTGGGTAATGATCGTGAATACAAGTGGCAAAAATTAGCTTTCTTCGCAGGGTGGCGGGCTACACTATACTTGATAGGGTGAGGAGCTCGGTCATCCGGGAGGAGCTAGGAGTAGAGCCGCCACTCCTCCGCATTAAGAGGAGCCAGTTGAGGTGGTTCAGGCATTTGATCCAGATGCAACCTGGACGCCTCCTGGTGGGGGTGTACCAGGAATGGCCTACAGGGACAAGACTCCGGGGTCGTCCTAGGACCCACTGGAAAGATTATATCTCCAAGTTGAGCTGGAGGAAGTTGTGGGGGACAGGGTCATCTGGGATTCTCTGCTCTCCCTACTACTACCGCGACCCTATCTGGACTAAGTGGTTGATGATGATGATGATGAGGAGGAGGAGGAGGAGAAAGCCAGTTCATACCAAAGGTGTTCAGTGGCGTTGAGGTCAAGGCTCATATAACTGTCTAAATGCTGTTACATTAAAAATACCCTGGAACAGGGCTCAAACCCTGAAAACAGCCCCAGCCCATTATCCCATCTCCACCAAACTTTACTTTTTTCACTATGAATTCTGGTAGACAGCATTCTCAGGGCATCATCCAAATCCAGATTCATCCATCAGACTGCAGATAGTGAAGCATGATTCATTACTGCAGAGAACATGTCCACTGCTCCAGAGTCCAGTGGCGGTATGCTCCAGCCTACGCTTGGCATTGCACATAGTGATTTTAGATTAGTATGCATTTCCTCAGCCATGGAAACCCTATGGATGTAGGTCCTGATGCTTCCAGAGGCTGTACTGTGTGATCAACAGAGGATTTTTATGCACTAGGTGCTTGAGCACTTAGTAGCCCCTCATAGAGTGTGCGTAATTTTGGCCATAATACTGTATGTACTGCTAAAAAAACCTACATTTGGTTGGTTAGCATATATTTTAGGACTGCTTGGCACAATAACTCTAGAATGGATCACAGCAGTGCTGATAGAGTTTTTAAACAGTGTGTCCACTCACTGTCCACTCTATTAGACACTCCTACTTTGGTGGTCCACCTTGTAGATGTAAAGTCAGAGACAGTAGCTCATCTGTTGCTGCACAGTGTGTATTGGTCACTTTGTAGTCCTTCGTAAGTGGTCACAAGACACTGTTGTTTGGAGATTTTTGGTTGTTGGACTATTCTCAGTCCAGCAGTGACACTGAGGTGTTTAAAAACTCCATCGGTGTCTGATCCACTCAGACCAGCACAACACACAGTAACTCACTGCAGTGCTGAGAATGATCCACCACCCCAATAGTACCTGCTCTGTGAGGGTCCATGGGGGTGCTGACCACTGCAGAACAGGGTAAAAGTGGGATAATAAAGTATCAGAGAAACAGATGGACTCCAGTCTGTAACTGTAGAACTACAAAGTGCCCCTATACAGTAAGTGGAGCTGATAAAATGGACAATGAACGTAGAAACAAGGAGGTGGACTTAATAAAGTGATCAGTCGCTGTATATTGATTATGGGTACTAAGTTATTCTCATACAGAGAAAATGTCCAATCCATACAGATGTTAATTTATTACTTCTGACATAATGAATAAAAGCCTGAGTGCAAAATATTCTCATTATAGTCGCTCTGCGGTGAAGCAGATTGATTGATAGCTGATTAGCTGAGACAGCTGACATTAAAGAGATTGAGCAGATATTCCTTCAGGCATTGATTTTGCTTCCTAAAATGATTATAAAGCTAACACATGCTAAAATTACACAAAGGATACGTGGCACAGTGTTGTTTTTCAGATCTGTAACGAACGACGAATGCCCACCCACCCCTGCCCGATCCCCCCACCCCGCCTCCTTTTCAAGAAAACACCTGATGAAATGACAAACACAAAAGCTCTAGGGTGTAGAATTCTCTATTAGGCTTTGGGATGTGGCTGCAGTTGAAGACTGTTTAGCTCTCTCATCATTATTTCGTGCCACCTGGGCTGAGACCAGCTATTTGCTATTGATTTGTTATATGAGGTAAATGTGAAATTAGCTCTATCATCACATTGATTCACAGAGTATGGGGTGTGGCTTGAGCACTGAGATGAGTCTGAAAGTTTAAAGTGCTTGAACTTTTGATAGAGCTTGGGCAAATGTCACCTAGTAGATCAATCGATCATGTTTGTGCTGGGGTGGGCACTGCCAAGAGCTGTCTCTGATCAAACGTGGAGCAAATTCAGCTCTTAATACATAGCAGCTTTATTCATCTTTCAGTGGTGGACAGTAAAGATTTAATTGTAATTTATAACTGTACTTATGTTGTTTATCGCGTATCTGAACTTAACTGAAGTTTTTCCATTTTGGGTGACTTACTTTCACTCCTGTCATGATTGGCCCCTCCCAGTCCTGTCCATGTGTTTGTTTTGGTCTTCTAGTCCTGCCCCCTTGTTTCATGACTCCACCCCTGATTGTCTCCACCTGTGTTTGCACCTGTTCCTTGTTACCCTTGTATTTAAGCCCTGTGTTTTCCCCAGTCTGGTTACTGGTCTTTGTTTGAATCTCTGTCTGTGTTGTTGGTATTATCTGCTGTGGTGTTTGTTCTGTGCTGCTTGTTCTGATTAATTCTGGTGTCTGTCATGTCTGCCCCACGATCTCTCCGTATTGGCTACTTGAACCTGGACTCTTATGACTATGACCCTGGATTTGCCCATAATAAATCTTACTTATCTCAGCATGTGCGTCCCCCTCCTCGCTCCATGTTACAACTCCACTACATTTCAAAGTCAAATATCTTACTTTTCACTCCACTACATTTAGATTACAAATCTGTTGTTCCTTTTGGTTTTTGTGCATACAAATGTAATGAGGTGTGTTTACACTTATCTTGTATTTGTTATATTATTATATTGCAATATTCATGTTTTTCTTTATATTTTTATCTGTCATTCCATACGTAAAGTCAGATTTTCTGTGTGCTCTCTGGGAGCAATATGTCTTAGGTTTGGAATGAGCAAGGGGGCCCAAGTTTGAGGTCCCGGGAGAAAGTTGGGCTTCTTGCTTTCTCTGAAGCAAATAGAATAAGCATTAGAATAAGCTTTTCCAGATGTTTTCTTATGTGAATGTATGGATGTACATTATGTGTGTACATTGTGTGTGTGCGCACACTCAGTTTAAAAAAGCTGAACCATCGTGGACTTGAGGGAGATTCCACATTGGCTTCTGGATCTCTCAACAGGGCTATTAACACTATCTTTTAATTTGAATTAAAGTTGTTCATGTTTAAATCCAGATAGTGTGTACAGAGCTTTCGTCTCCCCACCTACACAACTGAGAATAAACAACAGTAACTTCTTTCATGTCAAAATGAAAGAAGCGCAAAGCCAGAGCACCAATCAGGGCCCAGCGGTCACTTTGTTTACAGCTGGTTTTGACCTGTTGGTCATACCGACCCAGTGCAGCACACGGTTCAACGTCAGCGCAGCAGCGTAAAACTTTGGGAGAGTCTGTTCAACATAAAAGATGAACTAACCTAACTTTGTGTAAATAGAGCACAATATAGAAATATGTCCACATATGCAGTCGAGACTGACGCGGCTTTTTTCTGAATTTCTACAAACACCATTTCATTTTATAGTAAATGAGTTTGGGCTGGTTTATGTTTATGAACAGACGCCTACAGATCAACATAGTAAAGGAGCTCATCTGTGATCCTGAGTTTAAAGTTTTTATTAAACTTAAACTTGGAACTAAGTTGTAAATAAGTCTTAAACTGAAACTTTGCTTGTTTGTAAAAAGTGATTTCAGAGCCACTCGGTTCTCCCTGATGGAAACTGTTTACCTTCAGTGTTTTATGCTTATGATAATCTTAATAGACCTCAGCGTCACTAATTAATCACATTCTATTAAAAGACTGGTTTACCAAGAGAGACACTGGAGTATTTTCATCCAAAATGAGTTCATGAAGACAGTCTTGTTACAAAAATGATAACAGGACATTAAAGCCATAATTAATATTTTATTATAGTACTTTTACTTTTGATACTTAAGTACATTTGAGGGAAATACTTTTGTACTTTTACTCAAGTGGACGTCTAAAGGGAGGAACTACTTTTACCGCTTTTACCGGAGTAATGTCTTGGGTATCTCTGCTTTAACTCAAGTACATGATTTGTGTACTATGCCCACAACTGTCAGCCTTACCATGTTTATCCTTGTTTCAATCCACACACGCTTGCTAGGCATGTGTCTTGTGTGTGAACTCCATAGAGATCCATTGATATCGTACACTCTGACTTTCTTTAGCTTTGTGAACTATCTTTAAAGGAATGGTTCAATCCAATTTTCCACTCATCTAAGATGTAGTTGGTCAGCCACGACAGTGAATGTTCAAATTTGGCTATTTATTTTCGTTTAGCACTAGAGCTACGATGCAAATGTTCCTAGCAAACAATAGACATCAATGTGGTTTAGAGGACAGTGTGACTTACTGTGAAGTTGAAAAACTACCCAAGCTTTAACACGTTGCTGAGCTCTGTGGTCAGCAGTAAAGTTTTGCTCATTTTCTTAGTGCCCAGTAAGATATACTCTCCTGCATGAGTCTGCATGACCTTGATGAAGACCTGGATGCAGTTGACAGAAAATATTTACAGAAAAGGTTTGAGCGTCTGTTGACTTTCAGTGTTTGTTGGTAATACAGGGCAGCCAATCAGAAACAAATCTCATTTACAATGGTGTAATGCCATAGGAGAAACACTGTTGGTTCTCTAAAGAACATTCCAATGGAGAGTTCTTTAAAGAACCCATTTTGTGATCAGATTGGTGAGTATAAAGAACCTTTTTAAAGTTTATAAGCATGCACATAATGTAAAGTTGAACATCAGTTCAATTCCCTAGAACTGTACATCCAATCTAAGATCTTTATATGTTGTCTTTTTTCATGTTTATACTGCAGTAGTCTTTGTATTGAGGGTTGTACAGCTCTGGTTGTTTGAACACAGCCAAAACTAACTTTTCCTCCTAGGACGGTAAGTGACTAGACATAAGCCATCCTCAAAACTGATCGGCTAGTTGTGGATGATGTATGGCGCTCTTTCATCAGTGCTCGGACAGCTTTTTACCTTTAAACGTACAGTTTAAAAATGCATAGTACGTTGTGCACGCCTAAGGGACACTTGTCAGTTGTGATGTGTGCTGGTCCACTGACAACAATGAATGAGGTCTGAATGTAATGTGATGACAAAACAAATGGTGATTTGGGCACGATTGATGAATCAGGTTCAGTGGAAACGCGACTACCTTATTTACATATCATTTTCAAAGGGACAAGCCGCAATTTGGCCTTGCATATCATTTACATGAATCACACACTAATTTGTGCAGATATTTCACTAGTGAGACAATAAAAGAACAAACAGAATGCCGGATCTCCTGCCGGCTGCTCTTCCGTGCAGACCGCAACCAGCTATCGGTGAAAGCCCGCGGGGGCGGCTTATGCGTGTATGTAACCAAAGGTTGGTGCACAAACTGTGTCATGATTAACAGCTACTGACTGTAAAGTTTCGGCCGCATTATTTAATTCGTCAGTTCACGGTAGTGTTTGTCATTACAGTTTACATCCCGCCTGGTGCTAATGATGCGCTGAAGGAGCTACATGATAGATAGATAGATAGATAGATAGATAGATAGATAGATAGATAGATGGGGAAATAACACACTGGACCGTGTGTATACAAACATACGAGACGCATACAGAGCCATACCCCGCCCCCACCTTGGCCTCTCCGATCACATCTCCATCATGCTGGTCCCTGCCTATCATCCCCTGCTGAGACACTCCAGACCCACTCAGAAGACCATTACTGTGTGGCCCAGTGATGGTGACTCTGTGCTGCAGGACTGCTTCGAGTGCACAGACTGGCAGGTGTTCAGGGATGCTGCTGTGCACGATGGGGAGCTGGATCTAGAAGATTACACATCTGCTGTCCTTGGATACATCAGCAAGTGTGTTGAGGATGTCACCACCACCAGGACTGTGACGTGCTACCCGAACCAGAAACCCTGGCTGAATGCAGAGATCCAATCTCTGCTGAAAGTCAGGGATGCTGCTTTCAGGTCTGGCGATTCACAGATACTCAGGAGAGCTAGACATGAGCTGACGGCAGGTGTAAAGAGGGCCAAAGCTTCATACGCTCGGAAGATCCAGAGTAATTTTTCTTCCCAGGATCCACGGAGCATGTGTAAGGGCATTAAGTGCATCACAGACTACAACACAAGAGATGCACAGTGCACTAGGGACCCCTCACTGCCCGATTCTGTTCTGTGCCTGCTTTGAGGGCCCAAACACACACCCCCAGCACCAGACTCACTCCACCACCTGGAGAACAGCACCTCAGTGTGACCCAAACTGAGGTGAGGAGGATCCTTAAGAAGATTAATCCCCACAAAGCTGCTGGCATTCCAGGGCGTGTACTGAAGTGCTGTGCAGACCAACTCTCTGAGGTGCTGACAGACATCTTTAACTCCTCTTTAATCCAGGCAGTTGTCCCCACCTGTCTGAAGACCACCACCATCATCCCAGTCCCTAAGAGCTCCACAGTGACAGGACTGAATGACTATCAGCCAGTCACCCTCACCCCGATAGTCACATAGCTATGAAAGACTGGTTATGACCCACATCAAAGCCAACAATAATGTCACTGGGGATCCACACCAGTACACGTGCCTGAAAAAACGATCCACAGAGGATGCCATCTCATCTGTGGTTCACACTGCCCTCACCCACCTGGAGAGTAAGGATTCTTACGTCCATATGCTCTTTGTGGACTTCACATCTGGCTTTAACGCCATGATTCCCCAGACCCTGGCTTACATACACCATACACTTGGACTGAGCACCTCTCTCCATAATTGGACTTCCTGACTAACAGGCCGCAGTCTGTGAAGATCCACAACATCTCCTCCTCCACCATCATCCTCAGCACCGGCTCCCCTCAGGGCTGTGTGCTGAGCCCCCTCCTGTTTACACTGCTCACATATGACTGCTCAGCCGTCCATCCAGGCTGTCATATTGTAAAGTTTGCGGCTGATACAGCAGTGGTTGGATGCATCACAAATAGTGATGAGTCTGGCTATAGGCAGGAGGTGGAACACCTGGAGAGTTGGTGCAGTGAGAACAATCTCTGCATCAACGTGAAGAAGACAAAGGAGATGATTGTGGATTTCAGAAGGGGCAACACCATCCCTCCTCTCCCCCTACATGTCGGCGGATCTGCAGTGGAATTGGTCTCCAGCTATAGGGACTTAGGCGTACACCTAAGTAACAATCTTACCTGGAGTAATAACACTTCCAGCCTGATCAGCGCCTATACTTCCTCAGAAGGCTGAGGCGTGCTGGACTCGGGAGCTCAGTCCTCACCTCATTCTACAGATGTGTGGTGGAGAGCGTTCTGTGCTCCAGCATCACCGTGTGGCACGGAAGCTGCTCTGTGGCAGAAAGGAAAGCTCTGCAGAGGGTGGTGAAGGCTGCACAGAGGACTGTTGGAGTCAGCCTTCCCACCACCATGGACATTTACACCTCCAGATGCAGGAAAAGGGCCACTGGCATCATGAAGGACCCCACCCATCCAGCACACACACTTTTTGTCCTGCTCCCCTCAGGTAGGAGGCTGCAGAGCATTAAGTGCAAAACAACCAGACTGAGAAACAGCTTCTTCCCTGAAGCCATAAGGGTCTTAAATTCCAATCAGACATCACTGCAATGGCACTTCATGCCCACTTATTTATCTCTGCTGCAGTACTGAATAAGTGCCTCTACTACATCACCCCTACACATGTCACTTTATACGTCACTTTACACATTACCAGTATTACGATATACACCTTCTACCTCATACTAATGCTGCTGTGTTTCATGCTGCTGTTATTTGCACCTTCTATTTATTGTTTATTGTTACTTTTGGGAGTTAACTGGGACCTTGAGTACACTATTTTATTCCACCTCATGTACCACATGTGATGCGAATGACAATAAAGCCTTATCTTATCTTATCTTATCTTCTCTTATCTTATCTTATCTTATCTTATCTTATCTTATCTTATCTTATCTTATTTTATCTTATCTTATCTTATCTTATCTAAAAGAACAGTATTTGGCAGCTCATGAACCCATGGTTTTGGGGTCTAGTAGGAGGTGTGCTGCTCCCTACACTGGCCAGAAGTTCAATCACTTTATTTTATAACAATTAAAAAGAATAAAGTGTGAAATGAACAAAATGTAGTTTTTTTTAAACAGTAGAGTGATGGGATTGTGTAGTGTTATTATTTTCATAAAACACTGGCTGATTGGGTGACAATATCGCAGTATATGAAGTAACTTTTTATGCTTTGTATTTAAAGGAGGTAGGTATTTACTGTATCAGTAGTGTAAAGAAAAGGCTTTAAGGGTTTAAGGACATCCCCAACCCACAGGGGTTGCTGTGTGCAAAATAACTACAACCCCAATTCCAATGAAGTTGGGACATTGTGTAAAACATAAATAAAAACAGTGATGTAACACAGTGGTAAACATGCCCCTATCCCAACTTCTTTGGAACGTGTTGCAGGCATCAAATTCAAAATGAGTGAATATTTGCAAAAAACTATAAAGTTTATCCGTTTGAACATTAAATATCTTGTCTTTGTAGTGTATTCAATTGAATATGGGTTGAAAAGGATTTGCAAATCATCGTATTCTGTTTTTATTTATGTTTTACACAACGTCACAACTTCATTGGAATTGGGGTTGTAGTATGATCGTTTTTCTTTTTATTTTGGCTGTTACTGCTGATAATATAGATGTTATTGACAATAATTTAGATTTATCTAACCACAAATCAGGCTTTTCTCAGCTTGTTAAAACATTACACTCAAGCCTACATGCACATCTACCACAGTTAAATGGAGCCATACACAACTTTGATGAATAAGGGTCAATGTCTTAACTAGAAGCTGTTTTCTAAGCTGGCCTTAGTTCTGTGTGTACATTTCTCACCAAAGCTTGTTTTTTTCCTGCACCAACAAGCCTGTTATCATTGATGAGCAGGTACAATCAGCCAACAGCTCTAAGTGGCCCATGCTGACATCTCATCAGCAAATTGGTCTCAGAGCATGCATATCTCTCCACCCTATAGCTTCTACACAGGAATAGTCCACTGCACATGTGCTCTTCACCCGACCTGGTCCTCACTGATAAGCAAATAAAATCCCATTGTTGACACTGATAGCACCCAGTTTCTGCGCTGCATTTATATTTTCAGTTATTCCCTTTAAGCAGTTTGCTGTGCATTTGAAGAACAACCTAAAGAAGCCACAGCATGACTGATGGGTCATTTCAAAGATGGTCAGGTTGATGTACAGCAAGGTCATCGTCTTTAATACTGAGGCACCTGGAGGAAAGAGATTATCTCCATTTGTGTTCTACACATTCAGTAAGGAGCTAAGACTCTTTGCGATACTTTACATTTATTTCTCCATTTGTCCATCTTCACAAGAGGGATGCTATGTTACGTGGACACACATGAGTTTTTTCTGAAAGCAGGTAAAATGATACTAAGGTTGTACAAGAAGAGTCTCTGATTTGATATATTACAGGTTAGTGAAGGGCAACCAGGACTGTTAATACGAACCCAGGTAGTGTTAATACAAACAGAACGTTTTAGAAGAAGTGATGTAATCACGCTTGGGTATAAAAGGAGTGTCCAGGAAAGGCTTCTGTAGTGAAAACTATTATTAAAAGTTTCAAGGACTTTGGAGAAATATATGTGCTTAAAAATCAAAAAAGGCTGCAAACCACAACTGAATGCCTGCGACCTCCAACCTCTCAGATGACACTGCATTCAGAACCAGAATGCTGCTGTGGTGGATATCACCCCATGTGCTCTGGACTACTTCGATAAACCGCTGTCAGTAAACACTGCATTTTATCACTGCATTTACAAATACAAGGCTGTGCTATGCACAGCAGAAGTCATATGTCAGCAACATCCAGAAACCCTGCCGACTTCTCTGGGCTGGAGCTCATCTGAAATGCACAGAGGAAACATGTATTGTGGTGTGACGACTCGATCTTTGAGAGTGCCTAAAGACATAAAGAAGTAAAGGACCATCCAGATTCTTACCAGCATGAAGTTCCAAAACCAGCATCGGTCAAGGTATGGGGATGTATTACTGGCATTGGTGGACGAAGTACACAAATCATGTACTTGAGTTAAAGCAGAGATACCCAAGGTAAAATATTACTCCAGTAAAAGTAGAAGTTCCTCCCTTTAGACCTCCACTTGAGTAAAAGTACTAAAGTATTTCCCCTCAAATGTACTTAAGTATAAAGTAAAAGTACTAAAAGAGTAATTCTGGCTCTGATGTCCTGTTATCATTTTTATAACCAGACTGGCTTCATGAACTCATTTCAGGTGAAAGTCCTCCAGCGTCTCTCTTGGTAAACCAGTCTTTTAATAGAACGTCATTAATTAGTGACGCTGACGTCTATTAAAATGATCATAAGCACAAAACACTGAAGGTAAACAGTTTCCATCAGGGAGAACCGAGTGGCTCTGAAATCACTTTTTACACACAAGCAAAGTTTCAGTTTAAGATTTATTTGCAACATTTAGGTGTTTAATAAAAACTGGCTTTAAACTCAGGATCACAAATGAGCTCCTTTACTATGTTGATCTGTTGGCCTCTGTTCATAAACATAAACCAGCCCAAACTAATTTACTATAAGTCTGTGCTGTGCTGTGCCCTGATTGGTGTTATTGCTTCACACTGCTTTTGTTTTGATGTTACATTTTTATGCACAAATAAGCCAAAAGAAACAACAGATTTCTCAAAATGTAGCGGAGTAGAAAGTGAGATATTTGACTTTGAAATGTAGTGGAGTGAAAGAAAAAGTCGCCCAAAATGGAAAAAACTTCAGTAAAGTACAGAAACATGAAAAAACTACTTAAGTACAGTAACAAATTACATCTACATCTTTACTGTCCACCACTGATTATTGGGTATTGCTGTTTTCAACATAGGAACACAGTCACATTACATGTGTTACAACAGCATCGCTGCATAATGAATGTTTGGCTGCTAGACTGGCCTGCATGCCTCCTCTTGGAAATGTGTGGCGCATTATGAAGCTAAAAACACAACAACAAAAAAGGCCCCATATAGCTGTGCAGGTAAAGACATAATTTGGCTCTGTGTACTTTAGTGGAGAAATTATGACTTCATATGACTTCAGCTAAGTTATCCAGCTTGGTAGACATTCATTTGCTAGTTAAAATCCTCTAACATTGAGTATATCCTTGATAAAAATTTCAGATATTTCTCATTATTTCACCCTCACTGGTACTACAACCATCAACCATTATCTGCCTACTACTGCACACAGCGATAGCTAGTCTATTAAATCGTAGAACATGTAGGCTTTCAAAACGATGATTCAGTGATTCATGTTACTCCTGTTTCGCTTCAAGGTTATGCTTTCTTGGTGTGAGGTGCACCACAAAGGCATGGAGTCGTCATTTTTGCCTCAAAATATGAAAATATGCCTGAAAGTACATAACATGCATAGATAGATAAATTAATAAAATCTCCTTAAAATGGTATAGACCCCCATGTAGAAGAGTTCAGGGCTAAGCTGTTTAGGCTCCTTGGTGAATCTGAATGCCTACTCATGGTGTTTCGTTCACCAATTGATACCACAGTCATTCCGAGTGACTTGATACAAAACGTGTCATTTTAGAGAAGCTTAACAACTCGGAATTGGTCATAATTGTAGTGATGAAAACGAGAACTGTTTAATGCTCATGTGTCAAACGCAAGGCTGCTGGCCGCTGGCCCGTGACACAATTGTACTCAGCCTGCAAAATTATTGAAATTTTCTTCTATTAGTAGCCTGTTTCATCTTGAGCTGAACTACAGTTCCCAGCATGCACTGCAACATGTGCTCCAACCCCCTTCCCCCAACAACAAACTATGGGCCAAAAAGGAAAGAAGCAGGGTGTCTAGTTCAAGCAAATGAGCAGTTTTAAAACGACATAAAACGATTTCTTTCTTTTTTTTCAGACTTATTATTGTTGAATAAATATTCTTGCCTATTTTGGCATATTTAGAATATTACATAAAGTGTTTAATAACACTGCTGTTGGAACAAAACCTCTTATTTCCATTTTTGTCATTTTTCATGTTGTGACATAATTTGAAGCCACCTATTGTCCTTTACACTGTGTGTAAATTTCATGATGAATTGACCAAACAAAACAGCCCAAAATGGCCTGGAAAAAAGTTTGGTTCCATTGACTTACATTAAAAACAAAGTAGGTTTTTTCCTTCTCCTGTAAAGTTACCATTTTGGTTTTGTTCCAACAGCAGCGATATGTTGTCTAATGTCTAATGTACTATAGTTTGTTAAAATACTACCCAAAGAATTATCAACGTCAATAGTAAGAAGTCGATTTTTATTATTAACGTCACATACACACTTGTAACTTTCATTTTCTTTCAACTTTGCACATATTATTGTATTTTTGCGAAAGCAGACCACGCCTGGGTAAGTGAGATGAAGAGTGGAGGGGAATTTTGGGCTAGAGTTCATCAGGAGTAGGAGGTGTTAAGAACTAGTATTTATAGGACGCTAGAATTAAGTAGGAGGAGTTTAGGCGTGGTCTTTCCTCGAACTTCAGTTATGTCATATCTCCATTTTTACTACTGTTTTTAGTGTTATTCTTATATTTTTCTCTATTTTTCTATTTTCTATTCTAAGATTAGTGAGTAAGAATTGCATTGTGCAGTGTAACTGCCTCTTTTTGCTGTGCATATGACAATAAAACTCTTGAATCTTAAAAATGGCTACATCTGTGTTGTAGACATTGTGACCTCTGATTCCTGTCACTACCACTGTAAAGAAATCGGTCTGCAAGAGTTGGTACATTTCTCTACAGTAAACCATTTCACTTCATTCTGAGAAATTTCTGGAACTTCCCTCCCCCCTTCCTACATTTGAAGGCTTTGGCATTGCAATTGCATTACTTTCCTTTAAGTTCGCAAAGGGCTCAGAAGGCACAGCTGGTCCCTTGAGGGTGGTGGGTCTTGGAATCATCAGTTGCTGTAGCCCACTGACCACACAGGTACAGGAGCGATAGTATTTTTCCTTCCAAAAGCTCCCCTTCATAATCAATTACCAAAAGAGTTTATTGACTCCAGTGAAGCAGCCTGGGGTTGAGACTGAACTCTCTGATATTAAGGATTCACATTATGGGGGTTGACACGGCATGTCTTACTATTCAGAGGGGGATAGTTCAGTCGCGGACAGGATTAGTTTTACATGGGAAGATGAGGTTGCTGTGAGGTGCTTCAGGCATTGTGCACTCTACAGAATGGTGATATTTAATATACTGCCTGGCCAAAAGTTTGTGGACACCCGACCTCCACACCTATATGATTTTGTCCTTTAGTACTGGAGCATTAGCTTTCTGCTAACTAGCTTAGCCTACGCTAGTGAGGGCAGAATATATCCAGTGACGGGGAATATAAAGCATAAACCAGTTAAAGAGAGTCTGTTAACAGCCAGTGATGTTCAACTGACACTTTTTCAGCCGGTTAGACTTGCAGGGATTTCAACAATAACAACTTTTTCAAGCACTGACTATGAAAACACAACCAAATGTCATTTGAACCATGAGATGTTCATGCTAGTTTCAGCTTCACTCTGCCATAAGCGTGGTACAATCTCCCAAAAATTCCCAGATATTTAATGGGAGTTTACTGTCCAGTGTTGTGTGACTGCTGCTGGCTGCTAAATTTCCTTCGGGATCAAAATAGTCTGTCTGTCTGTCTGTTTGTCTACCTATCTAGCTATCCATCCATCCATCTATGACCGTTCCCCAACTGGATGTTTCAGCCATAATCTCTGAATACAGTAGTCATGTGAAAAACACTTCTGGTTCTCTAACTTTTTCTATTGAATGGTCCTCTAGGCCACCAGAACTGTTCTTCTATCGCTCTGCTCCTAAGGACCCTTTTATACATCTCTTTTTTGAGAGTGTGCTAATGCTCAAGGCCAAGTTATGCAAACACAAGCTCACGTTTTTTAGCCATCAGCCATACACATTACAGACGCCCCTGTTTTAGCATTACTTCACGGATATATGTCTGGAAAACTTATCCTGTCTAAATAGTGCTTATGTTTTCTTCTTCTAATGGCCTCTACAGCAGCAGAATAAGACAGCCTGCTCAGAGATTATGGCTGTGAGTAAACTCCCGCACTGAAGCAGTGTATGCTTGGTAGGCAGTTTTCAAGAGTGTGAATTATTCTTTGAAAAAAGCTGACACAAATTGCTAATCCATTAATTCTGGACGTAGTGATGGTTCTTCTATAAATCTTTCAGGAGGGAACAGCATAACGCTGTATGTCACTCTATTGACACAATCATCGGAAACACCTGCAAACGTCCAAGTGTGGTTTGAATGCAGCATTAAGTGCAGCACATATTCACCAGAAAGACAACTCAATTAGACCAACTGCACTTAGAGGCCATAACACGGTGCGATTTCACAAATCAGCAATAAAATACAAAAGGACATACTTATTTGATTGTTTTCTCTTTCACAGTCCACCTGCCGTCTTGTCAACGTTCTAACTGTTGTCTTCATGTCTAAAAACTTCCAAAGCCTTTCTTCGAGTGGATTGTACTGTACTTGACCAAGTCACTGAGCAGAATTCAAGCCTGTCCACTTCGGTTTTCTCATTGTGAGGGTGATATGACAGGGAACCCATTGCTGCCATGTTACTGGGTTTGTTTGAGGCAGGGATTACAAAAGCAGTCCACTACTACTTCTACTTTTCCTACTACAACTACTACTGTCACCACCACCACCACCACTACTATTTCTACTACTACTATTACTACTACCACCATCATTGCCTGGAGCAGCCCTATCCACGGCACCCAGAGAGCACCTGGGGGTTAGGTGTCTTGCTCAAGGACACCTCAGTGTTGCACTATCAGTGCTGGGGATCAAACTGGCAACTTCACAGTCACAGGGCCAGTTCCCTAACCCCAAGCCCATGACTGCCCATTGTGTACTTCTATTAGTACTTTTACAACTTCTAATACTGCTACTACTCTTACTTCTACTTCTATTCTACAATTATTACTATTTCTACTAGTACTTCTGCTACCACAATACTACTACTATAACTGACTGCCACCACTTCTTCTACTTCTACTACTATTACTCTTGCTTTTACTATTTCTATTACTTATACTAGTACAACAAAAGATAAGAATAATTCTTCAGAGCATTATCCTTTTCTATAGAGATGATACCGGCTGTGCCAGCAATGGGAGCACCTTAAAGCAGCTAATTAGATGGGGGTGTCTGGATACCTCAGAATATACAGTGCAGAAAGCCTTGAGTGTAAAAAGCTGCTGTAAGGCCTATTTTACATGTTACATGTAATAATATTGGCAAATAACACAATACAGTTGTGACATTTGCATAAAATTATCCTGCTGTATGTTAATGTAATGCAGTGTCTGTCCAGCCACCTGTTTGCTCTTTAGTGCCAATTTGCTTTGCATGAAGATAAATCAAAGGGTCTGCATCAATGACATCGGATACTGGAGCGTCCAAACACTGCATAAGTTGGTATTTTCCCTTCTCTAAATCACCTCATTTAACTCAGAGGCTTCCCATTAACACGCCCATCATGTCTACAGTGGCTGAAAAATCTCATTTCCATTGCTCTCCAGAACCAGACATGAATGGCAGGAACCTACAGTAAGATTGAACGGTTTATATTATAATATCCCTGGTGTGCTCTCAGAGACATTTACCTGCCTGACACTCCTCTGTACATACGGTCACTGCTGTACAGGCAAAGCTGATAATGACCTCCCCGGAGAACGACCAGAGCTGTCGTCTTTCCTTGCGTGTACTTCAAAAGTCCTTTTGGTCTTCTTAATTCTATATATGGAAGCAGAGTTGATGAAGCGGACGTTGGGTGTATTAATTTAAGAAAAATAAAAGCAATAGTGGCATGTGCAAAATTTGTAACGTAACATCTCAGACCTTAATTGGCTTGTTAGTTTTGGCTATAACTTAGAATCAAGTCAAGATTTATCGTTGAAAATACTGAGCTGATGACATTTCCATAATAATAAATAATAATAAATTCTCTGACTCTTCAAACCTTGTGCTAATTAACAGTAATCTAGCACCCATTACATTACATTACATTACATTTAGCAGACGCTTTTATCCAAAGCGACTTACAAATAATGTGGTACATAAAACAAACATAGTCAGGCCTTAAAGGAGGCCAAAGGGTAATAGCGGGGTAGAGAAACTCGGTGAAAGACTCAATGAAAGACACTCCATTGCACTGTTGATGTGTCTTAATTCCATATTCTGTATCTTTATTTCTAGGTTTCAGTGCCGGCTGAAAGCAAAACTCCCATATGACAACAAAATACTTGCACAGGAAGGTTTAACTGATGCACAAGTGGTGGAGTGACGTTGACTGCACAAACATAACCTGCATGGAAGGAAATTTGACCCCGTGACCTCATCACAAAAGTCAAAACAAGACCTACTGTAGATAAGCCAGCTCTTTGGCCACAATCACCAATTATATGTTTGGAGAAAAAAACGAGCAGCATTTGATGAAAAGAACACCTTGCTAACTGTTAAGAATGGGGGTAGATCTATTACAGTTTTGACTTGTGTGGCAGACAGTGGCACAATAAATATTAAGCACATGGAATGAAATGAAATATCAGCAAATCCTAGAACTGGATTTCAAAATATTATTTAAACATATAGGGAAAGGAGACGCTTAACAACTGTGCAAGACATAACAGGCCTCCAAAAATGTTTTGATAGAATAATTATTGTATATGCATATAAAGAAAGCTGACAAATGAATGGAAATTATTAATAAATCAATAAAGAATCAACATTAGTGTAGATGCTTTCCGACATTTATACTACAAGCTACAGGGAAGCAATTAACATCCTACTGTGCTCTGCAGCATGTATAAAAATGCTGAGCAGGCCTTGTTGACCTCAAGATGACCAAAGGAAAAGATCTAAATGACTCTGAAAGAGGGTTCACTGGTGGGGCACGAATGGCAGAATATTCAGTCAACTGGCTAGAGCTTCAGTAGCGACTAAAGTGGCATCTGCATTTAGATCTACGACAAAGAGATCAATAAATAAGGTTGAGAATTGTGGTCAAAAGTGCAAGTTCATTGACCGTGATGCTTGTTCTTCAAGGGATATGTAAGGTACAGCAGTTCCTCAGGTGACCGAAGGATGTGCCCAGACTATGTCAGCAAGAAAAGTCCGTCCACAACTAAAAAAAGCGTATTGGAGTAATGCTGGAGTGTATAAAGCCTTCAATACAAAAACAAATGCACTTATTAATGTCAAGTGGTGTGGAAACAATAGACACTGGTCTACAGAGATGTGGAAAAAGTGATCAGGTTATATTCTCCACAAGTGGGCAAGTGCATGTGCAGCAGACGTCATGAGAACAGTGCAGGCCTGAATGCTCATGGGGGGATTTTGTAGGCATGATTTGGGTCTACTTGTCTTCTTAGAGAGAAAAAACTATCCAATGATGATACAGTTCTGTCCTCATCCTGGATGATAGTGCTCCCATTCACAGGGCAGGAAGGGTCATGACAACACAAATGTGTACATGATTTACATCAAAGGTTGTCAACCTTTTCCATCTCAAGGCCCACCTGTTTGTCAGGACCCCAGGAAAACAAAGCTCAGTTTTTTGCAGAAAAAAATGTTTTGGGTGTATAGCCTTACATTGCACAGGGCATAAAATATCAACAAAATGTGGTTGCATAGGCTTCTTTTTTAATCAGAAATTAGGTGGAGTGGTATAAAGGTAAGCCAAATATTTCTGGATGAGTGGACATTTGAAACATTGCGAGAGTGCGTTTTGTTAACAAAGGAAAGGGGCAAAAAAATAGATGAAGTGCGCTGGTATTACAGGGTGTGTTTTAACATTGCCTCACAACAAAAAGGGCCTGGGTTTGATTCTCCAGCTGGGCAACCAGTGTCTGCATCTGTTTTCTCCCACAGTCCAAAGACGTGTAGTTAAATTGCCCCTTAGTGTGAATGTACATGTCTCCGCATCTTCCCTGCGATGGACTGGCTACCTGATAGACTCCAGCCCCCCCCTCGCCCCCCCCCAGGAACCAGGAGGATAAGTGGTTTACAAAGCGTGCACATGTGTGTGAGTGATTTTTATGACAAAGTGCCATTGACAGCCCGTTAAAGATCCCCAGATCCCCATCAGTAATGGCCAAGAAGCCTGCATGGCCTAGTAGTTAAGAAACCCTGATGTAAATCATATGCGATGGTTTTGCAGTCATCAGATCTGGACTTCGGTTTGGTTAGACAGCACACTCCACCAACATTAACTCTAGTTTAGGGAATACTTTTGAATGGATGGATTCCAGCCACCCAGAGCAGTTACAGGGACCATGTTCATGTGATTTGAAGCCTTGTACAAGGTGTGGAAGGGAAATGGGAGCTTGACAACTTATTACTGCAGTTAGTTGGAGGAAACTGGGGCAATTTTAGGCACAAAGAAAAACGAATACTAAATGCATAATGCAACCCTAGCTCTCACAGACGGAGCAAAAACATTTTAGGACAAGCTTTTGTAAGGAAGCACGGCTGATTGTTCACCCAGTGCACTTAATTAATTCGTCCCTCTTTGTTCCTTGCTCAATTCATGTCTGTGGGGGTGTGTTAAATATTAAGAAAATAATTTCAGCAGAAGAGAGACGATTTTAAGAAATATATGTCTGATTTTGCTCTAGGGAAACACAACTGGGACCCATATTAAAATGCTTGTAGTCTCTCCCTCTGCCTTTCATTCTCTCTCTCTCTCTCTCTCTCTCTCTCTCTCTCTCTCTCGCTCTCGCTCTCGCTCTCTTTCTCTCTCACACACACAAAACAGTGTGAATTGAGCTCTACCCACAACTGTTTTCACATTCAAATCTACCAGGAGTGTCACGATACGCATGTTAATGTTCATTTTTTGGTATAAAGGTTGCAAAGCGATATGCACTATGAATCAAATTACACTGAATAAAACTGAAGTTAGTCTCTTTTTTACCTGCTTCTTACCTGCTTCAAGCTTGCGTTCATCTTCTTTTGGTTTCCCAGTCAAATAATGATGGACAAAGAGTGGTAGATGAAATGATCACAGTGTGCTGACATTGCTCAACGTGAGTATAATGTGTGAGTGCAACTACACTCACCAGCCACTTTATAAGGTACACCTTGATAGTAAAAGGTCGGACCCCCTTTTGCCGTCAGAACTGCCTTAATTCTTCAAACTTTCAACAAGGTGTTGGAAACGTTCCTCAGAGATTCTGGTTGGTTATTTGAGTTCCTGTTGCCTTTCTATCATCTCGAACCAGTCTGCCCATTCTCCTCTGACCTCTCACATCAACAAGGCGTTTTCGTCCACACAACTGACCGCTCACTGGATATTTCCTCTTTTTTGGATCGTTCTCTGTAAACCCTAGAGATGGCTGTGTGTGAAAATCCCAGTAGATCAGCAGGTTCTGAAGTAGCCCGTCTGGCACCAACAACCACGCCACGTTCAAAGTCACTTAAATCACCTTTCTTCCCCGTTCTGATGCTCGGTCTGCACTTCAGCAAGTCGTCTTGACCACCTCTACATGCCTAAATGCGTGATTGGCTGATTAACTATTTGAGTTAACAAGCAATTGAACAGGTGTACCTAATAAAGTGGCCGGTGAGTGTATGTCACCTATGCTACCTCATTTGTGAAGACATCACCTCAGGATTCAAGCAGTTGCAGGGATGTTTATATCTTTTGTTATGCACCACTACTTGGATGTAGGGAATCCTGGATTGCTCTGAATGCTGGGAGCGATTGAGCCACATTAGAAAATCCCTGCTGTCACTCATCACAGCCAGAAGGCAAGAGCCACTCACGATGTAGAAACGCAAGATCTGACTGTGATGCTCATTTCATTTAATTTTGAAGCCTTATTTACATGTACACCATGCAATATACATCTTCCTCTTCTGTTTATATAATTTTTTTATTTCTTTCATGTCTTCTAAGAAAATAAGTTGAGCCAAATATATTTTCGAAAAGCACTGATGTCTTTTTGGGACAACAGTGGGAATTACAAAAAAAGTTTGGGGAATTACAATAAAAAATAATTCATGCTAAAGTTGTCTTAGCATTTTTTGATACATTTAAAAATATATCATATTTGATGCAAAAATCCTTTCTGATGATAATCAGTTGATCATCCATAACTTTATGGTTACGTTTAGGGTTAGGAGTAAATGTAGGTTTTCGCTTTGAGGTTAGGGTCAGGGTCAGGTTTAGGGTTAGAGAGAGAATTGATAAACTCTCTCACACTGGTACTTGAAGTTCAGCAGTATTTACTGGATGTTTAGTTGAATGTTACTTAAAGACAGACTGAGCATTTACAAAGCATCTGCAGTGGACCATCTAAAGGACCCTCAATTTAAAGTTTACCTGCATTTAATGGGTATTTATTTGAATGCTACTTGAGCATTTACAAACCATCTACAGTGGACCATCCAAATACAATGTTCCCCTGTTTTCACCATATCGTCATCAGTATAATGTTGATTTTGCATTTGAGGCCTAAACATTGAGTCAGATCTTCTTTCTGAGCCTGTGCGTGTAACGTCAATACAGGCCTCTAACGGATCACGTAAAGACATACAGTATGACGTGGTCTGAAAAACTAAATCGTTTGACACCACTATACCAATGTAACACATTTGTAGGCTGAGCATGAGTAGTCGCTCTTTGCCGAAAGAAGGTCTAAAAAGCATAATTGAGTGTATCTTTAATAGACTGTACCCATTCGGTATTATATTCTCTGTCTCTCTCTCTCTCTCTCTCTCTCTCAGTCATACAGTGTTTATCTTCTCTGGCTTATGACTCTCTTTTTATAGACACATTTTAAGCTTATTATAGCATATTTTTCAGCTCATTGCTTACAGCTCTGAGTATCTACATCCTCACACCATTCTGCAATAACATCAGCCTCTGCAGTTAACCAGTAGCTCAAGGTCATCCTGTTCACCCTGGAAAGTGGGTGACCCATTTGACAGGACATTTTTTGTCTTTGAGCAGGCATGTAGGGTCTATGAAGCTGTAATAAACTGCATAGTCCAGTAAAGCACAGTATACCAGAATAACAAGGACTATCAGAACCTATTTTTCACGGAACCGTGCTCTTCAGAACCACTGTGCATTGTAATGGGTGTTAGAAATAACCTCTAAATAGTCATTATAATCAATCATTAACGTTTATTTATCATGATTTATTGTTGCCTTTTGAATAAGAATAGAGTAAGATCATATTTTTGTGCCCTGGATTATAATTAGGCTCTAATGTCATTGGCTAATCAGTGAATAAGAATATTGTCTGTGAATAGTGCTTCTGTATTTGACCAGATTACAGACAGACTGTACTTAATTGTCTGTTACAAGCTTTAATTTGTCCATGTTTAAGGTAGATCATGCTAAAAAAAACATTCGCAGACACAATTATTAGCTTGATGCTAATATTACATAGAAATTCCCATTCACAGGCTAATGAAAATTAGCATTAGCGGCGGAAATTTCCACTGTAACTTGAAACTTCCACAATTCAACTTGGCTATATTCCCTGAATTCCATGATAGTCTAAGCTGGTTTATTCTGGTTAAGTGCTGGTCTGGTGCTGACTTAGCTTGTCACCAAAACACATTTGCTGGCTTGGCAGCGGACCAGCATGTTATCATCCGGAATACAACATATGTGCTATTTTTTTTGGTAACCAGCAATGCTAATCTAGCAAGATTTACGATATTAAGTGTTAAGTTTATGTACATAAATTAACCTAATTGTCCCTAAACCGCCCCAAACAGATTAAACATTGCCCCAAACACTATTTTTATCATCCATGAGATGACAAAGCATTATTAATCTGGAGCCAAAGCCAGTTTAAGAGGGATGCAAGAAGATATAAGTGGGTACTCGCACACGAGGAGTCAAGCTAAGTGGCTAAAAACAGAGATGTAAACTTGTTTCTAACAATTTATGCAAGATGTAACAGAATTGCCATCTAGGGTTCTCCTCCAAGCATGCTGAGCTGTCCAATAACATTGACGTTCTAAAAGGCGTGGTGGCTACATGTGTCCTGGAGGATGTATGTGCTAGCCTTCACCCTCCCAGCTTGTTAGCATCATGTGATGGCGGGAGACCTAGCTAGCGGGTAGAAATTGCCCACAATGAAAACTAAGGGACCGCACTGGGATAAAACTAACAACAATTTGCAGTGATCACTATTATGTCCTCATTTTTATATGCTACATATGAAACGAAACATTAGTAAAGCCTCTGTATTCTGCCCTGTTTCAGCTGTGAGCAGCAGGAGGTAGCTTTGGAGTTTATATGTGGGATTTGGTACCCAAAGGGGTTTCTTTGGAAAGTCTAAGCTGATTAGTGCATAAATGCATGGACAATATGCACAAAAACTGTGTGCAGCTCCTACATACAGCCATCTCAGTAGGCATGCATATTAACATATGACAAAGGCAGCAGAGCTCACTTTATTCACCGTTATATAACCAATATATTGTTGCTATCAAAGCAAATTTTGTCACCCTGTTTTTTGGACAACATTTGAAGCAATAGCAGCTTCTTTATGCATTATATGAGAATTTTATGATGGATGGATCAACAGAAACGGTATCAAATTACGTGCACTTACTGTAAGTTACATTATCCTGCCATGTTGGAGGTATGAGGTTTTGTTCCAGCTGAGGATAGAAAGAATTGAACTGCCATTTTAATCACAGTGAACACACAAGACATACCCAGCTTCAGCCTTCCTGCCTGTATGTACTCTTGTTCTTCAGCCTATGACACCACTGAGTGTTCTACAACCGCTATGACCCCTAATGAGTGTAATTAACCTTTACGTAGCATGCTACCTCCATGTGTGCTAACTCTTGGCCTGGCCGGAAGACTCAATGAGAACCTTTCATAGAAAATTCCTTGAAATATTACTTTTTTCCCTAATATGGTTGGAATAGTGTAGTGGTTAACACCTCTGCCTTCTACACTGTAGACTGGGGTCCAATCCCCACCTACACTATACCAATAAGAGTCCTTGGGCAAGACTCCTAACACTGCCTTGGCCTACCTATGTAAAATGATCAAATTGTAAGTCGCTCTGGACAAGAGCATCACCCAAATGCCATAAATGTAAATGTAATATATCTGGGTTAATTGTACCTGTATTGTTTATAAAAGGCAGTATATTGGTTTTCTGTTTTTTTGATGCTGCTGTTATAACAAAATCTTGAGTATGTTTCTAGGGAAGGTTCTTAACTGTAATGTACTTTAATGTGAGATTTTCTTCTGAGAACTTTTGTCCTGTGAACATTTTTCTTCTGAATATCATGTTGTTTTTTTTTCTCAAATCATTTTTAATGAGTCAACATACGAATACTGCCACATGCAAGCGACCACTGCTGCTCATTAAATGGACATTGTAAGAAGGACGATCTCAACAAAATACCCCCCCAAAAAACTGCCCATTTGGTTTATATGTCAAATGTGGTAACCAAAAATAGCACTGGCAATAGGGGTCTGTAGTTTGAGATGCTGGTGCTGATGTGTAATAGTGTTGTTGACTGATGGTAGATTTACTTTCATCCAATGTCATTTTAATGTGTTAGTTTCTAGCACGTATGGAGCACTATTCATATTCTGACTGAGGATCCATTGACACTTGGGGAAAATGTACACGGGACAAAACATGGGGTTTGGAGCGTTTGTGTTTACTAAGGGTACGGCAGCAGTGATTTCGGAAAATGTCACACAGTTCAACAGGGCTAAGTTTCACTTTAGTGAACAACATAGATGATATGGCCTGTATTCCCATACAAACACCCCCTTGATGCGGTGTAATCCAAGGTAAATATAGATAATCTCATTGTTTGTTGGTTATTATTTGTAGCGCAAGGTGGCAAAGGCCTGCAGAGCGGGACTAAAGCCCAGTCCCAAATGGTGCACTTATGCATCCTGCAGTCCAAGATTGCCACGAATGCCAGGATGAATGAGTTACAGGTGAGGACCGATGACTGTGGAGGGGTTTGTTTACAGCTGTTTGACCAACATGGCAGCAAGAGGATATTCAGATTCACACTTTTAAACCTAGCACCCGTGAGGTCTTCTGCCCTACAGCTGCACGTTGTTAACCTCACGTGGCCTTTGAAGGACCACAGGGCTTAAGGCGCCATTCGTAACTGGGCTTAATCTCACTATGCTTATCTCTTTTTGGATGGCTTATTATGGAATACAGAGGGATATTTTTATCAAATGTGTTACTATAGTGTTCTATCTATGTTCTAACGATGTGAGGGGGCTACATAGCAACTTAGATCTGTACGTCTACCATACAGCCTAAGCTGTACACACAACCATGCAGGTTCATTCACGCTTGCCGTAGCCTCGCTGACAGAGAATAAAGACTCAAATAAACCTGTATTTCTGCACGTGAAACTGTCAGCTTAAGTTACTTTAGCCTAATGTTAGATTAATGAGAAGGCTTGCTGACACCACCATGAGGTTTAGAGAACAAACACTCAAATCTGAGCCAGTGAAATCCAGTCATTATGTGCTGGAATTAAAGTAATTCCACTTATCAAGATTCCAATTTTTGCAGTGAAACTACTATTGTGTACTAAGCAATTGTGCTAATCAAGCAGTCCATCAGCCTGGCTGTAGTAGCCTGTTTAGTTTTGAGGGTTTGCTTTTTTGTTTGTTTGTTTTTTTATGTTATTTAATGTTAAGGAGTTGGGGTAGTCTTCAGTTTCCCTTTTGTCGTTAGGAAAGGAAGTTTAAACCAGTTTGCTTGAGATAGAAGTCATTAGGGCTGTGATCATCCCTAAAACATCTGCTTTCCATTTTCAAAAATAAAGCATGTAAAACAAGCACTTTTTAGTACAGTTTGAATGTGGGGAAGTTGGGAGAAACACTTTTTTATGTGCAGGCCATAACAGTGAGGTATTTACCTGACAAATGCGCCGATGCATTAGCAAATACGCTCATTGATGAGCGTTAGCGCTGATCTTGACAGTTACTTATTTATTATGGCTGGTTTATGTTTATCGGTTAGGAGAGTCATGGTCATGGTTGTTTAAATTGACTGAATAAATATTACTCTTTTTTTTATGGTCTTGCCTGTGGCCAAGTCTGTTTTCTGGTCACAGATTAAGTCTCCCCTGGCAGTGAATTACTGGCCCCATTAGGTTGTACATTCAAAGCATTTATTTTACTTTGTGCTTCGCATTGAAAAAGAGCTTGGTTGTGAAAACGCATTAAAGGAGACACAGTGCTGTGAGGAAATCCAATTGGCCCCCAGAAATCCAAGGGACAGGTCATAATCAGAGTCACATTGCATAATCAAATGAATACTGGTTTGCTAATGTGTTCATAAACATAGTCGCTGTTTGGATTCAGTTCATTTTATTGATTTTTGCCTGTTTTATGTACTCAAAA
The DNA here is from genome assembly GCF_015220715.1 of Pygocentrus nattereri. Classification (NCBI taxonomy): domain Eukaryota; kingdom Metazoa; phylum Chordata; class Actinopteri; order Characiformes; family Serrasalmidae; genus Pygocentrus; species Pygocentrus nattereri. The sequence continues at coordinate 11,139,338 of NC_051222.1, read as the reverse complement.
CAAAAATCAATTTTCAAACCTGCCTGTAAGACTGAATATATACAGAGATGGGCCAAAACATTATGAATGCCTAATATGCTATTGGTCCTCCACGTGTCTCCAAAATGAAGCATGAACTCTCCAAGGCCTCTGAAGCTGCCTTGTGGTGTCTGGCACCAAAACGTTAGCAGCAGATCCTTTAAGTCCTGTAAGTTGCAAGAAGAAGGTGGAGACTTATTGCTCCAGCACATCCCACAGATGCTCGAATGGATTGAGATCTGGGGACTTTGGAGTTCAGGGCGACACCTTCTTCATATTCCTCAAACCATCCCTGAAAACTATGTGCAGTTGCCAGGATGCATTATCCTACAGAAGGAGGCCACTGTCATCAGGGAATATCATTGTCATGAAGAGATGTTCCTGGTCTGCAACAATGTTTGAGTAGGTGGTACGTGTCAAACTCACATTCACATGAATGCCCAACCCCAGGGATTCCCTGCAGAACACTGCCCAGAGCAAATATACAATGTCATGAAGAAGGATTGGTAACACCTTCTATGAATGTCACATTTGTAAGCATCTATAAACACATGTATAACATGTTATAATGCATTCATACAGCTGTTATAATGTAACGTGTGAACAGAATCACAGACGCTCACAGGTAAAAGGAGAAGAGATTTAATACCTGAGGTAATCAGGAGAATCTCCAGAGGGAGAAAACATATATCCAAGTCCAAGTTCAATCCAAAGTCATGACACAAATCAGTCCAGGCAGGCAGAGGTACACAAGGGCAAAACAATACACAAAACCGGGTCAGGAATAGCAAGAAGCCGATACCCAGGAAATACACCATAGATAAACCGCTCAGTAATTGCATGGGAACAATACCTCGCAAAGAGCCCAAGTAAAGTCCCAGCTTATAAAGAAAGAAACAGGAGTCCATCAGGTGCAAGGCATTAGAATTCCGGCGACTGTGATCGCTGACAGGTGTGGGGGAAGATCACATGATCCTCCAGAGCATTCTGGGAAGTGGAGTCCGACTTCCCCGTTGACTGCGTGACATATAAATATTTATAGAAATTAATTACACTGAATTACACTTTATAGCTATGTTTATTACACATTATGAGTTGTTAATATAATGAATTATAAACAGTGTTAATAACATGTTATACTGTCAGTGCCAAAGAAATCAGTCCCAGCTTGTTGATTTATGCCCTGAGATTTCCAGTATTTCATTTCTCACCGCTGGAACTATCAGGGCTTCAGTCCTGAGTACTCAGATGCTCCAAACAGGCTGTCCAGCATAGAATTACTGCTACAATGGGCTTTTCTTAACTAGTGCTGCCACTTTAAATGTTACATTACATCACAGCAAACCAAGTACCCATGAGCCCCTCCCCTGAACCCCCTCCGACATCACACTGAGCATGAATTCACTGTGAAGTGAAGATATTAGATATGCAGTGTTAAGTTAGTGCCAAGCTAACGGTGGTGCACATTAACAGTGGTGTACACTGACTTTCCCACTTTGTGTGAAACACTGATGGCAGCTCTAGTTTAAACTCTGACATTTGAAGCCTGTAATGAGCTTTATTGTGTTTTAGTGTTTCAGTAAATTCTTCTGTAAATACATCAACTTGAAGCCTCACTCTTAACACTGGAGGAGGCTTTAGTACAGTGTTTTCCACTTTACTTAGAGTGGACAAATAGGACTTATGAGCTCCTATAATTTGTTATGAACAGTACTTATAATGTATTATGTTAACAATTCATAATGCATAATAAGCATGGTTAAAACATGTAATGCATTATTATAAATATTTACAGCTATGTTTATAATGCCTTATGAATGCATTATAACATGTTATGAATGTGTTTATAGATGCTTACAAAGGTGACATTCATAGAAAGTGTTACTGAACTATTTGCTAACTAATTTTTATATAAGATAAAGATAAGACAAGCAAAGACAAAATGCAACATTTAAATGAACATTATGTTTATAAAGATAAAGATTTATTCAAAACCTATATCAGCCATGCGAAAAAGTCATTGCCACCCTTGGCAGTAACAATTAAGTGATTGCAATAACTTGCAATGAGTTTTTTACATTATGGTAGAGACATTTTGGCCCACTCCACTGTACTCCAGATTATTTTCCTGCTGCATAACCCAAATGTGCTTGAGCTTGAGGTCACAAACTGATGGGTGGATGCTGTCCTACAGGATTTTCTGCTAGAGAGCAGAATTCATGGGTCCACCAGTTATAATAAGTCATCCAGGTCCTGCAGAAGCAAAGCAGCCCCAGACCGTCGCACTACCACCACCATACTTTACTGTCGGTATGATGTTCTTATGGTGGAATGTGGTGTGAGATTTACGGCAGATGTAGTGGGACCAGGCAGCACGGTGGCGCGGTGGGTAGCGCTGTCGCCTCACAGCAAGGAGGGCCTGGGTTCGATTCCCCTGCCGGGTGACCAGGGTCCTGTCTGTGTGGAGTTTGCATGTTCTCCCCGTGTCTGCGTGGGTTTCCTCTGGGTTCTCCGGTTTCCTCCCACAGTCCAAAGACATGCAGTCAGGCCAATTGGACGTGCTAAATTGCCCCTGGGTGTGAGTGACTGTCTCTGTCTGTCTGCCCTGTGATGGACTGGCGACCTGTCCAGGGTGTATCCTGCCTTCCGCCCAATGACTGCTGGGATAGGCTCCAGCACCCCCCCGCGACCCTGACGGAGAAGCGGCTTTGGAAATGGATGTAATGGGACCCATGTCTTTCGAAAAGTTCCACCTTTGAGTCATCAATTCTGGCAAACGCGAGACATGTTCTTTTGGGTCAGCAGTGATTTGTGCCTTGCTACTCTGTCATGGATGCCATTTTTCGTCCAGTGTCTTTGGTATTGTGGAATCATATACATTGACCTTAGCTGAGACAAATGAGGCCTGTAGTTCTTTAGATGATCGTCTGGGTTCTTTATTGGCCTCCTGGATGAGTTGTTAGTGTCTTCTTGGTGAAATTTTGGTAGGCCAGGCACTCCTGGGAAGGTTTACCACTGTTCCAGGTTTTCTCCATTTGTGGATACACTGTGAAACCTAACTGCACAATTTAATTCCTTCTTTAAGTTACCATAACTTAAATACTAAAGAGAGGTGGCGTAACTTCAAAATTCAAAAATTCAAAATTCAAACTAACTCAAAAATGAATTGTTGAGATGGTAAGACCATTTTTTTAGCATATTTTGAGTTAAGATAACTTCATTTAAATGTGTTATCAACATGTGTTAAACTAACTATTTAAGGCAATCGGTTGCCTCAAACCATTTCAGTTGACTTAACTCATCAAGTTTTACAGTGTATTGGCTCTCACTGTGGTTTGCTGGAGTCCCAGAGCCTCGATAATGGCTTTGTAACCCTTTCCAATTGATAGATTCCAATGACTTTGCTTCCCATCTGTTTTTGAATCTCTTTGGAACGTGACATCATTTGGTGCTTTTGAGACCTTCTAGCCTGCTTCACATTGCCAGACGGGTTCTTATAAAGTGATATTTAGATTCAATGACCTCACCTGAACCCTCAGCCCCACCCACCTAGCCAAGAAAGCAGCAACTTCACTTCCTGCAGAGGACAAAGAGAGCAAACCTCCCCCCTTCCTTTTTCACTACTTTCCACACGAGCACAATAGAGAGCGTCCTAACCTGCCATCTCACTGTCTGCACAATGCCCTACAGTGGATCATGAGAACAGCTGAGAGGATCATGTGGGTGTATTTACCCATCATCAACACCTCCTACCATAAATGCTGCATCCACAGGGCCGATAGCATTGTGGACCCCTGGACCCCCTGCTGCCCCTTTCAAGGACTCTTAGTGCTCGAGGTGGTCAGACTACTGAATGCATTGATGGAGACACAACCCTTTACCCTCACTGCATATATTGTTTTGCTGGTTTGTCTTGTTGCATCATGGGTGTTTGTCATGTATGTTTTTTGTTCTGTTCATACATTATCTTGTGTATTAATTGTTCTGTGTGGTTCTTGTCTGGTTTATTTATTGTATGTTCTGTTATGTCATTTTATCCCAATGTATCCAACTTATTGTATACTAAGGAACATTTGGAAGCCATATTAAGTCAATATTATTTGATCTTCAGTCCTCTAAAATAAGGTTGAATGGATGGATGGATGGATGGATGGATGGATGGATGGATGGATGGATATTTTCCAGACAGTGATTGAATGAGACCATAAAAACCTGCCAGTTTTATTGACCCAGCGCCGCCAATGCAAATTTTTGTGCACATATATTAAATGGTTGAGAAGTTTCAGTTTAGTTTGAAAGCCCCACCAATCATCACATACTGAAGCTGGGCTTCCAGGTGGAACAAAAAGTATAGACTCCCATAGACCCCCAATGCAGGATGGCATCCAGACATGACCCAAAATGACTGTGAAATGGCTGTTGTCCAATAAATGGTGATCTTGCTCCACTAAAGCAGTATGTATTTGAATCTGCCTTTAACCCACATTGAAAACTGGCTTCAGCAGAGTTTTATTGGCTGAGCTTTAACTGGACTCCACCAACATATTCATGCAGACTATCCACAATTTTCCTGAACTTTAAACTTTGATTGATTAGTATTGACATCTACAAAAGCTGTGATGACCGAGTTTTGAGAATGTCCCATCCCTTGACTGATGGATAGCATGAAATTGGCAGCCTGAGGTTAGTTATACTGATTCTACTTTGTCTTTTCCGAAGGTGAAGAACTACAGAACTAGAAAGGCACTGAAGCGTGCATTTACCATTATAGCAACAAAGCTGAGGTCAAGCCAATTCAGAGCGTCAGTCAAGGTGATCAGGTGTGGGTAATGCTGAGGGAAAGTGGAGTGGTGAAGACTGCACTTGTTCAGTGGAGGGTTGGAGAAGTCCTGCAGCCATGCAGCAGTTATCTTGTGCAAGGCAGCTCATATATATTCTATTAAGCTATATATCCCATTTTTATGAGCAAACACATCATCTTTGGGGGATCATTCAGGTTTAAAGCTGCAAGCCGCACCAGTTTCCTTTCCTCCTTTCTTTTGGCATGAAATGGAACCCTAAGAGCAAAGGGCACTGAGCAATGTTTGCAAATTTGCTGGTGTTAGAAGCTGCACTTTCAAAGAAGCACCTGAACAGGAATACATGTCTTGCCTCAGCTGAAGTTTGAATGATTTTTCTCATTAGAAATTCTTTGCTCAGCATTCCTGGAATTCTAGCACAAAACCAGCAACTCGAAATAGTGGGGGGGGGGGGTCATGGCAGCCCCCATTGGCTTTTAAGGAACATCATGGATATTATCAGATGCATCTGATGATCATTTGGGGCAGTCGTGGGCTGGAGGTTAGGGATCTGGCCCTGTGACCAGAAGGTTGCCGGTTCAATCCCCAGGGATGACAGTCCATGACTGAGGTGTCCTTGAGCAAGACACCTAACCCCCAACTGCTCCCCGGGCGCCGTGGATAGGGCTGCCAACCGCTCCGGGCAAGTGTGCTCACTGCCCCCTAGTGTGTGTGTGCACTAGTGTGTATGCGGTGTTTCACTTCACGGATGGGTTAAATGCAGAGGTGGAATTTCCCCAGTTGTGGGATCAAAAAAGTATCACTTATTACTTACTTATCTCATGTTAAAGCAGCACTATGCAAGATTTGAGGGGTTTGGAGACCTCTGTGGTGGAAACGTGTAATTGCATGCAACTGTTTCTTCAGTTGTACCTCACAGAGTAGATATTCCAGACTTTGTAATCAGCGCAAATACTGAATTTCAGTGTGAGTTTTCAAGTATACAGACATGCCGTTAACCATTTCAGTGCATTGTTATGATGCAGTTTTAGGAGTGGCGATGCTTTCTATGAAGTCTTAATGGAACCGCCACTCTTGTGCCACATTCAGAGTTTGTAGACACTATCTATCCAGTGAAATGTATTGCACTTGGCTACTTTTATGCTTAAAACAAGTCATATTCACACACTACCAGTCCTTAAATCCACATAACAGTCCTCCTCACATTTATCATCAGTATCACTTCTAGTGCAGGACTGTATAAACTCATACTTACATGATGAGATGCACATATAGATTCAGCAATGTAAACTGTAGTGTTAGAGTGTGTTGGTGGCTTAGGAGGGGTGATGCTTAGCAGGGTCATTGGTTAAACTGGTATTTTGATTGGTCTTTGTCAAAAATAGAATTTCAAATGTTTTCCCCCAATTTGTTAAATATGAAAACATTTTTTCCATAAGATTTTAATATGAAAAGTAAATCTGAGCTCATTTTGTGTAGGCCAATGACAAAATTGGGTGGGCCTAGGCCCACTGGGCCCTATCATAGTGCCACCACTGTATGCAAATCCACCTCCTCAGTGTCAGATTCACCTTTGGTGATGTTGTTCTGGAACCTGGCTTGGCTAAATACTACTAAATGAAAACTTTCTGTTGAGTTATTGCTTGAACAGAATGCCCCTTGTCCCAGTGATAACCGGAACCTAAGGCCCACCAATGTAAGAACTGCCAGAGACTCCTCAGTATCTCACATTACACTACACAGCCTGAGTACTGAGAGCTGGATTCACTCAGACACAGATGGCAAGGCCTGTAACAGAGTGTGTAGGCATATGAGATGCTTGGAGCGCCCAATTTCAAAGATGTTTGTCACTTGACGAGTAAAAAAAAAACTGTCCCCAACTTTAACTGGTACGATGGTTCTATTACACCTAAGGGCAAGACAGCAGCTGGCTCAAATGCTTTCCGAGAACAGATGGGGGTCTGTGTGCTATTCTTTTCATATTTGATCTTTCATCTCTCCGTCTTATGATGTGACAGCTTTCCTGATTTACAGCACTGACAGTGGAAGCTGCCCAAGTTGTTATTTCATGTAACTTCTTTGATTTCCGTCAAGTCTTTGAGTTCATCCTGGTTGGAATCAGGGATGTCTTAAGGAGATGGAAGATTAGGACAATTCCAAGGGCCACAAAAATTGTGTGTGCACGATTTTTAGGGTTGCTGAAAGGTTCATAATTAGAACACATCATTAAATAACAATTAAAGACTAGTGTCACTGCGCCAGTGGGCCACTCCATGTAACATGGTCAGTGGTTTAGCCCTGTCCATTTATCGCAGCATGTCTTTGTAAAGAGATGTGAATTGCTTTCACTGCAGGGGGCATTCACTCCTCCACTTGTGCCCCCCATTGCTCGCTAGCAGCTCAACACAGATTTGGAGTGGTCCTTTGTAGATGATTAATAAGCTCTTAAGAGATCATCAGTAGCACATCAACAACATATCAGTGAAGTAGCAGTAGTGAAGCATCTGAACACATTAAAGTCCATGTCTTATAGATGTTCTGTTGATACATCACTTACATTAAGTAGATGTTTGGTTAATATGTTACTTCCATTATGCAAAACCTAACCTTATCAACCTTAACCAAATCCTCGCCTTCACTCTGGCCCTAATCCTAACCCTAACCTTAACCTTATGCCAAAACCTAATCCTAACCCTCACCCTGACTTTAATCCTAAACTTAACTTTAACCTTAACCTCAACCCAAAATCTAATCCTAACCCTCACCCTGGCCCTAATCTTAACCCACTATAATACTATAATACCACTATAATTTTCAACCTCACTGGTTCAAGCATTCTGTTGGGTATGTAGTGGTAAGTTAATGTCAAGCTAACGGTGGTGTACATTAACTTTCCCATGCTGGGTAAAATACTACCGATGGGGTTTAAACTGTAGCATTTGAAGCTTGTAATGTGCTTTACTCTATATTTTGAAGCCTCACTCATAATATTAGAGGAGGCCTTAGCGTGGAATATGCTGACAAATACAACTTTATTAACACTACTTTTAATCATTTTTCATAATGATGAATTATTATTATCATAATAATCATGACTATAAAGTTTTATCTATTTTTATCATTTAAATTTATAGCCATGTTTATGATGCATTATGATTGCATTATAGTGTACTAAGAATGTGTTTATAGTTTCATATAGACATGGTAATTATAGAAAGTGTTGCCAAACTTTTACTTTTTATTTTTGCAGCATTAATATGTTTAACTTGGGTGTTTAAATTTAAATTGGATATATGAAGTAGTATAGGAATATGCAACTGTATACAATATATTGATATGCATTCATTTGACCTATTACAGCTAGCTGTGTGCTAAGTAAGAGTTGGAATTATGGAGCTATGACAAAATAGAGAGTCGGCTGGTGAAAGTGTATGTTCTAATGGGGTTGTACCTCACGTCTTCCTTTGGATAAGCTTTGTAGACCTGCTGATTTGTGTGATGCCAACGTCTGTGAAACTGGCCCCCTATGTGGTCAGAAATGGAATAAGTTTTTAAGAAATTAAAATCAATGTCCAAATCACACCAAAAGGGTCTCTTTCGTTTGTGCTATGTTTGTGCTGGTTTGTGCCGTTAAAAGAAACATTCCAGCTGTTTTAATTCTCCAGTTATAAAGTCACAAATGTTGGACGAGTGGCGTCACTCTGCCCCTCAGCAATGTCCAAATCGCCCTAAAATGGTCTGATTCGTTTGTGCTGCATTTGCGCCATTAAAAGAAACATTTGTGCTCTTTTATTTCTTAAGCTGTTGTATAAACAGGCTTTGTCACTACAGATGACATCATTTACCACAGGATTAACACTAGTTAATAGTGTAGCTCTGAGAAAGGCCTTTTTGCCTGTTGAGCAGCCGCTGACCCTGATCACCACAGAGTCATCTTCAGCTTTAATTATTCAGCTTCATCACTGCACTTTGCTCTTTAAAAAACATTTTCAAAACCCATCAAGGGTTTTGTGTGGTTAAACTTAGTTTAAGGGACACAGCGTTAATGCTGGTCTTTCAGTGACTCATGTGCACTCATGTTAATGTGTGACTTGTTAGAAAGCTCATCAAATACCAACAAACATTTACTGGACCCGCCAAGAACACAACAGATTTTAACAGTGACCAATGTGGGCTTCATCCCAACTCTGGAATTTGATAAGGGTCAGCCGCTGCTCAGGAGGCAGAAAGGCCTTTCTCAGACATTCACCATCAATCAGTGTTAATCCTGTGGTAAATGATGTCATCAAGAACTTAAGAATTAAAAGAGCACAAATGTTTCTTTTAACGGCACAAACCAGCACAAACGAATAATAGCATTTTTATTCCGTTTCTGACCACGTGGGGGGCCAGCTTCACAGCTTGACAGTGTGCTACTGTCATATTACATTCATCTTACTGCTCCACACTTTTCCTTATGCATCTCACTGAGCTTTAGAAATGCGGGAGGATGATTCTTTTTCTCCCTCAGTCTGAGATGAAGTAGTTTGAGGTCAGGTTCAATGGCATTTCCGACTAAGTGCTATAGCCATCTAAAGGCATTCACCAGGCTGCTGGGATGATGTTCTGAAAGCAAAATAAAGCACTGTATAAGAGTCTCCTGTTCAAAATGAGCCTTCAAGAGCATCTATTTATCCAATGGGGCTACCTTCAGCTTGGCTCTTACTGCTTAAACGATCTAACGTGGGGCCTTTTAGGCTTTCAGCTATCCTATGCTCTCTGTTAGAAGACTCACGACTTTGGCTTGCTGTAACCAGTTCTCTAAAATCTCTTTATGTGCTGGAGTCGAGTGACTCCAGAGAAGCTTCTCAAGCCCCTACATACTTTACTCTTACTGTGTGGTTTTACTATGTTTGTACCAGATCAGCTACTCTTGTTTTAGTGGCTTCCAAATAAGTACCTTGAGGAAAATCAGGAATTTTTTATTAATTTTTTTTTTAACCATCAAAGCCATTTCAGGCCAAAAAGGCATCAATACCATCATTGGTTCTTTAGCAAACAGAGAGAAGACAGCATGATGCATGGTCTATCCATTGCCATCCACTAGCCCATGTTCTGTAAACTCCCCGGCTGTGCAGATAGGAGTGGGCAATATGACAGTTTTTTTTGTTGTTACTGTGATAAATTAAGTCACAATATGCTTTTCTGAGCATATCATAAATATCGTTGGTACTTCAAGAACACTGACTACCCTCATGCTTCATTGCAAAAGGGGAGCAAAATTAGGCCTGTTTAAGTGCAGTATGTCGGAATCAGGTCCCTGGTCAGGTAGCCAGGGTCCTTTCTTTATGGAGGTTGTGTCTTCCCCCATGTCTGTGTGGGTTTCCTCCCACATTCCAAATCATACTAAATTGCCATGTATGAGTGTACATGTCTGCATGTCTGCTCTGTGATGGACTAATGGCCAGTCCAGGGTATTTCCTGCCTTTTGCCCAGTGAGCACTTAGAATGGCTACCCATAAGGACAAGCACCTCAAAGTAAGTGAGTTTGTAAAACTTTGGATAAAGATCATTGTAGTTGTCTTATTATTACTATAGTATTTTATATGGCATTAAACTGCTGGATGTCCAAGTGGTGTTCCGAAAATCAAGTGGGCTTTATAGACAATTGGTTACGTTTTGAGGGCAAGCCTGGTCTTATAGGTAGGGATGGTGTCCACCCCACGCGGGAGGGTACTGCCTTACTTTTGCGCAGCATAGCACATAGTCTTTTAGTTAGTCGGCAGAGTAGTGTAAACAGCTGCTGACAGTCCAGAGCCGGGACCAGGCCGCAGACAGACAGGCTAAACCGACCGTCTGCGATCCGCCTTGAGGCGTCACCCAAGATCAGCTTTATAGAAACTGTGTCTTTGCCCCAAATTAAAACTAAATTTAATCATAGAAAATTCAATCAGTCCGTTTAAATAACCTAATCAACATATATCCATGTTCTGATGATGGCACTAACACCTTAGATCTAAAACTTGGACTACTTAATATAAGATCATTAAACTCTAAAGCAGTCATCGTAAATGAAATTATAAGCGATCATAAATTTGATTTTTGTCTTATTGAAACGTGGGTTAGACCTGATGAATATTTAGCTTTAAATGAAGCCACGCCTGTAGGCTATAATTATGCACATAGGCCAAGACTATCAGGCAAGGTAGGTGGAGTCTGTATAATATACCAAAATACTCTCAATATTAGTCAGAAACAATTTTACTTCCATTGAGGTCCTTTCTATTCACGTTACAAATCCAGTCACAAAAAAGAAGGCGTTTTCATTATTTAACATTTATAGGCCACCAGGGCCATACTCTGAATTTAGTGACTTCGCTGCAAACCTGGCTGTGTGCAACGATAAAGTAATAATTGTAGGGGATTTTAATATTCACTTTGAGTAGATGACCCATTAAAAAAGGCATTTACCTCAATCCTAGACTCTGTTGGTTTTACCCAAAATGTAACAGGGCCTACACACTACTGCACTCATACGTTAGATTTAGTTTTGACCAAATCTAGATTTAGGACTTAACATAGACAATCTTAATATCCTACCGCAAACCACAGCAATCTCCGACCATTAACTAATTTCATATGAGCTATGACTTAGCCATAATACGTCCCCTTTCAATAAAACCATCTACCACCCTACAATTTATAGAAAATCTCCCAGAGTTATCAACCCCAGTCTCCACTGCATCAGACCCAATGGAACTAGATTTACTAACTGATTATTTACAAAGTACCTTACGATCCACTTTAGAAAATGTGGCCCCACTTAAAATAAAAAGAAGGCAGAAAAAGCTCGCCCCGTGGTACAACGATAAAACCCGGACCTTAAAACAAACAGCTCGGAAATTAGAGCGGAAATGGCGTTAAACCAAACTGAAAGTGTTCCACACTGCATGGAAGGACGGCCTTATAGAGTATAGAAATGCTGTCACTAAACCTCGCTCAGCACATCTGGCTTCGCTGATCGAGAAAATTAAGTATAATCCTAGAATACTGTTTAAGGTGATTTCCCAAATCACAAAAAATCAGGCAGGTACTGAACCAGAAATACCAGCAACTCTCACTAGTGAAGTTTTTATGGACTTCTTTAATGATAAAATTGAAAAATATTAGACAGCAAATTCAACCCACAGTATCAAATTCAAATCCAGCTTGGCTGTCATCTGACTTGGCTGATATAGAACAAAACACAGCTGTAGAAAAGAGCCTGGAAACTTTTTATCCACTCCCACAGCTGGAGCTAGAGAAGATTATCTCTTCTGCAAATTGCACAACCTGCATACTCGATGCAATTCCATCAAAATTACTCAAAGAAGTCCTGCCAGTTATTATAAACCCTATTTCAAATATTGAAAACTCATGTACCCAAAGCTTTTAAACCAGCAGTTATCAAGCCCCTGATCAAGAAACCAAATCTTGATGTCGCCGTTTTGTCTAATTACAGGCCTGTTTCTAACTTACCATTTATATCAAAGATCTTAGAAAAGGCTGTGGCCCAACAACTTAGTTCATATCTACATAAGAACCATGTATATGAAAATTTTCAATCTGGATTCAGGCCACACCACAGCACTGAGACGGCTCTAGTTAAGATAACTAATGATCTTCTTCTTGCCTCTGATCAAGGCTACATATCTCTCTTAGTGCTACTTGACCTTAGCGCGGCTTTCGATACAATAGGCCACAATATTCTCCTAGAAAGGTTAGAAAACATGGTTGGAATCACAGGGACGGCCCTATCATGGTCCAGATCTTACCTATCAGAACATTATCAGTTTGTTAGGGTAAACAATTTATCTTCCAATTATTCAAAAGTGAGATTTGGAATTCCACAGGGGTCTATTTTAGGACCATTATTATTTACACTATACATGTTACCGTTAGGCACAGTTATAAGTAACCATGGCATAAACTTTCATTGTTATGCAGACGATACTCAACTGTACATATCAGCCAAGCCTGATGACAAATACAGGTTAAAGAAAATGGAGGACTGTGTAAAAGACGTGAAAGGCTGGAGGTCACGTAACTTCCTCCTATTAAACAGTAACAAAACAGAGGTTCTCCTTCTGGGTCCAAAATTAGCAAGAAGTAAATTACCAGATTTAATCTTAAATCTCGCCGACTTTCCAGCCACACCTGGCTCAGCAGCAAAAAATCTTGGCATTATAATAGATTCAGATTTATCATTCGATCAACACACAGGCAGCATCACTAGGACAGCTTTTCTACATCTTCGCAACATTGCCAAGATCAGAAATGCCCTGTCCCTGCGTGATGCAGAAACACTAGTACACGCTTTTATTACTTCTAGGTTAGACTACTGTAACGCACTACTGTCAGGATGCACAAGCAGGAATTTAAACAAACTCCAACTAGTCCAAAACGCCGCAGCCAGGTTCCTCACTAAAGCTAGAAAAATGTATCATATTAGTCCAGTGCTATCATCACTTCATTGGCTGCCAATTAAATTCCGTATTGATTATAAAATCCTTTTATTGACTTATAAAGCCCTACATGGTCTTGCTCCTGAGTACTTACAAGACCTTGTTTCTCATTATGAGCCATCACGACCACTCAGATCCCAGAGTGCTTGCTTATTAATAGTCCCCAGAATTGAGAAGGTTTCAGCTGGGGAAAGAGCTTTTTCTTATAAAGCCCCCAAACTCTGGAATGATCTTCCAGAAACTGTTCGGGACTCAGACACAGTCTCAATCTTTAAGACTAGGCTGAAAACTCACTTGTTCAGTTTAGCTTTTGGTAGCTAATGTTCCCCCTTAGATAAAGGCAGTAGATCCAGGGGTTCATGGACACAGGGAATTATAGTAAACTGAGACGCTGGTGCTGTCGTCCCGCTGCTCGCACGCGGTCACTCAGGTTTGTGGACGGTGGAGTTGAGGGATGCCGAACTGTTTCAGAGTGCTGCCGTGTCTGTGTGTCCTTCTGGTTCTCTCCTTTTAGTTAAGCTGTCATAGTCAGATCTGCCGGAGTCGTTAGCCACACTCTGTAAATGTTTACATTCCCTGTTTATGTACAAACGGATAGAATAAAACGAATTCCATCTCCCTGCTTTCTTTCCGAGTATACAATCACCCATATGTCTGGCTGGACACTGAAGGACGACCGACTGCCGAGCCCTCCTGCTACGTACTTCAGACCAGCTGCCCATGCCCCAGCTGCCACCACCTGCCTTGGACTAGCTGCCCATCCTACACTGATGTTCTTATAGACTCCTAGTTATTCCTAATACCAATATTACTGCTATTAATATTAGTAGTATAATCACTTGTAGGTAGTTTGACCAGAGAAGGATGGGTCCCCCCTGGTGAGCCTGGTTCCTCCCAAGGTTTCTTCCTCAGTTCTGAGGGAGTTTTTCCTTGCCACTGTTGCCCTGGCTTGCCCACCGGGGGGGTTTCTGTACATTCTTACAGTCCTGTTAAAACTTTGTCTTTTCTGAAATTCTGTAAAGCTGCTTTGTGACAACATCCGTTGTAAAAAGCGCTATACAAATAAATGTGGCACTACAGGTTATAGGTGTTGTGAAAATGTCCTGAATATCACACACACCTTCTAAGCCGCTTCTCCTTCTGGGTCGCGGGGGGTGCTGAAGCCCATCCTAGCGGTCATCGGGTGGAAGGTAGGATACGCCCTGGACAGGTCACCAGTCCATCGCAGGGCAGACAGACAGACAGACATACACAGTCAATCACACACAGGGGCAGTTTAGACAATTTACCATGTCCAATTGGCCTGACTGCATGTCTTTGGACTGTGGGAGGAAACCCACACAGACATGGGGAGAACATGCAAACTTCACACAGAAAGGACCCTGGTCACCCAGACGGGGAATCAAACCCAGGCCCTACTTGCTACCCACCACGCCTCCATCTTGACTATCATATATATTTAATTTTTTTTTCCCACCTGCTCACAGAACCCGATCATGTCTGGGGACAACCATGAGAACTTTTTAGTTACATATGGGTGGGAATGTAGATTATTTGGGTTGGAACAAATGGAGGGGCTCAAAGCAGGAGGCATAGTTGCACTCGTCAGCACTGCCTGAAAACAAGTCTGTCATTAGCTCCCATGATTGTAACGTTAGTTTACACATATACTTCAATTAAGCATGTAGATGTGTGTCACCTGTGCAGGGAAACACATTAAATCCAATACAACTGAGCATTGCACCTCAAAAAAACGTCACATTAAAATTCAGACATTAGCTGTAAAGGATAGAATTTGACGATGGGTTACCAGCAGCTGTATGTATCCTCTGTTGTTCACAGTTGGGAAGGCACAACCAGATTAAAAGTGATGTAGAAAGAATTGGCAGCTACGTTTGAGAAGAAACAAGCTCTTGGATTTGTATTCGAGCTAAACAAAGTGCCTTCATGTCCACTAAAAAGTGTGCGAAAAGCATACCCATTATCCACAGTACACAACAGTAACGCTACAAATACACTGGTGTCAAATTGCTACAAAATGGTGTCACCCATCCCAACAGGCCGCCATTCCTATTTTAATAAGTCTACATTTGAATTTGTAGCTATATTCCCATACATTTCTGTGCATATTAAAGTATTAAAGTGTTTATTCTTTTACATAAATGGTTGCAACTGTAACAACTGCAATTTCCCTCTGGGATCAATAAAGGATTCTGATTCTGATGATAAGCAGCCACAATCCGTTTATTTGCATTTACAAAAAATGACCTTTCTCCTTTATTATGTAGGGTAATGGACATACGACAAAAACCATAGATTTTTATATTTTAAACATTGAGTTGTAAGCAGCTAGTCTGTCTGGTTATACTAAACTTTGATCACATCTTGCTGGCAAACAAGCCAAATCCTAAGTCTAAAGCATGAACGTGAGCTAATGACAGAGTTTTGCTAGCTAGCTTGCTTGGCATGTGTTACTGATTGTGCTCCAGATGAGTACAGACTTGAGGGATTTGGGTGGGTTTTAGGGGGGCAGTACCCTTTTTAGCAGCGAAACCAGCAACAAAAGTTTAACAGATTGTCCCCAAACAACACTCTTATTATGAGATCACATTTGGCCTGACAAGACAAGCTGTACAAAAGACTCTGAAGTTGTGTCGCTAATTGCTGTCCTTGACGTTGCTGCTGTTGCACCTTGTAGTAAACAAAAACAGTGTAAAATTGTGTAACAAGTGTAATCGTGTACGTACATTTCCCACATACATGTCAATGATCTGCACTGTGAAGCTGCTAAGGAGCTGAAATATGAATATTGCTACATGCTACAAGCAAGCTAACAAGCTAGCAATTGACATTGCATGAATGTGAGGCTACTACTAAACTTAAATGCTATTATATGTAACACCAGCATCTTAACTTGAAGCCTATTATGGCCAAAACAACTTAAAGTCCCAGAGAACAGAGCATGAAACATTAAAAATGTGGGAATGTGCTCTATGTATTCCGGTGCTGTGGTTCCACTGTGTACAAGGTTGGCTAACAACATTTAGCTTTTATATGGTGACATCTTACATTTACATTTACAGCATTTGGCTGATACTCTTATCCAGAGCGACTTACAATTTGATCATTATACACAGGTAGGCTAAGGTGGTGTTAGGAGTCTTGCCCAAGGACTCTTATTGGTATAGTGTAGGGTGCTGCCCTGGTGGGGGATTGAACCCCAGTCTACAGTGTAGAAGGCAAAGGTGTTACCCACTACACTAACCAACCACCAACCAACCAATCTTAAAGAAGGTATGGCTCTTATTCACCTAACTTAATCTAATTAATCTACTTAATGTGGATCCAGGGAGTTGTGTTGTGGTGTTTGACCGAAGGCCTGGACGAATAGATGTTCTTGCTAGCATAGTAATGTTTGCTAGCTTAGCATTTGTTCATTGCTTTCTCTCCAGTGCAAAACTAAAGAAGAACACTTGAGACACTGAACATGTCTTGGCTGATTGACTACATTTGGGGTAAGGAGGAAACTATTTCATTAGTGTAGATTCAATTCAAATTAATTATGGGATAAACCAATGCTTGAAATGATAATAAAGAAAAGGCTGTTGTGGTTCGTAATGTGATCACTGCGCTTTGTTGTCCTGGTGGCCGAGTGGGAGGAGGGTTTTCTTTTTCACCCACATTCCACTGCTTTAGCAATCATTCCTTCACTTTAGCTGATCAGTGTGTTAGATGATAATGCCATCTGCTGGAATCTGTTGACTATTACAGTATTTTAGTCAGGTTTTGTGTTAGCTTGAGTCCAAAGCATTGTTTTCTAATTCCAAATAGCATAATGTCTATTGTATAGTACACACTGTACCACTGTATACAGCATACTGCACTAGTACATATTGTAAACTACAAACTGCACTATTATATACAGCATACAGTACCAGTGTGGATTTTACACTACACACTGCACTACTATATACGGCATACAGTACCAGTGTGGATTTTACACTACACACTGCACTACTGTATACGGCATACAGTACCAGTGTGGATATTACACTACACACTGCACTACTATATACGGCATACAGTACCAGTGTGGATTGTACACTACACACTGCACTACTACATGCGGCATACAGTACCAGTGTGGATTTTACACTACACACTGCACTACTACATGCGGCATACAGTACCAGTGTGGATTTTACACTACACACTGCACTACTGTATACGGCATACAGTACCAGTGTGGATATTACACTACACACTGCACTACTGTATACGGCATACACTACCAGTGTGGATTGTAGACTACATACTGCACCATTGTACTCTGCATAATGCACCACTACACACTGCACAATACACCAATATACTGTACACTACACCACTATATACCTGCTATAAGATATGTTTTAGACTAGAGGCTAAAACATATCTATAGTTTATACATATCTATAGTATCTCTAGTTATTCATAATAACTATAACTATCTCCTGCAATAACTTTCTGTGAGGGAGATTTTAGAGGCGTTAGAGTCTTCAGACGTCTGGTTCCCATCACGACCACTGAGAACTACTAAATACTAAAGTTTCTCTAGGATGGAGTATATCAAACCCAACCACTCTGAATGATTTTGTTTACATCTTTAAAAGTTTCATTATGCAGAATTTTGAAAAATCGATGAAGTTCCCTTTTAATGACATGTAACAAAAGCGGCCTGTTTCACTGTAAGGAATAACGATAGATTTGAAATGTCATGCCCAAATGAACTACGACTGTTTTTGCAGATAAACTCTCGCAAACGTTACAAGTGGACCTCGGGGTGGGGAATAAAAGCCAAGAAAATACTGAAACTTGGGCCCTTTAAACGACCTCCAGGCCACTAGATGGAAGCGTGCTTCTTCGCGTAAAGCCGTCCTGCGCTGATTCTCTTTAACTCAATTTTGAGACGGGCTGAGCCCCAAACTGCTATCTAGTGGACATGCAGTGCACTAGATGTGCCTTTAAACCATTATGTCGTAACCGCTGTAGTGCACTATCAAGGGGATAGGGAGGCATTTGAGACACGGTCAACGTGTACTTATGAATACGCCCATCAATAACATAACAGAAGTAGGCTGCGTTTGTCGGAGAGGTCAGACTTTTCCTTGGCTATAAAGATTACTGTTGCTCGGACAGTAAGGTTTACTGACCGTATTGTCTTCAGCCCGAAGATACTCTCAGGTAGGTTTGTACTGCATTTGAAATCATTTGAATTGTTTACGGACTGTCCAGTATACAAGGTAGCTGGAGTGATTGTTATTATGCGTGATATAAGGCACCTGTAGTGTGGCGTAACTTCAAACAACTGCTTTTAGCGTTTGACCTGAAAATTGTCGACACTTTATCTTTCAACGTCTATAATTAGACGCGGAACAGCATTAGAATTGGGAGAATTAGACACCCTTGATATCATTTTGTGTTGAGTTAGCTAAGCTAGGTTAGTATTTGGCACTGCGAGTTTCTTCCACTCGCGTTAACTTAGCGAACCTCACACAAAACAAACAAACAAACAAACGCAGCTAGCTAGCCCAGCTAACAATTTACCGAATGGTTGCGTTTAAAAAAACACATTGTGTTACATTTTAGCTTCACCGTAAAGCCTTAAACTGTTTAACTCACAAGGCACCGACTTAAATTTGGGTCTCCTCAGACTTTGAAACTATGAAACAACGTTAAAGCTAGTAAAGCTAACTAGCTAATAACGCCAACCTGCAGTTCACAGTTACTTCATGCCAAACCAGCGGAATTAGCGTTAAGTTATCAGTGCCTAACTTGTTGTGTATCTCTGTTCTGACAGACCGTTTTACGTTATTTTTAGCTAGATTGATTTTAAATAAGGTCAGAATTATCGGTACATGCGTATGTTGTTGTTAGCAGGAAAAAAAATGACGTTTTTAGTTGTGGTGTCGTCAAAAATATATAACTGTAAATTGAAGGTATAATATTCCAGCAGGAATAGGATTTCCTCACATTGTATAACCTACGTTATTAAACTGTTTTGTATGATGATCAGGTGGAATAATAAATATTAAAGACATATTTCACTAAAAGAACTGAGCAGCATGTTGAGCTACATTGGTTTACTCAACAGATGAGCTTCGTTCTCTCCGTGTTTGTGCAATGCCTCATGTCACTCATGTGACTGTTCACTCAGTTTGCACTGTCAGCGGTTCGTCTGAAACATATTGGTCAGGATATCAAATGTATGAGCAGAAGAACTGACCATGAGTGATAGACAGTGGCCTTTCATGTCTGACCAAAATATCTCCAGTCCAGAGGAGGAAGGACAGCTATTTCAGAGGCACTCATTGTAATTTAGGCGGTGGATCAACTGGAGTTCTTAAACATTGTGTCCACTCACTGTCCACTCCTACCTTGTCAGTCCACCTTGTAGATGTAAAGTCAGAGATGATAGCTCATCTGCTGCTGCACACTTTGTGTTGGTCATCCTCTTGTCCTTCATCAGTGGTCACAGGACGCTGCCCAGAGGACGCTGTTGGCTGGATGTTTTTGGTAGCTGGACTATTCTCAGTCCAGCAGTGACACTGAGGTGTTTTTAAAAACTCCAGCAGCACCGCTATGTCTGGTCCACTCAGACCAGCACAACACACACTAACACACCACCACCACATCAGTGTTACTACTGCAGTGCTGAGAATGATCCGCTGCCCAAATAGTACCTGCTCTAAAGTGGTCCTGTGTGGGTTCTGACCACTGAAGAACAGGGTAAAAGGGGGTCTAATAAAGTATGCAGAGAAACAGATGGATTAGTCCGCAATTGTAGTACTACAAAGTGCACCTACACCCACCGGCCACTTTATTAGGTACAGTTGCTTGTTAACGCAAATAGCTAATCAGCTAATCAGCCAATCACATGACCGCAACTCAGTGCATTTAGGCATGTAGAGGTGGACAAGACAACTTGCTGAAGTGCAGACCGAGCATCAGAGCGGGGAAGAAAGGTGATTTATGTGACTTTGAACATGGCGTGGTTGTTGGTGCCATACGGGCTGGTCTGAGTATTTCAGAAACTGCTGATCTACTGGGATTTTCACACACAACCATCTCTAGGGTTTACAGAGAACGGTCCGAAAAATAGAAAATATCCAGTGAGCGGTCAGTTGTGTGGATGAAAATGCCTTGTCAATGTGAGAGGTCAGAGGAGAATGGGCAGGCTGGTTCAAGATGATAGAAAGGCAACAGGAACTCAAATAACCAACCAAAATCTCTGAGGAACGTTTCCAACACCTTGTTGAAAGTATGTCATGAAGAATTAAGGCAGTTCTGAAGGCAAAAGGGGGTCCAAACTTTTACTACCAAGGTGTACCTAATAAAGTGGCTGGTGAGTGCATATAGTAAGCGGAGCTGATAAAATGGACAATGAGGTTAGAAACAAGGAGGGGGTGTAATGTTGTAGCTGATCACTGTACATTCATAGCTGGCTTAAACCTAGACATTTGCTTTGTATGTAGCAAAGTTTACATCAGATTTATTGTTGATGTGGTCCCTACCTGAGGAACGCTCGACTGCATGTTCCATGAAAAGAGCAGAATTCTTAAGAGCACTGTTTAATCAGTTTAATGCAAGACAACATGCGAAAAATTGAATAAAAAGCATAGTGTAGAGTTTTTAAAGGCCGTTTTTAAATGTGACCCTACTGGTGTGTTGTGTTTGTGTATGAGAATGTCGTATGCTTCGTAAAATTGTAAAAACAGCTTTAAGTATCGTGATATTTTTTTTTCCCCCCATATCACCAATTCCTACTAGCAGCTAGTATTTACTTTTCCTGTCAAAAATGTTTCCACTATAGTTTTTTGTAACATTTCAAGTATAGTCAAACAATTTTTCTGCAAAAGTCTGGGGGAAAAAAGTTGTCAGTCTTTGAAAATATTACCACTAATCGCCATTTCCATCATCAAATATTCTAAAGTCTTTAAACTATGGATGAATCAAAGTGGGAATTGCCATGTATGTATCTGCTGATGCCGATGTCGATACATAAATGTTTATAAAATGTAGAAATTCCACTTCATCACAGAGAAATGTAGCACTTGAGGGTTACTAAAGGGCTACAAATGAATAAAATATGGACATTTTAGTGTCTCAGCTTTCAGCTCTTAACCTAGTACAATAAATCCAATACCAAATGTAAGGTTCAAGTGTCCGTAAAGTCCAAGCAAACAAGATGCTGATGCTGATTTAATTCCTTCGTCGTGGTACATCCCTGGTTAAAACATCTTCCCCAAGATTCCCTCAGAAACAAATCTGCTATTAAAGATGTTCACAGGCAAACAGTAATTCAGCAATTCAGTCAGTGCTCGGTTGTCGGATGACCGTTCAGAGCTTTAGTTGCTCTCACAGGTTTAACGCTCTTGTTCCATCTCCTTCTGTCCTCAGCCACCAGCCATGGTGTCCTACGAGAGGCTGAACCCTGAGGAGGTTCAGTTTTCCAGTGCTGCTTTGTTGGATCCCCCGCCTGACGATTCGGGGGATGCTGAGGCAAAGGCAGAAGACTTGGAGCGTCCACTACTGGATCAAACACCACAGTGCACGGTCACTGTTGCTCTGTTGACCCTTGGAGGGCTTATTGTGGTGGTCTTTGGTGTCTGGCTGCTGGGAACTGTGTTTTGGCTGCGTGGTCCACCTTCCATGGAAACTCACAAACCTCCACCACCCGTGGCTCCTTCAGGCCAGAACAAGGGGTGGCAGGGTGGGCCTCAGCCAGAGTCCTGCTCCCTTATCCCAGAAGCCTGGCGGTTTGACTGCTACCCAGAGCGAAGTGTCGTCGTAACCGAGGAGATGTGCCATCAGAGGAACTGTTGCTTCATACAAGTATCGAAGGCAGGTTCACCGGAGCAGAACGGAGTGCCGTGGTGCTTTTATCCGCCAGACTTTCCATCTTATGAGCTGGCGGCTATTAGCAAGACGGAAACAGGCTACAGTGGGAAACTGATCCGTCTGCAGAAGACCTACTACCCTAATGACATCGAGACGCTGCAGTTGGATGTGCTGTATGAGTCCAACAGCAGGCTGCGTGTGAAGGTGAGAACGGGTTTTGTTTAGTATTGTTTGCTTTTCATTAGTTTGCTGTCTTTATAAATAGTCATGTGGACATTGCATATAGAAGTAATAGTTTGGTGAGGAATCAGATGTACAGCTTTCCTCCTAACCAGCCTAGACATACTTGGTTTGCTTCTTTAGATTTCAGCTGAAGCTACGACGCTGATCTACCAGTTAGCCTCTTGTGCTGCTGGAGTTTTTAAATACTCTGTCCGCACACTGTCCTCTCTGTTTGACACTCCTACTTTGCCAGTCCACCTTGTAGATGTAAAGTCATAGATGATAGCTCATCTGCTGCTGCACAGTTTGTAGCGGTCATCCTCTAGTCTCCCATCAGAGGTCACAGGACACTGCCCACAGGACGCTGTTGGCTGGATGTTTTTGGTTCCTAGTCCAGCAGTGACACTGAGGTGTTTGAAAACTCTAGCAGCACTGCTGTGTCTGATCCACTCAGACCAGCACACCACCACCACATCAGTGTCACTGCAGTGCTGAGAATGACCCACCACCGAAACAGATGGACTACAGTCTGTAGAACTATAAAGTGCTCCTATATAGTAAGTGGAGCTGATGAAATGGACAAGGAGGTGTTTTGAATGTTATGGTAGATCAGTTTATAGTTCTCAAACCACGTCCAGTTACAAAGTAATCAAACAGACATTCTTATGCGGTTTTTGACCGTTTTTTTTTTTTTTAAAACATAGTCATCTAAAACTGCACTGAACTGAGTCAAGTTGGCTGTTTTTAATGTTTTTAGCTATTCTAATGTACTTTTGTCCATTTATATAGACAACTGCATTTTGTATAGCATCAAAACACATAAGCAAGTCTATTTGAGATTGAGATTACGTAACTGCTTAATGTGGCTTGAGGGAACTGTATATGCAGTTTGCAGTTCCATGCTAGTTACATTAGCCTCATAGCTTTGGTGCAAAATGAAAGAAGCCAAATTCAGATATCAAATGTGTTCTAGCTGTTCAGTGTTAAGGAGCAAAATTAAATTAGATTTTTTTTTTTCGCTTTCTTTCTTGTGTTTCAGGTAACAGACCCAGCAAAGCAGAGGTATGAGGTTCCCATAGATGTGCCTGTGGTCAAAGAAAAGGCTCCAGATCCCTTGTATACTGTGGAGTTCTCCAAGAAACCGTTCGGGATGGTTGTCAAGAGAAAACAAAACAGCGCAGTGCTGTGAGTGCTGTGCATAAATTTGGTTAATTTGGTTTTATTATAGTGTTTTAATTTTATAGATTTAAGTGCAAAAAAGTGATTGCACATTTTATATTAATGATATTTTTTTTTTCTTAATATTTTCAACTCAGCAACTAAATAAAAATTGTGTGCCAAAGTTTGCAGACAAATGTCATATTTAAGTCCTGTTTTAACTGCTTTCTAGAGAATGTGTAAAATTATTTTCACCCAACAAAACATGTCATTTGATTGGTGGTGTTCAAACTTTTGCATACAGCTGGTCCCTTTTAATACTTTTTTTAATATTGACTCCCACGTGTAACTGTTGGTCTTTTTTAATTTTCAACTTCATTCCAATATTTTAGATTTTGATCTGGGAAACTACATGTATGAAAAGTATGTAGAAGTGATGCATGGATTTATTTTTAAAAACTTGTTGTGGATGACGTATGTTTATGGTGTAAATAGTACAATAGAGCACCGCTGGGTTAAATTGCCCTGACAAAGAATCAGGATTGGGTGAGGGTTAATATAACCATGACTGTTCCAATAAAACTCTCCTTGACTGGCTCCAATAACGACCTTTCAGATCTGATCTGACATCTCTAAAGGATAACACGGTGTCTGGATGTGCACACTGTTCAGTCTAATATGTATCTTCTGAAATTTGTCTAAAGGCTGAACACAACAGTGGCTCCGCTCTTCTATGCGGATCAGTTTCTGCAGATGTCCTCATCATTACCATCGGATTTTGTTTACGGGCTGGGTGAACATCGCTCCAACTTCCTGCATGATGTGCAGTGGAACACGCTGACCATGTGGGCTCGGGATGCAGCACCTGTGGTAAAAACCCTGTTGTAGTTTAAAATTTGATGTTGTGTGCAAAAGTTTGCTTGATCTATATATTTAATTGATTTTCCAAGTGAAAATAAGTAACACATCCTCTCCAGAGATCACACTTCTGCACATTTCAATGCACAATTACTGTTTTCTGGCAGAATTTAACATTGTTTTATGTTTTTTCCGTGTTAAACTCGTGTACTGAAATTTACAGAAAAATGCTATATTTAAGTTTGTTCTCTGCAGAGGATGGTGTTTTTTTTTTTTTTTTCTTTTTTTTTTTTCTTTTTCTACCACTTTGACTTTGTTCACACAGCAGGGAAAAAGTGGCCCAAATCTGATCTTTTTCTCTGTATGTGACACAGATGTGTATCTGTGTGTGAGTGTGAACAGAAAAACACACCGAATCTGATATTTTCAATTCCGATTTAAGACGCTTTCATATGTGTTGCTGAAATCCGACACGTATCCTATCTGTGGCAATTCCACCGAGTCTGAACAGCCAGGTGACTTTTATATCACTTCAACTCAACATTCATGATTTTGAGCTGCTGAGACCTCAAACATTTTGGGTGATGTTTCTATACCAAAGAATTAGAAAAGACTTAAAGAATTTGAGGATGCAAACCAAAGAAGTGGCCGTGGTGGAATAACGTGCCCTTTTTACTGCGAACATTAACGCGTTCTGCATGAAGAGCCCAGTTGTCACCCACTGGTATTTCATAATCGCTCCTGTGATGCTGGCGAAGATTAAACTGAAAGCTCCGGGAGTGACTGGCGTTTGTTGGCAGTCGTGATTGTTTACCTCTGGACGAGCCACATGAAGCATTGTTCTTTTGCACATGAGGTTTAGGAGCTGATCTCTGCAGACTGATGTCGCATACAGATCACATTTAAAAGATGATGTGAACAGCCAAACAAAAAAATCATATTACATGGGAAAGTCAGATTTGGGCCATTTTTACCTGCTGTGTAAACGTAGCTTTTGAAAGTGAGAGCTTTGCATGCAACTGCATATTTTTAGTAAATGGCTGTTGAGACATCCCAGTTATTGTAAGTCAAACTTGCTTTGGTTTTGGAAAATCAATGACTCAGTGAAATTTTTCCTGTCTGTCTCGCTCTCACTCTCATCCTGTAGGAGCTCACAAACCTTTATGGCGTTCATCCATTTTACCTCCTTATGGAGCCTAATGGGCTGGCACATGGATCGTTCTTACTCAACAGCAATGCTATGGGTGAGTTGTTACTGCATGCATATTTGTATGTTAAGTTTAGGGATATGCATATAAGGCTGTGTTGACTTGAAAACTGAAGGAACAACTAACAGTACAGGTGCCTTGTGACTAAAACCAAATCCCACACATTTGATCTCCTTCTTGAATCAACACTCAAACTTTTCAGGTGTTTAAACCAATTTGAATCCAAAAATCTTCAGTATTAGTTATCAATAGATTGGAAAACTAAACTGTTACATCAGTATTTGGGTAAAATCGGCATACCGTTCCAAGGAAGCCGCTAGATTTGTCACAGTTCCAGGATTTTGACGCCAAGTGTAGCATCAGTGCTGTGTAGTAGACAAAACAATGGCCAAAATTAACCACCAGTGGTTCCAAAATGCACTTCATGTTCTTCATAACTTTCATATTTCATAAGCTACATTCAGAAAGTGGATGTCGTGTGAGGCTGTAACTGTCTTCTTTATAGTCAAATAGATGGTGATGTAATTTTAATATACCCTTATAGTAAAAGAAGCTGAAAGTCGACCCATTTTACCACAAATCTGGGCTATAAACTGTAAACGCGTGGCGTCTCTTCAGTGATCTGCTCTGTAAAAATTATTTAAAAAAAAAAAACAAAGAGCGTCCTAAGAGTTTTGGATTTCAGCAGTAAATTGATGATCATAAACATATTGCTATATGCTTACAAACACATTTTCTGTTCATTTGAGGGGCTTTTCCAAAAAAAAAAAAAAAAAAAAAGTTTATTTCATGCAGTTACTGAATAATTTGCCTTACGATTTAGTCACATAAATTCAGATGGAAAAACCAAAATATACCGTGGTGAATAAGAAGAAATTTAGTTAAGAATAATTGGACAATATACTATATTTTGTCAGAAGTGCCGTGCTTTGTGCTAACAATAGGATCTAAAGAAAAAAAAGTACCCTTTGGACTTTTGCTATCTTCAGTAGTTTTATTGCTTGTGAGTCAGGATAAAAACTGAACAGCACACTGTGAAAAGTAGAACAGGTCAGAAGGTGATTTGAGCTGCTGTTGAAGTTTCATTCTAAGACTTCTGTTTATGCAAACTGAATGGAAAAGTACTAAGCAAAATGTTAAAGTATTTATTTGAGTTGAATAAAACCAGTTCAGTTACTTGTTTCCACATGAAGTATGATTTTCTACATGCAGTATGTGGAATGATGATAAAATATAATAAGTAGATTCTGTTGGACCTGTATTAAATTGATGAATGAACAGTTAAAAAAACCCAGTGTTTGTTGTTTTTAGTTTTTTTTTTAAACTTTTCTGTAAAAATACAAATACAATGTATTACAGGCATCGAATTTGCTCATTGCATGTTTGATGGCTGCAAAACAGTCTAAAAACAGGAGCATGTTTTTACCACTATTTACCTCTGTTGCATCACCTTTACTTTTAACAGCACCTAATAATCGTTTAGGGCACAAACTGATCCAGTTTTGGGTTTGGGACAGGGTTTTTTTTTTTTTTTTTGTGGTGCTTTTTCACATTTAATAATGTGGCATACATGTTTAGTGGTTGGTATAGGGTAGTGGGTAATACCTGCCTTCTACGCTGTAGAGTGGGGTTCAGTGCCTACTTGGGTAAGCACCGTACACTATACCAATAGGAGTCCTTGAGCAAGACTCCTAACACTGCCTTCACCTACCTGTGTAAAATGATTAAACTGTAAGTCGCTCTGGATAAGAGCATCTGCCAAATGCCGTGAAGGAAATTGGAGATGGGTCTGGATTTCAGGCAGGCCAGCCTAGCATCTCCAACAGCCTCACTGTTGTATCTCATGCAGAATTTGGCTTGGGGTGGTCATGTTGAAACGAGCATGGATGTGTCCAAAAAGGCGGAGGGCCAGATTCATAAAGCTCTCAATCAGATTTACTGTGCCCTGAAGAGCTCATTCATATCCGAGGATTACTGGCATGTGTACCGCTTGCGTGATGTGAGAATGAAGCATTATCAGTAGTGGACTTTATACCGTAATGCCATAAAATGTACAGTAAAATATAGTGACCTGTATTTGTGCTTTATGCAGAAGAAAAGGAACTGAAAGAAATGCAGCATTGGCTACATTAGACTGCAAAACAACACACATCTGCAATGCATGTGATCCATTTCATGTGCTTCTGACATTCACTGTAAATAAATATTCAAACCCCAAATAGGAGAAGTGAGAAACTTGTTTCTGATTCCCTTTGAATGTAATGACTTCTGTGTTCTCTCCTTAGACTGGATTTTCAAGATGCATCTAGTACATGGCAGATTCCCTAGGTGTTTGCACAGACTTGGGGCTTGTTTCATAGGGAACATCTGTTTTGTTATCACTTGGCTGTTCTCTGGAGCTAGCTTTCTTGAGTGTCCTAGAAACTAGGCCTCTTCCAGAAATATTGCTACCAATTCTGTTGTTCCTCTTTTGCTAGTTTTTGTGTTTTTCCTGTTACTTCTCTGAGAGAGCATATCTACGTTCTTACCTTTTTAGCTTGCCTCTCAGAGGCTTTCTGCTCTGCCTTTTGAGGCTCACCAATGTGATGACAAATTTATCCATGGCTATCAAAGTTTGATGTGGCTAGTCATTTGGCTAAGCATAGTTCTCTAGTGCTTTACATTGTGCTGTCTCTGAGGTTAGAATCCCAAGTCGAGTTTGAGTTCAATTCAAGTCCTAAGTGTCTGGACTGCGAGTTCAAGCAGTGTCCCGAGTTTCCTGGTTGCCAGTCCAAGTGTAGTCTCAAGTCACTGAAGTGAGCTTCTTGAGTATCTGCGATGTGAAGCAGAGTGAGTCTTAATCTTTGAGGTTTGAGTTAGAATCCCTTGAATTTGCATTTCTGGTCTTTGAGTTGTGAATTTGAGTTGTGTGTCAGGTCTCTGGGTTGCGAGACCAGGCCATGTTTCACGTCTCTGGGTTGCAAGTCCGAGTTGTTTCGTAACTCTAGATTGTGAGTCTGAGTTGTTTTGCATCTATGGGCTGCAAGTCAGAGTAGTGTCTTGCGTTTCTGGGTTGCAAGTCCGAGCCGTGTCTCTGGGTTGGTCACGTAATGCCAGTAACCGCATGAAGCCGAACATTAACACAATAATAAGGAGGTTTCTTTTTAGTAAAACTCATGGAAGTTCAGTTATGTCGCCTTTATGTAAATACAAGTAGTGT
Organism: Pygocentrus nattereri; assembly: GCF_015220715.1. NCBI lineage: Eukaryota > Metazoa > Chordata > Actinopteri > Characiformes > Serrasalmidae > Pygocentrus > Pygocentrus nattereri. Next base: position 11,110,513 of record NC_051222.1, on the reverse strand, counting down.
AATTTTCCCCTGGATGTCCTGTTGTTATGCTAACTCTAGCTAGTATTAAAAGCAATGACCATTTTTTACTTTTCATTAGTGTAAATGCTTTTTTCAGATGTTGTTCTTCAGCCAGCCCCTGCGCTCACATGGCGCACGATTGGAGGAATACTGGACTTGTATATCTTTCTTGGTCCTGATCCTGGCTCTGTGATTGGAGAGTATCTGGAGGTTGTAGGTATGTGTTAAAGGCTTTTTTAAAATTATTATTATTTATTTTTATTATTAGTAAATGTAGTGCATGAAATCCCAGTCACCGTCTTAGTAACCAGTCTGTGTTTCATCTCCAATTAGGAAAGCCTGCTATGCCTCCATACTGGGCTTTGGGTTATCATCTTTGTCGGTGGGGCTATGACTCCAGTAATAACACCTGGGATGTCGTGAGAGCAATGAGGAACTATGGGATCCCTCAGGTACACTAGTTGTTCAGTTTTTTGCTATTTTAAATTCTGTGTGAGAGAGATTGACTGAGAGAAAGATAAAAGTATTATAAACTACAGATACTTTAAGTGCAAGTATTTGATTTCTAAAGTGGTGCTAAGCTCTCATTTCAGAATCACTGCTGGAAATCATAGTAAGAGTGTGGGAGCTAGAAGTTCTCTTTTAGAGTGGGCGCTAGAGGCTCTACGTTGTGCTGGGCAGCTTTCATCAACACCAGTACTGATGTAACATGATGATATTCACTTTTAGTTTTAGAAATGATGGATAACTAAATATGGTATTAACTGCATTGTATGTATTTTCCGTTCCACCTTAGATAGAGCAGCAGTTGTACCTCTACAGGCACCTGAGTGTAACTGCTGCACCATTTAAGGTGAAATTTTAGAGAAGCCAGTTTCTGCTTTGTTCAGTTTCATTCATCTCATAATGGGTGCCCCACATATTTGTACTTCTGGCTGTCAGACACTGCTGGAATTAAGAAAATATTAGTCATTCATGCTTCACGACCGTCTGGTCCACGGCTTGTTTCGTCAGCTCATCTGATGCAGCTGACAGTTATGCGGCTTCTCAGGTGATGCAAGAGGAAACAGAATCGGGACAATCAATTTGGTCCAAAACTCCAAAAGCCATGTCTGTGGGTCTGCTGTTTTCCTTTTGAAATATTGATGGACAGTACGGAAGCATCAAGCAGTCACCACCACAGCATTATAATAATCTATAGTTTCAGTTTAGTTCTACTCTGCTGCATCGAAATTGTAGGTTTTACCGCAGAGAATCATTTTCCAGGCATCTTTTTTTACTTCTTTTGGCTTCCATTCAGGGGTGTAGCTAGAGCTTTTAGAATGGGTTGGCCAGGTAAGAGATTTTATAGAGTTTAAAATGGCTTTACTTTATAAAAGTGACATACTGATGCATTGTTTTTTTCTCAGAACATTGTATCTGTCATTTCCACATGAATGAAGTACTACATCAATACAACCATTGCTGAAAGTAAACGGTGTTGAAGTGACACATTTTAGTTGTGCATGAGGAAATAATGTGTTTGATTCAAGTATATCAAATGTCATTTATTTCAGTGCACGGTGTTAAAATTTTATAGACAGGCCATAGAAATGATTAATTTAGGCTGCTCTTGCTAAGTCCAATATGTGGAAATCTAGCCAGACAGGTCTGAAATAAGGTAACCTACAATACGTGCATGTATTAAACTGTAAAAATGTAATTAGTCTGCATGGAAAAATGATTGTAGCTGACTGTTTTATCTCACCATTGCACAGCCGACACAGCATAATTTGGCTCAGAGTGCAGCACTGCAGATAGGCCGCAGCACCATTCACTCACTTTAAGATCATAGCAAGATCTCTACCTCACTGACTTCAGTAAATGTTCACCATAAAGCGTACTTGGTGCTTTATTGATGGTGGTTGAATTTCCATAACTAGGGCCTTGGCTACACCGCTGCTTCCATTATAAGCATGTTTTGAATCAACCCATTTGTCTTGTTATTTCCAAGTACAGGAAAGGATTGACCATAGTAATGGATTATATGCTATACTTCATTAAGGGATTTGTGTTTGTTCTCTGGGTCACACTGCAGCATTAGCAGTTTACGGTATCTCGTGTGATTTTTCTAAGGCAGTGTTAATTGCAGTGACTATCAACAAGATGCATTTGTTCATAAACAGACATGAAAGACAAGGGAATGTTGGTGGCCAAGTATAATTAAATCTTATCTAGTTAAAATCATCTCATGCATTCATATTCTAACTCATCTGAATTCTAACTCATAATCTCTGAGGCTGTTAACGTTCACAAGGATAAATCTGTTTACTGATAAATCTCTTTTCGTCTAAATAACCATTAGAAAAGGCCTAGGCTTAGCAGTAAATCCAGGATCTGTACACCACTAAATACACAGCTTTTTGTTTTCATATTTTATGTGTAGCTGTAACTTTACCATTCTTGGGTTTTTATTGCTTCGTCTATATTGTGTTCTTTCCTATTTTGTCCATTTCATTATTCTATATTTCATAAAACGTTCTCTGCTTAGGGAAAATAAATGAAGGTGCTCCAGTGCTTGTAATGTTTGGCCGGGTGAGGCTAACGCATGATGATTCGGGAAATCATAAGATGTTTGTTTCAGTCTGTATTTTGTTTGTGTTTTAGGACGTACAGTGGAATGACATTGACTACATGGACCGTGCTCTGGACTTCACCATTGACCCTGTGAAATTTTCAACCCTGCCTGACCTCGTGAAAGACCTTCACATACACAACCAGCGCTATGTCATGATTCTGGTAAACACACTTTTGCTTGAACATCCGTTTGCACGTAGGCAGAATTTGCTGTATTTTTACTTCATTTTTCCCATATTTTAGAAAAGATTATCGAGAATCAAGGAATCAAAACTTATGTTTACGTTAGAATTCTTAAGTTTTAGATTTTATTTAAAATTATTATTAATGTATTAATTTAAAAAAGTAAAGTTGGTAGATGCTTTCCTCACCTTTTAACTAAGATCATTACAGTGATCTCTGAGTGAACTCTGCTTGTAACAAAAGCATGAACAGGTTTTTCCTTTGGTTTCCTGTGTCTACCTAGTTTTCTCAGTGGGGGAATTTGCTCACTCAGCATGTATGTCCATGTGTGTTATATGAAAAACAAGCCTTATTTTTTTTCCCCCCTTCCATTGTCCAATGACTCATACATTGAGAATGTCTATGGATATATAATTTTAAGTTGTTGTGGTTGTGGTTGTGGTTGTTGTTGTTGTGGTTGTGGTGTAGAAGAATATAGAATTATTTTTAATTCTCAAAAATAACAGCCAGTGAATTGTAAATCAAATGGATTCGCTGTCAGCTCAAAGATTCACACCTCGTCGTCCACGATCAGTGTTCTTTCACTACCCAGCATTCATTATGTTTCATACAACTGTTGGAATGATAGCCCCTGATTTAGAGCCTAATAAATCCAGAGGTGATATTTTGACTGATTGTTTGTACAACAAAAATGACTTATGAAAAACTTGGTTCTTTAGCTTCACATACCAAACCTGACACATGAATCCTAGGTGTGACTCTGAGTTTTATCCCACATGTAAACAGTCACTTAAGCAGCTTTTTATCATTTGAGAAATATCATCAAAGTTCAGCCTTTGCTCTCTCAGAGGAACGCAGTGAAACCTGTTCATGCGTTTGTTACAAGCAGAGTTGATCACTGTAATGATCTTCTGACTGGATTTCCTAAAAAAAGACAGTACATCCCTTACAACTCGTACAAAATGCAGCAGCATCCTAAAGAGAACAGCACTGAGAGATCAGATCAGTCCTGTTCCAAAAGAACTGCACTGGCTGCCTGCATCATTCAGGACAGATTTTAAAGTTGTTTTACTAGTTTTTAAAGCTCTGAATGACCTTAAAGCACAACTTGCATCCCAGAGTGTCTGTCTATGATCTAAGATCTGCAGATAGTGGCCGTCTACAAATATCCTCTTTAAAATACAGAAAACTTGGAGACTCTGTTATTCCGCTTCTAAACTGTGGAGCTCAATTCTACCTTTTATTAGACAATTAAGCTCAGTGCTCACTTTTAAAAAGCATCTAAAAATGTATATCTAACATTTAGTTAAAACTGTACGTCTCACAGTTTTTAACTTCTAATTTGATCTGTTTCACTGTCTTCTGATTCTAAATAAATACTAATGATTTTATCAACTGTCTAGAACACTTTGAGCTGCCACTGGCATGAAAAGTGCTATGTAAATAAAATTATTATTTATTAGTATTATTATTATTAGGCTTCCGTGTTAACCAGATAAGGAAAAAAAAAAATAATCAGCTCACCTCCAAAAATCCTCCTGAAAGCAGTTTTTCAGATGTTTCTCTTGCTGTCGATGTTATCAGAAGGGCGTTTCAGGTCTTTAACCCAAGAAGTCCTGCTTTAGAGGTGACTCTACTCTAGAGGGCGCTGTAGGATTTGAGAGAGCATGTTTAGATCAAAATGTGTGTAACATGCATTGTTTTATAACATTTTTGCAAACTCTTGTTTGGCAAATAAGTGTTTTTGCTCTGTTTCTTATCTTCAGGATCCTGGCATTAGCAGTACTCAGCCAGCAGGTTCCTACTTGCCTTTTGAGGAGGGAATAAAGCAGGGCATCTTCATCAACAAGTCCAGTGGAGACACCCTCATTGGCAAGGTGTGCAGGCGTTGTTTATATGCATCACTCACAAATCAGTCATTTTCCTCAGTGCTGAATCAGACTTGATTTAAATGGAGTTCCTCCTTTGCCAGAATTGCACAATATAGACTATCTGTGCTGGCTCTCTCAAGATGCAGAGCTACTAATTATTCTATTTATTTTTTATTTTTTAACTATTTGAAATGGAAGCTTTTTTTTCTATTTTGTGTAGAATAATACGTTAAGCAATTTAGATTTAAATATAAAACTATTATTATTATTATTATTATTATTATTATTATTATTAAATATTTCAAGTATTTTTGGGTAAAAAAAGTTGTTTAATGATAAACAATACCTTACATACCTTACATTTAGTGCTATTTGAAAGTTATCTGCCTTGAGATTTGATCACCAAATATAAGGCGTTCTGAATATTCTCTACATAGAGTCTTCTACATCTCTATTTATCATTCTGGATTTTTGTAGCTTCCTGCCAATTGTTTGAAATCTGTAAAGGTATGTAGGACTAGCATATCAAAGTCATTACGCAGAAAATTACACTGAGGTATAAACATTTTTGCTTGTCCACGCTTTGCCTTTATTACACTTTTCATTCTTTTCAGGAGGCTTGTGTTCCGTCTTATGCGTTGGTTTCATTTTCTGCTTCTTGCAATCCAAATAATTCCAAACGCATTCAGTGATGTTGAGTTCTGGACTCTAGGATGGCAGGTTTATTGTTCTGAGAACACCAGCAGCTTCTTTGATTGATAAGTACGCCTTGATCGTCTCAGCAGTGAGTTTGGGCTCATTATATCGCTGTAGAATGAATCTCTTTCTTTGCGATTCATTGCGATTTGTTTGTACCTGCCAACATTCATGATGCCTTCAATTAAAAGCAAATAACCAACTCCAGATGTTATGGACCCCCAAACTTGAACCAACACCCCACCAGGTTTGACTGATGGTTGTAGGCACGGTTTAGAGTCTTTCCTTGCTTCAGTATTTCCAAAGATTTCAAATTTAGACTCATCAGTCTATAATTCCTCCACATCTTCAAGGTCTAACGTCTTGTGTGCAAGGTAATAAACAATGGCAAATATACAATTTTCTTTTTTTATACAATGTGCCATTTTGCTAAATAAGGCCCTTGATCTTGAGGCTATAAACTAAGCAAAAATTCCACTTTTGTTGAAAGGCTCGTGTTCCATTGTTCCAGAACGTTCAAGGACGTATTTGCGTTCATGTTCTTTATAGGTGCTGTGTGATGGGACTTTAATTTACCGACTGATTGGTTCTTCCACAGGTTTGGCCTGGACTTACAGCTTTCCCAGACTTTTCCAACCCAGACACACATGAGTGGTGGTACCAGAACTTGAAGAAATTTCATGATAAAGTCCCTTTTGATGGACTGTGGATTGTAAGTGCAGATGATCTCTTTTTAATGATCGAATCAATGTCAGAACATTCACTCTGTCTGTTGTCTGTATAACTGCTGCCTTTTTTCTCTGTCCAAATGCCATCTCTCTTTTTAGGACATGAATGAACCATCTAATTTCTTTGATGGGTCTATCGATGGCTGTCCCAGCAATGACTTGGAGAACCCTCCTTATACACCAGGTTGAGTATTTTTTTCAGTTGTATGCATTCTTGAGTTGTTTTTCTTTGATAGTGCTTGAAAAACACAAAGTAAACTCAAATGATCTGGGGGCTTCTAGACAAGTTCGCTTCTCCAAGGGGTCTGGTTAAAAAAATGATGTGGGGGGGGGGGTTTACTTTTTGTGTATCTTATTTATGTAGCCAGGTGGAGTGTCTGGTGAGGTTGAAATAAATCTGCCGAACAGATGAAAATATTTAGCTGCAGAAAAATGAAAACAAAATGATTCACAGGCCAGATTTAACCCTAAAAGTCTTTAAAACAAAAAATAATCTACCAGCCATCCATCCATCCCATCCCATCCATCCATCCATCCATCCATCCATCATCTTCCGCTTCTCCGGGGTTCGGGTCGCGGGGGCAGCATCCTGAGCAATGAAGCCCAGACCTCCCTTTCCCCAGCCACTTCCACTAGCTCCCTGGGAGGGATTCCGAGGCGCTCCCAGGCCAGCTGGGTGATATAGTCACGCCAGCGTGTCCTGGGTCTTCCCTGGGGTCTCCTCCCCGGTGGACTTGCCTGTGACACCTCCCAAGGGAGGCGCCCAGGAGGCATCCTAACAAGATGCCCGAACCACCTCAACTGGCTCCTCTCGACGCGAAGAAGCAGCGGCTCTACTCCGAGTCCCTCCCGGATGACCGAACTTCTCACCCTATCTCTAAGGGAGAGTCCAGCCACCCTGCGGAGGAAACTCATTTCGGCCGCTTGTATTCGCGATCTCGTTCTTTCGGTCATTACCCAAAGCCCATGACCATAGGTGAGGGTGGGAATGTAGATCGACCAGTAAATCGAGAGCCTTGCCTTATGGCTCAGCTCTTTCTTTACCACAACAGACCGGTAAAGAGCCTGCATCACTGCTGACCCAGCACCAATCCGCCTGTCCATCTCCCGCTCCCTTGTACCATCACTCGTGAACAAGACCCCGAGATACTTAAACTCCTCCACTTGAGGCAAGAGCTCGTCCCGGACCCAGAGAGGGCTCTCCACCCTTTCCCGCGTGAGAACCATGGCCTCGGATTTGGAGGTACTGATCCTCATCCCGGCCGCTTCACACTCGGCTGCAAACCGATCCAGTGAAAGCTGAAGTTCACGGCCTGATGTCCCCAATAGGACCACATCATCTGCAAACAGCAGCGATGTGACCCTGAGGTCAACAAACCGGACACCCTCCATCCCCTGACTGCGCCTAGAAATTCTATCCATAAAAATTATGAATAGAATCGGTGACAAAGGGCAGCCCTGATGGAGTCCAACTCTCACTGGGAAAAAGTCTGACTTACTGCCGGCCATGCGAACCAAACTCCTGCTTTGTTTGTACAGGGCCTGAATGGCTCGTAGCAAAGAGCCATGTACCCCGTACTCCCGAAGCACCTCCCACAGAATACCCCGGGGAACACAGTCGAATGCCTTCTCCAAATCCACAAAGCACATGTGGACTGGTTGGGCAAACTCCCATGAACCCTCCAGAATCCTGGAGAGGGTAAAGAGTTGGTCCAATGTTCCACGACCAGGGCGGAACCCGCACTGCTCCTCCTGAATCCGAGGTTCGACTATAAGCCGGACTCTCTTCTCCAGTACCCCTGCATAGACCTTACCAGGGAGGCTGAGGAGTGTGATTCCCCTGTAGTTGGAACACACCCTCCGGTCCCCCTTTTTAAAAAGAGGCACCACCACCCCAGTCTGCCAATCCAGTGGCACCACCCCTGATGTCCACGCAATGTTGAAAAGGCGTGTCAGCCAAGACAGCCCCACAACATCCAGAGCCTTGAGGAACTCACGACGGATCTCATCCACCCCTGCAGCCCTGCCGCCAAGGAGCTTTTTAACTACCTTAGCGACTTCAGCCTATTCCTGTGTCCCCAGACTCTGCCTCCTCACTGGAGAACGTGTTGGTGGGATTGAAAAGGTTCTCAAAGTATTCCTTCCACCGCCCAATGACGTCTTCAGTCGAAGTCAGCAGCACACCATCTCCACTATATACAGTGCTAGTGGCACACTGCTTTCCCCTTCTGAGTCGCCTGACGGTTTGCCAGAATCTTTTCGGAGCCGACTTAGTCACTTTCCTAGGCCTCACCGAACTCTTCTCACACCCGGGTTTTTGCCTTGGCAACGACTGAAGCCGCAGATCGCTTGGCCTGTCGATACCTGCCAGCTGCCTCTGGTGTCCCACAGGCCAACTATGTCCGGTAGGACTCCTTCTTCAGCTTGCCGGCATCTCTCACCTGGGGTGTCCACCACCGGGTTTGAGGATTACTGCCCCGACAGGCACCAACTACCTTGCGACCACAGCTACAGACAGCCGCTTCAACAATGGAGGAGCGGAACATGGCCCATTCTGAGTCAATGTCCCCCACCTCCCCCGATATCTGGTCAAAGTTCTGACGGAGGTGTGAGTTGAAGATCAATCTGACAGGTTCTTTTGCCAGACGTTCCCAGCAAACCCTCACTACACGTTTGGGTTTGCCTGGTCTGACTGGCATCTTCCCCCACCACCTGATCCAACTCACCACCAGGTGGTGATCAGTTGACAGCTCAGCTCCTCTCTTTACCCGAGTGTCCAGTACACATGGCCGCAAGTCCGCTGACACGACTACAAAGTCAATCATTGAACTGCGGCCTAGGGTGTCCTGGTGCCATGTGCACTTATGGACATCCTTGTGTTCAAACATGGTGTTCGTTATGGACAAACTGTGGTTTGCACAGAAGTCCAAAAACTGAACACCACTCGGGTTCAGATCAGAGAGGCCATTCCTCCCAATCACACCCCTCCAGGTCTTACTGTCGTTGCCCACGTGAGCGTTGAAGTCCCCCAGTAGGACAATCGAGTCTCCAGGAGGAGCACTTTCAAGCAGCCCTTCCAAGGACTCTATGAAGACTGGGTATTCTGAACTGCTGTTCGGTGCATAAGCACAGACAACAGTCAGGACCCGTTCCCCAACCCAAAGGCGTAGGGAAGCTACCCTCTCGTCCACCGGAGACAACCCCAACATACAGGGGCTATGAGAAAGCCCACACCTGCCCGCCGCCTCTCACCATGGGCAACTCCAGAAAAGAAAAAAGTCCAGCCCCTCTCAAGGAGATTGGACCCAGAGCCCAAGCTGTGTGTTGAGGTGAGCCCGACTATATCTAGCCGGTATCTCTCAACCTCGCGCACCAACTCAGGCTCCTTCCCCGCCAGTGAGGTAACGTTCCAAGTTCCAAAAGCCAGTTTCAGCAACCGAGGATCAGAACGCCAAGGCCCACGCCTTCGGACACTGCCCGATCCACAATGCACCGCACCCCTACTACTGCCCCTCCCATCGGTGGTGGGTCGATGGGAGGGGGGACTCATGTAGCTCCTTCGGGCTGGGCCCGGCCGGGCACCATGAGTGAATGCCCGGCCACCAGACGCTCGCTGGCGAGCCCCTCCCCCAGGCCTGGCTCCAGGGTGGGGCCCCGGTAACCCTGATCCGGGCAGGGTACACAAGTCCTGCTTTGTTGTCCTCATAGGGGTGGTTATGGATCACACTTTGTCTGGCCTGTCACCTAGGACCAGTTTGCCATGGGAGACCCTACCAGGAGCTTTTGCTCCAGACAACATAGCTCCTAGGGTCCTTCAAGCACACAAACCTCTCCACCACGATAAGGTGGTGATCCATGGAGAGGAAAAAATAATCTACCTTGAATTCTAAATAGTATTTTCATATATTATTGTTATGTCCAGGGAACTAAAATGGCATAGGAGCATCTCTATTAGATCTTAATGACCTTAATGAGTGTCAAGGTTTAAAGTGCATAACTATGCAAATTATAAACACCCCTTTGACGCCCCACTTCTGAAGGCATAGCTTCCCCCCGCTATGCTGCACATGAGGCAGAGCAGAAGCAAAGTTCCCACTGTAATGTTAATAACCAGAAGGATTCTGTCTTTTACTCACTCAGTTTCACTCACTCGGAGTGAGTGAGTCCCAGAATGAACCTGAATGGTGGTGTGTAAAGCTGTTTGACCTTCTCACTAAGCTAACTTCTGGTGCGAATAATTATATTGAAGCAAGAGTAGCTTAAACTAACAGATCCACACACAAATACAGTTTCACCTGCTCAGATTTGAGTCTTTTTCCCTCAAAATGTGATCTGGAATGACTGTGTCATAGTGTGGTGAAGCTGCAGCGTGCTAAGCTACTACAGTAGAACGCTACTTGCTGTTACACAACTCTACACACCCACATGTTTATCTCTACTAGATGGGTAATATAAATTTGACACCTGTATAATATAAATTATCTACATTGTTTATATACGCCGATCAGCCATAACATTATGATCTTTGTCTCTATGCTCATCGTCGATTTTATCAGCTCCAAATACTCTATAGGTGCACTCTGTAGTTCTACAGTTACAGACTGTAGTCCATCTGTTTCTCTGCAGACTTTGTTAACCCTCTTTTACCCTGTTCTTCAGTGGTCAGGACCCGCATGGACCTTCACAGAGCAGGTACTATTAGGGGGGTGGGTCATTCTCAGCACTGCCGTAACAGTGATGTGGTGGTGGTGTGTTAGTGTGTGTTGTGCTGGTCTGAGTGGATCAGACACAACAGTGCTGCTGGAGTTTTTAAACACCTCAATGTCTCTGCTGGACTGACAATAGTCCACCAACTAAAAATATCCAGCCAACAGCGCCCTGTGGGCAGCGTCCTGTGACCACTGATGAAGGACTAGAGGATGACCAACACAAACTGTGCAGGAACAGATGAGCTGTCGTCTCTGACTTTACACCTACAAGGTATGAGCATCTAATAGTGGGCAGTAGTGGACACTGTTTAAAAACTTCAGCAGCAAAGCTGTGTCTGATCCACTCGTACCAGTGCAACACACACTAACACACCACGACGTCAGTGTTACTGCAGTGCTGAGTGATCCAACTCCCAAATAGTACCTGCTCTGTGAGGGTCCATGGTGGTCCTGACCACTGAAGAACAGGGTAAAAGGGGGCTAACAGTATGCAGAGAAACAGATGGACTACAGTCTGTAATTGTAGAGCTACAAAGTGCACCTATATAGTAAGTGGAGCTGATAAAGTGGACAATGAGCGTAGAAACAAGGAGGTGGTCATCATGTTATGTCTGATCGGTGTATTTTAATATATTGGTCCCTGATGGGTTCAAGTTAACCTTTTTAAAACCTATGTCTGAGTGAATGTTGTCTTTTAGGATAAACTTTAAACCTTTTGACGGCGTATTCCCTCAGCTGTTGTTGGCTTATGATTTGGTTGTCTGTTGTTTTCTGTAGGCGTTCTAGGCGGCAGTCTACGGGCTAAGACTGTATGCGCATCTGCACGCCAGAAAATCACCTCTCACTACAATCTGCACAACTTGTTTGGACTCATGGAGGCCAAGGCTTCAGCAAGGTAGCACATACATGCAAGTCACACATTCCTACACGTTCACCTACGTCATTTACAGTGGCTGCACAACTCTAGAAGGCCAGAAAATAGAAATTCCCCAAGCTGATTTCATTCTTCCCTTACTTACATACTTCATTGGTTTTTTTTTTTTTTTTTTTTTTTTTTGTTAGATGAGTGGCTCACTATCTAAGCAAGATTTTACTTTTCTTAAAATATGATCCATACTTATACAAGGCAAAACAGAGACTAGAACAGAGATTAGAAGGGCATAGTTACAGTATTGTGCAAAAGAAAGTAATACTTCATGTATTTAATTTCCAGTCAGTTTTTTGTGGATGAACTGATGGTTGTTAGATCTCTAAATTCTTTTTTTTTTTTTTTTTTTTTTTTTTTTTATAATTTCTCTGTAATTCAGTGCTTGAGATGTAATTAACTTCCTTCGGACTGTTTATGTGGAACAGTTTATTGTAAAGAAACACATACAGGCTCACATTTACTTTACAGAGGTGGGCATGGGAAACGGGTCATGATATCTACAAATAAACTCCACATGTGCCAACACGCATCCTCTGAATTGCTATATGTTATGTTAAAGATATTAAAATAATGGTAAAAATTGTTTGGTATTTGACTATTTTGTGCCCTGCAAGTACCTCTCCACCCTACATGCCTTTAAAAAATGTGTTGAAGCCAAAGTGTTATCTCGGAGGTAGCATAAAAATTGGGGTAGATTGAAGTGTTGTCTTTTTCATAAAGTCCTGTGAGCTGTGAGGTACCTTTTAGAGGCGTTTAAGACTCCAGACATCTGATCAGGCTCTATCACTCTAGAGCGGACACCAAAAGTCAATGGAATTTTTTGTTGATCAGCAAGTTTATTATTATTATTATTATTATTATTATTATTATTATTATTATTATTATTATTATTATTATTATTATTATTATTATTATTATTATTATGAAACATATTCTGGCCACTCAATGGATATCATCATTACTGAAAGAACACTAACTAACTACATGTCTCATTACAAAATGAGCATTTCTAAGTGAGAATTAGGCTTGTTTAATTGAATTTAGTGCAAACGTGATAATCATTGTAGTTGTCTATTATCAGTATTATAGCATCGTGGTGATCGTGTGTGACACTACAGCTTTCATTTTGTCTGTTCCAGCTTAAATCTCAGAAAAACTAAATATGGTCATATTGTGTAGTGTGAAAAATGTCTTGATATATCATATCTTTCTATTACAAAAATCTAAAAATATGGTATTTTTGCCATATTACTGACCACTAAATATATGAGTAGTGGGCTGGGTTATCCGCTAAGCCGGTTGAAGTTCTTTTTAAGGTATTGATTTTATTACCGTTTTAGCGATATAACGTGATGTACAAACAGTGTAAAACAGTTTAGATTCCCTCATCTCTCCTGTAGTGTTTTGCTGCCTGAAGTATGTCCAGTTTGTTGTCAGGAGACATCGGGTTGTAAATGAGTTAATGAGATTGGCGAGGAGGTTTACTTAAGCATGAAAATTGTTTTTTGAAAAAATATAAGCACAAATACACTTATACCACGCTATGTTACTGAAACCGTAAGTAATCTTAATATATAGCATACCATGCTATGAATTTTTGCCCACAGCCCATACACGCATTTACATGAACTTTGAGAACTTAAAATGGTTTTAACTTTTTTGTTTTGTTTTGAAATTTTAAGAATGTGGGAATTAGGGTGAAGTGACATAAGCTAACAGGTATATTGTGTAACTGTGTTTGCTTTTAGTGCTTTGAAGAAGATCCTGGGGAAGCGTCCGTTTGTGATCTCCCGGTCCACATTTCCGAGTCAGGGAGTTCATTCGGGCCACTGGTTAGGGGATAACAGGAGCAAATGGAAAGACTTATACATGTCCATTCCAGGTACCTAAACAATGACTAGTTAAATATCTAAACTATCTAAACTGGTAACACGACAACTTATAAAGTTACTGACCAAAGCCTGGGAATGAAAAAAGGAATAGTGCCATCTTTTGGATTAAGACAGAAATGCATGTTGGTAATTTATTGATCTAGCAGTTGATTTCTACGCATTAAACATACTTAAATAATAAGACATTTATACTCCCAGAATATTGTGTGACTGTACTGTGGTGATTGTTTTTCTCCATCCTCGAATAAACTCTCACTCCAGCACAAATAATGTTTACTGCTACTGTCTGTTTATTCTGAATTTGTTTTGGCTCCATCCAGGCATGCTGACTTTTAACCTTCTGGGCATTCCACTGGTGGGAGCAGACATCTGTGGCTTTTCAGACACCACCACTGAAGAACTGTGTGTGCGCTGGACTCAGCTTGGGGCTTTCTACCCCTTCACCAGGAACCATAACACTAAAGAAAGTAAGGTATGTGTGTATTTGAGGAAATTTATCAACCTTAGTAGTTATACAAGCATTATTTAATTTACTATGTGCCGTTTCACTTAAGATCACCCTTTTAGCCTGTATGAGAAGCTTTTTGTGAAACACACATGCACAGAAAATGCATTACGTTTATTTAATTGAAATGTGTACACCATCCTTTTCACATAAATGAATAGTGCAAAAGTCAGTAAACTGAAAAACAAAATTGTCAATATAATTTAGTGAGCTTTGTAAAATTGAACGTTCTAATCTAATTTTTTTTTTTTTTGTCTTTTTTTTTTTTTTTTGTTTTCTGCAGGCACAGGATCCTACTGTTTTCAGTCCAGCTGCTCAAACTGCAATGAAAGAAGCTCTCCTGCTCCGTTATTCCCTCTTTCCTTTCCTTTATACGCTCTTTCATCATGCACACCTCAGTGGACAAACTGTTGCCAGACCCCTGTTTTTCGAGTAAGACACACAATCACCCTGTTGCCCTAAACACACACATGCATATGTCTTTCTTCTAAGGATGGGTGCACATACATCAGAGATAAAGGCATACTACCACTTTTTTTTTCTTTTCCTATGACAGTAATGAAAAGTTTCGGCTGAGAAGTTTTTGGTTTTTTTTTCCTCTAAAAGCTGCCAAAATGTGCCAAAATGAAAAGTAAAAGATTAATTACATTGATTTTTACATGGTTTGAAGCACTGCACAGTTGGAAAGCAGTATATCTGTCCATCGATTTTCATTTCAAGGTGGAGTATTCATTCAGATTTATTCTTTCCCTCTGATATCCAGTCCTGCATTTTCTGCTGAAATTTCAGCCTGATACTGAAACCTGGCATCTGATTTGGTGCCATCTCTAAGCAGAAGCAGTATTGGTACGTAAAGATCATTTTTATTAATGTTCTCTAATCTTTTTTGGTGTAATGTTATATTTCAGGTTCCCTACAGATCAGAAGACCTATGTCATAGACAAACAATTCCTGTGGGGGAAGAGTTTGTTGGTGACGCCAGTTTTGGACCCAGGTGTGGATTACGTTGTGGGCTATTTGCCTCAGGGCCTCTGGTATGACTTCTACACGGTATGTCCTTCAACCATAAACCATACAGCTGTGCTTTCAGTTAAATGTGACTTGAGTCTGCAGGTCTGCTCTAGATCTGCTAAGAGTTTAGATTGGCTAATTATGTGTGGATGTCATTGTGTGTCCCAGGGAGACTCAATAGTCAGCAAGGGCGAAGAGGTCAAGCTTCGTGCTCCTCTGGACAAAATCAATGTGCATCTTCGAGAAGGATCCATCATACCTACACAGGTATGAGAAGTAGCTTGGGTTCCACCCACTTTTTGCTCATTTTGCAAGTGATAATATTTTGCTAAGAGCAGCTGGATTATATAAAATTTACTCATTGCAAAAGTTATAATAATAATAATAATAATAATAATAATAATAATAATAATAATAATAATAGTTATTTCCAGCAAAGGGTTCCCTTTAATGGTGGAATCATCAGAAGGAGAAGGTACCTTTTGCAGGGTTCACTTCATTAGCCTAATGCTATTCTAATTGTTTTTTGTTGGTTCGTTTAATTCTAAACATAACACTGAAGTGAATGTCCAGGCTATCATATTTTGAACCAGGCTATGCGGGGTAATGTGAATAAACACAGGTGCTTAACCTTATCAAACCTAATGTCCAGAGACTTCAGCTTTGTCCCATTTAACTTATATCTTGCACCAGAATAGTCACATTGTGTGCATTAGAAACTTTTCTTTCCGTCCTATTCGAGCTGACTCAATTTTACCAGAGGAGATCCTCTAATGTTGTGTGTAAGGGATTCAACTGGCCAAGTCATATAACCTTAACACTAGCATGACTGAGATTTCCCTTGCAGTCTTAGAGAAATCACCACTGCTCTATCTGTCTGCTACTACGCGCCCTTGAATTATAACTTTTGAAACCCGATTCTGCAAATTTTCCGTCGCGCTGTAGGATCGGTAACATATACACTCGGGTTGTAACTTCAGGTTCACCTCAAGTTGTCACGTTAGGTGCTTTGGGAGCTGTAGGAGCTTTCTGTGGGATGGGGGTTGGTGCTTATAACGCATTCCTTATCATTAGAAAAGACAATAGGCGTTAATGGCTTCACAGCAGGGGAGTAGGCTACATGGTGGCTGGTTTCCCTTACGAAAATTTTCATAGCTTTAGTCATTCTAGTGTTAAAAATCTTGCATGTTGATGTTTTGCGGAGGCTACCACGAGTGCATCGTGTAATCACTGTCCATGTGTGTGTTTCAGAGACCCAACACGACTCTGTGGGTGAGCAGTGGTCAACCTTTGCGCCTGATTGTGTGTCTGACTGAGGAGGGCCTGGCAGAGGGCGATCTTTTCTGGGACGACGGGGAGGCGCTGGACACCTATGAGACTGACCAGTATGCCTACATCACTTTTAGACTTAAAGAGGTATGAAAGTCACATACAGAATTTAGCTGATGTGTGAGGTCCACTGGCTTTAAAGGTGGTTCAGCCATTCAGATTTCAGAACCACTTTATAAAATGTTATCACACGCTGTTGCATCAGACCGTTATCCTGAATACACTAGTTAAACATACAAGTCTGTGCATTTTGATATTTTCAACATTAACTGCCTAATCACAAGTACAGTATTGCAATTATACAACTTATCATTTTTATTTTATTTATTTATTTTTATTTACAAGGTTTAGAAACCATTATGAAAAATCTATGACTTACAACATTCAAATAGGAGTATAATAATTTAACAGCCTGAGAAAATGCTTGGTTTGTGGTTATCAGTATCCTCAATAACAGAGGTCACCAGTAGGTGCACTATATATGGCACTGAGTCATGTCAAGTTAAGACATTATGATGTTCTGGACCTTTGCTTGAGGAAATTTTCTCTAACTGGACCTTACTGAATTTTAATTAAAGATTCCAGAGCTATTATTATTATTATCATTATTATTTTTATCATTATCATTATTATCATTATTATCATTATTATCATTATTATTATTATTATTATTATTATTATTATTATTATTATTATTATTATTATTATTATTATAAACAGAAAAGAACAATAATACTAACAGTTTATTTGCCTGGCAATCCAGTACAAATGTTGATGTACTTAATTTACATGCACATTAGTATAAACAATTCCTGCAGCTATTCCATGTTCCATTTAAAGACATTACACAGTGCTTTTGTTGTTTACTACTGCCTCAGCCAACAAAATAAACAATACAAAATACATCCTGTGCTGAAGCCTCTCATACACTGTGCTAACACAGCATTTAAATGTTATTTTATGATGTCATTCTACAGTCTTAAAAACATTTTTTTTTTTCTTTCCAGTCTTCATACATTTTACCAGTATAAAGTTTGGTCAGTAGGGGGAGCAGTGCACTCACTGCTCTGTTTCAAACTCCACCTATGAGCACAGCCATTGGCTCACATTATTGAATGCTGTCATTTTATTGGCTCCCTCCTGAAACATCTGCATGTAAATGATACATAAGTGAGGTGCAGGTAGGGGATGCTTCACTTTATGCACAGAATTGGATTCATTTGTGCTCAAATCTCTGCTAGTTTTTCATGTCTTTAAAAATGTTTCATTAATCAGATCCAGAGTAGGTTGTGCCTCATTTAAAGGCAGTCAAATCTGCACTAAACATCTTTTGTGAATAAGGGCCAGTATATTTATCTGAAGATATTATGGATATTGTCAGTGCTTCTCTTGGGACGGTTTAACTAAGTAAATTATAAGCATATAGCAATATCTTCTTTAAAAAAATTAAAAATGAATAAATAAAATAATGCAGTTACTGAATAATTTGCCTTACGATTTGGTCGTGTGAATTCAGATGGTCAAACCAAAATATAACCTGGGGAATAAGAGGTTAATTGGATTTAGTGCAACACAATAGGTGAAACATAACAAATAAAAATGATTGTGCTCTTAATATTGTTAATACAGCACCACTAGTTAATTTTGTCTGTTTTAACTTATCACACCTCAGAAAAACAAAATATCAAACACCAATTTTCTGTTTATTTTAACGTTATGCTAATATATTAAACCAAAAATATAAAATGTTCTGTAGCTTTTGCATAAGCCTTATTTATTTTTATTTATTTATTTATTTATTTATTTACATGTATGTATGTATGTATGTATGTATGTATGTATGTATGTATGTATGTATGTATGTATTGCCCCCAATATGTTGATGGTAATATGCTAAAGTCAGCAGAATACAGTACTAGTTCATTAGTGTGCCAAAGTGTGTCTCTGTACGCTCACCTTTTTATCCCCCCCCAGAGCACAATGACCTCCGAGGTGGTGCACAGTCACTTGGAGGCAAGTTACATCACAGTCGAGACCGTTTCTTTTTACGGAGTGAAGAGCACGCCGACCTCAGTTACCGTGAACTCCCAAGAAGCTGCGTTCAACTACGCAGCCAATCAGGTTAGAGGTCCTATCAGATTTTGGATAAATGGGTGGGATTACAAAGCTGAGCAGCTTCTCATCAATGTTAAACATAACATGCGGTGTCTCTTTCTGTTCCTCCAGGTGTTGACAGTAAGCGACCTTGGTTTAAACCTTAATCAGAACTTTGTGATCAGCTGGACGTAGTCCCGAATTAATTAGCGTCGACAAGAAAATGCAAGTTGCCGTGGGACAATTCACTTTTGAGGATGAAGGGTAACCCGTGAATACAAAATCTACCTACTGATTGTAATATATTCTCAATCACCGCTGGGATGCCAGTCCAGTGTACTTGATACTACGGACCGACCACTGGTTAAGTGTCAGAAAGGAGAATGAGATTCAATGGGACAACTGACATTTTAAGACAATTTCCTAACATTACATTAGTAAGTCTGAGCTTCTTTTGTTCAAAATAACTGAAACTGTATGTTCGTTTCAATTGGAAATACAGATGAGTAGTTTAATTGGAAATGCAGATGAAGGTTAGTGGTGTGGGTTTTTTTTTTTTTTTTTTTTTTTTTTTTTTTTTTTTTTTTTAAACTAACATTAGGATTCAGGGGAAGGGTCTTGTGCAATACATTTATGGGAAAGTGAGGTGAGCCTTCTGGATGTGCTGGGACTACAACTTAATGCCATGTCTATAAGAACCTGTGAATATTCATTACAGGTTACAATGCATTCAAAAGGTGTTATAAACACTCAAACATGCGTTATATCTTATTATGAATTGTCGACAAGCTTTAAAAGTAGTATTCATCACATGGTACATTGTCAAGTCCCAACTTGTGTAGTGCATTATAACAACCCGCCTAGTCATAAATACGTGCTAACAGTTCTTCAATTATATTTATCTGCAATAGAATAATAGCTTATTGTCACTTACAACGTATTGTAACATCACAATATTGTAACATTGACCGCGCAAACACTTGTCATCGTGTATATAGATTATTTTAGACATGTATAACCTGATTCTGAGAACTTATAGTTGTGTTTTAGATTAAAGGAAGGTTTTCCTACACAATCTAGTACCAAAACTGAAACTTCCAACCCCCTACGGAGAAAGGGAGCTAACTTAAGTGCTAACATTTTAGAAATCATGGCTGGACTAAGCATGTCTTTATGACTAGGCAGGTGTGAACATTCATAGCATGTTATAATGTGTTACTTCAGTTCATTCTGAGTTTCTTTGGTACTGATATGAATGCTGCTTATAACACTGCATTATACATAGTAAACCTGGCTATAAATGTAATGCATTTTATAGATATCCATAGCCATGTTTATAATGTCTGAAGAATGCATTATAAGCTGTCATAGAACACATACTTGAAGCCAGCTGCTTATCAAAGACATAACCATGCTGTAAACGTCATATGCTCTTATGAGATGTTATCACCAGTCGCATAATGCTTGATGGTGACACTTCCTATGAATCTTGTATTCAGAATCCTTTATAAAATCATTAGAGACATTATACGGCATGCATAAGACCCCTGACACTGGGCATATCATGAATAACTTTGATGATTTCATAAATCATGTTCCATAATATTTGTTCAGAAGATCATTGTAGGCACTAATGTAATAACATTTGGTCAAGCTTTATGCACAGCTTTTTTTTTTTAAATATTAAGCACATTTCAATGAATAATACCTCCTAAGTGCTCTTTACAGGCTTTAAGTGAGTTTATTGAACTGGTACATACAGGACATTCAACATGGTAATATTTCAGCCAAATTAAAAAACAAGGCATGTTTCCTAGTTTCAACAAGCCCAGTATCCAGGTTTCACCATCAGGTTGACCGTTTTCTTGCCTCATCTGCAACTGCAGGATTTGTTTAAGGCCCGATTTAGCAACGCTAGCTAAAGTCCACTGCTAAACAAGGCATCAGACATGTACTGTGTATCTGTACCTTTAGTCATCTAGCCTATAACTATGAATGATCAACTCTGTCTTTTTAAAAAGTTTGAAACAGTGTCAGGTCCAGAAAAAGCATCCCTTATTCTCTCACTAACCCAGACATGATCTTCTCCCAGGTCTTGCATAGCTGTGTTAAGGTGGAAGTGGGGATGCCGGAAGTATACCAGAACCTTGTTGTAGTATATTATAGTGGATTACAACATTCATGTCCCCAGTGTTCTTATGAACAGATATTATATAATGTGTTATGAAATCTGACTTATGTTATATACTCATGTATTATAAAGTGTAATGTAGCTATAATGCAGTTATACAAGCTTATGGCAGGCATGTATGCCATATAACCCCTCATACATGCACTTATAAAGCATTGTGACTACAGGACTCATAGGAAGTGTTACCTGTTTGATGCTATGATGGTGATGACCACTCCTGACAGCATGTGACGCCTGCTGTGACATGTTTATGGCGGGACTATGTCAATGATACATAGCAGGGTTCTACGAAGTTATTCAGACCTTTTCCTGCCAGTGTTCTTTTCTAATGAACTGATACAGGTTTTCCAAATGAAGGAAGAGTATAAGATCATTTTAACTACAGGCTGTGTTCACCAATCCATGCTGTTGTGCTTTTAGAAAACCCTGCAGATCCTTAAAATGACATGCTTTTTGGATAGAATCAAAGAAATGTGTTTGTGTGTGTGATTTGGTTGCTGTTTATTATGCTTAATTGCACTAGTTAGGCGTGCTGTGATGGTACAGTGTACAGCTGCTGCATGTTTAATCTTTGTAAATACAGGAGCTACAGTTTGTTTGTTGGTCCAGAGAGCATTTCATGAAATCGGTCTGGGGAGCCGGATTTTACTGTGAAGGCAAATGAGACATTTTTGCAGTCATTTCTTTCTTGATGGAACACTGTCCAGTAAGCATAAATGCCCACTGAGGCTATATTCGGGTAATATTGTTGAAAGACGTTGTCGCTGTAGTGTCTGTCTTTTATGACACGTTGTGCCTTACAGTGCATCGAAACTGTGATTTGCTGCATAGGCGCTTTACAATGAATGTACTTAATCCTCTATGGGATAAGAGTGAGATGCTTTAAGCTATAGGCTACCCAGATTAAAGCCAAGCCTACACTAAACAAGAGTTTTCATGGAGAAGTATAATTGGCTTTGCAGTGTAGTTTAAGTACAGTTTTAGTTCATGTCTGCGAAACTGACGCTTAAAATATCATCTTTTGTTCTTTCTGATTGATGTAGAAGAGTTTCAAGAATTAAAAATGTACATTTACATAATGCGTGACACCGTTGCTGAGGCATAATTCTTTTTTTTTAGTAATAAATAAAGTGTATATACACAGCTCAAAAAATAAAGGGAACACTCAAATAACACATCCTAGATCTGAACGAATTAAATATTCTCATTGAATACTTTGTTCTGTACAAAGTTGAATGTGCTGACAACAAAATCACACACATCATCAATGGAAATCAAATTTATTAACCAATGGAGGCCTGGATTTGGAGTCCCACACAAAATTAAAGTGGAAAAACACACGACAGGCTGATCCAACTTTGATGTAATGTCCTTAAAACAAGTCAGAATGAGGCTCAGTATTGTGTGTGGCCTCCATGTGCCTGTATGACCTCCCTACAATGCCTGGGCATGCTCCTGATGAGTTGGCGGATGGTCTCCTGAGGGATCTCCTCCCAGACCTGGACTAAAGCATCCGCCAACTCCTGGACAGCCTGTGGTGCAATGTGGCGTTGGTGGATGGAGCGAGACATGATGTCCCAGATGTGCTCAATCGGATTCAGGTCTGGGGAACGGGTGGGCCAGTCCATAGCTTCAATGCCTTCATCTTGCAGGAACTGCTGACACACTCCAGCCACATGAGGTCTAGCATTGTCCTGCATTAGGAGGAACCCAGGGCCAACCGCACCAGCATATGGTCTCACAAAGGGTCTGAGGATCTCATCTCAGTATCTAATGGCAGTCAGGCTACCTCTGGCGAGCACATGGAGGGCTGTGCGGCCCTCCAAAGAAATGCCACCCCACACCATTACTGACCCACTGCCAAACCGGTCATGCTGAAGGATGTTGCAGGCAGCAGATCGCTCTCCACGGCGTCTCCAGACTGTGTCACATCTGTCACATGTGCTCAGTATGAACCTGTTTTCATCTGTGAAGATCACAGGGCGCCAGTGGCGAATTTGCCAATCCTGGTGTTCTCTGGCAAATGCCAAGCGTCCTGCACGGTGTTGGGCTGTGAGCACAACCCCCATCTGTGGACGTCGGGCCCTCATACCATCCTCATGGAGTCGGTTTCTAACCGTTTGTGCAGACACATGCACATTTGTGGCCTGCTGGAGGTCATTTTGCAGGGCTCTGGCAGTGCTCCTCCTGTTCCTCATTGCACAAAGGCGGAGGTAGCGGTCCTGCTGCTGGGTTGTTGCCCTCCTACGGCCTCCTCCACGTCTCCTGGTGTACTGGCCTGTCTCCTGGTAGCGCCTCCAGCCTCTGGACACTACGCTGACAGACACAGCAAACCTTCTTGCCACAGCTCACATTGATGTGCCATCCTGGATGAGCTGCACTACCTGAGCCACTTGTGTGGGTTGTAGAGTCTGTCTCCAGCTACCACGAGTGTGAAAGCACCACCAACATTCAAAAGTGACCAAAACATCAGCCAGAAAGCAGAAAGGTACTGAGAAGTGGTCTGTGGTCCCCACATGTAGAACCACTCCTTTATTGAGTGTGTCTTGCTAATTGCCACTAATTTCCACCTGTTGTCTATTCCATCTGCACAACAGCTGTGAAATTGATTGTCAATCAGTGCTGCTTCCTAAGTGGACAGTTTGATTTACTTGGAGTTATATTGTGTTGTTTAAGTGTTCCCTTTTTTTTTGAGCAGTGTACATCAAAGTAACCAAATAGCTTTCAAATCCAATATTATAGCTATTTACTTTTGCTATCATTCTGATTCAGTTCAACCATCGCCTTAATTAATTTTTTTGTCCGCTAATTTTTTGTCCTGCTTCTCTGCTTTTAGCAGCAGTAGGACTTGGTCTATCAAAATGATTAATTGCTTATTTCCTCAAAATACGTGGCTTGCTTTCTCAAAATGTCTTCTCAGAATATCGACTTAGTATCTCAAAATAGTAACTTGTTTTCTCAAAATAGCCTTAATATCTCAAACAGATTCTTGAAATGTTCACTTCATATCTCAAAATAGTGATTTATTCTCAAGTTATTGACTTATTATCTCAAAATGACTTTTTAAAAAATATCGACTTGGTATCTGAAAAATAATTAAACGTACTCCAAATGTTGACTTAGTATCTCAAAACAGCTTTTTTTTTCTTTGAAATAGACCATGTTTTGAAATTTATTTATTTTATTTTTTTTAGATATTATTTTTTAAATATTGCATGTTATTGGCTTGTTTTTGCAGAATGTTGAAATAGTATCTAATGACTTTTCACAAAATGTATTAAAAAATTCTCAAGATTTTTAGATGCTATGTTAAAATGGCTATCTATATATATATATATATATATATATATATATATATAATATATAATTTATTTATTATTTTGTTTTTCGTTTCTATTCCTCTACCTGTGCTGGAAAGGGCATGTATATAATCTGCTATGCCGACTTTTAAAGGCTGAAGTGTTTCCCAAAGATGGCACTGAAGTTTTCGTTCCCTTGAGTTTTTATTGTTTGAATATACTTGAATGTGGTTCTTTATGGCTTCCAGCAAGACGATCATGCTCATTTTGCACCTATTGTATATTTTAATTACACTAGATTTAATGATGCCTGTGGCAGTGTGTGTATATAAAGCAACTGAAATCTGATGACTACCATCCTCTGGCCAGTCAGTTTTAACATACATATTTTGAAAGAAAAATAAAATGTTCTGACAGTGAAAGTATGTATTGTTTAATAAAATATTGGCTTCTTTTGTTGTAATTCTCAAGCTTTTTTTCCGTTTTGGCAGATTTATGGTTTTAAAAACTCAGCACTGCTGTGTCTGATCCAGTTACACCAGCACAACACACTAACACACCACGACCATGTCAGTGTTACTGCGGTGCTGAGAATGATCCACCGCCCGAATAGTACCTGTTCTGTGAGGGTCCATGGTGGACCTGACCACTGGAGAACAGGATAAAAGGGGGTTAACAAAGTATCAGAGAAACAGATGGACTACAGTCTGTAACTGTAGATCTACAAAGTGCAGCTATACAGTAAGTGGAGCTGATAAAACGGACAATGAACGTAGAAACAAGGAGGTGGTCATGATGTTATGCCTGATCCGTGTAGCTTTGCTTGGACAGGCTTTAGGATGTTTGTGTGGAAAGATACACTTCTTTGCAGTAGAAAAAATGTTCACATGGAAGAGGACAAAAAATAGTGTATATCTGTAGGGGTTGAACCAGCGCCCCCTCCCTGTCAAGTGGTTCAGCCCTAGTTTGCTGATTGCCACGGAGTCTCCTACAGTGGAGAAGAGATGAAGCTGAAGTTAGCGTCTCATTCTCTAGTATGTAACTAGTGGAATGGAAAATTTAAAGTGGAATGGAAATTAGAACAAGAAATGAACATCAGGCTGGAGAGATTAGCGTATCAAATTCAGCGCAACAGTGTGAATCTGGTACTGGCTGCCACAACCAGTCACCAAGATCTCTCTGGCCCAGGTGTAGGTCCAAACACTGTAAAATAATGAATGTTGCCAGAATCTGGCCCAACTACAATTAGCCCACAAATATTTACACAAGGCACAACCAAATGCAGAAAAAAAAAAAGGTCAAACCAAGATGGTAAGAACAAAAACACTACTGATGAGGACATATCCGAGCAGGTGGGCGGTAAGAAATACTGACCTTACCTAGCGTTAGTTTGTAGCATATTCACTGTCATGATTGTGTCACATAACAGCTTTTATATTTTTATTTTGTCACTAGCTAGCCACCATTATGTACTCTCAGGTAGATATGATAAAGGTTTTACCCTCTGATTTAGATGCACAAAATGCACACACAAAAATATACAAAACATAAATAAGACAAAGCTTAAGGAAGCTTTTCTGGCCACTGTGTTGAAAAATGGTTCATGCAAGGCCCAGTAGAGGCCTCTGGTCAGAAGAATATAGGCCTGTGAAGCATGTAAACTGATGCGAAGTACCTAGACTTACTGCAAAAATCTATAAACCAAGAGACAAAAGCCGTACCATGAGTTAAGCACATTTTACATAAAAAGGTAAAGATGATGGCAGAAGATTAGAAAGAAATGTGAACAAATGCAATTTGCACAGCCTAAACACTGTGTAAAAAAAAAAAAAAACGCACTGTAAATATACAATAATATACTGGCAGCCAAATTGTAATAACTTAGTACTGTATTCTTACAAGGCAGCATGTTAACAGCAACATATCATTGTAATAATCCTGTTTCCTGAATATTACAAATGCACACACATTAGGAAACAAATGTTTAAACAGGAGTTTTGAGCTTAAATTGTATATTACATTTTTGAGGCAAAAAGCTTAACAAAATTTAAATAATGATCATTTCAGTTTTTCAAAGACACAAACAGCTATTCCTTATAACACTGTTAGTCTTTACACTGAACCAGTAATGCCAAGAACTTATTGAAGACTTCAGTATACAAAGACTGATGTCTTATAAGCCCTAAACGTCATCGTTTATGAGCTGTATAGTGTTAAACTCTGAGGAAAAGTCAGTGTACGCCATTAGCTTGGCGCTAACATGACTGCAAATCTCACAGAGACCTAATCCCATAGCTAGCTGACATTAGCAATATAACTGCAGTGGTAAACAGAGGCTTACAAAGAAAAAGAATACTTACAATGTGAGCGTTTCTACATTAAATGTTGCTAAATGACAACATGGCAGACAGTGAGAATGCTTATATATCATGTGCTTTATTTTATGCTGGTACAGGTTGTGCTAGGTAAGCTAGCATCCCTGGTAGAAAAACAGTATAGCCCAGCATGGCTAATCACCAGCAAACCAGCATATGTGGTGTTTTGGATACTCTGGTCAACTAGCATGACCAGCTAAACCAGCCCCAGACCAGCATAAACCAAATTAAATCAGCATGGAATTCATGGAATGCTGTTTTTTTTCTGCAGGGATGCTATTAGATAGCTAGTGTTTGCTAGGTAGGCTAATTATACCACTAGCTAAGGATAAACCTGTTGCATCTTCCCTGGTTTACCAATCATTATGCAGCTCAGCTAGCTGTAACTTAGTATCTAGATTGCTTGAAGAGGTCTTCAGTCCACGGTGGAAGGAACCGAGTTACTTCTGTGCACAGTTCGGGGGATGTTCTCCACCACTAAGGGACAAAAAGGCTAAAGCAATGAGGCCTAGCCTTACAAACACGCTTAGATTAAAGAAGGACATCATGAGCCCAGACGCTGAAGACCAAGCTGGCATACAGGTGTGCGGATCTGGACCAAGATAATGAGGAGCTGAGCCTTTTGAAGTCTGGAATGTGGGAACCAGAGCTTTTTGTCAGATTCATGCTTCCACAAAGTCAGTGGAATGATCACAGCATGGGGGAACTTCAAGAGGTCATGGACCAGATGAGCTGTGCCATTCTAAAAGCTCTGTACAGGAGAAATGGCATAAGATGGATAGCCGGCAGTTGCTAGTCTCATTGTATCTGTGTTCCACAGAAAAGCCCTGTATCCTGAAAAGATCCTGAGAAGAGTCGGCACAGAATTCCTTATCACATACAGGAGGTCCCACACGTCTGTAAAATTGCTGATAAAGGCTTAAGCAGGAAGAAACCCACTTGTGGAGATATGTGCAAGTGTAGTTGCCGAGACAACCTAAAAATACAATTGAATGAAGAATATTTTTTATTAAATTTTCCCCTTACGTTTCCTGTGCTTTATGTTGTTGAAATGTTATCACAGTTTCAGTTTTCAGTTTAGGCCTCTCCTCATTCAAGTAGACAGGAGTCTGGTCTTGTATGACTGGAAATAACTGCCGAGGGCGTTGCCTTGCTTGCAAGTACTTCGGTTTAACCGACAGAACAGTGTTGATGATCCCATGCCCACCAGAGATGCCCTTTCCTGTAGTTCACTGACTGCGTTAGCACCTGGCCTAATCTTGAGTTGTAGCCCATTTCAGGCATGGGTCATTATCCATTTGGAGGGAAACCACGTCACAATAAATAAATAGATTAAATAGCTTAAATAGATGCTTAAAATATTTAAGCACAGCTCCAAGAGTCAATATGCCCATTTACACAGTTGAGCTAAGATGAAATAATACTTTAATAATAATAATATGATTTCTCTGTTTTTTTCTTTTATGTTGTTTTATAGTCGCTCTGCATGTGTAAACCAGTTTGTCACATAACAATTTTTCAATTTTGAGAAAGTTGTTTTAATATAAAACAATATTTTTAAGAGGTTTAACTTCAGAATTTGCATTAAATAGATTTGTGTCAGTAATGTTATACTACATTTTAAAAATATGTATTTTATTTTAAAAATCATTTGCGATTTTGGTCACTGGTGTTATCAGGACTCTTATTTTACATTATATGACAGGATTTTCAGCTCTATTAAACTGCTTCTTTGGGTCAACGCTCGTCGTAGAGGAAGCATCTCAAGGAAGCTAAATAATAATAATACATTGGATTTATAACACACTTTTCATTTATAGTAAATCCCAAAGTGCTTACAGTGTAAAATATTAATTAAAAGATAGTAATCAAAAAAATAATACTAATAAAATATAATACTTTATTGTCCATATGTCCTCTTAAAAAGATATGTCTTTAGTCCCTTTTTAAAAGAATCAGTTGTCTGAGGCTTCCTCAGATGGTCAGGCAGGGTGGTCCACACTTGCTCGCTATATTTCATGAATTTATTCATAATTTTGTTGATCAGGCAACACATAATGTCTATGTGTCACTGGTGTTATGTGCTTTACTGGCTGGGTAATTAACATTTGGTAAAAGTAATGCACTCTGATCTAATCTGTGACCTGGAACACTGTAGCTTTGGCTGTGAAGTTAGCATTTGTCTTTTATCCAGTGCGACTCAAAGACACTAACAGCCCGTTCTGCTAAATCAGTTCATACCTGGCTCACATGAGTAGAAGCTGTGCTGCAGTGGTGGGTTATGATTCAGAGCTCCAAGCATTGGAATGTGAATGTAAATCTGAAGTTTTCACATCTTGTAATAAAGTTGGTTTCACAAAATTCTACTCAGAATCACTGCAGTAACTGTATTTGGATTACATTGCCCAGTGTTACTGACCAATACACATTGACCTCACACTAAACATCAAAGAACTAATTTCATGCACTTACATTTAAAAAGCCTACCAAAATAGATGTAGCTAACAGTTAAACAAATTCACCCACCTCCTTACTTCTGTTAAGATAAGGTTGACAGGTATTGGCTTTGTCATCCCCTCTGGTGCTAATGGAAATTTTCCTGGATGTACAAAATATTAAATAGTTTATAATATAATATTATAAATAATGAGATGGTCAATATTTGCTGATTTTTTTAAACATGCGTATCGTTCCAGCACTGGCATATTATCTATGGTCCAAGTACTCAACAGATTATTAAATATCAAATGATTTTTAAGGCAATAGTGAAATACTTGGGACTTCAAGACCAGATGAAAACTGTGCCGAACCAAACTTAAGCAATATAATGTGAAAATCCATCTATTTACTAGGACCAAACACTCAATAACACTCAATAGGACTGCAGTGAAGAACTATTTTTGCATAAATAAACAAACATACACTTGTGGCCCACCAGAGGGCCACGTGGAGCTGCTAGAGGACTGCACTTCATGAACAACAATTACAGAACAGCTAAGTGTTGCAAACGGCAGAAAACAACCTACATTTTAAGACCACTTTGAAACTGCTGGCAGGTCTATTTTAAACATTGTCCAGCAGTTTGTGTTGGATATCTGACTTCGGCCTTCTGTGTGTGGCAGGCCCATGTGACTCAGCAAGACCAAACAAGTCCTGCAACACCTGACAGGCTTTCACTGAGACACACCCAGTGGGAAATAATGAACTTTGCCGTGGTGGCATAGAAAGTTAGTCTCAAAGTCTCAGTCATTACTGCTGAAGATTATATGCAAAGGAAAAGGGAGTGAACTCAGCATCATATGGTCATTTGCAAGGAGAAAATGACTGACTTGTTTTTGACACATCCTCTAATGAAAGGCCTCATTCCACAGCTGTGGCTTCGTTGCTTTCCAGCTGGTAGTGCTGTGTGGAAATCAAGGCATTTACACTAAGTGGCAAAGGCAGTGGAACATTATCCTGATGTCTTTTAACTAATTAGAGGAAAATTCTGTCTTCAGCTTAAGCTTCTTTCACACATTCTCGCACAGTGATGTAGAATCTACCTGGAATAGCATTACAGAGAAAAACATAAGTTAAGTGACCCTTATTAGCTCCACATCAAAGAAATTTCACCTCCGCATTTAACCCATCCATGCAGTGAAACACCACATATACACCAGTGAATGAACACACTCACAAGGGGGCGCTAGGCACACTTGCCCGGAGAGGTGGGCAGCCCTATCCACAGCACCCGGGAGCAACTGGGGGTTAGGTGCCTTGCTCAAGGGAACTTCAGTCACGTACTGTCGGCTCAGGGGATCGAACCCTAACCTCCAGCCCATGACCACTCCCGTTACATAACATTATCTAAAATACTGATATGATCACTGCATCTTTATTAAAAACACAATGGCAACCAGCATCCAGTCCCCAATGTACTGTATGTACCCAATGTGCTCATAATTATGACTGACTTGCCTGTAAATATGACTTAGCGTATCATAATTATGATTTACCATCTCATAAATGTGACATAGCAATTCAAAGTTGATTATGACTTAATATGTCATCAGTATGACTTATTGTCTCATAATTGGTGGTAACTTGTAATGATTTAGCATCTCATAATGACTTATATCTCAAACGTATGACTTTTCTCTTGGTATCTCATGATATTTACATACTTGCTCATAAATACGACTTAGCATCTCATAATTATGACTTAGCATGTCCGAAATATTACTTAGCATTTCAACGTTATGACTTAATGTCTCATAATTATGACTTAATACGTCTTCAGTATGACTTACTATCTCATAATTATGATTTAGCATCTCATCATTATGACTTAGTATCTCATAGTTATGATTTAGCATCTCATCATTATGACTTAGTATCTCATAGTTATGATTTAGCATCTCATAAAGACCTAGCATCTCATAATTATGGCGTTTCTCTTTTTTATCTCATAATAATGACGTACTGTCTCATAGGTATGACTTAGTACCTCATAAGCATCTCATAATAATCCCCTAATATCTTAATTACGACTTAATATGTCACAAGCATGACTTACTAGCTCATAAGTGGGAGACATTTTTCTCCTCATAATGAGATACCACGTGATAATTATAAGATATTAAGTCGTAAACGGCTATACTTTTTTCCAGTGGCGTAAAAGGCCTTTTGTACACCCCCTCAGGAGGAGCGGAGAGACTTCCCACACTGCCCTGAGCTCTTAAAAGCCCTGTGTGTCTCGCAGTCTGACTCCACCTCCTCTCTAACTCTGGACCAAAGACGCTCTGGACCTCACTGAGCTGCTGGACTCGCTTCAGCGTGTTGGCGGAGTTAGGAGTTCACACACCGGGTAAACAGAGCGAGCCGAGTCCGAGTCCGAGTCCGAGTCCGAGTCGCTGTCTGGGCTGCAGTGAGCTGCTCTTCGTGCCGTGTGTTTGTGTTCCATGGCTGCTGTGAAGGCTCTTCAGCAGTGGTGTAAGATCCAGTGTGAGGGCTACAGAGATGTGGCGATTACCAACATGACCACGTCTTTCAGAGACGGCTTAGCTTTCTGTGCTCTCATCCACAAACACAGACCAGACCTCATGTAAGTGTCGCTCCACAGGTTTTTGTGCATTTCTTCGATTTTTGTTCTGTCGAACGAAGCCCTTCAGGCGAGCCGAGCCGGCTTGTAAACTCGTATGTTAACGTTAACTCAGCCTAAGCGTGCCTGCCTTTGTGTTTAAAGGGGAACTCCACCAACCTTTCCAAAAATTCCACTTAATTTGATCAGTAAGATGTAAACAAAGTCGTTCAGAGTGGTTCGTGTGAAGTGCTCTGCTCTAGAGCAGCATGCTGCGTCAGAATTGTTCACAGTGGTGGTGATAGGAACCAGACGTCCAACTCTAAAAGCTCCCTCACAAAGTTATGACATCATGAAATGGCCATGAACACTCAGCCTGTGACGTTGTTTTGTGATGAAGTTATGTATTTGAATCCATTTATTTGAATCCATTTGCAGCAGAAGGGTACATGCAATGCGTTTTAAGGCAAAATAGTCCCTTATTTTTCACATTCATGACTGTTTTGGTGTCAACATTACGTATAAAAACTCAAGACGCATGATAACGTTAAATAAAATGGCTATATTTGTGTTGTAGACATTGCGACCCGTGGTTCCCATCACCTCCACTGTAAAGAAAAAGAAATGAATAGAATAGAATAGAAATTAATAGTTTCACAGCAGACCACTCTGAATGACTCCAGCAAGATCTGAATCAGTCATGAATTTGGAAACGTTGGTGGAGTTTCTTTAAAACATGTTGACAAATGTAGTGTAATCTGGGATTTTGCAATGACTTGCCATGGAAAATCCCTGCTTGTTGTTTGTTGGCCAATGCTGTGTGAGCGAATCTGATGCTCTTCAAATGACTCTTATTCACTGTTTCCTTTTATTGTAGAGACTTTGACTCCTTGAGCAAAGAAAATGTTTACGAGAACAACCACCTGGTAAGTGCTGCTTAACTAAAATGCCTGTGATGTTGCCTATTCAGCGTTTAGAACTTGTTTTCAGCTCATTTTACTGCTGAAACCAAACCAACCACCATTCCATTCTTTGCAAACAAGCACAAACGAGGCGAAGGAGTTGATAACTCATGAAGATTGGAGGTGTTTGTCCTGAGGTGACCTTTGCGAGCATGTCTGTTGCTACAAGTTTAGATCCAAGATCCTACAGTTGATATGATCTTAACTCCTCCATGCCTGTTTCTGGTCGTCTGTTCATTGACAATTCCTTCTATAAGGCTAAAATATTGGGAATACAGACAGCATATCGGTACCGATGGGTATCGATATCGGCCTAATATCAATAGAGAGTGTTGGATTGGAAATCTAAGGGGGAAGAAAGAATGAGTCTTGTCCAAGCCTGTTATGAATCATAGTAGTTTTTAAACAAGAAATATCAGTATATGCCAGTATCCAAGTTTCAGTATTGGTATCAGAGAAGAAAATTCGTACCATGTCTTGTTGGAACCTACTGACTTCCAGTGGTTAGGCCCAGTGCCTTAGCTGGCTTAATGAGTAAGCTAAGAGTGTACACGTCCCTGTGTCAATAACCATGGTGGATTTGTGTTGAATGAAGCTGCTACCATTTGACAAGGCGTTTCAGTTCCCATTCTTTCCACTCTTCCCCCTCTTTCCGTGGCCCCCAGTGGGCTTCAGTGGGAGCTATTGTGTTTAGTAGGTTGGATGCATGGAGCTGACTTTGGTTCCAGGGCGCTAGTATTCCTGTCTTTTTGTGACAATAGTGTTCCGGGACTTGCAGACCGAAAATGCAGTGAAATTTACAGTTAACTAATAATTGAATTTACCAGAGCAGCACAAACTGGCCAAAATTCATTTTTGTGGTTTCATTATTGCTACAGACTTTGATTAAAATATGATTGGCAATATGCTAAGAACACAATTTGTATAATGTCAGAGTTAAAACTGGAAAAAAAAGCAGGATAAAAATGGTGTGTATGCACTGCGGCGAGTCACCGTAAGTCTGAAATTAGCGCTAGGCAATGTAACAGTATATATTATTGTGATAAATAATATCACTGTCTTTTTTCTGAGCATATTGTGGATATCATTAGTACTGAAAAGCCACTTACCGACTGCATGTTTGATTACAAAAGAATCATATTTGGTTCTATGTAATTGGATTTAGTGCAGCACAGTGAGTGTGTTACATGCACTCAATAATCAGATTATAATTTGATTTCTGCAGTTTTCTGATTATTCAAGTGGCTGTGTAAACACCATACTCTGATTTCTTAGATCAGACTAAGGTCTATATTAAGAAATCTGATAAAGAGAGCTGGATTTTATTTCTGTAATCAGATTTCTCAGGGCATGTGGACTCTTACTCGGATTTCTTTCTGATTTCTCAGTCTGAGCATGTACAAAACAGATGATGGTACTGGAAATAAGGGAGCAGCTTTGTAGAGAGATGCAGCAAAACTCTTTTGAGTGACGCTGAAACCAAACATGAAATGAAGGGTGTAAATATTCAACTTCTAGATGGTGTATGTTCATGTTTTTAGGTAAAGCCACGGCATGAAGTTTGAGTTTTACATTACATTTACGTCGCGTCGTCTTCTGTGAGTTTATTGGCTGGTTGTAATGCTGAAATCTGAGTAAAAAATGAATAAATGTTGGGTTTTTTGGGGGGGCTTTTTTCCCCCCCAGATAGGAGGAGGAAATCAACATGTACTTCTCTTTCAATGCTCACACAATCATCAGATTCATCCTCTTGGGGAAGGGGTCCGAAGCACAACCCACATTACAAAATGTTCTTCTGCATGTAGTGTGCAATTACACATTTCCACCAGAGAGGTCTCCAAATACCCTAAAATGTAAACCTTGTTTAGCTGTGATCAGTAGAAATGTAACAATTCACGAAATTCCGAATTTGCTTAGAAGTTCTACGATACAGCAACAATACAGACTAGCTGAAAGTGGCCTTCATAAGGTTAATAGGTTAATGTTTTCATTTTCAGTTTCAGTATTGTAACATTCAGCTTTATAAAACCATAAACCCTGCAAAATCTGCACTTTATAGTGTCTGACACTCTAGCCACAAGCTAATGTTAGCCTGAGGCTAATGCACTAACCACAAGCTTAATAATCCGGTAACTGCAGAAAATCAGATGCTGCAGGTTTTCTTAAAATGTCGTCCCGCTTTACCTGAAAATATGAACACGCATCATTTAGAAGATGAAGAATATATAAATCCTTCATTTCATGAAGCGTGTATTTGGTTTTAGAATGTTTCGAAGTTTTCGCTGTGTCTCGCTTTTTACTTGACTGTCTGTTTTCGCACGTGCTCCGACAGAGAAATCTGAAAGAAATCAGAGTAAGAGCCCACATGCACTGAGATTAAAAGCCAGCCTCTTTATCAGATTTCTTAATCAGATTTCCAGCTCCCCCCCGCGACCCTGACGGAGAAGCGGCTTAGAAAATGGATGGATGGATGGATTTCTAGACCGTATTCCGATCTAAGAAATCAGAGTATGCTGTTCACATGACCATTTAAAGAATCGGATAACTACAGAAATCGGATTATTGAGTGCATGTAAACTTATTCAGTGATGCAACATGATGCGCTGGGATACAATTCAGTGCCGGAATGTTACATCCCTAATGATTGGTCAGGAAGCTCAGAGCACATAATAAAGCATGTATAAAAGGTTAGAGGGCTCATTTGCATATTAATTGTAGGAAACTGTTAACAAATATGAACTTGTAGCCACAGTAATCGCAAAGTGTTAGAGAAATCAGTCGCTCAGTGCTACACGGACTTTCCCGACCAGCAACTTGGGCATCAAATCCAGCCGTTGTCTTTCTAATATACTGAAATTTGCGGCGCTATTTGATCTTAAACCTTTCAACATTCAAACCAACATGTGAACTTGCACAGTGGAGTTCCTGACTCATCCGTTCCATGAACAGGCCTTATTTCACTGGTGATTAATTCACAGACCTTCATAGTTGGTGTGACCTCTGTTTGGCTGGTCAAAGCTAAGAGCTTAGTGACCGTTTGCGGAATGTGATGTTGTACTGTTGCCATGTGATACTGTTTATTTTTGTTAAAAAAAGCCATTGCAGTTGGGAAATGAGTCGCTGGTGTTGGAGGCCGTAAATCATATACATTCCAATGCTTCCTGTTCTACCTTCTCAAGAGATTGCTAGGCAGAAATGGCATTGCCAGACAATTGTAACAGAAGTCTGAACGGCGAGAGAGAAGCAGAGTGAGGTGAAGTAATAAATTAATACTCAAGCCAATGATCCACATAAACAGATAGAAGAATGTTGTGTAAGAATGATTGTGAAACTCAGACATGTGTGCCATGTGCTCTCGACATCATCTTACATCATAATGTAAGAGCAGGGTTAAAACGCTATGGATGAAATAATATATAGTGATGGGAGGTGCACCAAGATGAAAATTCCCAACTGAAACTGAAATTCAAGATCCAACTGGTTGAAAAATGCCCCAGAAAAGAAAGAGTTTTATTTTTATTCCTTTTAATAAACATGATAAACCTAAAAAATGTACACAGTAATAAAGAAAACACATTCCTATTTTTAATAAAAAATAGGACAAAACTGCCAAACATTTTATGTAAAATCCATCCATCCATCCATCCATCCATCCATCATCTTCCGCTTCTCCGGGGTTCGGGTCATGGGGGCAGCATCCTGAGCAATGAGGCCCAGACCTCCCTTTCCCCAGCCACTTCCACTAGCTCCCTGGGAGGGATTCCGAGGTGCTCCCAGGCCAGCTGGGCGATATAGTCCTGGGTCTTCCCCGGGCTCTGCTCCCGGGTGGTCGTGCCTGTGACACCTCCCAAGGGAGGCATCCAGGAGGCATCCTAACAAGATGCCCGAACCACCTCAACTGGCTCCTCTCGACGTGGAGAAGCAGCGGCTCTACTCCGAGTCCCTCCCGGATGACTGAACTTCTCACCCTATCTCTAAGGGAGAGTCCAGCCACCCTGCGGAGGAAACTCATTTCGGCCGCTTGTATTCGCGATCTCGTTCTTTCGGTCATTACCCAAAGCTCATGACCATAGGTGAGGGTGGGAACGTAGATCGACCAGTAAATTGAGAGCCTTGCCTTAAGGCTCAGCTCTTTCTTTACCACAACAGACCGGTAAAGAGCCTGCATCACTGCTGACCCAGCACCAATCCGCCTGTCAATCTCCCGCTCCCTTGTACCATCACTCGTGAACAAGACCCCGAGATACTTAAACTCCTCCACTTGAGGCAAGAGCTCATCCCCGACCCAGAGAGGGCTCTCCACCCTTTCCCGCGTGAGAACCATGGTCTCGGATTTGGAGTTTTTATGGACCTTTGGATTTTATGTAAAATAAACACA
Organism: Pygocentrus nattereri; assembly: GCF_015220715.1. Lineage (NCBI taxonomy): Eukaryota > Metazoa > Chordata > Actinopteri > Characiformes > Serrasalmidae > Pygocentrus > Pygocentrus nattereri. Next base: position 11,073,687 of record NC_051222.1, on the reverse strand, counting down.
CTAAAAAGAACATATAAGCTGTAGCATGTGCCACAAATTTCATCCAAAGAGCATTTGATAAATTCATGCTACAGGCCGCGTTATGAAACTATGAAATGTGCTCCAGTTGGCCATCTTTCCACTGTCGATCAGCTTCTGCTCAAACTGTTTGAACATATCTGTGCCGACTGGAAAAAGCATGAAGGAAAAAAACTTTATTTTTATTCAAATAATTTGTTATAGATTTGGCACTTCACTGTAGTCACGTGTAATAATATTGTATTTTCAGCTTTTTGGCCTCTTTTGGCAGAAAAGCAAAAGTGCCTTTTTCAAAATGTTTTGATGGGCAACATTTCATTGCGTCGCTAATTGCAGTTGCATTGCAGCATGCTATGCTTGTGATTACAGCTTGGGAGAATTGGGCCATGGTACCTTTTGACGTATGAACGGCAATACAGTCTTCATGAACTCTATTATTTACAGTGCACTCTGCACTGTGTGTTAATATTCGTGGGTCATTGACATGACATGCATGTTTTTGTGTGCTTGTCCATTATTTTCCAAAAACCTAATTTAATAAGTACATGACATTATATTAAAGATTCAACAGTACCTCTTTAATGTGAAACAGTTCAGTGCAGCTTTATAAAATTCATTTAGTCAAAATCTAAAAACCATGCATGAGGATTAAGCTGGCAAAAAAGGCAGTTTAGTTATATAAAATTCTAACTAAGGTATGTTTTGAAAACTTCAAATTAAAAGCCATGCTATGAAATAAAGGAAACTTTAAAAGTGCTTAACTCAATGAAAAACATTTGCCCTCAAGTTCTTATTTCCTCACATGCCTGGCCTGGATATTGCATAGTAAGACGCCAAGTGGCCTTTGTGGTGCAATGCTAGGGTCAGTAGCCTTTTCACAAATTTTGGAAAAATGTGATTTTTAAGTTGTGGTTAAAATGGCTCAGTTAACCATGTCAGGTGGTGTGAGTGTAGGAAAACCGTAAAACCGTAATTATTATAATAATGTTTATTTATTCCAAAAAAAAAGTATACACAGGTTCAATGATGTGTATTAGTCTGAAAAATCATCTGAAAGATGTACAGAATTGAGACGCCACTGTATAGTGTCAAATTGAAAAATGAATTTGGTGAATGTTGCGTACCTATTAAACTGGTTAGTGATGTTTGGTAGGAAGGCGTTTCTAGCAGGTTGAGAAACATACAGTTAAAAAGGAGGAGATGGGGATGTGTTGGATGCGTGGTCTGATTATCTGGAACAGTTCATTTGGCTAGTTTAAAGGTTTTAGTGTGGCCTTCATCTCTATCAGAGAAGAATTAGGCAATATCTTGAGTGCTTTTGCAGCTAAAACTGACAGAGAATATTAAATACCATGCCAAGATAAAGGAGTTGACATTAAGCCATTAAGGCAAACACCAGGATAAACAATATCATCTTGGTAGAACTCCACATGAACTACTGAACAATATTGTTTCTTGATTATTGACACACATGGGGGGAGAAAACATGCCATGTTACCATTTTGGAGATGCAAGGTTTTCTTCCGACAGCAGGTATGGTATGCAGATTTATTTTCTCCTCTCCTAATGCCCCCTTAATTTTGCACGGAATGCAGATTCCTTCAAGATTCAAAGGTTGAAAATTATTCCAGAACGGAAGTCTGAGATGCAGTTCTGCAGTGCTTCTAAGTTGGTATGAGTGATGTAACAAGTACGACTGGAAAAGCTTTGTTTTTAAAAAAATAAATAAATAAAAGGCACAGAACGGATTAAGAGCTCAAATATATAGTGAATAATTATGGATGGATGGATGGATAATTTATAAATGAGAGATTTATAGATATTGAAAAGAAGAAAGTGACTGCTAACGAGCTATAGGCTGTATCAGTAATAGTCAGAGATTTTAAGTAATGAAGTAGACACTAAACTATGACATGCAATGTAAAAAAATTAAAGCTGTGGTATGTCCGTGACATACTTGTTGCACATTCTGATGTCATGAAGTGCCGCACCCCAAATGATGGGGGGGTAAAAAAAACATGAAATCTGATCTGACCGGTCAAACTGGGTCGCATGTCCAAAAATCCAATTCAAATCTGATTTGAAACAACTTACAGATGTATTTTGAATCCGAATAGAAGCGTTTGGTCGTTCGCACTGCTCAAAATCTTTCCTGCTTGAATCGGGTCAGTTGAAAAATTGTTTCCATGGCCGATCAGCAGCATCCAAGCCTTACATCACCAAGTGCAATGCAAAGCGTGGAATGCAGTGGTGTAAAGTGCTTCTCTGTCTGGCAGTCTGATGGAAGCAACCACCAAACCTGGACTCTAGGAGAACGGTACTTGTCTGACTGCATTTTGCCAAGTGTGAAGTTTGGTGGAGGGGGGATAATGGTGTGGGGTTCTTTTTCAGGAGTTGGGCTCGGCCCTTTATTTCCAGTGAAAGGAACTCTTAATGTTTCAGCAGACCAAGAGATTTTGGACAATTTCATGCTCCCAACTTTGTGGGAATAGTTTGGGGCCTCTTCCTGTTCCAACATGAGTGGAAGAACTTGACTGGCCTGCACAGAGTTTTGACCTCAGCCCGATAGAACACCTTTGGGATGAATTGGAGTGGAGACTGCGAGCCAGGCCTTCTTGTCCAACATAAGTGTCTGACCTCACAAGTGCGCTTTTAGAAGAATGGTCAAAAAAAACACACTCCTAACCCTTGTGGAAAGCCTTCCCAGAAGAGTGGAAGCTGTTATAGCTGTAAAGGGTGGGCTATCATATTAAACCCTATGGATGATGACTGGGATGTCCCTCAAAGGGGACCCCCCTGCATGTGAAAGCAGACGAGTAAATACTTTTGGAAATATAGTGTATAAAGCATAGTGTGTGTTGGTCATCATCTAGTCCATCAGTGGTCACAGGACACTGCCCACAGGACGCTGTTGGCTGGATATTTTTAGTTGATGGACTATTCTCAGTCCAGCAGTGACAATGAGGTATTTAAACACTCCAGCAGCGCTGCCGTGTCTGATCCACTCGTCCCAGCACAACACACATCGTCACATCACAACCACATCAGTGTTCTGTGAGGGTCCATGGGGATCCTGGCCACTAAAGAAAGGGTAAAAGGGGGCTAACCAAGTATGTAGAGAAACAGATTGACTACAGTCTATAATAGTAGAACTACAAAGTGCACCTATATAGAAAATGGAGCTGATGAACAATGAGTGTAGAAACAAGGAGGTGGTCATAATGTTATGCCTGACCGGTGTATATCAGTGTTAATGGCGCTTTTATCAATGTGAAAGTAACCCCTCATGCCATAACATCTGTCAAATTTTACCTTGGTAACAATTTAGATGGTCTTTGCCTTGGAGAACACAGTACCTGTTATTTCCATAAACAATCTGAAGGGTTGACCTGGTCAAGACCTTATACATGTTGCATCTGTCCATTTCAGATGAACCCAAGCCCAGAGAAGTCAGCAGCATTTCTGACATATGAAACAGTACAGTACGGTCTTAACTTGTATTTGTGGATGCACTGACAAATAGTGTCTATTGACATGTCACTGTATTCTGGAGGCCATGCAGTGGAGGCCATCATAGAAAAGCAGTGCCATCTAATGGAATGAAGGTTATGGGCATTCATTTGTTGTTTTTGGCCCTTTTTGAGTCTTTTAATATACCATGCATCACAGAGAGTCACAGTGGCAAGCCTCAACCCATCCTTGCTCCTAAAAGGCTAGGCATTTCCTTTGATATCAAAGTATGATTCAGTTACCTCTTTTGAAATGTTTTCTGAACATTTAACCATGTTCCTCATGTTAAACTGCTTGTGTCCCAACTTTTTAGAACAGATTGTAGGCATCGGTTTCAGAATGAGCATATATGTACAAAAAACAATGAAGATAAGAGAATTTATTATATCTTGTCTTCACTGTGGGGGCGGCACAGTGGTGCTGTGGGTAGTGCTGTTGCCTCCCAGCAAGGAGGGCCAGGGTTCGATTCCCCAGCTGGGCGACCATGGTCCTCTCTGTGTGGAGTTTGCATGTTCTCCCTGTGTCGGCGTGGGTTTCCTCCGGGTTCTCCGGTTTCTCCCGCAGTCCAAAGACATGCGGTTAGGCCCAGTTGGGCATGCTACATTGCCCCTAGATGTGAGTGTGTGTGCCTGTCTGCCCTGCAATGCACTGGCAGCATGTCCAGGGTGTAATCTGCCTTCTGCTCGATGACCGCTGGGATAGGCTCCAGCATTCCCCCCGCGACCCAGAGGGAGAAGCAGCAAAGTGTGTGTGTGTGTGTGTGTGTGTGTGTGTGTGTGTGTGTGTGTGTGTGTGTGTGTGTGTGTGTGTATCCCCTATTTTTGTTCAAATATGTCCATTATTTCCATAAACAATCTAAAGGCTTGACTGGTCAGACCTTAATACACATTGCATTTATCCATTTCAGAAGAGCCCAAGCCCAGAGAAGTCGGCAGCGTTTCTGGACGTTGTTGACATATGACTTCTGCTGTGCGTAGTATAGTTTAACTTGAATTGCAAGTGTTTATTGACACTGTTACGTCACATTGTGCATGTAATCTGGAGCCCATGTGGTGATAATCACAGAAGCACGGCCACGCCCAGAGGTTAACTTAGATTTATAAAATCACTGCTTAATGATTTGATTTGTATTTCACATACTGTCCCAACATTTTTTTGGAGTTGGGTTTCCAGAGCTTTGTTTAGTGGGGTAAAATTACTTGAAACATGGCCCCATCTAGTGCTTTGTGCATGGTGTAAACATTAGCATATTATCAATGGCACATGAGCACATCGCACTCCTTATTTTAGTTTAACCAGAAATCTATTGTATTAAACGGAATTTGAAATTCCTGTCTCGTTACACGCCTAGTTAAGGGGGCGGGAAAGCAGCATGATCAATGCAGCTTGGAACTGAACTTTCAGGAGAGCGTTTTGACAAGTCGTTACAGTTTGTAATTAGGTTTAATGGGAGTTTTGCCAATGTTCTGTGAAACCTGTCCAACCTTACAGGAGCAGCTACCAAAGAACACATTTGTGGGCAGATGGGAAAGTTGGTTATCAAGCGTTTCATGATGCAGTTCAGCTGTATGAGTGCTGGAAAAACCCAGGATTAGAATTAGTGGCGCGACCCCCACTTAACTGTCAATTTTGGGAGCAATGATGAATGTATTTACTAAATAATTCCCCTCTCAGTTTGTACACTTTCGTTGTTCTTTCAGAGAAAACGGTCGTTTCAGACCCTTGTGAAAGCTTTCCCTAAACAAACATGAGAATGAAAGTGAAAGCAGCTTGGATTGGCAAGGCCCGAACATGGAACGTTCTGGAAGTTTACCTTTTTCCCCAAGTCTCCCATAGCAGTTCTGCTCTCAGAACTTTGAAAGTGAAAGTAGGTTGGTGGTTTATCTAAAGTTAGCACAAAATAGCCAACCCCGGCCTCCTCTGGTGTGGGTGATGTCTGAACAGATTGGGGGCGAAGACTGCAGTGTTTTGTGTGTTTCCAGTGAAGTGTGGTGTTTTTTTTGTTTTTTTTTAAATTTTATTTATTTATTTATTTTTTAATATAACTTGGTTGGTATGTAGAGCAATACCTCTCGCTTTAGCTTTCCTGGAGGTTACACTCATTGGCCAGTTTATCAGAAGCACCTAGCATATAGATCCACTCTACGGGTTTACAGTTGAGTCTTTTCTATAGAATTCTTTTTCAGGCCAGGTTGTAGACCCTTAGAAGCTATTAGTGTTGCCATAGATATATGGGGTAATCAAACTCATGCATGGCCCAAGTAATGTCATCTAGCAAAATTATATTGATAAGTATGTTGAATACATGTGAAATATATTGTATGTACATGCTAGAACATAATTCCCACAAGTGAAATGAAATATTCAGGGTTGGATATTTGATTTTGTTTCTTATTGCTGAAAGAGTTGTTGTATCTGTGAAAGAGTGCAATTAGGTAGATCCAAGCTCCAAGGTAGATGTTTCTAATAAACATTGTAGTATCAGCTGAGTGGCAAACCAACATACACAGAAGATTCACTGAACACCTCCTGCCTGACTTTTTTTTCTTCTCCTCCTGGCCAGATTTCTGTTTCTGGTCATGTTGCGTCTTGTTTATTTTGATGTTTTTGATGGTGTCTAGGGGAAGAAGGCATATGGGTCAGGTTCAGCTTGGCTGGCATAGCAGTGGCATGAAAAGGGGAATGCTGTAGTGCTTCCCCCGTGTGGAAAATTACCTTCCAGACCAGCCCAGTTTTCTCTTTCTCATAGGCATTGTGGGACAAAAGCACACTAGCTCATCAATGCTGTAATAAATCCTTGGGATGAGTCTGATTTGTTGAATGTTTGAGGAGTTATGCACATTTAAATTTGCATATTTGATGCTCGTAAACTGCATATTGCTCCAGAGGGCAGGGATGCATTTGAATCTTTTTGTTTTGGCCCCAATCCCATTTTGCCCCTCACCCCTACCCACTTAGTCCAACGTTGACATCAGTCACTGCGCAGCTACGCTGGTGATGCAGATTCCAAACGTGGATGCAGGACATGTGGAGGTGCCTCATCTCACCCTCCAAACTCTTTAGACTTCTCTGACAGGATCATGCATCTTTGGTGCTCTTCTTGAATCCCAGCATTTCCATTACACTAGATTTGACATTATGTGACGCAAAAGACACTAAAGTCTGAACTGAGCCGCCAGTGTCTCCAGCCTGCGACTTTAAAAATCTGATTGGAATCTCAATTGTTAACCACCTCCAAATGTGGTTCAGATCCGATTTGCAAATACCAGATTTCATTTGTTTTTGCTGTCTAGATACAATCTGGAAATGCCAAAAATCAAATTTGGGCAGTCAGTCTGAGCATGACCTTATATGTTTAGTACAAAAAGGTAGCATATAAGGACCACCAACCAATCAGCACTCGGTAGCTGTAGCGTTCTACTGACCAAAACCGTTTGCTGTAGGAAAATGGAAAGATACAAGCATGTTTTCTTTAATTGTTTTAATAAAACGTGTCCTCCTGTTTTCTGACATGCAAGGAAGGTCCTGGACAAGGGGTCAGAAATTAATTCAACGTTTCGTTTTTAGCCATTTGGCTTGATTCGCCCTCATACATTGAGCATGAGGATGTTTTGCAGTCGTTTTTGGTATAATGAGAGAAATAGGAAGTGGCCAGGCAGAGTGAAATATCAGTTGTGTTTTTAGCTGTTCATTTCTTTGGGTGTTAAGCCAATAAGGCAGCCTGAAATCATACTTTTACATTTTTTTTATTTATTTATTTCTTTTTAAATAAGTTACCTGATTTATCAACAAAACCACATCTACCCAGTTTAATCCACTTTAACTATTAACCCCCATCCAAAACGAACGTGTGTCCACATTTATATTAAAGGCCTTAAAGGTTTTCCTCTCTTATTTTCTTTGGCTTGTCATTTGCCATTTTCTCAGTAACCCAGGACTTAAGCAGCTGCATAAAATCACACATTTAAGAGGCAGCCAGTGGCTCAGCTGGTTCCTATCACCAGCCTTTACTGCGAAGTTCCCGTCACCCTCATACGACAGTTACTGGGTGTCAAGTTTCGTTGCAGTAAAAAGAGCTAAAGGCCTCTCTGCTTCCGAACTTTAATAATGATGGTGGTGCTCCGTCTACCACTGTAAGCAAATGGTCACAAACCTTTTTAACAAGAAAACCCAAGCTGGGAGGGAGGACACGAGGGACAGGAGGAGTGAACCCAGCTTTCTCTTCAGTGAAGAACATTTTTGGCTCAGTTTATTAGCAGTCACACATGCAAACAAAACTTCTGAGGATTAGACTTTTCAGTGTTTGTAGTTCTGTCCTAACAAGCTATGAAATGCTGGCCCACATCTGGCCCAAGCGTGCAACAACTGGTCCAGCACTGGCTGTCCATATTGGCTCTGATTTTCATGACCGGTCCAAGTTTCAACTTCATCAGCCATCGTTTGCTGTGCAGTGTGAAAGTGGAATCGATGTGCGACTAACTGCCCAAATGAGCTCAGATTGAGCAGTCAGACGATCGGATGCGTTTCTGACGTCTGAAATTTTGGTTGATTGTGTCAAAAAAACGATTTCTCAAGGTTGCACACGCAGTCAATCACAAGCACAGCTCCTACACAGGTAAACGCACACAAACAGTTGTTAAAGTCCACATATGCAGGTCCATATATGTCGACTCTGAGTTGAATTGTGAGGTATAAACTTTTTTTTTTTTTTTTAACTTTCTGTACCCCCCCGCGACCCTGACGGAGAAGCGGCTTGGAAAATGGAATGGAATGGAATCTTTCTGTAGACCACTTGGCTTACTTGGTTTAAGTTTTAGTGCACAGTGTGGCACAAGTTAGCAAAGTTTTTGTAGCACAGTTTGTCAGTGGCTGAATCTCAAACGACCCCCTCCTCCCTATATAGTGCACTTCGCAAGTTCTAGATTCTGCACCAAAAACAGCACACGATTCGTCCAGTAAGAATAGCGAACACATGGCTGAATCACAAATGGCTATTTATTAGACACGTGACGTGACCGTTTGAGTGCAGGAGCCACTATTTTAATTCCCAAGTAGGAAACAGGGAGTCATTTGAGATTTAGCCAATGTTTCTGTTGGGGTCTCGAATGCACATGTTGTTTTGATTGATTGTCTGTAGCTAGAACTGTCTGTAGGGGCTGTTTCAGGCGCAGAGTGAGCACCCTTGCCTTGTCGGACTAGTGTTTTCATATGGTGTGGGCATATCAGTCGTGGACTTATTTGGCTGCACACGATGGGCAGTTCAAAGCCACAATGAGAGATGCCATCAAAGAATAACACTTCTAAAATCACAGTGTATGTCTGGGTTAATAGTACTAGCCAAGCTTAGCTGTGGCGAAACCGGGCCTGCACGTCTTGACACCTGGCTAACTGTGGCAACAGTAGAGTTGGAATTGGGCCACATTATTTTACTAGCTGGGTTGTCGTGGGAAACTCTCTGTCAGTCTCTGAAGCTCTAATGAAAGACAATACATTCGTAGGCTGCAGGCAAAACAACACACTGGTGAAAACCATGGGCAAATTAGCCCGTTGGGTAACTGTTACTGGCTCTCTGCCTCACGTGCAATGTTAGAGACCACCCCTCCCTAATAGAGTAGAAGGTGTAATAAGGCAGAAGGTAGACGTAATAAATCCTGGAAAATGATGACTGTTTTGACTTTAAATTGAATACGTAAGGGTGGAGTTTTGCACTGTGCTGTATCTCAGTGTTATTGCATAGATATAGTTTGATGATCTGAATAAAGATGTTGTTTAAAGTTGATGACGTTATTGACTATTGAGTGCTATGGTTAATGCCAAAAAAGCATCTTGAACCGGTCAGGGAACATGGTTTTACATGTGTTTTTTTTTTTTTTGCTTTGTGTTATTTTCATTTGTTTTCTCAAGATTTTTAGGTATTTCTACACTATCTGGCCACAAGTAGTGGACATCCGTATCACATCGTTGAACATCCTATTCTAAAACCATGAAAAAGTGGCATATATTTGGCCCTTTCTTCATGGCTATATCAGCCTACACTTCTCTGGGAAGACTTTCCAAAGAATGGAGTGTCTGTGGGAATTTGTGCCTGTTCAGTGGAAAAAGCATTTGTGAGGTCAGGCACTGATTTTGGATGAGAAGGCCTGGCTCGCATTCAGCATTCCCATTCATCCCAAAGGTGTGCAGTGGGGTTGAGGTTAGGGCTTTCTTGAGAAAAAGCTCTTCCCCAAACTGTTGCCACAAAGTTGGAAGCATATAATTGTCTAAAATGTCCTTGTATACTGTAACAATGTTACCCTTCACTGGAACATAGGGGCTCAAACAATGAAAAACAGCCCCAGCTCATTATCCCTCCTCCACCAAACTTTACTGTTGGCACTGTTAATTCCAGTAGGTAGCATTCTCCTGGCATCCACCAAACCCAGTTACGTCCATCAGGCTGCCAGAGAACGCATTTTTATTGTTCCAGAGTCCAGTGGTGGTGTTTTTACACCACTCCAGCCGATACTTGGCATTGCACATAGTGATCTTAGGCTTGCGTGCAGCTACTCAGCCATAGAAACCCATTTCATGAAGCTCCCAGTGCATAATATTTGTGCTGGTGTTGCTTCCAGAGGAAGTTTGGCACTCTGTAGTAAGTAGGCAGAGGAGAGGCAATTTTTATGCGCATGCTTCAACACTTGGCAGCCCCACTTTTTGTCTATCGAGATGCTTCCGTTTTAGAATGATGGCACTTACAGTTGGCTGGGGCAGTTTGCTCAGGGAAGAAATTTCACAAGCTGACTTGTGGCAGAGGTGGCACCTCATCAGTACAATTCATTTTACTGCTAATGTTTGTCTGTGGAGACTGTGTGCTTGATTTTATGTACCAGTTAGCAAAGAGTGTGGCTGAAACACCTGAACTCAATAATTAGGAAGGGGTATCTCAATACATTTGGCCACATTGTGTGTCATTATCTCTCCGGGGCAAACGCCATTGTGCGTTCTAAACCAAAAGTGCTAAAAATGAAAATAAATATTGTTGAGTGATACAGATATTGGTGTACCGCTTTAGATGTTCTATTGTCTAGCATTAATTATAATATGTATAAGGACTTTATTAGACTCTTCAACCACCCCAACATCAGGGGTGGCTGTTGATGGTTTTTACTCTTTAACTTGGTTAAAACTTTAACTTGTTTTCAGGTGTGTATGTTATGTTAACATTGGTGAAATCACTAGATTTGTCATCACACATTGTGTTGTACTGGCGCCGCATGGCTGCTGAGGTGTCTACACTGACTCATAATCATAGTTGAGTCGGTATGAGCAGAGACTTGATGGAATCAAAGGAAACGTATTACAGTCTTTTAATCCTTTGTAGAAAAGCACTGAGGTTGGATTTTCTGCTTTCTGCGGTTTCTGATGAACATAAGTTGAAACATAAGCTCCACATTCAAGGCCTATTTTCTTAGCCTTTGCAGGTCTGAGCACTGTCTGTAGATCCATAGATTCCCTATTCATAGTATTCGATTGCACCATGTTGGTGGACAAACTGTGACGTGCTCTGATAGAGCTTGAATTATCACAGTTACTGCAGCTTCAACCCAGCAGGTGGATAAAAACCAAGCGAAATAGACCAGAATGACCATGAAAAACAGATATATGCACACTCTAGATGCAATCTTCAGAAAAACGCTATGAAGAGAAGATGAGCTGGGATGGTGGACTGGATCTGTATGACGTGCATTTCTCCAGAGTTCAGAAAATTCCAGTGCATGTTACTTACTATAAAAACGAATAAAACTGGCCATGAACTGCCAAAGCTCTTAAATAATAAGCTTGTACGCATATAAAGCTCAAGTCAGCTTCTCATTCACAAGCTTTTCATTAGAATTTTCAGTTCTGCCTTAAATGGTGCTGCGGTTACATTGAGGCACCTTAAATGTAGAACAAATCTGGCAAAGCCAACATTAAATTATGCCGTTAAATGCATCAGTTTACCTAAATAAATGCATCCTTAATGAACAAAGGTCTCAAACGTCTGCCTGAAAATGTTTAATGTGCAGCACAGTGAAGCTGTAATCACCCATTGCAGCTGTTAAACGGATCTCACTGGCTGATTTAATGCAGTTTCCCAAACCACACGCTTCCATACTTCACCTGCTACACTACAGCGTGCACTTCTAATGGGATATACACTATTTTTTGCATTCTACTTAGTAGGGCTGGGAATCTCTTGGCACCTCAGGATTCGGTTACGATGCAGAGACCCGGGATGCGATTATAAAACGATTATCGATGGATTTCTTTTTCTTCTCACTGTGTGACGACTTGGTACTTTTAAAGCAAAGTATTTGTAATGATCTATAATGTATTTACTTCCCATATGAAGTGATGTGGTGAGTGAACTGGAAGACTCTCATTCACTGCTGTTTGTTTGGAGCTCATTAGACGCTGCTGCCGCTCATCTGCAATAAAATGTGCAGTTACGGTGAAATAAGAGCCAGTGATGATTGTCCACGCGGCACGTTACAGCCGTCCTGCCCGTTTTCTTTAGTGGTTTTATAACTCCGGTTTTGGTCGTGTTGTAGGGAGTCAGAGGTCACTGTGTCAGTAAAGCATCTACGAGACAGGATGTGTGCAAAACACAGCACGAAAGCCCCGTTTCTCAACGAGACTGCAGGTCACTTGGCAACACAGTCTCTCCTGGCTAGTAGCTACGAAAAGGCAGAGAGAGATTTAGCGAAGATGAACATTTGGAGACTTGTTTGCATTTATAAGCAGCACAATTGGTTTCCTGGAATGTTAAATCTGCAATGAGAGACCATCAAACACTAAAAATTTGCCCGTTCCACCTTAAATGGTGCCACGTTTACATTCAGCGCCTCAGTCAGAATTGAAGGTGGACCGGAAAAATTGGAGCAAGAACATAGAGAATAAGAAGCGACTTCAGTCTCATAGAACGGCCGAACGATGAGAGACATTTTACAATAAGCTGCTCTACTTCTGAGGAAGAGTTTTCTGGCGGAGATGGAAGGAAAGTGCCTATAGCTGAGCTAAAGCTTAAAGCAGAGCAGAGCAAGTCTGTGTTTTCGTTCATAATTTTATAGTCTATACAAGGACATCAGCACACACTGAGACATACCGGGCATTAAATGTTGTGGCTCCCAAGGTGGTTTGACTGTAGTTGAAAGGACAAAATGGCTCTTCTTAACATTTGTGTTGTGACCTAAACTGGCTTTAACGCAGAAGCTGCCGGTCGGATTTTTCGCTCATCCAGTTGTTTTTGTTATGTGCCCCCACAGACTGTCCGGCCGCTGCACTTACCCACTTCCAAGTTCCGCCCTTTGCATTCCGTTAAGGGATGAGGTGTTTCAATTGTAGCTTTCGTTTCTCATCACTACAGCAACAAATCAAATGAAATCGAGTCAGTGCATTTGTAAATTGATTAACATGTTAATATGATATTTAAAGTGTTAAAACAAATGGTTTATGGCCTTTGCTGGGTCTGTTATGTCTTTATCCAAAATGCCGATTCCTTGGAATAGTGTCAGTAGAAATGGTGTTTGTGGTGTTATGAAAATATCATGGTAGAATATCATAACCAGTTCAAAATTTGAGCTACAGTAATTGATGATAATCAATAGTAACATTACAAAATTGATGCAGCTGTATTATATCATGACGTGCCAGCATGGAATTTTTAACTGCCTTCAGGTGCTTCTTTGTTAAAGTATAACCTCCCTGTTTGTGTATATTTGCCAGGCCTTCCGGGTGGCTGAGGAGGAGCTGGGCATTCCTGCCCTGCTGGACGCAGAAGACATGGTGGCCCTCAAAGTGCCTGACCGCCTCAGTATTCTCACCTACGTCTCCCAGTATTACAACTACTTTCATGGGCGCAGTCCCAGTAAGACATTCGTTGCCATCAGTAATACTAATCCATATTCTGTGGTCCATACATCAATTCATATACATACCTGTATTTCGCTGTCGTATTTAAAAAAAAAAAACTCATAACCTGTTTTTCAGGGCCTTTTTTTCACTATTTTATCCTTTACATTATTTGAACAAGACCAATAGAAATGGCCCAGAATTACTTGGAATGAAGTCTCGATATATTAAATATACATTGAAAAACAGTTACTGTACAAACATTTAAGTTGGCGACTGTATAGCTATGAATATGTCATAATAAGTTGCTGTTCACTAACATGTACCATTTCCTTCTCCTGAAGTTGGGGGCATGGCAGGTATTAAAAGGCCAGCAGAAGAGTCCAATGAGGAGCGACCTGGGAAGAAGAACCAGCCAGTCACAGCTAAAGTATATGGTTTGCCTAAAGCAGATACAGAAAATAAGGTGAGATAAAGTCCAGAGTGCATTAAGATACAGCTACATTATGGGTACTCTAGTTTGAACGTGTGCAATGAATGTGCAGCTCTGAACAGGGGTGAGTAATATGTTACTGTTATGATCAAATTCACTATAGGGGTGTTAATTCTGACAAATTTTGATATTTGAGGACCTGTAAGAGTTGAACGGATATTCGTGTGTAAGGAAAAGTACTTAATGCTCAAGGCTGAACAGTGTTGGGAATATTTTTTATAATGTTTACTGTTATATTTTATATGTAGCTTACAGAAAGCTCACATTCTGCACACTGATATTTTGAAAAGTTTGAATCATTTGTGAATAATATTTCGGTATTTTGTCACGGTACTATATGGCCTCTTTCGAAAAAAGTTTGGACACCCCTGACCTACACAGTAAAATAATGAACGAGCTTGACTTCTTCTCTGAAAACGTGATGCGCAAAAGGGACCAGTTGCATAAAAACTGCGTTCTTCTCCAACTAAACCTTTTCCAGATGAATAGAACACCAGTTTAACAGCAGTCGTAAATATTGCTACAGGCATCACTATTTCACCATGACATTTTTTTGTGCTGTTTAGGGTAGACCTAGTGAAGAGGTCTTCAAGTGTTTCAGTATTATGTTTTTTTCCCATATCGCCCACCCCTGGTTTGCAACAATACATGATGTGATGTGATTCTTAAAGAGATTAAATTTTGTTTTTGTTTGCCATGCAATACTTCCTACTCAATTTGGAATAATCCCCTACTTGTGTCCTTGTGTTTTGCAGAGAGACGTTTTGGTTGAGCGTTCCAACAAATCGGGCACGGTAAGCAGCAACTGCAATGTCTGCAACAAGCATGTCCACCTTGTGCAGCGCCACCTAGTGGACGGGAAGCTCTACCACAGGAACTGTTTCAAGTACGAGAACCATGCGTTCATTTTATTTGCTCTACTTCTCAACACTACTTGTTTCTTCTTCTTCTTCTTCTTCTTTTCTTCTTCTTCTTCTTCTTCTTCTTCTTCTTCTTCTTCTTCTTCTTCTTCTTCTTCTTCTTCTTCTTCTTCTTCTTCTTCTTCTTCTTCTTCTTCTTCTTCTTCCTCCTCCTCCTCCTCCTCCTCCTCCTCCTCCTCCTCCTCCTCCTCCTCCTCCTCCTCCTCCTCCTGGCTGCTCCCTTTAGGGGTCGCCACAGCGGATCATCTGCCTCCATCTTGCCCTATCCACTGCCGCCTCTACTTTTACACCAATCATCTCCATGTCCACCTTCACTACATCCATAAACCTTCTCTGAAGTCTACCTCTTCTCCTTCTACCTGGCAGCTCCATCTCCAACATTCTGTGCCCAATATATCCACTATTCCTCCTCAACACATGTCCAAACCATCTCAACCTGGCCTCTCTGGCTTTATCTCCAAACTGCTCCACCTTCACTGTCCATTGCTCTGGATGGTTGACCCAAGATATTTGAAGTCATCCTCCTTTACGACCTCTACTCCTTGCATTTTCACCTTTCCACCTGCCTCCCTCTCATTCACACACATGTATTCCGTCTTGTCTCTACTGACCTTCATTCCTCTCCTCTCCAGTGCAAACCTCCACCTATACTCGGAAAGAAAGCAGGGAGATGGAATTAGTTTTATTCTGTCCGTTTGTACATAAACAGGGGATGTAAACATTTACAGAGTGTGGCTAACGACTCCGGCAGATCTGACTATGACAGCTTAACTAAAAGGAGAGAACCAGAAGGACACACAGACACGGCAGCACTCTGAAACAGTTTGGCATCCCTCCGCTCCACCGTCCACAAACCTGAGTGACCGCGTGCGAGCAGCGGGACGACAGCACCAGCGTCTCAGTTTACTATAATTCCCTGTGTGCATGGACCCCTGGATCTACTGCCTTTATCTAAGGGGGAACATTAGCTACCAAAAGCTAAACTGAACAAGTGAGTTTTCAGCCTAGTCTTAAAGATTGAGACTGTGTCTGAGTCCTGAACAGTTTCTGGAAGATCATTCCAGAGTTTGGGGGCTTTATAAGAAAAAGCTCTTTCCCCAGCTGAAACCTTCTGAATTCTGGGGACTATTAATAAGCCAGCACTCTGGGATCTGAGTAGTTGTCATGGCTCATAATGAGAAACAAGGTCTTGTAAGTACTCGGGAGCAAGACCATGTAGGGCTTTATAAATCAATAAAAGGATTTTATAATCAATACGGAATTTAATAGGCAGCCAATGAAGTGATGATAGCACTGGACTAATATGATAAATTTTTCTAGTTTTAGTGAGGACCCTGGCTGCGGCGTTTTGGACTTGTTGGAGTTTGTTTAAACTCCTGCTCGTGCATCCTGACAGTAGTGCGTTACAGTAGTCTAGCCTAGAAGTAATAAAGGCATGTACTAGTGTTTCTGCATCACGCAGGGACAGGGCATTTCTGATCTTGCCAATGTTGCGAAGATGTAGAAAAGCTGTCCTAGTGATGCTGCCTATGTGTTGATCGAATGATAAATCTGAATCTATTATAACGCCAAGATTTTTTGCTGCTGAGCCAGGTGTGGCTGGAAAGTCGGCGAGATTTAAGATTAAATCTGGTAATTTACTTCTTGCTAATTTTGGACCCAGAAGGAGAACCTCTGTTTTGTTACTGTTTAATAGGAGGAAGTTACGTGACCTCCAGCCTTTCACGTCTTTTACACAGTCCTCCATTTTCTTTAACCTGTATTTGTCATCAGGCTTGGCTGATATGTACAGTTGAGTATCGTCTGCATAACAATGAAAGTTTACGCCATGGTTACTTATAACTGTGCCTAACGGTAACATGTATAGTGTAAATAATAATGGTCCTAATATAGACCCCTGCGGAACTCCACATCTCACTTTTGAATAATTGGAAGATAAATTGTTTACCCTAACAAACTGATAACGTTCTGATAGGTAAGATCTGAACCATGATAGGGCCGTCCCTGTGATTCCAATTATGTTTTCTAACCTTTCTAGGAGAATATTGTGGCCTATTGTATCGAAAGCCGCGCTAAGGTCAAGTAGCACTAAGAGAGATATGTAGCCTTGATCAGAGGCAAGAAGAAGATCATTACTTATCTTAACTACAGCGTCTCAGTGCTGTGGTGTGGCCTGAATCCAGATAGAAATTTTTCATATATATGGTTTTTGTGTAGATATGAACTAAGTTGTTGGGCCACAGCCTTTTCTAAGATCTTTGATATAAACGGTAAGTTAGAAACAGGCCTGTAATTAGACAAAACGGCAACATCAAGATTTGGTTTCTTGATCAGAGGTTTGATAACTGCTAGTTTAAAAGCTTTGAGTACATGGCCCAGACTAAGGGACGAGTTTACAATAGTTGAAATAGGGTTTATAAAAACTGGCAGTACTTCTTTGAGTAATTTTGATGGAATTGCATCGAGTATGCAGGTTGTGCAATTTGCAGAAGAGATAATCTTCTCTAGCTCCAGCTGTGGGAGTGGATAAAAAGTTTCCAGGCTCTTTTCTACAGCTGTGTTTTGTTCTATATCAGCCAAGTCAGATGACAGCCAAGCTGGATTTGAATTTGATGCTGTGGGTTGAATTTGCTGTCTAATATTTTCAATTTTATTATTAAAGAAGTCCATAAAAACTTCACTAGTGAGAGTTGCTGGAATTTCTGGTTCAGTACCTGCCTGATTTTTTGTGAAATCACCTTAAACAGTATTCTAGGATTATACTTATTTTTCTCAATCAGCGAAGCCAGATGTGCTGAGCGAGGTTTAGTGACAGCATTTCTATACTCTATAAGGCCGTCCTTCCATGCAGTGTGGAACACTTTCAGTTTGGTTTGACGCCATTTCCGCTCTAATTTCCGAACTGTTTGTTTTAAGGTCCGGGTTTTATCAAACGGGGCAAACCTGTTTGACACGCGAATCGGAGGAGCATGGTGTTCCGGTGGGCTAGCTTTGGCCTCAGCGTTAGCATTAGCCTTAGCTTTCCGGCTAGACCGCCGAGTCGTCACCCATTCGCCCCGCTGTGAGGGCTCTAACGCCGGAGTCGAGGGGGTGCTAACGCTGCCTCTCGCTGCCTATCCCTTAATAACCCCCGGATGCACACCTCTAACTGGTCTACCTTCTCCACCAAACAGCTAACTAGCTGGCACTTAGCACAAACACAGCCACTATCGCTAGAGGCGGAAAAGGGCGTTAGACTAAACATGCCACACTCTGCGCAGACGAAACAACCAGTAGAAGCCATGATATTTCAGCCACTTACCGCTTTTTGTCGATGCTGATGGCACAAAAAACGTTACCGCAGTGACGCGCTCTCAGTCGCTCGTAGTGACGTGCTCTCAGTCTCACACCATACATACCCAGCACCTCTTCATCCCCTCTGTTCCCTTCACCAACATGTCCATTGAAGTCTGCACCAATCACTATCCTCTCTAGGGACACCATCTACCACTTCATCCATCTTACTCCAAAACTCCTTAACTGACAACCAACCCGTGGTGCATATGAACTGACCACATTCAAAATTACACCATCAACCTCCAACTTCAGGCTCATGATCCTGTCTGACACTCTCTTTACATCCAGAACACTTTTCCCAAGCTGTTCCTTTAGGATTATCCCTACTCCATTTCACTTCCTCTCTACCCCATGATAGAACAGTTTGAATCCACCTCCAATGTTCCTGGCCTTGCTTCCTTTCCATCTGGTCTCCTGGACACACAGAATACCTACCTTCCTTCTCTCCAAGTACTCCAAGTACTTCTCTCAAAGTACACCCCTAATGGCTGGTTTTTCAACACTACTTGTTTAAGTCAGTTTATATCAGTCATTTTGATCAAAATGCATGTGATGTGTCAGTGTTCTGGTTTTGCTGTTGGCTCCCTGAATAACCCATCTTTACCGAGGCGGGATCCAAAGTACATGCAGAACTTGCAGTCTAGTTCACTTCCTGCTGGCTTGGAATTTTGTCCACCCACTGTGGCTCCTCGTGTTCATAAATGCCATCAGCCACACATGACCAGTGACTCATCGTTATTGTCAGAGAGAGCAGGGTGTCAAATGGCATTTGACCAGAAGTCATTTAGATGCTGCACAGCAGTTTTATTTGTTCTCCTGTTCTGCATTTAAGCCATACCAACTGAACCAAGTAGGGCTCTCAAGAAAATCAATGATTAAAAGAGGTACATTTTTAGAGTTGGCAGATTTGACATTGTACTCTTCTACAGTAAGAAATAGGATCTGATTTGCATGCCAATTTCTTGCATGTCTTTTTCCAGTAAAGTATAACAAGCCTATTCATTGTTTGTTATAGTTCTTTTAAAGGTCATTAAACACAGATTAAATAGAGGGAAAAAATGCTGTGTTTTGAAGTCTTTTTTTTTTTTCTTCCCATGAAAAGAACAACAAACCAAAGGAGGCAAACGGTGACGCTGGGCACGCAACATTCCAGTCTGGAAAAGTGAAAGGAGTTTCACCCTCTGAAAGTTTAGGTGCTTTCATATATAGCTGTAATGTCAGTAGCCTAGTTTGGGCTGCTCTTGCTTCTGCATCACCGCATGTGAAGAATTAGACAAACAAATTCTTTTGGACGTGGCTGATCTGTCATCCTAGTTGTTGCTGTGCCAGCACTGGGGGTGCCTATACCTGGTCAATCAGAGGATAAAGAATACAGATCGGGCTGAAGAGAATAATTGTTTTGCCTATTTTTATGTTTGAATACACCCATTCATTCATTGTGCTCTGCATATAAAGGCATTGAAGGCTATTTTACTGTTGATTACTCTGGTTGGGAGAAGCAAAAAGTGCAACTAGCTTCTAAGACTGAAGTTTCTAGGTGCGCAAAAATATCCCTGCAGGTTTCTTTGAAGACCTGAAAGCATATATACGGTCACTGGCGATGTCAAAGCCACCCGTAAGTGGAAGTCCAAAAGAGCGAAATTGGCCTTGCTCTCTCTGGTTGGGTAGGATGGTCCTCCCTCTCTCTCCTCATCACTCAGCTTGTAACAGAATTGGCAGTTAGTGGCGTTGCATCATGGTGGATGGAGTGATTTGAATGCACATCTCAGAAAAGCACATGCTAGCCTTCATCCTTTCAGTTTGGTGGAATTGTGTGATGGGGCGACCTAGTAAATGGGTGGAACTGGGAAGAACATGGGAAGAAGTGGGGACGAATGGGGTTAAAAAAGGCAACAACCAAAAAGCAATTTGAAATTATATTCAGAAATTAATAACATTTTACTCAATGTCTGTTTTTACTTTTGCACACTGCTAGATTTAATAGTAACAGCCCTTATTTGAATTAATACCTTAATCATGGATTTATTCCACATTAACAGGTGCAGTGAATGCTCCAACATTCTTCTATCTGGCACTTACAAACCTGGAAAAGAACCAAACACCTTCATCTGCAAGATACACTCAAATACGCAGAAGGCTCCGTCCAACCAGGCTCCACAGGCCACGCTGCCCTCGCATAGTAGCAAAGCACCAACCATAAACATCACACCTTCTGCCCCTGCTGACCAAAATTCCCCTCCAGCAGTTGCACGTTTGGGAAAGAGCAGCACTCCCTATAAACCAAGCTCTCTTTGGCAGGTGGGCAAGATTGACAGTTCCCCTACTCCTACACCCACCCCTCGTTCAAATCCCCCAACAGCACGTTGTGAAGTCCCCAGCGTAATGCTAAAAAGTTCTTCAGACAGCAAAAAGCCGGAGTCCCCAAAACCACCGAGCAGCACAGTTCTGAAGAACCAGGAGGCCCGACAGAGGTGAGAATGAGGATCGTGCTACATACATTACATAGCATGTTACATTATATACATACATTAACATTAAAAGCACTTTGTTTCTGCGCTCATTGTCCATTTTATCAGGACCACTTTGTAGTTCTACAATTACAGACTATAGTCCATCTGTTTCTCTGCATACTTGTACACTGTAGTAACACTAACACACCACTACCACATCAGTTTGTGTTGCGCTGGTGCGAGTGGATCAGGCACAGCAGTGCTGCTGGAGTTTTTAAACACCTCAGTGTCACTGCTGGACTGAGAATAGTCCACCAACCAAAAATATCCAGCCAACAACGTCCTGTGGGCAGCATCCTGTGACCACTGATGAAGGACTAGAGGATGACCAACACAAACTGTGCAGTAACAGATGAGCTGTCGTCTCTGACTTTACATCTACAAGGTGGACCAACGAGGTAAAAGTGTCTAATAGACACAATGTTTAAAAACTTTAGCAGCACTGCTGTGTTGGATCCACTCGTACCAGCGCAACACACTCTAACATGCCACTATGTCAGTGTCACTGCTGAGAATGATCCACTACCCAAATAGTACACGTTTTGTGGTGGTCCTGACCATTGAGGAAGAGGGTAAAGGGGGTTACAGTTCTGTTCAGCGATTAAGATCATGTTATGTTAATTCTAGCCTGGTTGCATTTAATAGGCTATATATCAAAGCCTAGGCTAGCAGTCAGGATTGGTTGACATCACAGGGATTGTCAGTGGGCCCTTTGCACATTTCCACTGGTTGTGTGTTTGAGTAATGCATGCTGGGTATTGCAGTGAGAAAACAAGGACGAACGGAAAAATCAAAACTATATGAGATCTGGGATTCTGTCAAACAGGTGATGTATAAGGCTGGAACAGTGCATAACATGAAAATTGACCAAGTAAACTTATGTTTCTGGTACAGTATGAGATATTGTTCCCATCTGGCCCATTTGAATTTGTAACTGAATTGCCTCAACTAGGCTGTTAAATCCACCATCTGTTCTTTTTCTTCTTGTTCTTCTTTGACCACAGATTCTTTGATCTGAACCCAAGCCCGACGAGCACCGTGTCCGTCACCAAGAGCATTACAAGTCCAGCTGTTGAAATCACAGTGGCAAAGACTGGCCTGGTAGCGGGTTCTGGTGCTGGTGGAGTTACGAGTAAAGGCAGGGTTCTGCTGCGGCCATCAGACTGGACGAAAGACAAGGAGAAGGAAAAGGAAAAAGAGAAGGAAAAGGAAAAAGAAAACGAGAAGAACAAAGCCAAGTCTGTCATTAGTAAGTTGGTGACTGAGGAAACCAGCAAAAACAATAGCTCACCTTGGCGGTCCAGTGGGCTGAAAACGGCAAATACCGCGTAAGCACTTCGTCTTATTTATCCTAATTCAGGTAAATGGCATGTGTTCCATGAAGAAGATACAGTGATATGAAGGCTAGTGAGGTTCCTTCATATGTCACCAGTAGCATTCCAGTGTAGTACTAGTCTAGGCTTAATCTGTGTCTGGAAAACCAGCTCTTGATTGATTAATCAGGTTGGTGTTGGTATCAGTGATTCATTTTGTCTGGGTATAGATGATGTTGAGGGTCATTTTCTACATAAATAAGGATCTCTTGGTCTAAACTGGAGAAACATGAATGGTGTTTTTAAAAATGGTTACTTTTGTCCTGTGTACATCTTGGAATCCTCTGAGTTTGAGGTTGAAAAGGAGATGTGAATACTGCTGTGTTCAGTGCATTAGATTGACATGGCATTAAAGTGCTAGGGACTCCTAGGTGGTGTAGCTGTCAACATGTTGGTTGGCACCATCAGAGTGCTGCCACAGCCATCCGTAAGTGCCCTCCCTCCCTCCCTCCAGCACTCAGTGCGATGCTAGCCAGTGTGGGTGTCTGTTAGCTGATGACCACCCTCCTGGGAGACCTAAGAACCATTTTCTTTACTGAAGAACCTTTGAAGAACTATCCTTTTTTAAGAGTATTGTAACAATAGAAGAACCCTGTTTGGTGCTATACGGAACCCTTTTCAAAAAGTTTTTTTATGGAAACGTATACAACGTGTATTTCATCAATCTGAAAAACCCTTCACAATCCAAAGAACCCTTCAATCATGCAAAAGGTTCTTTGAGTGTTTTAAGGTTCTATATAGAATCATTTTCTTTACTGAAGAACCATTGAAGAACCATCTTTTTTTTTAATGTAGTAGGGTCAGTGATGACCCCTGGCTTATGCACGATAGAAACAAAGCAAGAAATAAATTCCAGATAAGTTCCAGATAAGATCACTGCTCTTAAATGAGAACTTCCTCTGTAGCCTTTGAGAGAGAACCTCTTTCACAGCCTTTATATCCTTTGCTGAGCCTTTACAGCCGGAGGTCTGTAAACAATTTACCCAAATCAGTGTAGTGGAATGCAGGAAAGTTTAGTTAAATGATGTTTTCCTGGATAAACCAATGTGCTTTCGGTTTCTACGTCATGGATTCAGTGTCCTTCATCTGAATATAATTGCATTGAAATGAGCTTGGTGAGCTAGAATCTAGAAGATAGAACAGTGGCTCAGCGTTTTGGCCCACACATGCTTATTTGCCTTCTTAAGAAATTCACATTTATTCAAATCTCTGAAGTGTGTCTAGTAGACAATTCCCGCTCACAGGAATTGCGCAGTAAGCCTTGGGGCAGCTGTGCTCACTGCTCTGTACTTTCTTGTTTGGTCTTAAAGAAACAGTCTGTCGACTACCGTGAACTACTCCGCTGTAGAGAACATTGCCAAGCTTGAATTGTTCACAGTGGTGGTGATGGGAACCAGGGGTATTACAGGAAAGTCCTAGCTCTGAAATCGTACCTGTTGAGTCATACACTGATCAGGCATAACATTCTGACCACCTCCTTGTTTCTATGCTCATCGTCCGTTTTAGCAGCACTGCTGTGTCTGATCCACTCACACCAGCGCAACACACACTACCCACCACCACCACGTCAGTGTTACTGCAGTGCTGAGTGATCCACCACCCAATAGTACCTGTTCTGTGAGGGTCCATGGGGGTCCTGACCACTGAAGAATTGTCTTAAGTGGTCAGTCTTACTAGTTATGGTTCTTCGATACATGCGTATTGATATGACTAAAAAGTCATGACGTTGAAGTCAGTTTCTCATTCGCCAGCTTCTTGTTTGAATTTTCCTGTTCCGTCTTAAATGGTGCAGCAGTTAAATTCTGGCACTTCAGGCACCATTTTAGCTAGAACGGGAAAATTCCAACAACAACCTGGCAAAGGAGATGCTGACTTCAACCTTGTAAAAAAGCAAACGTTAAGACATCTTAAAGCAATCTGTTCTACTTTTGTGTAAAAGTTTCCTGCTGGAGAAAAGCGGCTGCTGAGCTAAAGCTTAAAGCAGAGCAAACTTTATATTACATTTTTTTAGCCTAAACTAGCATGTTGGCACAGACTGAGGCGGATTTGCAGCCGAGGTGGTACAATGCACATACGATATTGTGGTTCCCAAAGTGGTTCGATCATTTATTTATTTATTTTTTTGGTTGAAAGGACAAAACTGTTGATCTTAGCATTTGGGTTGTTGACCCTTGGTCTGAGAGATTGTTTCACGGTAGTTTGGAGAGAAGGTTTTGGTCTAAAGCTTGTTTATTTTATTTTTTTGTTCACCTACAGTACAAAGGTACATGCAGGGTGTCATGCAGGCTTATTAGGCCTCAAAGAAATTGCATTTTTTCTGATTTACCACATGAGGATTGAACTTTGCAGTCATTGTGAGGCATTAAATTCCCTTTTAAACAAAAAAAAAAAACTAGAGGTTAAGCATGAGAGTCCTCACTAAAAAGGCGTTAATAGGGCTACAGACAAAATATCTTTCCAGACATTCCCAGATTAAAAGAAGCTTCACAAGAAAATTAGTGAAGATACTGAGAGATTTGTATATTTGAAATGTGGCTCAGTTTAGGCCTGTAGGATGCTAGCATTGAGGTTAATGTACTGCTGACTCTGTTTACCTGCTAAATAAAGCTGTTTGCTTTACTGACAGATAAATTATATGTAGAAATGGGTATAAATTAGGTGCTTTTCCAAAGTCCTATAACTAGAATTGAGAAGAGCTCCATAAGCACCCATTCATGTTGGACTCCCACCAAATCAACAGGCACGAGTTCCTCCTAACCAGATTTCCTCTGGAACCATGTCTTTTTGTCCATTACCTGGTTGATGTCGCCCCCTTGTGGACCATGAGTGCTAATGCTGATTTATTCTGATTGATTTTTACAGTGGTAATGTTTCCTCTATGGACCCCAGCAGCAAAGGACCTTCTGGTAGAACCCGGTTGACACCACTGCCTGTAGATCTGGAACAAAATAACACACCAGCTTCCTCTAAAACACTAAGTTGGCACAGGAACAAAGATAAAGACTTACCAAAACCAGCTAGTACGCCACTTACCAGTACCAAAGGTGAGGTTTGCTGCAGTTGTTGTTCACTTGTTTGGTGTTTACTGGCAAGTTCTTATTTACTCCACCAAAAGTCAGAGACTTCCAGTCAAAGTGGCCATTAAGTACGAGTTTTTTGGTTTTTTTTATGTAAAAAATATATGTAACAGAAACTTATACTGAAGCCTCAGTGACTAAATGTAATATCAGTTTTTCTTTATTTATGTCCACTCTTTACTTTAAATACAGCTTCCATTTTTTTCAGGAGACTCAAAGAAGTCTGCTGGGATATTTTTCCACTCTTCCGAAGTTCAGGCTTAGAAGTTGGTGGGATTACTTCTGTCATGATAAGCAGAAAATTTGTCTAGAAGAAAAAAGCGGAAGAAACGAAGACAAGCTGCTGGTGTTCTCAGAACAGTGGTCAGTTCATTCTTCTGAGAACACCAGCAGCTTCTTTTTGTTTGCAATCTCCTCTTTTTACTCAGCAAGGTTTCTTGACCGCTACATATCTACACATCCGTGGCACTAAGTTGTCTTGTCACAGCAGAAGGATGGACAGAAAAATCTGCCACTGTTTTTTGATCTGAAGCAGGAGTGGAGCTTGATTTCTCTCAAAGATGAAAGCTTAGACGGGTGGTTGTTAGGAATCCAGATCCACATTTTCTCCAGATCTTTGTATCTCCGGTTTTGGAAACTTTTTTTTTAATGAATATTTTTTTTGAAAATGTAAACATACAATTAAATGATTGAGATACATAAACTAAGCTAAAAAAAAAACAAACACCACACTGACATTTTCTTCTATGCATGTTTGTAGTACTCAATAATAAGTCTTTAAGTTGCTGATAGCCAGTTGTTGAAGGGTCTCTATGTAAACATAATGATCAAGTCTGTTAAGTAGAGACTATGTGACTCTATCAAAAGCAGCCAGCTGTGCCATTGTTGCAGTCCATTCTTCATAAGGAGGCGGACGACTCTTCCTCCAGTGTCTCCGAAGTGTCTGTTTAGCTGTTGTAAGAGCCAAAATAATCCATCTCTTTTCAAAGAAATAGAAGTCATTAAGTCTTGACGTTCAGTGGTTGAACCAAAAATAGTTTTGCAGAGGTTTGGAACCTTTTGTGTAGTACTTCAAATATAACCTCTTGAATATTGTTCCACCAGTCCTTAGGTGCTGCACAAGAGTACATGCAGAATGGAGGCACCACCTCCTTCACAGCTCCAACAGGAATCTCCTGGCATTAGGTTCCACCTTATATCATTTGGTGTAGTGTCATCTGTGTATTATTTTCAGTTGAATAGACCTAAAGCCCATTTCTGTATTGATATTGTTCAAACATGACTCCCAGTCTTTTGGTAGGAATGTCCATCGCCATGTTCCCTAGCAATTGTTTCTTAACTTTTGAGCAATATTTAAATGTATTTTCTTACATCTAATCCCACAAATGTACTTCTTGGCTGTTTTGACTGGAAATGGTCCACTTATATAGATAACTGGACAGATGAGTGTACATGTATTCACTTAGAAAGTCACAACAGTGGTTCTTCCACTATGAAACAAATTTGTCTTCCATTTCAGAAGCTGAAAAGGCACCTTCTGACTGGAGGGCTATGCTCAAGCCTGTTGCCAAGGATACAAAGTATGTCTTGCAATGTATTATTCTATTAGATCTCACCTGCCTGGCTAACCTCTCAAAAACTAATGATGTGTTTAGCTAGATTGTTTGTTTGTTTGTTTGTTTGTTTGTTTGTTTGTTTGTTTGTTTTTCAGCTGTCAAATGTATTTGATATTAACCCTTAGAAGTCACTGTGATGAGAAATGCAGGGTGTAATGTAACATTCATTATTTACTCACTAATGACCCACTAAGAAGAGTGGAGAAATTCTATCAACGTTGCTTATTCTGTCATTTCAATCAATATCAGTGACGGCGATATTCTGCTGTGATTTGAGTTCGATGGTTACACTGCGCGTACAGTCTTGTTTCATGGAAATAAAGCTGTCCATTATGTTTCTGCCATTGTAGGACATTAAAGGGTCCATATCGTTTGAATTTTTTTTTTGTGAGGTCACAACTGAATGCGAAAGTTTGGTATTCCAGGCAAATTACATAAACAAACAACAACATATCTCCAGAGAACACACTCGTTTATATTTATTTTGTTTGCTGAATTAGTATCACTTTGCAGTAATTTTATTAAAATGATTGATTTGGCTTATTTATGGTTTTTAATTCTGTCAACACCTTAAGCAGTTATAATATGTTAAAAAATAAATAGTGAGCTCTTGTTTATTCCTCATACCGGTCAGCTTCATCAGAGAGGCAGTTTTTAATATAACAGCTCTTTTTATTTGTGTTTTAACTGCATATCAATGAGTTTTATGACCTGATTCTAACCATTTGGGGACACGAGGTTTGACACAATTTAGATGTTATGAATTGTTTTCAATGTTAAATCGAAACTGTGCCCTAAAATTAGCAGAAAATTGCTTTGAGTTTGTTCCCTATTTGTTTCAGAGTATAATAAGCAGACTTAAAACTAGAGCTGCAACAATCAGTCGATTAATTGATTACTTGTCAACTGTTACATTAATTGCCAACTATTTTGGTAATTGATTAATTGGTTTGAGTAATAATATAATAAAAAAAGGTCTTGCGTTTGAATGTTTTCAGGTTTCTTTACTCCTCTGTGACACCAAACTGAATATCCTTTATGGTGTGGACAGGAAAAGTCAGTTCAGGAAGCACTTTATAGTTAATTGATTAATTGAGAAGATAACCAACAGATTAATCAACAATGAAAATGATCGTTAGTTGCAGCCCTACTTAAAACCATAGAATATGGACCCTTATAACAATAGAAAAAGTTCTAAGTGCAGACTGTAAGCTGTTGAGACAGCCTGCAAATTGAATGTAAATATAATTCATCATGTTGCTACGGGTGTGATAAATAATGTGATTTGTGTTTTATTTCAATACAAATGGGAAAAGAAACAACACTTCTTGACTTCTAAGGGTTAAACAGTTTGCTAAAAAGTTGTCATCAACTTTTTCCTCTTGCAGAACCTCCTACTAATTCTTGCTTTTCTTGGCCTTCTTGTTGTTTTTTTGATTGGTTGAATCTCCAGATCTGTCACTCTTACTCCCTCGCGCTTTGTGGTTGGTTCTCGCGAGCGTTCCTCGCCACGCCACACGAAACCGGCGGCGTGCCGTATTTGAAAGCGTCTTTCTCTTCCGTTCCTTGTCCTCCTTAACTTTCACACTGTCAGAGGTGAGAAGAAGGTTGCTACGCACTTCACAACATGCTGTGAGTTAGAAGTTAACTCCTCCTTCGCTGCTTCTTCTGCTTTTCAGGTCTGGAACCACTAAAAGCTCAACACTAACTAATGCGCACAGTAAAACACCTGAGGCAGTGACTCAGCCTCAAACTCCGGCGTCAAACTCCGGCTCCTCACCGTCGTCAGGACCTGCCCCGTCTACTCCTTCACCCGTTCTTACAATCTCTGCGAGCAGCGAGCGGAAAACGTCTCCTGTGGTCAGCCCGCGTAAAAACGACACCACGTTTTTCCGTAAGGATTACGGATGTTATTCTGACTAGTTTGGATGTGTGAGTACATGTAAGATTGTTTTAACTGTCTTTGTCTGGTTCTGTTAGAGTCTGACACCTCGCCTGCTGACTCCCCTTCAGAACCGACGGCACAGAAACAGCCCAAGGTTTGTTTCAACAGGACTTTTCCAATATATCTGTGTGTGGTGTTTCCAATATATCTGTGTGTGTTTTAATTAATTATTTTATTGTGTATGTTTATTTATTTATTTTTTAATGAACCCATATTAGACTAAGCTTTTGAACAGATGTCTTGAGGTCGACTGAGGGTGGTCGTACACTACACGTGTGATTTATAAACCCCGATTTACCCCTTGCGACAATTTTTCACAATCTGAAGCTGTTTTCCAGGTCAGGAGCTCGATTGGAAGTGACTGACAGTGCGGTGTCCATGAATTTCAGAAAGAATTTCAAATTTTGATTCATTGGACGACGGGGCACTGTTGCTCTTCAATCAGTCCATCTGAATTGAGCTTGGGCCCAGAGAAGGAGACTCACTGCATTTGTGACTTACTGCGTTCACAGACCGTGGTTTTCAGAAGTGTTCCTGAGCTCATTCAGCGACTTCCACTACAGAATCCTGTCCGTTTTTAACGCAGTGCTGCCTGAGTGCCCAAAGAGCACAGCCAGCACAAACTGGTTTCCAGCCTTGTCCCTTGCATGCAGAGATTTCTCCAGATTCTCTGAATCGTTTGATATGATGTATTAGATGATGAAAAGCAAAGGTTCTTTGCTATTTTATGTTGAGATGTTATTCTTGAATTGTTGCTGTTATTCTTGATTGTGCCGTCTTTCACAGAGTGGTTGACCCTTCGTTATCTTTACTTCTGAAAGACTCAGCCTTTCTGGGATGCTCTTTTTATGCCCAATCATGTTACTGACCTGTTGCCAATTAACCGGCAGGTGTCGTTTTTTATTTTTTATTTTTTTAGCATTACTAAAAAACTTTACCAGCCTGTTGTTCCTCCTGTCCTAACTTTTTTGGAAAGTGTTGCTGGCATCAAATTCAAAAGGGCTATTTGTTTCCCAGTTTCAACATTTGATATTCACAATCCGAAACATTTTCTCTGAAAGAAATGTGGGTCATCCACTAATAAAGGAAGCCTTTTGGATATTTTACACTAAACACAAGCTCCAGTTCTACACTCTGAAATGAATAAAAATGAGTTTACTCTTGCCAAAGGGGGGCTTGCACATGGAGTAATTCCTCTGGTGTGAGATTTAAATGTGCAGCTGTCTGTCTGTCTGTTTGATTGTTTTTGGGTTCGGTACCAGTCTGATTAGGTCAATTTCTAATGTTTGTCCTTTTTTAAAAAGTTCTGATTGCTTGCTTTATTGTCAAAGCAACCATTTCATAATTAATAGTGACAACCTTACTTCTGTTGTAATCCATAAATGTATGATGGCACTGTGGATGAAGATCATTTTAGCATTGTTAGACTATATAATTTCATTACATTTATAGATGGCCATTGAATACCCACAGTAATTGAATGAATGAATGTGCTTTTTTTTTGTTGTTTTAGCTGAATCCTGACTACATTCCTAAAGAAGAGATTATGAGAGAACTGAAGGACATTGAGGTTCATCTGGACGAGCTGGAGAAGAAAGGAGTGGAGCTGGAGAAACAGCTCAGACAATCTGAGGAGGGTGAGCGTGAATACACAACTTGCAGGGCTATCAACTTGATGGCTTCACTAAGAATGGGGGATTGTACTTGGATATCTAAGGTATCTAACGGGTAATGAAATATTTGCAGTTATTGATAAGCAGCCTGCTGCTGACCATTGATATGCAGAGGAACAAATTGAGAACTAGAAAGATTGAACCTTATTTTAAACAGCTCACATTTATGTAAACATAACATGCATTCTTTTATTGCTGTTGGTCAAAAAGGGTCCATGAAGTAATGGGTAGTTGTAAGTCATGACCCAGAGGAAAGAATTACTCTGAGCTCATCTTAAATGGGAATTTCTGCATAATTCAGTTTTTTGGACGTGAACAAAGTCATTCAGAGTGGTCGCATGTGATGGTGCATGGTCGATGAACTTACTGACTGTCATTTCTTTACACTGGCTGTGTTTACATGCAAAGATGTTTGCCAATCCAATTGAATACATTCCGAATACAGATTCAGACTGAGGTGTTTCTGCTCACTCTATTCAACAATCTGATGGAAAATCTCCATTTACATGCTCACTACGAGTAACCTGATCCAAAATGAGGCGCATGCGTGGAGTAGCGCTTAGAGTGAACGTTACCATGACGGCAAAACATCACGTGAGGTCCAGTCAGCGTGAGATGAGTTTCCAGTTGGCGCGCTCGTTTTTAATTGCTTTAAAATGACACGAAGGACGTTTTTCTGAGCCTGACGTACTTATAATGGAAGCGGCGAGAGGAAGACGTCATGCTCTGAGACACATAAGCTGGACGTACATCCCACCACCGTCTTTTAAAGCTCGGAGCATAAACTTCGTCTCCTCTGCAGACCATAAGCTTTTACTATGATGCGACGTGCATGCAGAACACACTTAAACATTCTGATAGGGAATATAATCGAAAACAGGCGCCTCAATCGGACTAGACTATTCAGATTGTTGTGTTTACATGGACGTATTCTATTCCGATAGTTACTAGTCAGATTATCAACGGATTATTAATGGATTATTAGGCTGCATGTAATCATGGCTAGTGGTGGTGATAAAAGCCATGATGCATTTTATTTACTATTCAAAATGACTAGTGAACATACAAGTTTATATGGCGTGTTGATGATAAAATAGTGGTTTATCTGAAAAAATGTTTAACTTGGGGGGCCTCTCCTGCAGTACAAAGCCCTGAATGTACACTAATGGCTTTAAAAGCTGTGCATTCATAACCATTTCCTCTGACTTTTCAATGAGGGAGCTTTTAGAAGCACTGAACCTCTGGTTATTTGTTTGGTTCACATCCTAACATTAGTTATGCAAAGCAATAGTTTCCTCTTATAGTGCAGAAAAAGTTTAGATGGTTTGGATGATTTGCAAATAATGGATAATTATTATGGATAATTTATTATTGAATATAGCACTTCATGGTTTCCCACAACGATATGCAGCTTAAGAGTGCGCAACGTGGTATTCATATTATCATATATCATCTTATTCTTCAATTTCTAAGATTGAAATATTTTAATTATTTTAAGTTCAAACGACAAAATCTAAAAAATACTAGAATACATCATTTAAGATGAATATTTAAATCCTTCATTTCGTGGAGAATGTGATTGGGATCAGCATCACTCGAAGTGTTTCGCTGTGTCATGCACTGAGAAATCTGATTACTGAGCTAAAATCCAGTTCTCTTTATTGGATTTCTTAATCAGATCTAAGAAATGAGTATTCTGGTTACACAACCATTTGAATAGTCAGGTTGCTACAGAAATCTGATTATGCTCAGATTATTGAGTGGACTGTTTAAGAGGATGTATTGTGTGACAAATTCCTCAAAAGTTGGTAAACACTAAACAGCGCTTGCAGAAACCAGTTGAAATGTAATTGACCACCCCTTTTTCCACTTTCTAATGTTGTGGTCCTCTTTCAGAGGGTGAAGAGGACACGTTAATGAACGACTTAATGGTGGATTGGTTCAACCTCATCCGAAACAAGCAGGTCTACATACGCAGAGAGTCTGAGCTGGTCTACATGTAAGTATGTGTGCCCGGAACCACAAATAGATTGAGTGCATTTGCTGTGCAGGTACCGTTTATGTTTGTAAGCCTGGAATTGGCACATCTCACGAATGTAGCTGCTAAAAAAAATGACTTGAATCTCTTCATGACAGTGCAAGAACTCAGGACTTAGAAGAAGAGCAGCCTACTGTTGAAGCAGAGCTTCGAAAACTGATGGAAAAACCAGGTAAGGCGAGTTTAGAAATGTTTGCATTTAATTAATTTTCCTGCATTTGTAACCCTACAGAAATAAATATTATGTATCCATATCAGCTGATGGGTACATGAGAAATATATCATATATACCATCAGTGCTGGCTCACAATTCCCATATTGGTAGATCCCTAAAAATACTATGCATATAGCAGGGATGGTCACACAGTTTATTACTACTTGTTTTACCAAATATTGTATTATGTCGCTGCTGTTAGAACAAAACCTGTTGTTTACTGTTTTTTCCTTCTCCTGTAAAGTTACCATTTTGGAGATGCAAGGTTTTCTTACAACAGCAGTGATATATTATATTATATTATATTATATTATATTATATTATATTATATTATATTCCAAAAAAGTCTAACCCAGGTCTATTACTGCTGAAAATTACTGCTATGTCTGCCAGTTAGCACCATGTTTGGTCTAGAGCACAAGCAATATCTAAAATTAACCCATAATATGAGCCAGTACAATTTTATATAGTCAAATATTAGACTCCAGAGGTTTGTTTAATAGCTTTATGATTATATATTTCAGATCAACTGTGAATTTTCTAATATAGTCTCTGATACTGTTGGATGTATAAGTTAAAACACCCCCTAGCAAATTTTATTGATGTTTTATTGACTTTTTAACACACCCTGGAAATTTACCACACCCAGGCAACACACTGAACTTTTCATTTCCGTTAATTTGCTGAAGTTAACATAAAAAAATTAAAATGTAACATTTGCACAGATGACATTTTCTTTTCCACCATTTACATTTAATTAATCAGTGAATCAGTTAATTAATCTATAGAGGATGTGTTCATTCATTTTCATTAAAGCCTATGTGGATGTATAGGGGTCACTTATAATAAAAATCCAGCACTTTTTATTATTATTTCTTATTACATAATTTTTCAATAAGAGAACTATATTACTTCAGGATACCGTTTCATTTCTGAGATACTAAATCATTGAGCTACTGTTGTTATTTTGACTATCAATTGGAGATACGATCTCATTGTTTTAGAAACTTTATAATAATTTATATTTGAAAATATGAATATTTGTTTATTTTCATTTTAGTAGCATAAAGCAATCTGTCTCAAAATAACGAGAATGTTTCTAAAAAATGACAGCATCTCAAAAAATGACTCAAAATAATGGGAGTAATTATTTTTTTTTTTAATTACATTGCAAAATAACGATGCATCACAAAATAAAGGCTTAGTTTTACAATGTAATGGTTACCATTTTGTTTTTTTTTTTGCGATACTATGCCATAATTTTGAAATATTTTCATTATTTTGAGATACTTTCACTAATTTCATTGAGATATTTGGATACTATGTCAAAATAATGAGTATTTCAAATTAGTGAGCTATTATCACGAAATAATGAGAGTATTTTAAAATAATCATTTAGTATCACATAATAATAACATAGCAATTCACTTAATTATTTACTCCGAGTCCTGAGGTGATTTCCTCTTTTACGGGTGCTATTCGGTGAAAATTACAGGCCGAATTACCTACCGTTTTTCACTAAGCTCTGTGCTACTCTGGTTATTTTATTTCTGTTCTGATGCACATTTCTATCGGTGTTAATCCAGACAGATGTCACTTCATGTTGAAAAAGATTTTTCACCACTGCTTCTCGCTATAATTGGCCTCTGGTGCATGTATTTAAGACCCTGCCCCAGATCTTACACACTTTCCAAGCCAAGAAATGAAAATGGGTGCTTTCAAAGAACCAATCAACCATTTTCTTAGCGTGGGTAGTAAAATGTTATTGGGAGAAAACGAAGAAATCTACTGTGAAAAATCTTTCAGTTTCATTAAAGAGACAATTATAATGGCAGCTACCAGTTGTATTGCTGTCAGTTTCATAAAGATCTAATGTTAAATTCTGCTAAAATAAAATACAACCCACTAGAAGCTCAGTTTTGTCACTGAGGACACATCAGGGGGGACACCATTTTTATATAGGAAAAGCCGCTTCATATCTGTCACTGTCAATGATGCGGGAATATTACATTTATTACCTCATTACGTGAATATCTCTCTCTCTGTAGAACATTTGAAGACCTATCGAGACCGCAAGAGAGAGGAGGAGCTGATGGCCAAGCTTGTAGAAATCGTCAACGACCGAAACGCTATTGTGGATGGTCTTGATGAGGACAGACTGAGGTAATTATGCCATATTACACTCTTTATACTCTATATATTTGAACTCTTTCTAACGGTTTTCAAAGGATCCTCCTAAACAGTCTATATGCTTTGGTTATATTAATGCAGCTCTAAACTGTAAGTAACTGGACAGTGACAGAGTTGTGATTGTTTTGGTTTTGTAAGTCAGAAGACAGGATTGGAGATTTGAGGGTATTTACATTTGTACTGGGTGAACCAACCTGTCAAAACACGGTTCTCACATTTTGGGAGACCATAAGTAATTTTCAAGGTGGCTGCCAAGTTGTTTCCCTGCTTGGGCAAGAACGCTACATTATACCAATAAGAGTCCTTGGGCAAGACTCCCCAACACTGCATTCTCCTACCACTGTAAAGATTAAATAGTAAGTCATTCTGGATAAGAGTTTCTGCTAAATGCTAAAGTGTAAATGTAAACAGTACCACTAAAGTTTGAGGAAACTGGAACCCAAACAACCACTCTTAGTATCACTTGTGAAGTTTTATAGATTATTTTACTGTACTTTCCATGCACACAGACACAGTGCTGCACACTGGAGATTGTATGGGCAAACCCTGCTGCACTACAACACAATGGCTAATGGGCTGAAATTTGGGCACATACGACACCACTTTGGTTCATGTACATGCCTTCGATGCCACATACTTTAGCACTCTGCTCTGCCACATGGCTAACTTGTTGCTCCTAGACACTTCCATTTCATAGTAATAGCACTTACAGTTGTCCAGGGCAGATCTAGCAGGGCAGAAATTTCACAAACTGACTTGGCATAAAAGTGGCATCCTATGACAATAAATCACCGAGCTCTTCAGGACAAACCCATTTTAGTCCAGTGTTTGTCTATAGAGATTGCTTAATGTTATATACCTGTTAGCAATGGCCATTATTAAAAACTTGACACAATAATTAGGATGCATGTCTACATACTTTTGGCCATGTAGTGTATATTCAGTGTAGAGATGCATTTCTGTTACCAAGTGGAATGGCATGTGTTGTCCATTGTGTGGCTGTAAAATTCTTAGTCTGATCTGCATTAAAACAAAAAAAAAAAATTCTATAAATTAAGTTATAAGTTATAGTATATAAAATAAATCTAGGGTAGGTTTCAAAGCAGGAGGGAAGGGTATTCTTTCTTTTTGTCATTTACTTTCTATAAATAAACAAACCAGCAAAATCCTTTTGGGGTTTAATTAATGTTCCAAAATGTAATTCATAGCTGTTACAGTTGTTGTCTGAGCTCTTTAACAACTCAGCCATGTACTTTTAATGCCCAAAATGCTCATCTGTTCCTAAATACCCATAATGGTTTCAAAAGTGTGTCACTCACCTGAATTTGGACCACCTATTCCAGTGCTTTCCATCTCATTTCCTGTCCTGCCTGTATGGGATATTCAGTACAGATATTACTCCCCTGAAATTTGCCATTGTTTGTTTTCAGATATAATGTACTGGAGTAGAGCCTAATTGGCATTCACTATTTGATTACAGACTGTGCACTTTGTAAATAAACACAGAGCTCAAATCGGGCCTAAAACTTTGGTCTGACCCTGAACACGGCCTGATAGTCTTCTGAACGAGGCTGCAGTAACCTGTCCTTTCCTGAATCGGTTCAGTGGCTTATTCCTCACATATCTATTTTCCCCTCTTTTGTGAAATTTAAACTTTTTATATAGTTTGTAAAGATTGTAAAAATTTCAAAATATACCGTTCTATATACATTCTATATATGGAAGCTAAGCTGCAAGAACCAAATGTCCTCCTATTCAGCCTGCAGCAGTGTAGCGTCACCCATAGACGTTGATATTATACAGAATATTTCAGCCCAGGGTGCTTTTTGAATGAGGGAGAATATACGACAGCCAATCAGAATAGTGCTAATTTACATATCTGTCTTAAAAGACAGCAGAACTGAACTCCCGACATTTTGTTTCTGATTTTTTTCCCCGACATTCAGTTTCTGTGCTTGATATCTAATATTACCACGTGAAAAAACTTAATTACTGTTAGATACATTCTGTCAGTCCAAGACTCATTAACTATATTTAGTGTATTTTTTTTTTAATATTCTTTTTATTATTCATTTTTATTAATCATTAACTTTCTCTTACACAGTGGTAATATATATAGGAGTATACTGTGTTTGTATAATGGCACTAATATCTCCCATATTTGTTTGACCTTTCATGATAGCTGTCATATTTGACATACAGTTATATCTGTGCTTTTATTTAAAGTAAAGCATGCTTAATGTCACTTTGACTGATGGTAGGTTGCTGTTTAATCAGAAAGCTTTTCGAAGACTTTTTGATTGCAGTAATAATTGTATGAAATCGAGGCAGAATTCAGCTTTATACTGTTCATCCAGAAACTTTTGACAGCACTCCATCAATTCCCATTTGCTTTCTGTCCATTTATAGTCATGTTTAATTTTATTTTCCGCAGGGAAGAAGAGGAGGATGAGCAGTTAAATAAGATGATGCAGAATCTTGGTAAGTTGGAAAAACTGCAGGCTGCTGTATGGCGTATAGTTGTATAACATAGCTTACCATACTTTATATATAAAAGTATGCAATACATGCAACACAGTACTTTTACGAAAGTCATTTAACGATATTTAACTTTACGATAAAGCCATTTATCACAGCAGTGTTTTTGCCAGTAAAAACACTAGATAACATTAGAATAAATACAAATATACAGTAAAAAGTTATTTAAAAATGTATGTCAACATTGTTAGAATTTCAAAATGTGCCAGTCCGTTCCCACATGAAGTTGATGTTGACTTCTTATTTGCCAGGTTCTTTTTCAAATTTTCGGTTCCACCTTAAATTGTGCCACAGTTACGTTTAGGAGGCTGTAACTGCAGCATCAGTAGGAACAAAAAATTCTAGTAAGAAGCTGGTGAACAGGACAGTTTCTCATTTCTACATTTAAGCTCAAAAACGGAGGGTTTGAGAAGTTTGACAGCTTTATGCCAAACATGATAAATCTGCTGAAATGATCAAATTTGATGTTCGAAAAAGTTTATTCCATTAAACCCATATGAAAATGTCAAGTTGGAATCCAACCCCAAATCAGAAAAATTTGGGATGGGATGGAAAATGCAAAATACAATAAAACAAAGCTGTGATTTTCTACAATTTACTTTGACTTGTGTTTCATTGCAGACAGTATGAACACAAGATATGTCATGTTTTGTATGATCAGCTTCATTTATTTGTAAATATAATTGTATTATATTTGTAAATATCCATTCCTGCCATTCAGACCTGCAATACATTAAAAAAAAACTTGGGACGGGGGCAATTTAGGGCTAAAATAATTAGATAATGATGTGATTTGAAACAAGTGTTGTCAACAGGCGATTGATTCGGCAGCATCCACGATTGGCCGAGGTTTGCCAGTTTGCTAACAAATGCATGAGAAACTTCTTGAAATTTTTAAAAACAATGCTCCTTAATGAAAAATAGGAAGGGATTTGGATATTTCACCTTCTATGGTACATAACAATTAAAATATTTGAGGAATCTGGATTTCAGTGCATAAAGGGCAAGGACACAAGCCCAAGCTGAATAACTAGTCGATCCCTCAGACAGCACTGCATCAAGACTCTTCATCCACATCATCTAGAGATATAACCACATGGGCTCAGGATTGCTTTGACAGACCTTTCTCAAGTACTGCAGTATGCGTTTACATCCATAAATGCCCATTAAAACTTTTACTGTGCCAAAAGGAAGCCTTATGTTAACTGTGTCCAGCAGTGCTGCCGACTTGTCTGGGCCTAGAGAAATCTGATATGGACCATTACACAGTTAAACATGTATTTTGGCCAGGCGAATTAGTGTTTCAGGTCTTTTTAATAGCAGTCTATTATGCAGTTGCTACACTAGCAATCAGAAAGATTCAAATAAACCCAACTAGCACTGCCACACCCTTCACTACAAAGCATGTGTCCATTCTCCACAAACATGTTTTCTTAAAGAAGACAACAATCATGTTAAAATAAATCCGCTACGATGAGGAAAAACAATATTGCAAAATTGTAAACCTAACCATTAAAGCCAAAAAAACTACTGCCACGACAGTCATAAAAATATTTATAATCCATTTATGTCTTACCTTTAATAACTTGATGCATTGATGTTAGACATTTGCTTTAGCATTTTCAAAAAGCCCGTTTCAGTCTTATAAATAAGTTAAGTAGATATATAGATATTGACATGCTATGTGGGACGGGATCTCCCTTTTAAACATCCCCAGTTACATGTTTTAACTACAAGAGCTCCAAATTCAAACAGTGGGGTGCCAATAATGAACTGAAGGCTTAAGGCAGTGACGGCAATTGTAGCAACAGTAATAATAATTTAATTGGCCAGGACACAGTGATTACACACGGATATCTCAAAAAATCAGCTTCATAAATATTCTGTACAAATTTGATTGTCCAGACAGTGAAGGCGGAATAAATGAACACCATTAGAAAATATTTGTGGCCTCTGGACATCAGCCCAGGTGGGCTCTTGCACTAAATCGCCCCTGATGATGTGCAGTACAGAGCAGCCAATCAGAACGGCGCTCGTTTACATGTATCAGGCTGTGTAACCAAAAACAGTGTAATTCTAAGGGATAAGGAGGTGATGGGGAAATGAAGCCAAAACTTGAGTTTTTATGTTTCCTCTATTTAGAGCACAAACACTGTGATGTTTACTCAAGACCCTGCAATTTACTGCGTTCCACATTTTGGAAATATTGCTCAATCTCTCAGCTCAATCTTACACACTTTATCTCCGCTAATTCCACTCAGTGCTGTTCATGCCAGGCTTTTGTTTGTAGTGGACACTGCCGAGCAGCCAAAACTAAACATTCTGTTCTGTTTGCAAATATTAATGCTTTGGCAGGAGCAGAGCAATTGTTGATGATTCCCATTTGTTCAGTGTTTTCCAAGACAGATTTTGAGGCTTTTTGTGTAGGCTGGAATTTATATCCGTACAGCCTCTCGTCGCATGTTAAAAAGCACTGTTTAAAGGTGGAAAACAAGATGAACTGGCTCACCTCAGTTAACCATCCCATAACCATAGGGAAACTTTGGGGTGGTATGGAAAATGCAAAGGATCAAGTAAAGCAGTGATTTTCTAAAATTTACCTTGACTTGAGTTTCATTGTAGACAGTTGGAACAGAAGATATGTCATGTTTTGTGTGGTCAGCTTCATTTCTTTTCTAAATGTACATCCATTCCTGCCATTCAGGCCTACAACACATTCCAAAAAAGTTGAAAAATAAAAAATAATTAAAGACGGATGCGATGTGAAACAAGTGATGTCAACAGGCGATTGATTTAGTACTAAAGCAGCACCCATGAAGGGCCTAAGCAAAGATGGACTGAGGTTTGTCAGTTTGCCAACATCATAGAGCGATATAACCTCATGGGCTCAGGAGTACTTTGACAAACCTTTGTCAAGCACTACAGTATGAGGTTACATCCATAAATGCTTGTTTAAACTTTACTGTCCCAAAAGGAAGCCTTATGCTAACCGTGTCCAGTAGTGCTGCCTACTTCTCTGGGCTCGGAGGCATCTGGGATGGACCATTATACAGTGGAAACATGTATTTTGGCCAGAATTAGTATTTCAGGTCTTAGTGGTGTATGCTACCCATTGCTACAAAATCGATCAATCAGAAAGCTGGATTCAAATAAACACTTACTGTGATGTGTAGAGAAACTTACACACTCATTTTTTACAGTGGTGTTGATGGGAACCACAATGACTAAAACACAAATATAACCATTTTATTTACTGTCCAAAACCACCAGTGAACCTACACATCTTCTGAGCTTTTATAAGTAATGTTGATCATAAAAATTATAGTAATAGTGGCAAAATTAGTTTTATTTGGGCAGTCTTTTGCCTTACAACGCCATGCATTTCTGCGATGCCCTTGGTTGTAGTTCATTTAATTTAATTTCTAAACCTCATCCCTTAAAATGAATGAGGCTGTTTTTGTTACTGCTCCTTCAAGACTGATTTATGTAAACATCCTCTGTTCTGATTGGCTGCCCTATGCCTTAATGAAAAGCAGTCCAGGCTGAAACAACCTTTAACTTAATTAACTGAAGTGTGAATGAGCAGAGTTAACCTGCTGTTGACCAAATAAGTAGATATGTTTAAGTAATTGTCACTTTTTTTTCCTCTCATATCAAAAAAGCAAGGGAAATTAGATATTCCATGACACACAGGGCCTTAAAAATAAAATGCATTATCCCAAAACGATCATAAAACGGTTTTAGACCTCAAGCTGCATGTGTAGATAAGCTACTTTTTGTCTAATTTCCATGAAAGAGCTTTTAAAAGCGTTAAACATCTTCAGACATCTGCGTTCCCATCATGACCACTGTGAACAATTCCGACTCACTAAGCTTCTTTAGAAATGAGCATTTCAAACTACTTTTAAATGAAAAAGTTTAGGCACCCCTGGTTCAATTTCATGTGTTTTGTTGATTTCCTAAGTGGTAAGAAGTGAACGCAACCTCTACAGAGAACATGTTTTAATGCAGTTACTGTTTGTTTACCAAATTTATCGTACTGGGGGGGGGTGGAAAATGCGGCCTGTGAAAAGTAATAAATTTTGTAGGTTGTTTACTTTTTTGTTTTTTCTTTTTTTCTTTTTGTTTTTTTTCTCAATACGTTAAACTTGTCATTTGATCAGGCATGAGTTCATTATTTTTTATATATATATATATATATATATATATATATATATATATATATATATATATATATATATATATATATATATATATAATTTGTTTATATATATATATATATAATTTGTGTGTGTGTGTGTGTGTGTGTGTGTGTGTGTGTGTGTATATACATACATTCTTTTTATTTATTTTTCTTTCTTTTTTCCATTTAACCCCTTAAATGGTGAGGGCCCAAAGATGTACTACACACTTCTATAACCAAAGAATAACTTGGTCAGTATGCGCTGAAGTCCCTGTAGTTACTGAATAATAGTGCAACATTTGAGAATGATAAGGCTGGATTGATGAGGAGCCACGCTCAAAGAAAAAATTAATTGTTTTAATATTCAGCCTGATATAAACTTTGGCTCTGACTGTTGTGACTGCTCGTAATTGCTTTATCAGTGATGTTTGGACCGGTAATGAGCCATGAAGGATGATTTTGATGGAGCTTTAGGTTGTAAATGGTGCTAACGGTTTCCCCTGAACTTGGCTGTCGTGGTCCAAAGGTGTTCATTTTGTTTTGAAAACTGAAAGTTCCTAAAAATGAAAGTTTCATTCTGGGTAGCGTTGACCCTTCTGCCACCCTCCACCTCCGCTAACCATATTCAGAAACTTAACGCTTAATTGCCGCGCATGTTTATGTATTCTGTGGGGGTTTTTTTTATTTTATTTTAAAGGCAAAAATGTGAGCAACAGCAGAAGTTATGTATTCCATTTTGATTTAATGACCGCTAATGGAAAACTATCAGAATCTAGCCACGGCTAATGATTTGCCTGCTTTTTAGCTCTGAAATGCATATTAGCGAAATGTATAATTTACCAACCCAATTAAGTCATCCCCAGAAATGCGGGCAAAAGTCATAACCATTTGCAATTCATGTTTTTTCTTTTTAAAAACCGGTGAGTGCGCTGAAAGCTGTAGCTCGGCTTGTTTGGCTGCGAGTGACCCTTTTGGCTTCTTTTTGAACCAACTTTTATTTTACTTTCATTTAAGTGACAATTGAACTGTTTTGATGATTTGAACTGAACACACTCGATCTCTTGCCAACAGACATCAAGAAAGAAAAAAAGAAAAAGTCTCCCATGTCCAAGCTGTTTCGGCGGATGTCGAAGCGCGAGGCTGCTGAAAGCTGATGGAGGACAAATTTTATACAGGTTTATTCAGTTACTGTATGGATTTCTTTATAGATATATATGCATAGATGTATGATGTAATAGGCCTGAGTTAACGGGTTAAGCTTGTAAAACAACTAAATGTCCTTTTAAAAATGATTCTAGTCGACATTTACTCTGTATATGTGTATGTTTGAATGTATAAATGTGTAATTTTGAATTCAGATATGTGCACATCCCAGCTTTGCATTACAGGCTTTTATTTCTCAATTACTGGCGATATTTGGTAGGTTGGTAAAACATGAGTAATAGAAGAATATCAAAATGTGTCGATTCATATTGAATCCAGCTTCACCATTAAATGTTTAGCTTCTTTTAGATGTAGATTTTTACATAAAATGGACAAGTTTTTGCCATCATTTTATATGGAGTGGATAATTTGGTCATAATATAAAGTGCCTAGAGACTTTCTTGCTTGGATGATCTATTGTACTTGTGTAGTGTGACCAGCAGGGGGCACCGAGGGTCTTATTCTGGATTAGAAGCACTGCTTTTTCTTCAAACGCAGTGATTAACCTGGTCATATTTGCAAGTCACAGGGTTTTATAGTGGGGATTAGTGAGATTTAGGCCACATTATAGTAAAACCAATGTCAAATATGTTCGGTTATAAAGTGCCAGTATTAGTAACCAATTAACTTATTGGTCTTTCTTTATATTAAAATGTAAGTGCATTGTATTGTGATTGTCAATTGAGAAATGTAAAAATAATGTTTTATCGAACTTGAAATGTTTATAAAGATGCAATTGTTGCCCTGAAATATTCAATCAATTAAATCTTCATATTCTGGTCACCCAAACTTAAATGCAAAATAATGTTGAATATGTACAATAAAGTTTAATTGCTAAACATTGCCTCAGTTCTTAATTAATTACAAGATTTTATGGCTCTTTTTAGGACCTAAAAATGGTTAAAGGTTCTTTCCATTGCTATGAGAAATCTATAAAGTGATTAAAATGTTAAACTCTTTAAA
The DNA here is from genome assembly GCF_015220715.1 of Pygocentrus nattereri. NCBI lineage: Eukaryota > Metazoa > Chordata > Actinopteri > Characiformes > Serrasalmidae > Pygocentrus > Pygocentrus nattereri. Next base: position 11,030,017 of record NC_051222.1, on the reverse strand, counting down.
AATGATTCTCATCAGAAATGCATTCCATCACAAAGAGTATGTAAAGGCAGCTTCGATGACTGTTCAAAAGTTTTGAATCACAGTTTTCAATAATAAACCCAGTTCTGTTGCAAATGCATGTGATTTTAATGTTAGTCCAAACAATTACACAAGTTTCAGATTATTAGTAGAGTTATAGAAAGCTATAAGTAAAAACGAAGGAATGTTAAATGTGTCCAGAGTGATGAAGAGAGCTGTAGTTGATTTAAAATAACTGAAAAAGCTGCATAACAAAGAAGTAATTTTAAATATAATATCCAGAATTCATCATATTTTGAGTGGAGGTAGCTATCTTCATTAAAAAATGTAAATGTAACTTAAATACAATAAATACATATTTAAAGTTTTATTATTTTATTCACTTCTCTATAGAATTATTCAAATATTGAAATATCTTTTAGCATCTTTTAAGAATATTTAATTTCACAATATCACATTTGTCATCACTTTTTCACAGGTGTGAAGGTGAGGGAAAATCATAGGTGCATAGCTTCCTTGTAGTACTTGAATATAAAAAACGAATATGCGCATTAACACCAGTATTGCGCCATTTCTAATGTACAGTTTTGTAACAGTAGAATGAGATGACATGTAAAGTTGTACATATTTCCATATATGTAGTGTGTGCATAGATGAGGTTTTATATATATATATATATATATATATATATATATATATATATTGATCTGATTAATGCTCAGGTCTATGTATTCTTGATGTGATGTTTTTATTATGCAGTAAAATTACTTTTTAAATGGTTACTCTGTTCTGCTGGGCTGTGTCTGTATTCAGGTGCCTTTTTATCAGACTATTTTTCAGTTTATATTTAAAATTGCCAGCTGTTTACATTGTATAATTACCTGGAATAAAATCTTGCTGTTATGATGTACATTTAGGTAAAAGGAACACTCTGACCAAAATGAAAAATATAACCAATGGTTTAAAAAGTGAGTGTTCCTGGTTTAGAGACTTTGCAAAACTTGAAAATGTATCTTGAATGGGAAAGAACATTTTGAAGGTCTAAAGGTGCTTTGAGTTGGAGGGAACACTGGAAAGTGTATTATAGATGCTGTGTAGGTGCTTATTTTATATTTAACCTACATTGAACTTTATTATTACTTTATTTATTAGTTAAATACACATCCATTTATCGTAAGCCTAACTTTGGCTCTAACTTTAACCTCAGCCCTTTAATGAAAGCTGACCCTGGCTCAAACCTTAATTAAAAAGAGCTGAACCATCCCAAATAATAACCTTTACTTCAACCCAAAACCTAAACATTGGCCTAAACCCTAACTTTAAAAATAAAAAATAAAAGCTTAAGTTGAACCCTGGCCCAAACCCTAACCTCTAGCTTTAGCTTTAAATCAAAACCTACACCTTAATTCAAAACCTAATCCTGGTCCAAACCTTAACCTCAACCCAAAATCTGAACCCAACACTGGGCCAAAACCTGACCCCTAAGACTTTCAGATGCATTATATAAGGACTCTTCAAATGAATTTGGACTTGGGTGGATGCTTTGGATTAAGAGATGCAATGCTGCACTACACCATACTGCAATGTTATAACTAATAAGTTAAAAAAGTTGTCCAGCAGAGCAGCCGCTATCGGTGAGCTTGTATGTTTTAATTGCCTGAGATGGTCCCAGCAAATTAGAATCAGAATACTTTATTGGTCCCAGAGGGAAATTGCAGACCAACAAGTAAAATATTTTGGGATGTAGTTTTACTTCATATTACTGCGCATTTCCTCTTCAGAGCTCTTTCCATCGAGTCCAACATGCAATGTTCATTTCATATTTACTGTGCTACCAACATTATTAATTACATGCGTATTATGCTAAAAACTAAATTACAGTGGTTGTGTGTTTTATGTCACATACGAATGTTTGAAAATCTTTGACGAAGAACAAACTGGGCCTTAATATTTTGGTCGTAATGGGCTAAAATGCGCTGCCAGTACATGTGCCAATGTAAAATTAAGACACTGATTAAAGATGCATACAATTTATGTAGATTTGTTTTGTGCCTTCTCATTTAATACGTTACAATAAGATCTGATTGTCCACTTGCCAGATGGCTCATTTGGATATATTTAGCAATTCATTGAGTGATGGAAGTAAGCCATCTTTCTGCCTAGCACAGTGCTAATACGGTTGACAATGAGGTGGAATATGAATATTTGATCTTTTGAAGGTATTTGTAATTTATTTTTACTTGTTTACTTCATAATTAAGATGAAATACTGTGTGAAAGTCAGAGACAACCCTTCCATGGTCATCAGCCTCAGAAAGAAAGGAGAAATCATATACAGTATCCTCACAAAAGTGAGGACACCCTCACATTTCTGCAAATATTTTATCTTTTAATGGGACGACACTATAGAAATAAAACTTTGATATAACAAACTAGTGTACAGCTTGTAAGGCAGTATAGATTTACTGTCCTCTGAAAATAAAACAACACACAGCCATTAATGTCTAAATATCTGGCAATACAAGTGAGTACACCTGAAAGTGAACATGTCCAAATTGTGTTCAAAGTGTCAATATTTTATGTGACCACCATTATTATCTAGCACTGCTTTAACCCTCTCGGGCATGGAATTCACCAGAGCTGCACAGGTTGCTACTGGAATCCTTTTTCATTCCTCCATGATGACATGACAGAGCTGGTGGATGTTAGACATCTTGCACTCCTTCTGCTTGAGGATGCTCCACAGGTGTTCAATTGGCTTTAGGTCTGGAGACATACTTGGCCAGTCCATCACCTTTACCTTCAGCAAGGCAATTGTCATCTTGGGGTGTGTTTGGGGTCATTATCATGTTGGTACCGCCATGCGGCAGTTTCCAAAGTGAGAGGATCATGCTCTGCTTCAGAACGTCACAGTACATGTTGGAATTCATGTTTCCCTCAATGAACTGCAGCACTCATGCAGCCTCAGACCATGATGCTCCCACCTTCATACTTGACTGTAAGCAAGAAACAGTTGTCTTGATACTGCTCACCAGGGCGTTGCCACACATGCTGGACTCCATCTGAGCCAAACAAGTTTATCTTGGTCTCGTCAGACCCCATGTTCTTGGACTGCTTGTCTTCAGCAAACTGTTTGTGGGCTGTCTTGTGCATCAGCTTCCTTCTGGGACAACGGCCATGCAGACAGAGTTCATGTATTCTGCGGCGTATGGTCTGAGTTCTTTACCATGAGGTGCACAATTTGGGCACAATTTGGACGTTCACTGTGAGGTGTACTCACTTGTGTTGCCAGCTATTTAGATATTAATGGCTGTGTGTTGTGTTATTTTCAGAGGACAGTAAATCTGTACTGCCTTACAAGCTGGACAATACTTTGTTATATCCAAGTGTCATTTCTATAGTGTTGTCCCATGGAAACACAATAAAATATTTGCAGAAATGTGAGGGGTGTACTCACTTTTATGAGATACTGTGTTTAACAGAAGTCTCGACCACTAAATATAACATTTCTCAGTATTTATTGAGCCAAAATTTCAGTCTTAGAAGTTGGTTTAGCATTTTCTACTTCTTACAATCCAAGTAATCCTAAACACATTCAATGATCGAGGTCGAATTTTCTTCTTTTTGCCTGTTTTCTTTTCTCAGTGAGGCTTCTTGACGGCTTCCTTTCAGAACCATAGCATTGAGTTGTCAGTAAAAGAATGGCTCAGAGATTAAGCTTTAAGTACTATTTATCTGAGAATTTTGATCTTGCACAGCTTAGTTTGGAGGTTTTCCCTGTATCTTAGAATAATTCAGTTTTGGAAATTCCTGTTTAGAGTTTTAGAGATGCTCCCAGATTGGATCAAAGTCAGAGTTTAAAACATTTCAGGCTTTTAACTGACTTAGACATTCTTTAAGTGACCCTATACCTTAATTATGTTTATTCAAATAAATGACTGACCCTTCCATTTTGTCAATCTGAAAACTACTGAAACCTTACCAAATGTTTCAGTGGTGACATTTTTAGCTGATTGTGAGCATAACTCAAAAATGCTAGCTGGTACCTGACTAGCACAAACAACTAGGAACAGTTGTACACACATCAAATTTTTTTTTTTTTTACTAATTTTAAAATTTTTCATTAAAACACAAAAAAATACTGGATTGCAGAAAATGTGTTGCGGTAGTGACAATTCTTAATGTTACACACTTTGAGACTTGGGGGCACATTTACTTCAAAACAGGATCTAACTGCTTACCATGTGGTCATGAGGGACATGCAGTTTCACTTTCTGCTCTGAAATGCAAAGGCATGGCTAAAACCAGGCTCTGCCTATGGACTAAAACTATGTTTCGGTAGTGACTTGAAAACATGGCACAGCATTTTTTGAATAAAGTTTTTTCATGATAAACCTACACCCTTTCATGAATCAGACAACCAAATCACAAAGATCTTTTTTTATGCTAAAAATGTGAGTGATGTCCCATTCATAATCCATAGGGTTTAATATGATGTCGGCCCACCCTTTGCAGCTATAACAGCTTCAACTCTTCTGGGAAGGCTTTCCTCAAGATTTATGAAAGTGTTTAGGGGATTTTTGACTCAAGCCAGTCAAGTTCATCTACACCAAACTCACTCATCCATGTCTTCATTGACCTTGCTGTGGTGTGCAGTCATGTTGGAACAGGAAGGGGTCATCCCCAAACTGTTCCCACAAAGTTTCCTTTCCTTTCACTGAAGCTAATGGGCCAAGCCCAACTCCTGAAAAACAACCCCACACCATAATCCCCCCCGCCAAACTTTACACTTGGTACAATGCAGTCATACAAGTACCGTTCTCCTTGTAACAGCAGCTGCTCGGCCATGGACCCAGCTCTGTCATGTTACATCATGGCTGAGTTGCTGTCGTTCCCAATCGCTTCCACTTTGTTATAATACCACTGACAGTTGACTGTGGAATATTAAGTAGCGAGGAAATTTCACAACTGGACTTTAGACACAACTGTGCACAGGTGACGTCCTATCACGGTACCATGCTGGAATTCACTGAGCTCCTGAGAGCGACCCATTCTTTCACTAATGTTTGTAGAAGCAGTCTGCAGGCCTAGGTGCTTGGTTTTATACACAACTGATTGGAACACCTGAATTCAATGATTTAGATGGGTGAGTAAATACTTTCGCCAATATAGTGTATTCAATATAGTGTTTGACATCTCCCAATAAAAAGTGCCATCTAAATGATGACTTTGAAAATGTATAACTCATTACTATCTCAATTAATGTCTTGGGTTATACGTGGGTCATAATGGTTGTAAATATCTAAGACCTGAACACACAAATGTTTTTAAAGTTTGAGCTGATTTGGTAGAATGGTCTACATTGTGCCAGTTGACTTTTTGGAATAAAGACTTCATGCTGTAGACTGTATGCCTCCTAATGCGCATGATGTAAGGGTGTGCGTTTCTTTCCATTCTATCCTTCTTTGGCTCTCCATGCTCCATGACATCTGCAGGAACACAGATTATAGAGCATGTAAAGCTACGAGAATGGAAATGCTAACATATGCTAATGTGCATGTTGACTGAGTCAGAGCTGATAGGCAGAGTGGATTAAGCCTGTTCTTCTCCATCTGATCCACTCTAGCGGCAACGACACGGGACACCTCGCTGAGTTCTCTGTGCAGCTCACTGTAGAGTAGCTCATATGAGTGCTGCTGCTACTGTATACAGCTGCCATACTGCCAGGCCCTGCGTCAGGGGGTCATTTAGTGAGCAATGACCAATCATCATGTCCCTCTAAACTCGCTATATGGCAGAAATACAGTGAAACTGAGTGAGCTCTGCCTTTGCTTGGTGCACATTCCCAACATAAAAGGCTACACTGGTCAGCATGATGGGGTTTGAATGCATCGTTATAAATTGGCAGATTTTCAAAATGACTACAGCTTTGGTGATTTGTTGTAAATGTGATTCACTCCTCAATGTGTGGCTCCTGACTGATTGGCTGTACTTTTCTTGCATCATGAAGTTGGCTACAATACTGTGCAAAAATCAAAGACCACCCCAATTTATTCATTTCTAGTCAGCACAAGTAATTATTCTTCAGTGTAAGGAAGAAACCACAACACATAACTTATACATTTGTCAGTATTTAATGTGTCCACTCTTTGCCTTCATTCCAGCTTCCATTCTTGTCAGAAGACTCAAAGAAATCTGCAAAAAGTTCAGTCTTAGAAGCTGGTTTAGCATTTTTTAAGCTTCTCACAATCCAAGTAACCCGAACCACATTCAATGATTTTGAGGTCTCAACAGTGATGAGGTGGTCGGTTCATTGTTCTGAGAACACCAGCAGCTTCTTTGTTTCATTAGCAGATTTTCTACGTGTCTGTATTTTCTCTGTGAGGGATTCTTGACAGCTACACATCCTTTCAGACCCGGGGCGCTGAATTGTCTTCTCACAATGGAAGGATAGCTGTGGATGTTTTCAGATCTGAAGCAAGAGTGGAGCTTGATTTTTTCCCTCTCTCTCAAAGATGAAAGCCTTAAGGGCTGTTTATTTGATTTTGAGGGCTCTGGTGGTCTTCCAAGTGCTTGTTTTTGACATCCAGTTTTATTTGAGTGGATTGTCACATCTAATCGTATAAAAACATGAGCAAATAACTGATTTGGCTGGAAATGAAATAAAATGAATGGTGGTCTCTAACTTTTGCACAGTTCTGTATACAGGATTTGTGCGGGAGGTTATACATTCTATGCACTAGTTGCCATTTTAACTTATATAACGTGGATTTAAATATTACAAGGTTTTCAACTAGTCAACAAAAGGTATTTTAGATGGTTTATTCAGTACCACCTGCAGGATATGTGTCTGCAGGATACGTGACTAAAAATATTTTGAGATGCAAACCAAAAAGTAATGAAATTCAATACAGCTGGCATATCATTTCCACCGATCATTATAAGAATTTTTTGGGCCACTGAGCGTAGCCTAACTGTGGCATTGATTTGGGCCAGCGGCAGCATTCCCCTCCTCTTATTTTTCAATTTGATAGCTTATGCGCCCGTCCATGCACACACACTTTAAAACATAATCCTCTCATTGTGCGTATGTGTGTGGAGAGTTCTGGGAAAGACATTAGAGATGGAAAAACTATTTGAACTGACCTGGAGAGACAGCCTGTGTCCAACTCAGCCACCATCTATACCCCCCCCCCCCCGCCCGTTCCCCAAACATGCGCCCCTTAATGATTTCTTGGTCCAGGTTCTCTTTCCTTTTTCTTAGTAGCTGCGTTAACTGGCTTTTTATATCTTTGTGGATTTATTTGTGGAGTTATTTAGGCTTCACGAATCATTCAAGAGAAGTAGAGACGTGGGGCTCAAAAAGAAGTTGAAATATTGGGAGGAAGGAAGAAGTTAGTCACTTCTTGGTTTCAGGATTGCTGAACGTTTCAGTTTCTTGTGTGATGTATGTGAGGTGATACTGGTGGTTGAGTAGTAGCAAGTATGAATATATACACACAGGCAAAAGTTTGAACTTAACAATAGAACTGTGAGGGACTCTAACATACACATATACACTCACCGGCCACTTTACTAGCTAGTAAAAGTTTGGACCCCCTTTTGCCTTCAGAACTGCCTTAATTCTTTGTGACATACTTTAAACAAGGTGTTGGAAACGTTCCTCAGAGATTTTGGTTGGTTATTTGAGTTACTGTTGCCTTTCTATCATCTTGAACCAGTCTGCCCATTCTCCTCTGACCTCTCACATTGACAAGGCATTTTCGTCCACACAACTGCCACTCACTGGATATTTCCTCGGACCCTAGAGATGGTTGTGCATGAAAACCCCAGTAGATCAGCAGTTTCTGAAATACTCAGACCAGCCCGTCTGGCACCAACAACCACACCACGTTCAAAGTCACATAAACCACCTTTCTTTCCCATTCTGATGCTCGGTCTGCACTTCAGCAAGTTGTCTTGACCACGTCTACATGCCTAGATGCATTGAGTTGCGGCTGTGCTATTGGCTGATTAGCTATTTGCGTTAACAAGCAACTGAACCTGATAAAGTGGCCAGTGAGTGTATATCCTAGTTCTGACACACAGTGTTTGTCACTGTTATGAATGAATCCATGAAGGTGCATTTAACTGTCAGTCTAAATTTTTGGTCTAGGATAATTATAGTTAAATTACAGCCATTCTCACTCAATGTGCTGCCTTCATGCTGTGTCAGGTTTTCAGTTGAATGGTTTGTCCTACAGCTTTCAAAAGTACCTCTCTATTTTTGTTTGCATTGTCATAAACATCAAACTCAGCTGATTTTATATTGCATATGTTGGGTAACCAGCCACAGTGGCTGGTGAAGCAAATCTAATCTACCCCTCAAATGTAAAAAAAAAAAAAGGCTCTGTAAAATGAAACGGGCTTTTTGTGCTTCTTCTTATTCCCAGTCGGTTTGTATAGCTCTACCATTCAATGCATTTTCTTATGATTTCCATGTAAAACACACGGAAATCCCAAAGAGCCAAATATTGAACAGTTGTATGTACCATGCACGAAGCACCAAGGTGGTAAATCCTGCCTTACCAGGTCTCTGTGGTTACTTAATTTGCTAAAAGAGAGTGACTGGCGTGCATTGGAAATGTTCTCCCTGTTCACTAATAGGAGACCATAGCATTCTCCAGGCCATATTGCGTTGTGGATATTGAAGCGAAGGCAGTAATGCAGACTGTTCCACTATATTAAGCCTCTTTAATATTCTCCCAGATGGTGTGTCCTGGGCTGTGAAAAATCCAAGTGCGTTCAGAGCTAAATACTGCTACACCTGTTGGATTTTTTGAACACTCTGTCCACCTACTGTCCACTCTGTTCGAAGTCACACCTCATAGATGTAAAGTCAGAGACAATGGCTCATCTGCTGCTGTGCAGCTTGTGTTGGTCATCCTCTTCATTGGTCACAGGATGCTGCCCACAGATGTTTTTGGTTGGTGGACTATTCTCAGTCCAGCAGCGACACTGAGTTGTTTAAAAGCTCCAGCAGCACTGCTGTGTCTGATGTCCTCAGACCAGCACAACACACTATAACACACCGCCACCACGTCACTGTTACTGCGGTGCTGAGAATAATCCACCACCCATAACATACCTGCTCTGTGAGAGTCCATGGGGGTCCTGACCACTGAAGAACAGGGTAAAAGGGGGCTAACAAAGTATCAGAGAAACTGATGGACTATATGCACCTATATGGTAAGTGGAGCTGATGAAATTGACAGAGTAGAAACAAGGAGGTGGTTTTAATTTTATGGCTGAATCTGTGTATATTCATACATGAGAATATAATTTAAATATCTGATGTTGCCTGTGGTACTTATGGCAAGCATCAAAATGATTAATTAATTAATTACTTAATACAATACTGCAAACCATGAGTTCCAATTGCCAAATGTCTGGCAGGAGCATTTTCCTTTGAGATCAAATATAATGGTGTCTGGTTGGTAACCTGTCAGCTGAAAGCTTTACGACCGGCCAGCTGGTAGCAAGCTGCGTTAGCTAGCTAGCATTTAGCAGTTAGAAACTGAAGACAGCTATTATAATGGACAGTAAAGTATGAACCCAAGATTTTGGGCTCAGATTTATTACATATATTAAATGAAATAAAATGCCTTTTACTTAGTAAAAGGCATCTTATAGATGTAGTTATAGATACATACACAGGTACACAATAAACAATAGGGACATGGAGAATGTGTCACACCAATTCCTTTGTGTGGCCCCAGAGACTACATTTTGAAGCAATCCTTTAATTAGCCAGAAATAAAATCATGTAGTCATATTGCTTCATTCCTGAGCCTCCATTGCCCCCCGCCAAAATTCTTCCCAAAACCAAACTTGTGGCTGGCTTTGACACAATCAGTGGTAACTAGCCAGGGCCTGCTTAGCATGGCTGAGGCAACTACATTGTTAGAAATAACGGTTCTGTGCAGGTACATTTTTCACTCATCAAGTACAAACAATGTAAATGTTCCCTCAAAGGTACAACAGTGGGTTTAAGGTTCAGTTGTGTACCTTAAATAGGTTTTTCCAGGTGAAAATGATATACTTGTAACAGAACAGTAAAGTCTGGAGATGAGACAGGGTGTGTGGAGTCAATGCAAATTGGAAAATATCATTTTATTGGATTATGGTACAGTTATGTTCCCTGACTAAAGGTACTGAGGTGTACCCTTGAGGGTACCACCCCAATGACAGTTTACTACCTTTATTTCTGAGAGTGCAGCAACTACTTTGGTGGGAAAAGTTCACTCTTGGGCATCCCTAAAGAACGGTGTTTGATAAAGAGATCTGTGCATGTGAAGAACCTTTTTACTGTATATTCTAAGAACCCTGATGTACCTTCATGTAACAATTTCTTTCTAGAATTTTTACATTATGTGGAAGTTCTTTGAACTTGTAAAATGTTCTTCACACTCACACATCTTGCTTGGAAAAATGGTTCTCCAATCAACTGTTCATTGAAAGGTCTTCTGGGGCAGTGTTTCCCAACCTTGGTCCTGGAGGACCCCCTGCCCTGGACATTTTAGAGTTTTCCTGCTCTAACACACCCACATCAACTCAGGATGGGCTTGCTAATTAACTGATTTGATGGATCAGGTGTGTTGGGAGTAGGGCAGAGGGTTCTCCAGGACCAGGGTTGGGGACCACTGCTTCAGAGAACTAAACAAGACTTTTTATGGAATCCTGCAAAGAAAGAGTTCCTTAGATGCCTTCGTTTTTAAGAGTGCACATTATCAATAAATTACAACAGAATCTGATGAGGAAGGGAGCCTCGGTTGGCTAATTCATGGACCTGCATCATCACAGAACCATTGGGTGTGTTCTAAGCCAGTCTGTTCCACCTGGCACACAGTAGATACCCCTTGTTTTATCCAGAAGCCCTATACCTGGAAGCTTTTTATCCTTATGACATTTTGTGGTAAAACTCACAAGTGCATCTGGTCCAGCCTGCAATCCTAGATGAATTGTTGGGACAATAGTTTTGGTATTGTGTGACTCCTCCACTGAAAATTATCCAACTATCTTATGCTGCACATTATTTCTGCAAGGCTTGGGTCTAATGGTAATGGCTTTACTTGCAAAGATACTGTTTCTATGATTGCAGGTATCTACATTGCAAGTTAAGCTTTTCACCCTGGCTCTGGGGTCCAGTTGATTCGGATATCAGGAAATCAGGATTTAACATTTACCATCTGAAGCAGACTTAACAGCTTCACAGGCATAGCAGAGAAAGCAGAGTTCCAGATCTTGGTTGCCAGACATAGCCAGAGGCCAGAGCAGCTGGTCGATCTTTATCTTACAATCTACAAGCTTTTCTTGCATAGATACCTTACAGTTGCCTTGGCTATGTGGATGTGTAACCAGATAGCGTCAGTGGAGCATTCTGATACTGCCCCAAGGAGTAATACTCCACATGGTACTGCAGGAGAACAACTGCCAGTACACAAGATACTGCCCACAGTATCTGCTCCTGGAGTGACAGCTGGAAACCCAAGCTACAGCCTCTGGATTAGCATATGTCTGCTTGCTGCAGGTCCACATCGAAAAAGCCCGTAAGTTTGCACGCTACCACTGTCAGATAGAAAATGTGCATTCCATTTGTTTATACCACTGGAAAAGAATTAGAGCTTGGCAAGCTGGACTCCTCCAAACCTGAATGAGCTGAATACAAAGGGGATTTGGAGGAGGAGTCACCACAGAATCCCAAGAAGGAGCCAGTTGGCTCCATCCTTCCTGAAGTTAACCTAAAGTTAGCATGGCTGAAAAAGCTTTTTGGTAGATATTCTGGACCCAATTTCTTATTTTTACTGCTACCCAGTGTTTTCGAGGGGGCCTTGCCCCTTGGATCTGAGTTACAAGGGGTAGGGGTTGAAGTGTTCCTCTATGAAATGGGACCCTCAAATAAAAAAGAACATCACTTCATTAACAGGCGCCCCTGCCATTCTGCAGAGGAAGCTGAAGTCAGATATTCGCCAGCATAGAGCATAAAACAAGCATTAAATAATTGCTAGCACTATGCTAATGTGTAGGTATTTTGCTAGCTAAATATAGCATCCCACCTTAAATGGTGCTGCAGTTCTGAAGCCTGAGGCACCAGAATATAACCAGTGCGTCATTTAAGGTGGAACAGGAAATGTGGCTAGCTAGCTATCCAGGATATCAGCATACTACTAGCGATTTTGAATGCTTGTTATTAAGAAAACGACCATAATACAATGATAAGATATTAAACAAAGATAATACAATATCTATTGTATTTTTTAACTGAGAAAATTCTCACATTTGTGGGTTTCTTTGGTCGCTTGCACAGCCATCTTGACATTTTTTTCCCTATCATTCTGTTTGGAGTGGGTTTCTGAAAAACCTCCCTTCAGGGGGCCATGTAGCCATAACACTTCACCCTACCCCTCTATCTCAAAAAAATCAGGACATCCTACCCCTAGGCATGAGAGGGGTAAGGGCTAAGTGGTAGGGGGCGAGGTGTGAAATGGGAATGGGCCTTGGTCGTATTGTTTTTTGAAGGTGGAGTCAAATGGTCAAGGCATGAGATAGCGAGTGACTCTGGGAAGAATAAGTAGCTGTATGTATTGAGCAGCCTTTTGTAGCCTTGTTATTTTTGAACACCTCCTGCTGTTGGTTGCGTGAAGTACAAAATAAGCCTCCTCGCTTTGTTGAGCTTCATCCTCCTCAGAACGTTGTCAACGATTTTCTATTTATTTCTGTTTGATCTCAGGCCAATATGATTTATTTCTGATATTTAAAAGCTCTTTGATTTAATTGTATATCAAGAATACAAATTGAATTGCCTCTGACAACCACAGCTTTGTGATGTTCAGAAAAAAAAATCTAAGTAGAATTTTATAAACACCTTTCATTTATTTTTGAACTTTGTTCCCTTCATTATTTCTTGGCTTTGTTGCTTATCTAGGTGCTTAAATGTACCAGAATTGTAATGTCATTCAATCTGAAGGTGACCCACAGCATAAAGACATCTTGGGTTTTTATATAAAGTCTAAACTATATTATTTGTGGAAAAGTAGCAGTTTTTTTTTTATCTGCATGGCTTGCTCAGGCTCCTTAACAACTTGAAGACATCAGTATACAACTATGTCACACATTTTACTGGCGATTGAATTAATAGTGACTTAAGGATTCTCTAATGCGGCCCTGTTGTACAGTATTTAGAGAAGCTAAAGCCACTGGCACCAGAGAAGGCCTTATGAACAACATATGACTGATAAACACTCACTAAGAAAGGTTCACCTCCTTGTTTCTACACTCACTGTCCATTTTATCAGCTCCACTTGTTATATAGATGCACTTTGTGTTTCTACAATTACAGACTGTAGTTTGTCTGTTTCTCTGCATACTTTGTTAGCGCCTTTTAGCCTTTTTTTCAGTGATCAGGACCCCCACAGGACCACCACAGAGCAGGTATTATTTGGGTAGTGGATCATTCTCAGCACTGCAGTGATTTGGTGGTGGTATGCTAATAAAGTGATTGCAGTGTATGTGACCCAGATGCATAAAATGGGTTAAAAATGGATTTTATATAGAGTTTATTTAGTCAGACTCATCAGCATCAGTCACTTTTTACTTTGATTAAATTTGAGTTTGCACTCAAAAGGTAACGCAACTGGGCCTTGTGAACGGTGGCCACTTTCCTCACCCTATACCCACTGAAACTGAAGTTACCCGGATCTCTGCGTTCCCTACTATAATGCTATCCAACGTTCTGAGAGCAATATTCCTGAAATAGTATCAATTTGGACAGTATCTTGCTTAAACTGCTGCTCTGTAATGGTACTGAATGCAGTCCAGCAGTGATGTTGACCGCCCTAAAATGACTGTGCCGTTGACGTACCTAACTCCCAATGCAGCATCTAGGTATGTATATCTATGGTCCCAATATGGACAATTAAAGTTAGAACCACAGGAAAGAGTACTATTATGGCATAACCCCTAAAAAAGCACAGTCTAGTTAATGCTAACAAGGTATGCAACTGACTACCAGCTCAAGGTCTAGTTACTCTCTTTATTTTAGCAGGTCTTTGTCACAGTGTAGCTGGCTCACTTTACCTCCAGGCTAGCATGTTAGCTTGCTGTTAGCTCAAGCTGTTAAATATGGGGTTAGCACGTTAGTGTTTAGTTCATAATTAGCATGTTAGTTAGCTGCTAGCTTGGGGTTGGAGCGTTTATTAGATGTTAGCTTGGGGTTTGCAACGTTAGTTAGCTGTTAGCTCATAGTTGTCGTGTTAGATAGCAATAAGCTCATAGTTAGCATGTTTATTCTTTGGTTAGCCGTTAGCTCATAGTTAGTACGTGAGATAGCTGCTGGCTTGGAATTAGAGCGTTTATTAGATGTTAGCTTGGCGTTAGCACATTAGTTAGCTGTTAGCTCATAGTTAACACGTTAGTTAGCTGTTAGTTCGGGTGTTAGCACGTTAATTAGCGGTTAGCTCGTTGTTCGCACGTTAAATAGCTGTGAGCTCTGAGTTAGCGCGTTTTGTTAGTTGTTAGCTTGGGGTTACCACGTTGGTTAGCTGTTAGCTTGTAGTTAGTCCGCAAGTTGGCTGCTAGCTCGGGATTAGAGCATTTATTAGATGTTAGCTTGGGGTTAGCATATTAGTTAGCTGTTAATTTCCTGTGTTAGCACTCTGAGTTAGCATGTTTATTAGTTGTTAGCTTGTGGTTACCATGTTGATTAGCTGTTAGCTTGTAGTTAGAAGTTTTTGAAACCAGACGGCTAAATACAGCCATGAGGGAATGTGGCTTAAATGCAGTTTTGTGTTGTATGTGCATTGTTATTAAAGTCATATGATGATAAATTAAAGGTTTCACTGGATGAATTTCGAGAGGCAGGGGTCAGAAGACAGGCACATGGGCAAAATGAAGGTAAGTCAACCAACCACTCATCAAACAAAGGCAGGTAAGAGTTAAAAATCAGAAGAACTAACACAACAAGCAGCAGGTGTTGGGGATGATGAGTGGCCGGAGCTGGAATGTTCCAAGAAGATCCTGCAGGGGGGTCCTGTGATTACATCAACAGATCTACCCAGTTTTGTCTTCAGTGCAAGTCGGCCGGTTTAAGGGGAGCCTGGACAATTCCTGTGTGGATGGAGCTAAACACAAACAGTTAAAATACTTTCTAACCACTTGTTCCCCACCTACCTTTAGTTTTGGAAAGTTGGTTGACTGTTTGGTTCCTACCACCACCACTGTGAGCCATTCTGACTTGGCAAGTTTCTCTAGAATGAGGCATTTCACACCAAATTACTCTGAATGACTCTGTTTACATCTCAGCCAGTTAATTATATAGAATGTTTTGAAAAAACAGTCAAGTTCCTTGTAAGCTGGAAAGCCGCCAAACTATGCTGAACCAAGGCCCTCCTGGACTGGAGTTCCCCACCCCGGCTTAATCAACTGCCCCCTGTGGAAGGATTTCAAAACAGCGGAATGCTAAGACGTATCCAGTGGGTGTTCTCAAGAAGAGTAACTTGGGTAGTTGAAGATTGAGGCCAAGAATCATTTGGCTTCAGTCCTCAGGCATGCCAGGAGAGGTGTCCCACATGTACCATTCATTTGCCACCTTCTTTGCTCCTTCTGTTATCCTATTCAGTGTCCAGCACAAGCTAGCGGAGTCTCCCAAATGAACCAAAGGTGTCAAGTCGCTTAATGAGCACTAATGCCCAACACATTACTGGCTATGTAGATTTTTTGGCTTTGGTTGTTTCCCCTACTTACAAATATTCCAGAATGGGGGGAAAAAAGTCCAGCCACTCTTTGCCATAGAGATGCTACTAAAGAGAGCACACAATCATAGCTGATGCTGGACAGCAGAACTCCTTCATAACTGAATAAAAATGTCCACATAATTAAGTGGTTTAGGTGTAAACAAAGTCATCCAGAGTGGGTTTATGTGGTTCTGGAGAAACTTACAGAGTCACATTGCTCACAGTGGTCTGAAGAGTTTAATGCTTCTTTCAAGACATGGTTATGAGGACACTTCCTGAGGCCTGAGACGTTGTTTTATGATAGTTTTGCGAGAAGGTTTTGGCCCAAAACATGTTTTTTAATCCATTCTTGGCAGAGAAATACATGCAGGGCACTGTGAGGCAAAATAGTCCTCAAAGAAAACTTTTTTGTGGTTTCTGACCATTTTACCATCTTCAACATTACAAATAAAGTTCAGAAAACGTGTAGCTTCACTAGTGCTGTTGGACAGTAAACAAAAAGGCTATATTGGTGTAGGAAACTATGTACTTTAATGAAAATCTGTAATAAAACTCGTATATTAAATATGATACTGAGTAACCCAACCTCTTTTGAGAACTACCTCACTTCACCTGACTTTATAATAAACATTACTGCAAATGTGCATTCATGAGCTTCTTCGGCTGCAGATTCGTAGCTATTTGCATGCTAATCTCTCCTACTGGAAAAACTTCAGACAGAAAATTATTTCCACAGCAAAAACAAGGCGCTTTCTGTTGTCACAGCAATGTTTCCATAATTCGCCTAACCTAAGGGGTGGCAACATGTGGCTCCGGAACTACATATGGCTCTTTTGCTGCCCTATTGTGGCTCCATATGAGATTTAGATTTTTAGGTAAAAATAAAATGATCCTCCTTTGCAGTAAAATAAAGCTCTGCTGATTGTTCAACACAGTTTTAACAATAAATGTTGGAGTTAATGCATACTTGCTAATTCACCCGTTAACCCTGAAAGTTCGTGTGTAGACTGCTGGTTATCATAGCAATGCACCACTCTTGCCTAGCTAGTAGCTTCCAAAAAGGCAAAGAGAGAGATTTAAGATGAACATGTATTGTATTGCACTGTTCTGTGTTCAACACTATTCCTTTTTCTCTGGGTGTCAACAGTGACTTTTTGTTTTTAGCAGTATCTGAGCTCAGGACTAGCTTTCTCTCTAACCTACTGGTAACTAGCAAAGATACTTTCTCTAGATAGACTAAGCTAGACAGACAAAGATAGACAAATGTAATGTCGCTCTGGATAAGAGTGTCTGCTAAATGCTGTAAATGTAAACATCAGTAATTAGAAGGTGAATGGACTTTCAGCTGGTTTCCTGATACATTTAATCTGCTACGAGCAACTGTGAAACACTAAAAAGTTCCACCTTAAATGGTCCAGCAGTTACATTCAGGCACCTGAGGAACAATATGAGGTATAATGGGAAAAGTTGAACAAGAAGCTGGCGAAAGCGAAGCTGACTTTTTAGTGTTTAACAGTTTTCTTGTAAAAAAAATCAAGACATTTTACAAGAAACTAGTCTACTTTTGGGGAAGGTTTCCTGCTGAAGATATGGGAAAAGTGGCTAAAGCTTAAAGCAGAGCAAAATAAGTCTGTTTTTGTTTATATTATATTTTTAGCATATACTAGCACATCAGTACATATTAAGACATATTTACAGCCAATAAAATAAAATGGACATAAAATACTGTGGCTCTCAAAGTGGTTTGATTTTTGCTGAAAGGACAACATGGCTCATAACATTTGGGTTGACGATCCCTAAGCTAACCACTGAGACAATTAATCTGTACAGAAAATGCAGCAAATTTTTTCTCGTTAAATCACACACAGCAATACTTTTATATTTTTAATTTTAAGTGTAAGAGTGAAAAACATTTTATTTTATTACAAAATTTATTACCTTACTCTGAAAACACCAGCCACCAGATGAGGATCAGATAAACTTTCTGTCCAGGTTAGAGTTAATTTGGTTGCTCTGCACTAACTTCTATTCATTTAAGCTTGTTTTTTTTTTATTTTTTTTAACTGCAACAAGTCACTTCAAGGCAAGCTGAAGTTCCAAAGAACGTCTGCATTTAGAGAGAAATGACACAGGCAGTTTCTTAGCAAACTTTGTCCATAATCAACGATATCTGATTATCTGACATCACCCTGTCGCTCAGGCCTAAATATTATAAGTAACAGTAAATTTATAAATCATGGTGAAGGAAATGAAATAGCCATTATGAGATACATGTCTGTCGTAGACAGGGGTCACACTTAGGATTTTTGGTTTCACTGCATTATGTTTTCATATGCAGTCAAATTTAACATGCACGGAAATGACCACCTGAACAAGAAGGCTCTCCATCCCGCCAAGGTTCACTTTAACTTGTACCTGAAACATAGATTTACAGATACAAGTCTGTACAAGAAACCTAAATATTTTCAGGGGTGCCTGGCATGTTACTGTATGATGTCACATCCTGTTGTTGAATTGTTTTCAATGTAAACAAACATTTACAAAGGTTTTAAGAAGTCTGCGTGTTTCTCTACAATGAACCAGTTCATGTCAAACCACTCCAAGCGACTTGGTTTACATCTGAACCACTGAATTGCTATTGAAAGCATTGAAAAAGTCCCACTAAAATGATTCAGAAGGACTTTATCTTGAGTGCAGATCAGGTAGCTGAGCAAGGTGATGCCTGGTCAAAACTCAGGTGGCAATCTGGCTGCCATTTTGGCTGGCCCTCTTGGTTTCAGCAGGATTTGCCTGACTTGAGGCCTTGTTCCTCCGCAGAGGAGCTTAGGTCTCGTAATTAGCGCCCTGCGTCTCCTCCATGTGTCCACCTGGACAGCTTTAAAATCCATGCACAGTCTGAGGAGCTTCTGTTTGCTTGGATCTGCCCGAGGCTGCGTCTGAGCAGGCCTTTATTTTTCCTCCCGTTTTTGCGAGCGAGTCTGTTTGAGACGGGGAGAAGTTGATGTGTAATTCAATGTGGCACTGCTTTTTCACTCA
This sequence comes from Pygocentrus nattereri, assembly GCF_015220715.1. Classification (NCBI taxonomy): domain Eukaryota; kingdom Metazoa; phylum Chordata; class Actinopteri; order Characiformes; family Serrasalmidae; genus Pygocentrus; species Pygocentrus nattereri. Next base: position 11,011,194 of record NC_051222.1, on the reverse strand, counting down.
GAAGTTGTGAATCATCCCCATTGACGTGAGTGTCAGAGTGCATGGACGATTTGTCATATGTCTCTCTCTCACACGCACACATACGAAGTGATAACTCAAAGTCGTGGCGACGAGGAATCGGTCGCCAAGACTAACATAGCCGGGGCGTAATTATCGCTCAGTGGTGCGATTGTGTTTGTGCGGTCGCTTGCGGATGCACAAATTGACGTCAGTGGCAAATGACTGTTTTTTTGTCTGCTATTTGTGTTGTTGTTGATGGTGATTGAGCGCCGTTTTTGCTCTTGTGCGGTTTCGTCTTGTTCTCTGCAGACGTTCTGTCTAAACGCAGGCGAGTGTGACCCTAACGCAGCGGCGGGGCCCGATTTGGGCGCTGTCCATCATCGAGGCCATCACTCTCTGTGACGTTTATTGCAGTCTGACTAATAATCTCCCGAAAACAACACCTCGTCGTCACCACGCCAACAAGTCTTGGCCCAAAATATGACAACTTACTCAAGAGTTATTCCATCCTGTATTATTCCAGCTTATAACGTATTGTCCCATTAGTCTGCTAAATACTGAGGAGAAATGAGAAGATGTCAGGCTTTTTCCAAGAGATATTCATTCATGGACACCAAGCCAAAAATGCTGAAAGGATGGCTCGGACGTTTTTTAAATTATGCTTTTATTTATAACGTAGTATAAATAATCATTGAGTTAAATCAATGAGAACAGATTGACTCTAATGGAGTTCAGTAGATTTTGAATTAAAGGGGAATTCCACTGTTCTATTCAAAATTTCTCCATAATTAAACATTTAAGATGTAAACAAAGTTACTCTGAGTGGTTTGATGTGAAAGGCTACATTCCAGGGAAACTCACTCCCTCAGAATTTTCCACAGTGGTGGTTATAGGAACCAGACATCCAAAAATCTTTTAGTACTCTCAAAGGTACACTCTCGCAAAAAAGCTAGTTATTAAAGTAAAGGGAATGGTTCTCTTTAGAGCCATGAGTTCTGTATAGAACATTTTCATGCTAAATGGTTCCTTGCATGGCGAAATTGTTCTTTAGATTGATGGAGAATATGTTGTATGTGGTTCTATATAGCACCAAAAAGTTTGTAACTGTAGAAGAACCCTTTTTGGTGCTCCATATAACCATTTTTAAAAAAGCTTATACACAGAACCATATACAACACATTCTCCAGCAATCCAAAGAACAACTTCACCATGCAAGGACCCATTTAAGCATGAAATCATTCTATACAGAACTCATGGTTCTGAATAAAACCATTCTCTTTACTAAAGAACCCTTGAAGAACTATCTTTTTAAGAGTGTGCCTTTGAGAGGATTAAAAGATGTTTAGATGTCTGGTTCCTATGACTACCACTGTGGAAAATTCTGAGGGAGTGAGTTTCTCTGGAACATCAAAGCTTTTTGAAAATGGTTCTTTAGAGCACCAGAAAGTGTTCTATTGTTACAGGCTTGACATTGTAACAATAGAACCCATTTTGGTGCTATATAGAACCATAGACATCACATTCTCCGTCAATCTTAACAACCATTTCATCATGCAGAGAACTGTTTAACCATTTATATGGTTCTAAATAGAAGCATTCCCTTTTCAGGAGAACTCTTGAAGAACCATCTGTTTTTAAAAGTGTATATGACGAAGTTATTACATAAAATGGTTATGAATATTTTGCCTGACGTCAGATTTTTTTGTACTGTAGGTTGAGAAGTTTTTTGACAATTGATGACTGAAGAAATTCTTCCATGTCTGTGTAGTTAACAAGGAAGCTAGCTAGCTAGCAAGCTACTTATAGAGAGTGTAGTGCTGCACATGGAACTGTTCCAAAAAAGTAGAATGGCATGCTTTGCCAAAGTGGGATGGTTTGAGATCAGCACCGGTTAGCTGAGCTAACATAGCTGTTAGTAAGGTGGCTAGCTCGCCTACCGCAAGCAATAAAAACACAAATGTGAACATAATTGTTGAGCATAGTGTTATATGCTCATCTGTCGCATCACTGGCATTGTTGTTATCTGTGAGGTGATTTGTGTGCAGCTGCAGTTAGCCATGGAACTAGCATTGCAGTTAGTAAGCTGACTAACTCCCCTACAACCACAAAAGTAAAGATGATAATAGTCATCCGACTGACTGCATCTCATACAGTCTGTCTCTCATGTGTTTATCTACAGCCAGTGGGGAAGAAATGGTAAATGGTTTTGAACTTAGACTCTGGTTAAATTAGCATTTTCTTTCTGTTTTGAATTTACACAAAGATGTCGAAGTTCACCAAAGTTGAAAAATGTTGCAAATTTCGCAAATAAACCCCAAATCTTTTGCAAATTTTGAAAAATTTTGCCCTGAAAATCTGCTTCCCAGAACTGCTCACTGTCCTAGATTGCATTGAAATGAATGTAATGTTGCTCATGAAAATTTGTTGTTTAATGTAATCGTGACTGAGCATTAGTAATTCAGACTAATAGGCCTGCCACAATTATTATATACCTGCCTAATTGCAATTATTTGAGATGATCGCAAAATTATAAGCTTTGTTTGACTCCACATGTGATTTTGCTCAAGGATAAACGCTTGAGTGCCTACACAACAAGGTGATATATCATTTTGAAAGTGCAACCAGTGTTAGCTACTAAGTAAGCATTGCTGGGAAGCAAGATGGCTAATCAGCTAATTTCAGCTTTCATTTTAACAGTTGGATACAGTGAACAAAAAAGAAAATGTTAATCTCAATTATTTATTTGACTATCATCAACATGTCATGTTCCTGGCAAGCCGTCTGACTAATTTACTGCCACCGCTGTTCTTACTGCAGTTTTGTTCGGAGAAGTTTTGTCCAAGATTTTCCTTCACATGATGGAAGTAGCAGCTCCTCTAGACGACCGTGAGGCTGAGAGGCGTGTCAACTGTTATTTTGCAGATGGTCAACTACATGTGTTAGGTTTAAAAAAGGCTGGAGTGCTCGTTTAATGGTGCTTCCATTGCATGTTCGCTTGGTCATTTGCCTTTGTTCTGCTCCACTTTCCTCCATTTCTTTCCTCTCTCATTACACCTCCTCTCCTCCCTTCTTCTCTCCTCCTGCCCTCTCCTCTCATTTCGGAGCTAACCTGATTTCGGCCCATGTAGTCTGCACAGATGAAGACAGATCCTGCTCCATTTAGTGGATTAGATAGTTAATCACAGTATATTACAACCTCTCTGTTGGCTTGCCATTGAGGATGAGACGCCGCTCTCAACCAAAGCACATTAGACGCCGTAATCGCATCTCCTCTCCCTCTCTTACAAATTGAATGATATAATATCCCTCAATTTTCAATATTAAAAAAATCCTCCGACCTTTTAGTTTTGCGTTTCCGACGGGTGTATAAAACTTCATCATGCGTCTATGATGGAATTAGCCGATATCCGAGCTGCTCTCTCTAACAGGGCTCTGTGCTGCATGGGCTTCCTTTAAGGCTGGCTGATTGAATTTGAGGGAGGCTACACCAGCCACTTAAGGATTTCTGCACGCTCCTGATTGATTATGCCTTATCGTATCATCTTGCCTAGAGTCGTTTGATAGGCCTGTTCTCTCACTTTTATTCTCCCTCTCCTCGCTAATAATGGTGTATCTTTCCTTTTCTCTGAGCTCTGTTTCAGACTCGTTGTGCATGTTATTCTCAGATAGCGACTAAAGTAATCTTTCGGTTCATGAACAAATGGACACAGCTGTTGGTGGAACAAACTACTAGTCGCAGATGGACTGCTCAGTACTGCTTAGCTCATCTTAAGCTAATGGAGCATGATGCCAGTTGCAGTTGAATCATTATCTCATAAAGTGCACAGTTTTGATCACCTTTAATGATGTATGAACTACTCTGTGTCCGATTAATGAAACCTTTTTGTACTTTTTCATGTTTTCAGATTTGAGCACAAATGATGAATTGCATTCAGTGCGTGAAATCAAGCGCATATCTACCAACCCCTCATTTACATATCTTTATTATGAATCATGCCCTGTTTCAAACAGATGTTTCAGTAAGGAGCCAATAAACAATTTTTATTGGATGGAATTTGGTTGGATTGTGGAGAAAGAAATGTGTGGACAAAATTGTTGTTGAGACAGAGGGGTAGGGAGAAGTGTTAGAGCTACATGGCCCTCCAAATAGAGGTTTTTCTGAAGCACACCCCAAACTGAGTTAATGGGGTTAACTGGGGTTACTGTACGTGTTCAAGCTGCCAGATGTGGTTCTAAAATGCTCTTGATTGCTAGTTCTCTCGTACTCTGTATTACAGCAAGGAGTACAACTGGCAGTTACTTTTACAATTTTTATGCCTCAAATGTAGGACAATACAGTGTTTTGCCCAGGCTACTTCACCATTTAGTGCAGAAATATGTCCATTTTAATAGCTCACTGCCATATTATTGTGGTAGAAATGCTTTATCTTTTACTGTTTTTGATGTATAATTTGTTTTTTCATGTGTTTCAGATGGGTTTTGAACATTTTTTGACTGGAAACTGCGTAGGCTCTGGCATCTTACATGAAAGAACCCACACCAGCAGGATCTCAGAAATACAGGTACATTTGGAGTTACACAGTGCATGTAAATTAAGTGATGAAATGTTTGCTGTTACAGATTTACAGGGTTTACTAACTGAATATTTGTTTGTTCACTGTTAAACTACAACCTGTAGACTCGCATATTAAAATGTAAAGAATAAAATTAGAATTCAGTGTTTAGAATAAAGGATTAGAACAAAGTAAATGCTGGACTACAGTTTGTGAGAGTCCTCCGTGTCTGTTTTTTGGCTCTCCTCTGTGCTGCGCTGCATGTGCTGCATGTGTGTGCATGCGTGTGTGTGTGTCATGAGGTTCAGACAGACCCTCTCTCACCTGCTCGGCCCGGGCGTTAATTAGTACACCCATAATCCCAAACCCACCCAGCATGAGCACAGACCTGATCTGGAACCTGCCCACACACACACACACACACACACACATGCACTTGGACATGTGTCAGTAACACATCCCCCCATATCATCAGCATCAGCAGCAGCAGCACTGATAAATGTACTAAAGATGTTTCTACCCTTTACCGTGCTGTCATTTACTTGTGCAAACTATATATTAATGATGACGATGATGATGATAATGGAAATAATAACGATGATGAAATTCACATTTCATGTTAAAATACATAATCATCAAACAATACTGACATCTTTAGCTACATATATGATAAAATGAATGTCCCAAATTGCAGCTTGTTGGCATCAAACTGAACTTTAGTGATACAAATGTTTTACATAGTTTAGTGTTTTGCTTTATGTATTAAAATGCATTTAAAATATTTCCATCTCTAATTTCATGTATGTTGCAATATGTGTAACTTTCTCATAACTGACTTATAAAGACCTTTATTTTATTTTTTTTTAATTCAATGAGAGGTAATGTTTCTCTGCTGTGTGGATCATTCAGACCGGTTTACAATCTGATTTGAAAACCCATTTCAGACTTTAGACTAAAATCCTTTTGCATTGAGTGACACTTTGCCTTAATCGACTTAATTAAAATAATGATTGAACCTTCCATTTTTGTCACGACCTAAACAATTCTAAAAGTAGTGAAACTTCACCAAATGTTTCACTACTGACTGTTTCAGAGGTGACCATTTTAACTCGTTTTGAGCAGACCTCAGAAACACTAGCCAGTGCCTGACGAGTAAACACAGCTTTGAAAAGTTGTGCCCACATAAAATCATCCTATTTTTCACTGAAACAATTTTTGCTAAATTGGGGAAAATCTCATTAAGTTTCAGCAGTGACAACTCATAGTTCCACACTGATTTTAAGATTATAGGACACGTTTACTTGAAATCAATGGGATTGCTTATCATGTGGCAATGAGGGACAGGGATGCAATCTCACTTCCTGCTCTAAAATGCAGGGGTGTGGCCAACATTAAACTCTTGATAAGTCTAAATCATTCACCTTCATTTTAAGAGATCAAAAAGATCTTTAAAAAACATAAAATGAAACAGAAAATGAAAAAGTATTATTTTTAGTCTCAAGAATTTTAAGTAATATTTTCACAAGTGTAAATGTAGGGGTTAGGGTTTTGGAACAGACACCTCTCAATAGAAAGTACCCTATAAATGGTGATTTTGTATGTATTACATTTGTTGCTATCTCAATTAATGCCTTGGATTTAAATAGATCATAACAATTCTAGTAAATATCTCAGGTCTGAATACTTAATGTTTAAAATAGTTTTTTTTTTTTTTACTGTTTAGTAAATAGTCCATGTACATAATTCATTGCTCATTGCCCCCCCCCCCCCCCCCCCTTGGTAAAGATCGGGGGGGAAAAAAACAGAACAAGAAAAGATCATGAAAAATGTTTTCATTGGTAGCACAGACCTGCTGGAAGACCCAACCATGACCCAGTTCCCAGGGTATTCACAGATCCTACACCATAATAACAGGGAGGAAGAGGTTCTTCTCTGTGTAATCATACTGCTTTTACGCCAAATTCACTTTGAGTGCCAAAAATATTTTTTATTTTTATGTCATCTGACCACAGGACCTGGTTCCAGTCAAAGTTCCAGTAGTGTCTAATGAATTCCAGACTGTTATGTTTTTGGTTAAATGCCTTTTAAGACATTGCAGGCATGGAAGTTGCATTGTATTGCAGTTTTGGAGACTTGCTAACCCAAGATACTACCACCATCTGCAAGTTTCTAACTATGAAGAAATTTTGACCTCTCTAACCATCTTCCTCACTGTGTTTGGAGGTAAAATAAACATTCATCCTCATTTAGGTAGGTTAACTACAGCTCAGCTTGTTTTAAACTTCTTGATTATTGCACCAACAGTGGATTTGTGCGTTTTCAGGCATGTACTTGGTCTTTGCCTGATTTCTGAAGGTCAGCACACTTATCTAATTTTTTATTTGTATATTCTCTAATCTTCCCAGTGTTGATGAATGATTAAGGGAATGTGGCCTGTGTCACCTCATATTTATACCCCACTGAAACAGGAATAGATCACCACTTAAGAGTTACTGAACATGCTTCAGTTACAGTTTCTTCATAAGAATTTCTAGAGGTGCCAGTAGAAAAAATAAAAACAGCAACAAAAAACATTTTCATGAGGTTTTTTTTGTTTTCTTAGACTAATTTTTCTTCAATTAAAGGTTGTTTTTCCCACGTTTTACTGGTGCAGATTGAGCTAAAAGATATATTAATGGCCTTTTTAACTAATCTTTTCTAAGGGTACTCATAATTATGAAGCTGACTGTATTACATTTGCCGAGAGTATTATTATATGAATTTTATTTATCACCTCCAGAAATCATGGTCAAATTTCTACATGATTCATAAATTGGATTGAAAGCTGATGCTGCTTTCCAGTGGTCTGTTATATTGAAAAAAATTACTGTCCCGCTAGAAGACCCCACATAAACAACCTTTGAAGTGTGAAGATGAAGTTTTCCATGTAGCTGAGTTGTGACATCAGTGTTACTTGCTTGATGGCGCAGGACAAATGGAAAGAGTTAAATATTGTAAAGCGATCAGATAAACTGTGCCAACATAATAAATGTTATGTTAAAGTACATTTTAAACATGAGTACAGTTAACCCATTATTTCTGCTTTGTATGAGTGCAAAACTGGGTCAAAAATGGGTCAAACCAAGTAGATGCCAACTGTAACACCCATTTCACAGCCTCAGTAATATGTTTGCGGTCAAGTCTAGGCACATTTAGTGCTGTGCCTCTGCTTTTATATACTGTATATCTGGCCCTTAGTGATTGGCTAGTGTTGCAATAGCCCTGAAAAACAATGGACCAGATTGATTGATAAAACATCAGATTTACTGTGATGTTATCGGCAAATTTGTTCATTCATAAATGAGGATTACTGGTATTTTTTTTACCTCCTGCACAACACAAGGCACTTTTATCTCTTCTACACATGCCAGAAGTGATTTGTAGCATGACACAGTCCTGCAAAAATACCACCTGAACCACTGTGGGGGTAATTTTGGCTGTTGTAGCAGAATAATTGCTTGAGACTAATTGAAATTGACAGAGTTAATTGCCACTGTCTTTAAAACAGCCCCATATTCATCAGATTCAGTCTTTGGCAAATTGCCCTCCTGTGTATGGAAAGTAGGTTTAGCCTGAAATCCAAATTAGTAAATAGTAATTTGACATGTTGAGATTGTAGTTGTAAATGTCTGAATTGATTTGTTTGCCAGCAGTTTTAGCTTTAAATCCTGTTTTTTAATTTACAATTGATTTTTATAAAGGAATTAAAATTACACATGAAAAGGACATAGTAAAAATGTTTAAACTAAAATTAAAATTTAAAATGAATTTTTTACTAGAAATTTAGATTATTTTTCCGAATTCAGTTCCTGAGAAGAGTAGAAAATAAAAGCTGACCCAGCTTACAGTAGTAATTAGAATTTCAGCATATTAGTTTAAATTTAAATTGGATATTAAACTTTTAATTTGTTATTAAAAATTGGTACTGCAGTAATGTAGTGCAAAAGTATTTGAATTCTTACCCATGTGAAATATGTGACATGATTAAATATAATATAATAATAAAATATCATTTCTTAAAGGTGTTCTTGAGAAAGATCCTAAGAAAAATCTACAACAGATTCATGATGTGCCCTTAAACCACAAAATTAATTTGCACCTTTGTGCTCTTGATTGTGTAGATTCTATTTATACCTAAGAACAAATTCCAAATAAGAAAACAATGAATGTCGGAATCTTTGTGGAAACTAGGTAAGTGGGTTTTGAGGCCCAGTGTTCAAATTTAGGAGTAGCCTCTTATTCTCCTTGAGACCACCGGTGGTTCCAATATGCACTTTGTCATATTCTTCATAACTTTCATAGTTCATAAGCTACTTTCAGAAGGTGGGTGTCATATGAAGCTGTAACTGTCTTCTGTCCAGTCAAATAGATGGTGATTTCCTTTTAAACCCTTATAATAAAAGAAGCTGAACTCACAATTTCTTTCTACTGAGGTTCGACCCATTTTTCCACACATCTGGGCTATAAACTATAAACAGGCAGTGTCTCTTCAGTGATCTGCTCTGTAAAAAATTTTTTTATAAAATAACACAAAGAGCGTCTAAGATTTTTGGCTTTCAGCAGTAAATTGTGAGCTTATAGCAAGATGTTTATGATCATAAAACACATTTTCAGTTTACTTTTACAAAAATAATAAATAAATAAAATTAAAATTTACATTTATTTCATGCAGTTACTGAATAATTTGCCTTACAATTTAGTCATAAAAATTCAGATGGACAAACGAAAATATACCCTGGAGCATCAGAGGTTAAGTGTCCATTGTGTCTCATTGTGTCCATTTTGGCTGCCAGACACAGCTTTGCTTGGTGTTAGTCTTGCACATGTATGCCCTTATTTACATGTTGATTTTGATTGGCTCTTGCGTTGGACAGGTGAAAATACCATGGTGCTGGAAAGACAGGTGCGCCATTGACCTCCACGTTGACTTTGTGAGCAGCTCTTATTTAAAATGACGCACATTTTGCGCGGCGTAGTGCTTTCACCTCAGAATTCTGTGAATTTGGCCCAATTGTGTGCAGTGTAATGTACATATTTACAGACTTCACCTTATTCTGCTCTTCCTTGTTGCAAATAACCGAGCAAACGTTAATGTTTAGATCCATAATCCTGTCTTATACATCTAAACTAGCCTTAAGACAGTGTAACCGGAGGACCAGCACTAATGGGGCAGCAAGCCACTCCATGCTACAGTAGCTTCACACCTCCATTTTGCTGCATTGCTTAATCAGTTCTGGTAAAGTGGTAAATGGTGGGGGAGTAGGGAGGTCACAGAGTCGTAGGAAAACAGTGCGGTGAATTATAGGCCCTTTCAAACTCACTAGCCAAGTTACACACTGCCAGTGATTCGCATGCATAATGTATGAATGAAACATATTTCATCCCACCATTTGGACAGTGATTAGTAAAACAGACAGACTTAAACTGCTCTCACTCGCCGAAGAGAAAATGAGGGTCCTCTTTACAACGGCTCTTTTTGGACAATTGATTTATTCGCTGCAGGTTGGATGATCCCGGTGTCCTCTCGCAGCTCCGAGCGCCAATTGAAAGGCCCTGGCTTGGCGCATTTGTAAATTTAAGGATTTTTCCATCTGTGGAGTATTCGCATAAAGAGCTTAGTGTAAGCCTTGTGATTCTGACGTTGTCACTCTTCAGATTATATGATAGTACATAATTTTTCAACCCAGTTTCTATCTTCTGGATCTGCAGTGTAGCTTCAGTTACCACACACAATAATTTTGATGCTTACCAAGGAAAGAAAACCCACAGACTTGAGACTTGCCTATAGTAGGAGTCAGTGAGCAGTTACTGAATTACAAAAAATGCATGATAATACATTACAGTATCCAGACAGCCCTTTTAATTAGTGAATTTTGCTACTTTAACGTGCACCTATAGCTGAAGCAGGGGTTCAACTTGTTTAATCTCTATGGAAAAGCATTTCCAGGTGAATGGGATGGTCTGGAGTAGCTACATATAAGCATAAGTTCACCATGCCCAATGGTGTAATCCTGCACCCTCTGCACTGGGCTGAGATGCAGTGGAAGCACATTCTCTTGAGTGAGCTCCATCCAGTACCTTTTGGATCCAGAACTATCATCTGGCATCAGTACTTAACCTCACTAAAGGCACTTTTCTACTGCATGGTACCGGCTTGACTCTTGATTCTGCTTGCCTTTTTTGGTTTTTCATTAGTCAGGAGTCGGTACCCGGTACCTGGTAACCACTATTTGTTTTGGTACCATTTCTGTTGAGGTTTCAAGCGAGCTGAGCTAATACCAAAAGGTGATGTAAAAACACTACACACTACTGATCGGTGGGAGAGAACCAGCTAAACACATATTGCTGTTGTCAGAAGAAAGACTGCCTGTTTATAGTTTATAGCCCAGATGTGTGGAAAAATGGGTCGAACCTCAGTAGAAAGAAATTGTGAGTTCAGCTTCTTTTATTATAAGGGTTTAAAAGAAATTTCTGTCATTTTTCAGTTTTTGACAACATTTGAAAATACCTGTTACTTTTTACATTGTGTGTAAATTTTATGATGAATGGAACAAAAGAAACGGCTTGGAAAATGTCTGGTTCCATTGACTTGCATTAAAAGTAAAGTAGGTTTTTCCCTTTTACCCGTTCCCGTTACCATTTTGGAGACACCAGATTTTCTTCTGACAACAGCGATATGCTAAGGGTAGCTACCAGGTTAGCGTAGACTCTTGCATCACCTTTTTTGAGCAACCAGAATCGTCTCATCATCCCAAACTCCTATTTTGTCAGCAGTCTTTTGTCCTTCTGCCATCAGCCTCTTCTGACAAGAATTTGTCATCATGTCTCAGCAGTTTCGTTTTGCATTGCTAGATTACCAGAGTTGAGCCGAGCTGAGTCGAACCAGTACTGTGGCTGAATGCAGTCAAATCCAATCAGCAGTGTTCCAACATCTACTGTGAAACCCTCCTGGAAGATAAGATGCTGGTTCCTCAAATTGGTCTCTTGTGGGTGTGTTGGAGGCCGATCTAGTTGCGTGTGGCCATGTATGCTGTCCAGCTTCTGACACGAAAAAGACATTTTGGTGGGTGTGTGTGTAATACAGGAAAGATTCTGAGTTTGAGAATTGTTTAATTTGTCATTGCTGCTCACCAGACACTATATGCCCAAAATCTATTTTCTTAACAAATAGTTTCACAAAAAAAAAGATTAAAAAAGAAAAACAAAAATAAAGAGTATTTTCACAGATTCTGTAACCTAAGAATAGTTCAATAAGCCTGAGATTTTAGAGGCTTCAATCTGGCAAACTGGTTAATAATTGCTAATAGTTGCTACTCAAAAAAATGGAGCGAACTATGTTTAGCATGGTTTAATCTCTGCTGTATCTTTTTCTCACCAACTTTGGAGCTGATTCGTTTAAAATAAGTGGAGTCTGAGGAGTCTAGAAAACCCAGAGTTGTGCATCACACCATCAGGTGGGCCTAGTTAAACTTACACCAAACTTACACAAACTTACACTCTTATTCACCAGGGTATATTTTGGTTTGTCCATCTGAATTTATGTGACCAAACCATAAGGAAAATTATTCAGTAACCACATGAATTAAATGCACATTCATTTATTTACTTATTGAAAAGCTCCACTCAAATGAACAGAAAATGTTTTATGATCAAAAATCCTACACTCTGTAGTCCATCCATCCATCCATCCATCCATTTTCTAAGCCGCTTCTCCGTCAGGGTCTCGGGGGGGAGCTGGAGCCTATCCCAGCAGTCTTCGGGCGGATACACTTTGTAGTATTTTATAAAAATAATTTTTACAGAGCAGATCGCTGAAGAGACGTCATCTGTTTATAGTTCATAGCCTAGATTTGTGGAAATGTGGGTCGACTTTCAGGAGAAAAATAAATTGAGAGTTCAGCTTCTTTTATTATAAGGGTTTAAAATTCCATCACCATCTATTTGACTGGAAAGAAGACAGTTACAGCTTCAGACGACTCCCACCTTCTGAATGTAGCTTATGAAATATGAAAGTTATGAAGAATATGAGCCACCGGTGGTCTCAAGGAGTTGAAGGGGCTAAGCTGTGGTTGGACAATCAGTAGTTAGGGGCAGGTTACACTGTAGTATTGCACTATGATTGATCTAATTTGGAAGAAAATCAAGTTTTTTGACATTTCAGCGTAACAAGTAACATTTACCCAGAAAGTAATAGAGTACAAGTAGAACATTGTACCATTTCCTATGAATCCTGTATTGTTAGTGCTTTATAAATAGATACATAATACGTCACAATACCTGGCATATGCTTGTATAATTGCTGTTAAGTGGTTAGAATTACTCATGTAACACTTTATAAAGCAAGAGTATATGACTTCATAAAGTCAGCTTGTAGAATGTATTAAGACTAACAAACCTACTTAGTCATAAACACACAGTATTTATATACTCATCATTAGAATAGACATATGGTTTTGGAACCCCATTATAAGAGCTTGTAAATTGTATTTGTCAGCTCTATGTAAAGTGAGGCATATTTTTTTACTAAAGCATCCTCCAATATTATGAGTAAGGCTTGAAGTTGAAGTGTCTACTGGAGGATTTAGTGAAACTGCAACATACAAAGTAAAGCTTGTTACAAGCTTCAAATGTCAGTTTAAACTAGTGCCATTGATAGTATTGAACCTAATGTGCACCACTGTTAGCTTGGCACTAACTTAACATTGTGTATCCAGTAACATGCTAGTGGGAGAGGGTCCTGATGGATACTTGGGTTGCTGTGATGAAACTTTTAAAGTAAGAGTGGTGGTTAAGGAAAGCACATTGTGGTAATAACACTGGGCCTGATAGCTGGTTTGAGGCTTCTGAATATTCAGGACTTAATCCTCTGCTAAAGGCAAGAAATAAAACATTGGAAATGTCCTGATGTAAATAACTTGTATGTATGGGTAACTTACTGTACCCATAGCTGACAATTACAACTTACACCGCTCATATATGGGTTATACCACCATATATCTGTGTTAAATTGACAAAGGTAACACTTTCTGTGAATGTCATGTGTGTAGGTATCTATAAACACATTCATAGCATGTTATAAGGCATTCGTAAGGCATCATAAACATGGCTATAAATATTTATAAAAATGCGTTACATGTTATAGCCATGGTTATTTTGCATTATGGTTTTTATTTTTATCTTGTGTGCCCATTTTTTTAATGCAGCAAGCTTGTCATGGTTATCTGTGTACCCTGGATTGTGTATTTTAGTTGGAAGGGTAAAATAAAAAATTAATATACAGGCACACACTGCTACTGTGCTGTCATTAAAGGGCTGTAGGGTTGTTACTATTATTCAGTGTTGTGGCCTTAAATTAGCTGAGGAATCCAAACTGAGCTGTTTAGGACTCAAAGATTAGGACCACTGACTTGGGCCTTGACTTGAGGTGAAGGTAGGGCTACATCAGGGATCAGCTTTGAGCCCCTTCTTGTTTGCAATGGTGATGGAAAGGTTGACAGATGAGGTCAGGCAGGAGGCTCCATGGACCATGATGTTTGCAGACATTGTAATCTGTGGTGAGAGTAGAGAGCAGGTGGAAGAGAATCTGGAGAGGTGGAGGTTTGCACTGGAGAGCAGAGGAATGAAGGTCAGTAGAGACAAGACGGAATACATGTGTGTGAATGAGAGGGAGGCAGGTGGAAAGGTGAAGATGCAAGAAGTAGAGGTCGTAAAGGTGGATGACTTCAAATATCTTGGGTCAACCATCCAGTGCAATGGACAGTGTAGAAAAGAGGTGAATAAGAGGGTGCAGGCAGGATGGAGTGGGTGGAGACGGGTGTCAGGGCTGATGTGTGACAGAAGGATAGCAGCAAGAATGAAAGGGAAGGTTTACAAGACAGTAGTGCGTCCTGCTATGATGGTTTGGAGACTGTGGCTCTGTCTAAAAGACAGGAGGCTGAGCTGGAGGTGGCGGAGATGAAGATGCTGAGATTTTCGTTGGGAGTGACAAGGATGGACAAGATTAGAAATGAGCAGATCAGAGGGACAGTGAAGGTGGAGCAGTTTGGAGATAAAGCCAGAGAGGCCAGGTTGAGATGGTTTGGACATGTGTTGAGGAGGAATAGTGGATATATTGGTCAAAGAATGTTGGAGATGGAGCTGCCGGGTAGAAGGAGAAGAGGTAGACCTCAGAGAAGGTTTATGGATGTAGTGAAGGTGGACATGGAGATGGTTGGTGTAAAAGTAGAGGAGGCAGTAGATAGGGCAAGATGGAGGCAGATGATCCGCTGTGGCGACCCCTAAAGGGAGCAGCCGAAAGAAGAAGAAGAAGACTTAGTTCATATTACAGCATAATAGCCTTTTTATGTTGCATTTTAAAGTGTTGTGCATGTGATTATAACCACTCTCTCAGAATAAAAAGGTACTCTTTTCACTGGAGTGGGACCCCCAGGGTACATCTCAGTACCTTTAATCAGGAAACATAATTGAACCATAATCCACGGAAATGATATTTGCTAAGTTGTCTCCACACACCCCGTCTCGCCTCCAGGCTTTTTATTTTACTTTTTTAAAACATTAGGTTATGAAAAGGTACAAATACAAACTTTTCACCTGGAAAAACGTATTTAAGGTGCACAACTGGACCTTAAAACCACTGTTGTACTTTTTGAGGGATCATTTCCAGTGTTTGTATCTTGATGAACGAAAAATGTACCTGCACAGAACCTTTATTTCTAACAGTGCACCATAGGGTTAATATGATGTCGGCCCACCCTTTTCAGCTATAACAGCTTCAACTCTTCTGGGAAGGCTTTCCACAAAGGTTAGGAGTGTGTTTATGGGAATTTTTGACCATTCATCCAGAAGTGCATTTGTGAGGTCATTCGGCGCTTTGCATTGCGTTTGGTGATGTAAGGCTTGCATGCAGCTGCTCGGCCATGGAAACCCATTCCATGAAGCTCTCTATGCTGTTCTTGAGCTAATCTGAAGGCCAGGTGAAGTTTGGAGGTCTGTAGTGATTGACTCTGCAGAAAGTTGGTGATGTCTGTGCACTATGCACCTCAGCATCCGCTGACCTCGCTGTCATTTTACATGGGCTACCACTTTGTGGTTGATTTGCTGTCGTTCCCAATTGCTTCCACTTATTCCAGTTGTAATGCCAGTGACGGTTGAATGGAATATTTAGTAGCGAGGAAATTTCATGACTTGACTTTTTCCAGAGGTAGCATCCTATCACGGTACCACGCTGGAATTCACTGAGCTCCTGAGAGTGACCCATTCTTTCACTAATGTTTGTAGAAGCAGTCTGCAGGCCTAGGGGCTTGGTTTTATACACCTGTGGCCATGGAAGTGATTGGAACACCTGAATTCAATGACTTGGATGGGTGAGTGAACACTTTTGGAAATTATAGTGTATATAAATATACACTTATCAGGTATAACATGACCACCTCCTTGTTTCTACGCTGATTGTTACACTGATTTTATCAGCTCCACTCACTATATAGGTGCACTTTGTAGTTCTACAATTACAGAATGTAGTACATCTGTTTCTCTGATACTTTGTTAGCCCCTTTTTACCCTGTTCTTCAGAGGTCAGGACCCCCATGGACAGAGTAGGTACTATTTGGGTGGTGGATCATTCTCGGCACTGCAGTACCACTGACATGGTGGTGGTGTATTAGGCTATGTTTACAGAGCAGGTAAACGTGGCCTGAATCTGATCTTTTTCTTCATATGTGACTCAGATTTGTCATTTGTGCATCAGTGTGAACAGCAAAAAATGCATTGAAGCTGACGTTTTCAATTCTGATTCCGAGACGCTTTCATACGTGGTACTGAAATCCGATAAGTATCTGATCTGTGGCAATTCCACTGAACAGCCAGAACAGCCAGATCGGAGTCCATGCCATTTTTACGTCAATCCAACTCGACATTCATCATAATTTCACGCTGCTGAGACTCAAACATTTAGGCTGATGTTTCTGTACCAAAAAGTTAGAGGAGACCCAGTGAGACCGCTCAGTGTTTGAAGAGGTTTCGAACAAAACGGCCGAGCACGGCCGGAGGAGCCAGAGGCTGCAGCGTTTTGGGCCACTTTTACCTGCTGTGTAAACATAGCCTTAGTGTGTGTTGCGCTGATCTGAGTGGTCCAGTGCTGCTGGAGTTTTTAAACAACTCTGACACTGCTGGACTGAAAATATCCAGCCAACAGTGTCCTGTGGGCAGCGTCCTGTGACCACTGATGAAGGACTAGAGGATGACCAACACAAATTGTGTAGCAGCAGATGAGCTGTCCTCTCTGACTTTGCATCTACAAGGTGGACTGACAAGGTAGGAGTGTCTAGTAGAGTGGACAGTGAGTGGACACAGTATTTAAAAACTCCAGCAGCACTGCTGTGTCTGATCCACTCGTACCAGCACAATACACACTAACACACCTCCACCATGACAGTGTTACTGCAGTGCTGAGATCCATCACCCAAATAGTACCTGTTCTGTGAGGGTCCATGGGGGTCCTGACCACTGAAGAACAGGGTAAAAGGAGGCTAACAAAGTATCAGAGAAACAGATGGACTACAGTCTGTAACTGTAGACCTGCAAAGTGGTCCTATATAGTAAGTGGAGCTGATAACATGGACAATGAGTGTAGAAACAAGGAGAAATAATGTTATGCCTGATTGCTGTATTTTAGGTATATAAGTACATCCTTGTGCGATGAGGTGGAGCCTGTGAAAACTACGCCCTCACTGCTATGTTGCTTTGCCCACGGATCCGTCAGGAAAACTAGCTTCATCTCTAAAAGAAGGAACGGTACAGATTTCAGTACTGAGGCTTCAGAATTCATACATTCATATACATTTACTGACAGAAGTCTGCAGCTGCCCATTGCCTCAGTTTTGAGGCGCCTTCTATCACTGAAATCACATCAGCCACCTTTGTGAATGCCTGTTCATGAGTATGACGGTTTGAGTAGCATCTCAATCTGTACATTTCAGGCTGATCTGATGACAGGTTCACTTAGCCAACCAAGTCTTGCCTACACACACATGTACTGTGACACACACAGACACATGCACGTCAAATCTCTGATCTACACACACACACACACACACACACACGCCACTGTGCCATCCTGGCCTTAATGAAGTCCTTGGAGTTTAATTAAGTAGCTAAATTATCAGCAGTAATGTTAGCATTAATTATGCCAAATTACAGCGCTGGAGAGGAGGGGGGTTGGGGCTTAACACAAACCAAGGAAAATGTCAATTCAGCTCTGTTCACCTGCAGAGAGAGAGAGAGGGGGAGATGAACGAGGAGAACGCGAGGGCACGAGTGCGTGTGCTACACAGGCATGGGCAAAAATTTGGGCACTCCTGGTCATATTACATGCTATTGTTTAGAAGTGAAATTTAGGACCCACTTTTGCGGGTTGTAATGTATTGTAATGTTTACTGTTTATCTGAATTTGCCATGTTGGAAAAAAATAGCAAATAAAATAACAATGTGCAAAACTTATGGCACAATGTATAATTTATGTTTAATATTTTTCCTACAGTTATATGCAAATGTTTGAAAATCCAGTTCAATCAAACAAGCAACCATTATTTAAACTCAGAATACATTGAGAGAGAACCTCATTTACAACGTAGCCAAGTAATACAGGAATCTTTGATTGAGAAGTTGTACAGTAAAAAAAATAAATCCATTAGAAAAAGAATAATAACAGAATAATAATAAAAATCATAAGTTAAATTTAATAATAAGAACATTTAAAAGTACAACACAACTTATCAATTAACAGAAAAGAGATAAGGATAAAATAAATAAAAACAAAATTAATTAAATAAAAGAAAGAGATCTAAGACAGTAAATTGACAATGAAAAAATAAATACAAAGAATATTAATACAAGACATTAAAGCAATAAAAAGAATGATAAAAAGTAAAAGTAAAAACAATATAAAAACAAAGACATAGCTAAAGCATACCAAAAGTAAAATCAAATGAAGCAGGTGCAGGCTTTGTGGATGTGGTTAGACTAAAACTTAAATGATATGCTTTGTTGATTTTCTAAGTTTAAAAAATAAGCTAAGACATGCACTTAAATATGACTTTTTTTTTTACAATTTTACTGTGCAATTTCCATTTATTTGCAAAATGTAACATTTTCCAGAAAAAATGATAAGTGCCATAACTTTTGCCCAGGCCACATTGTATGGTTTATTTTATTCTAGTACATTCACTTCAACAAATAAACAGTAGTAGTGTGTTGTAATGTGCAGAAGTGTATTCTCTGTAGACGTTGTTTACTTATTTTTGCTTAGAATATCAACAAAGCTTGTCATTTGATTGGGGTGCGTATACTTTTGTAGTTGGTAACGTCGTGTATTAGCTATAGTTTAGTCATTTAAATTGAATTGGTCAATTGGTTTAAATTGAGTTTCAACATGAATTTCAGGAAAATGTATATGCAATATATACTACACAGAATAATCAAAACAAAAAACATAGTATTTGTGCACATAGTATTTTAGACAGTTACACTGCAAATAGTGTGCAGTTATAAACTACATATATATATATACAGTACACTCTGTAAATAAAGGTCCTTAAATGGTTCTTGGTTTGGATGTGCATTTCTAGGGGAAAAAAACATAATAACCTTTACATTACATGGAGGTTATTGATATTTTAAAGTATTAAGAACCTGATAAAAACATGAAAAATATAATTTATAAATTTTCTTGCTGTTCATGGTGGAGATGTATACGCAAGGTGTTGCAGAGCAAAACAGTGCTGAAAGAAAATCTATTTTTATGCATTTCATTAATATGGTTATGCATGTCTTATGTAAATATTGTAGCTCTGAGGGCCAATCTTTCCAGTAGTGGTAGTGTTTTTGTTGGTATTTGTTATTTAGACCTTTTTTACTTTATTTTCCACCCGTTATCCATCATGCTATCTTCGTATTACAGGTTTTTGTTATTTGGTGTTTTTGGTTCAAATTTACTACTTTAGCTTATCACTGCTGTGGGAAGAAAACCTTGTATCTCCAATATGTGAATTTTCCAGGAGAAGGAAAAAGCATACTTTATTGTCATTTTGGTCAGTTTGTTTTAGTCCATTCCTCTTGAATTTCACGTAGAGTGTAAAGAACAACAGGCATTTTCAAACTTTGTCAAATACTAAAAAAATGACAAAAATGGAGATATGAGGTTTTCTTCTGACAACAGTGATGTACAGGATGAAAGCGTAGTAGTAAGACTGTCAAGTGATTGCTTTTTGTTACATTAGATAGCAGCATAAAAGAAGCCAGTAGTGTTTAGGTGCTTTGTAGTTTATAGGTGGAACACAGGTACAGAGCTTATATAGCAATATATCATTCAGGGACTAATGTGCATGTATATTTAGCCATCAGGTGTCTGTAGGTGGACAATTCTTCAAATTCTCTGGGCATTCTGGAGGTTATTCTTATTTCATGGTTAAGTTTTGAAAACAAAATCTTAAAACAGCCAATGGAAAATTGTCCAATCAGGATACTTTTTTGTGGAATCTTGGTAGATACAGCCAAGCAGGCTTTCTCTTGGGTAGGCCTCTAGGAGCTGGACCATTAACATGACTCTGGAATCAACCATTATGTTTTGATTTCTATCAATTCTATGAAATAAAAAAATCACTCTAGGCCTTCTGAAGGTCCTAGAAATGTCACCAACTGCAAATGTGTGCAGCAGCCTGACCAGGGTCCAGTTAGTTGTTGGGAATGGAAAGTGGTAGCGGATTCTGTACCAAGTCACTGTAAAATTGTATGTTACAAGCTTCAAATGTTTGTGTTTTAATCTAATGACCAAACAAATGTTCATGTAGACCAGCATTATTAACACACTATTAGAAACCCAGAATTTACAGTCTAAACTACAAGCCTTGTTTTGCTAGTGACGCTTCGCCACTGCTAAAGACAACCTCCGCAGTGCACACACTCATACAGTACAGGCTGAAAATGTAATTATAAAGGTTTGCTTCAGTAGAAATGTATATTTACTTTAAACAGCCACTTAAAACAGCAAGACACTGACGGTAGTGGTAATTATTAATGCAGCTTATGTGTACATGGTGTACATGGTGAGTTTATGTATTTCACCTGATAAACATTAGCTCTGTATGTGTGTGTGTGTGTGTGTGTGTGGGCGTGTGTGTGTGTGTGTGTGTGTGTGTGTCCCTGTCTGCGAATGTCACGGTGCTTTATCTCGCAGATGCTCCCTCTGTGGACAGCCTCAAATGCGGCATTATTAAATTATGAATATTAATAAAAATCAGACATGAAAAAGGTAATAATTCTGGCCGGCGCGCAGAAATAATGAAGCTAATTTTGATAAATGGGGTGATAGCGTGGCCGGCGAATGTGGAGGTGAATTTATCTTAATTAATATCGCAGGCCCGAACAGTGCACTAGGTAAATGGGACCACTGGGGCTCGAAGCAGTCGACAGAAAACACACACACACACACACACACACACACACTCTACCCTCTGTCAACATACATTTTTCATTCTCTCCCGCTGCACCGTACACAAATGATAGAGACGTAGAGCTCGGGGGGCTTCCATAGGAGGAGCATGTGATATCGACTGGCCCCGGTTTAGACTAGTTTACGTATGGGCCTGCTTGTGTACAGCCGTGTGATTATGAAGATGTGTTTGTTTGAGCATAGCGTGTGTGTCCTAGTCAAGTCTGACCAGAGAAAAACCAGCGGTCAAATTGAATTGAATTCAATTAAAGAAATACGAGGGGGAATGGCAGTCAAAGAGCTACAGGGTGGGTGAAGGAAAAACGACTTTTATCAGAAAACTCTCGGCTCATGCTGTGATTATGCCACTGTTCTTACGCACTTTTATGGGATTTTTCACACAATAACTTTAATCCAAAGGGGGATGGCAGGCCTACAAGGCCAGGGTTGTATCCCCTTCAGGCCCACTTCTACAAGGGGTGTAAAAGCATGCATTGAACACACAGCCAAACTTTTGGGTGCATAAAGAGCCCAAGTTGTACCATAGATCAGTGCCATAGCATGCAGATAACGGTTACACCAAACACTTTCCCAACACCACTTCCCCAACACTTTGCCAATACCAAACACTTTAACAATACCAAACACTATCCCAGCACTTTCCCAATACCAAACACTATCCCGATACCAAACACTATCCCAGCACTTTCCCAATACCAAACACTATCCCAAGACTTTCCCAATACCAAATACTTTCCCAACACTTCCTAATACCAAGCACTTTCCCAATACCAGACACTATCCCAGCACTTTGCCCAATACCAAACACTATCCCAAGACTTTCCCAATACCAAATACTTTCCCAACACTTCCTAATACCAAGCACTATCCCAATACTGAACACTGTCCCAAAACTTTCCCAATACCACTTTGGCAATACCAAAGACATTCAGTGGTGTTCTGAAAACACCTGCAGCTTCTTTGTTTAATTCACAAATTTTCTTATTTTATGTCTGTTTTCTCAGAGCTTGATTTTCTCCAGTCTACTAATGATGAAAGCCTTCAGTATTGTTTAGCTGATGGGAACAGTTTTTGTGGTCTACCAATGATGTGTCCAGTTGTCAAGAGTCCGGTTTTGTATCTTTTAAAAATGTTTAGCCTCCTGTTTTTGAGCTCCTGTTTTTTTCCACTTTTTCATTTGATTTCCACTTCATTATGCAAGTGACTTATATCTAATCTCCTCAGAAATACCTCCTCAAAATAAATAAGTGAATTTTTCACAGTACTGCATGTAAGTCTGTAAACAGAAATTTCTAGCAGTTAACCTCACTATAACCTCCACAATCATTAACAAACAGTACTGTGGGTAGAAGGACTCTGGTACTGTAGTATATGTGTAAAAACCACATTAAAACATGTTGTTTCTGTTTCTGCAAATGTCACTGAGGGTTTTGTTATTCATTAATTTCAACTTTGGTGTATCTGTATGATCAACCTTATGTCTCATTGGTCTACAAGTATTCCATGTTCCATCTGAAGACATATTACACTGTGCTTTTGTTTTCCACTGACACCACCCCAGAAATAAACAATACAAAATACAGCTACTGCAAAAGTGATCCATACACTGCAATAATACTGCATTTAAATGTTATTTTAGGAAAATAATCACTCTCACAATCACATCATTCTACGTTCGTCTGAATTAAAATGATTTTTTCATTTCACATTTTATTCTGTCCTGTCGTCATATATATTTCACACTATATAGTTTGATCAGTAGGTGGAGCTGCACACTCACTGCTCCACCTCAAACATCTGTATGAATTAGGATGTAATTCATGTAGATGAGGTGCTGCTGGGCTGGCACTTGATTTCACGCGCAAATGGTTATTTGGCATTTGTGCTCAAATCTCCACTCGTTTCCATGTCGTACAGAAGTTTCATGAAACAGATGCAAAGTACTTTATAAGATATTAAAATTGCGTTCTTTTTTGTGCAACTTTGACAAATAAGAGCCGGTGTATTCTTGCTTTCACGCCTTGCTTTTCATGTGGTCAGGTGAAATCCAAACATGATCCAGTCACTGAAAATGCACGTAAATACAAGATTGTAAACAGGCTGTGGGTGTAACCTAGTGTGTTTATATACGTGAAGAACCACAAACTATTAGTTTTCTTTTTATAAAATTTTTATGTCATGTTATTTTTGTTAAACATGTAGTTTTTAAAGTGTTGAACTGACGTGCTCCAGCTCTTGCTGCTGTATATCTCGGCCAAATATTTCTCCAGTATTTGCATTGGAATTTTGTGCCCATTCAGTCAAAAGAGCACTAATGTTGGATGAGAGGATCTGTCTTACAATTGACGTTCCAGTTCATCTCAAAGGTGTTCAGTGCGGCTGAGGTCAGGGCTCTGTGCAGACCACTGTCCTCTTCCTGAAACTCTAGCATATAATTGTCTAAAATGTCTTGTTATGCTGTTGCATTCACATCACCTTTCACTGGAACTAAGGGGCCAAAACATTTCCACTGCTCCCAGAGTCTAGTGGCAGCTTTACACCACTCCATCCAACACATGGCATTGCAGATAATGATCTTAGGCATGTGTGCAATCGAGATCATATTCAGTTTGGCGTGTCACATTATGCAAATACTAAAGTAAATCGCAGCTGACTGAGATTGGTGGTCTTTTAATGTGTGCACTGTGTGGCTGTATTATCCACAACAATACTTGAATAGAATAGAATTCAGAACCATTAGCCAACTGTGTTTGTTCACAGAGGAGTTTATCCTGCATACAAGCACACTGGTGAACACACACACTAGGGGACAGTGAGCACACTTGCCTGGAGCGGTGGGCAGCCCTATCCACGGCACCCAGGGAACAGTTGGGGGGTTAGGTGCACTTCAGTGACGTACTGTCGGCTGAGGGGATCGAACCGGCGACCTTCCGGCCACAAGGCTGGGTCCCTGACCTCCAGCCCATGACTGCCACCATACAAACATCAGATTACAGTTAATATCAGCAGAGACTGTAAGTGTAAAATGCTCTTTTAAATTTTTTTTTTAACGTTTTAAGAAGTCGTGTAGCTCCAAATAGAAGGTCTTGTTTCCAGAGTTCCGAGTACAATGAAACGCAGCGCGAGGCCTGCATGTGCACAGGCGCCCACATTCTAGCACAGCACCAGGAGCGGCCGTTAAACACAAGCACTTCATTTTCACTTTCCCTTTTCAGCCCCACAGCCACAGTTTAACAGCGCCTTTAAAAGAGGGAAAATGTGAAACGAAAAAATGGATGTGACCCAAATTAGACCTGCGGTCTATTTCACCAGAAACAACAGAGAGAAGAATGAGTGGGAGGGAGGGGGAAAGATAAATGAGGGTAAAATTATATGGCTACAAAGCATCCATTTATTAGGAAAGTGGGACGAACATAGTCGGAATAAATTAATTAATCAGACGCTTTTAATTGATTCGTTTGGAGTCCTGGTGCGTTGTGTGATTATGCTCGAGTGTTTAATTAGGAATTTAAATGAGATGATGCTGTTTAATTAGTCTGGCCGGCGAATGAGCTTTCACACTCCTCTGTATAATTAGCATGTCGAGTGTGTGTGTGCGTGTGTGTGTATGTGAGAGTGAGTGCACTTCACATGGATGTCACTCATTCCCTCTGTGAGTGCGTTTGAGCTCCAGTGTACCTCTCCTGCTGTTCGTACGTGTGCAAGCGCTTCTTTCATGCTGTTCGTACGGATACGATGAGTTCAAGGACTGGATTCGAACAGCAGCTGCAGCTGTGTTTCAGATCCATAGACAAAACCCAGAGCTCTGAATGCAGCACCAACAGAAAATGATCCATATGAGCTACAGTTTGAAGCCGCAAAAAAGTACTAGCAGTATTTGTTGGTGGTAATCAGGGTTTCATTTGAGGAGGGATGTCCGAAAAATACCCCCCCCCCCCTTTCTGCATTTGGACTGTGTCAGCACCTCAAGACCCCTGAATCATGTTTTTTGTGTGTATGAGAACATGTCAGGTGAACGAAGTAGCTTTTTGCCGATTGGTTCCATGTCTTTGTCAATATTGTGCCACCATATCCTGCTGTGTTATTTCAGACCTGCAATCAAATAAGTTCTGTTTGCTCACACAGACGCCAAATTAATGAAAGCAGTTCACGGTTTTAAATCTACCACCGAATAAACATCAAAGCTTTCAATCTAACACCAATTTCAAAATTTTAGACCGCGCCGATCAGTTGGAGAGAGTCGCTGGTTAGCATTAGCTTAGCTAGCATGGTTTGATTCGAACAGGTTCGATTCCGACCAACGAAAGCTTTATGGACACAAATTTGGGCGATAATGACTCAAATCCGAGGAAGCGAAGTCAAGCGGCTGCTGTTAGAAAAACAGAAAGCCAAAATGAAACCTCGTCTCTGGTGTCTGGAGCTGGAGCCTCTGAGCTAGGCTAATGCTACCTGCCTTCTCTCTCCTCACTAACTTAGCTTAACTTAAGAGATCCAAACACCCCAGTATGGGTTAAATTCAACTAACTGGTGCTCTGCGATCACAATTATAGATAATAAAAAGGTATAACAGTAAGAGCAAAGTCGAGTGAACGATATTGGAGTGACAAAGTCGAAAACGGACCTGTTCTGTAGTACTGTAAGCGGTAACCGGCTAGGCTAAGCTAACATGAGTGTACAGTGCCTCCCACGTTTGGAGGATGAAGTCTCATATCTGAATGACTGGTATTGAAGTGACAGAAAGATAAAAACAGACTTGTTCTGTGGTGCTATTGCTAGTGTAGTTAGCCAGTTACAGGTAAAACCCACCACAGTACAGGCTTCATATCAGTTAGTGCTTGGTTAGTGTAGTGGGTAACACCTTTGCCTTCTATGCTGTAGACTGGGGTTCAATCCCTGCCTGGGTAAGCAACCTACACTATACCAATAAAAGTCCTTGGGCAAAACTCCTAACACTACCTTCACCCTACGTGTGTAAAATGACCAAACTGTAAATCGCTCTGGATAAGAGTGTCTGCCAAATGCTGTAAAAAGTTAGTGAAGCTCAAGTAACACCCGTTTAGAGGATAAAGGATTTCAGAGCATGCCAAGAAACTTATCAGAATGACAGATGGAATCAAACATGTTTTGTGGTGGGTGATGAACACATAGCTATTAGCTTGTTAGCACTTTAGTGGCTGGTGCATTTTAGTAAATTCAGCTACATTTTAACCAAATACAGTCCAGACACATGTTAATGTAATGTGTGTAAACAGGCTCTTAGATTGTGTGACAACTACTAACTAACAAATATAAATTTTCTATCTGAAAATAAACATGACAGCAGCACAGAAATCACATGATTAATAGAGAAAAGCACATTAAATATCAGAAATTGACAGCTTTTTTGGATCAGCCTTAATGGATTAACAGCTGCCCACTGTTAGCTTAAAAATTTCTCCTATGACTAGTTTGAAACTAGCCCAATTTGGCAGGAAACTAGAGAAATAAGGCAGGAAAACCCCCAACATGGCAATGCTGTACCAAATGCATGGATCATAACATACAAATCTCACAAATGGATGGAAAGATGTTGATAATATTTTCACTTATGGCTCTTTTTAAATGAATCAAAGTCAGTTCTGTTAAGGTGAACCTGAAAGAGGACCAGCTAAAATGACCTCTGTGCTTTTTTTTTTTTTTTTTCGTGAACAATTGTTTTATCAACCTCAGTGGTTTTGTGAGTGAATGTAAGAGATCGTGGTTCTTTTTCTGGCATTGCTTTGCTTTTTAGCATTGATGAAATCTCAGGCTTCTTGTTCACACCAAACTCCTTTAGAACCCCACCTAGGCAACATCAAATTTTAGCTAGTGCTGCTCAGGTTCTTCATAAATGGCAAATAAAACATGTCAAACAGACGTCTTTTCCTTTTCATTTTACTTTTGTTTACTCTTGTATTGTTAAAATGCAAATGGACAAGCTCGGCCTGGACGCTTTCATCGGCTTGGATTCGTTTTTGGGGGAAACCAGTCTTGCATATCCTGATCTGATCTGATCTGTCCTGGGGGTGTTTACACGTGGCTTTATGATCAAGTGACATCTGAATGTGATCCAATCACCAAAAATTCATATTAATGCAAGGTGTAAACAGGCCACGCATCAATGTTTTATTATTACTACCATGTAAACCAGTCAAATCGAAGCACCAAACTAAACTGTGCTCTGAATGTGCTCTAATGCTCACCTGGAGAAAACCAATCACATTGAACAAGAAAGGAAGTCTAGTCCATCTTCCATCCATCCATCCATCCATCCATCCATCCATCCATCCATTTGTTAGTTAGTCCATCTTTATGCTGTAACACAGTAGCACACCAAAAAACTTTAGTTCTACACACCGAGCATGATGGCATGATGCTACTGTTTACAATGGGGCTGCATATTTTTTACCAGGCCTACCAGGTTCATGGGGTTCAGAAAACTTTGGCTTAGAGATGTTGGCTGGAACTTGCAACCCAGCCCATTGCGAATAATGCTAAATAATGCTAATATGTATTGACTATCTTTAAAAAGGAAACTAACCAGTGAGAGATTTTCGAAAGTAATTGAGTTAAGTAGTTGAGTTTTGTTAGAGGGAATATACTGCTGAGTGGCCCCAATCAGTCATGGTTTTAAATAGAACCATTCCATTTACTAAAGAACCCTTGAAGAACCATCTTTTTTTAATCACTCCAAAGAACTCTTCTTAGCCTAAAATGCAAGTGAGTGGAGGTACAAGGTAGGTGTAAACGGCAAGTGTATAAACGGTACTGAGTAATCACTCCTTAATAAATGAAAAAGGGTTATAATACATATGTTTTTACAACCTTTTACAATCTGTTCTTGTATTTGTGTCAAAAGCAGAAGCTTAACAGACTTAAAAGACCTCCCTTCTTCACCTTGCTGTCTATCAGCGGCTTCTCAGCGGGCAGTCTTGGAGCACATCTCCCTCGGAGATGCTTTTTATTACTTGCCTTTCATACAACACTCCAAGTGTGAAACGTACCATTTCAAAAGCCTCTTAAGAGCCTACCCTGCTTCAGTGCATGTTGCTGGTGATTCCATTTCCCAGCTGTCCTTTACAGATGTGTCGATGCCTTGATGTGAACGTGCCGGCGAGTTGCTGATCGATTTGACTTACAGCTGTACTCTTTGAGCGCGCATCAGATTTCAAAGTTACAAGAAGTCTTTTTTTTTCCATTTTGGGTCATAAATGACTACAGAAATACAAATCTGCATCCCTAACTGTTAAATTGTCTTTCCACACTTTCCAGACAGCACATTTTTCACTTCTCCACTGCTTATGTAGATGATAAAGTTGACTGAGTTAGCATTGAGACAGTGGAGCTGTGTAGAAAATGGATTCAAACACTTGTACACAGTCAAATAAACAACGGCGTTCGAGAGACTTGCCGGTGTTCACTTTTCCCTGTTGGCGGAAGAGTTTTTCGAGAAAGCTGGAAATCGAGGGATTACGGTTTGGGCCCTGGTGGATTACAGGAGAACAAGAGACGAAGGAGGCGCTGAAAAGGAGAGAGAAAAGAGATGAAAAGCTGTTTTCAGAGCAGTTTTATTGCCGCTCCCTTTTAAGGGGATTGGGAAACAATGCTTCTTTATGGCGATTGTATGCTAATGATGCTATGCTAGGCTTTGCTGTTTGTTTATGTATATGGGGAAGAGGGGCTTGTCGAACAAGAAAGTGAATAATCTTAACATTATGATAACCTCATTAAAGCGGTCTTACGGAAGTGCGAGGCATTCAAAGCTTCGGATGTAGGGTGACTAATATTATCTGTGTTTTGAGGGAACAAAGACGGATTGTTGCAAAAATCTTCGCGTTGCACTCTGGAATGGGGGATGGCATCGCGGGCCTTTCTTTCCCTTTAGAAACGGCTGCTTTTTATAGGTTCCGCAAGGGAGCAGTGCAAAGGGGTTCTTTCCCGGTGCTCATTGTAGTTTGTTTGCATCACAGCCAAAATGCAGGATCAAGTAATTAACAAGCGACGGGTAGCGGGCTCCTGTTCAGGGGGAGAAGAGAAACCTGCTTGTGTATGCACTACGTTTACAAGGATTTTCATTCAAGCAGTGAGCGCAGCGTTTGTCCTCGAATTGTCCTCTTTTTTGATGGTCAATTCTTGTCCTTTCAGATGTTCTTCATGCGCTTAGCTCCGTTTGTTTCAACTGTGTTACCCCATTTTAGTTCAGAGTAAGCATTAGCATCTCGCTTTTGTCTTATGTCTGTGATCCCAGTCAGGAAGCAAAGCTGAGTTCATAGATAGTGCTTTGTATATTGTGCCTGATCAGTGGTCAACGTATATTCTTTCATATGGTCTCCAATGCCAAAAGCTTAGCGTCATTCTGTTTTGCTGCTTTGTTGCATTTGAGTTCAGAACATTACGATCTCGCTTTTGTGTTATGCCGATTATTTCAGAAAGACTTCTGAGTTTGTGTATGTTTACATAAGGAAAGAAAAGTTATAGCCCTTCAGATACGGTGCCTATTTAGTGGTCATAGTTTGTCAATTCATGCAATCTTTATACACTAAAACTTTCTAGCCCTTCGTGGATCAGGCCTAAATTGACCCCAAAAAGACCTAAGAGAAAGGAAATGATATACAGTGTCTATTCAGTGGTCAGTGTTTGTCCTCTGATATGGTTTCCACATTCTAAAACCTTAGCATCATTTGACTTTGTTACATTATTGTGTTTTGGTTCTGAATGAACTTCAGGATCTCTCTAGACTTATGCTAAAGTTTAGAGTCATTTACATATTTACATTTATGGCATTTGGCTGACGCTCTTATCCAGAGCGACTTACAATTTGATCATTTTACACAGGTAGGCCAAGGTGGTGTTAGGAGTCTTGCCCAAGGACCCTTATTGGTACAGTGTAGGGTGCTTGCCCTGGTCGGGGATTGAACCCTAGTCTATAGTGTAGAAGGCAGAGGTGTTAACCACTACACTAACCAACCACACAGGAAGGAAGGAAGAAGAGCTTCTGAGTATACATGTAGTGCTTTTTATATAATTTCTATACAGTGTTTTTTTTTTCTTTCATACATTCTTCATAAGCTAAGAGCTTAGAATAATTTGGTTTTGCTGCATTATTTGTGTCTTCCTTTTGTCTTATACTAATGATCACAGTTGAGAAGAAAAGCAGAAGAAAAAAAGTATTGGTCTCTTTACTGTCCGTTCATACGTTGTTCATATGCTGATGCTTGGCGTCATTTGGTTTTGCTGAAAGTTTGGTTTGGTGGGGCTCCCGAGTGGCGCACCCACCTGCTGCCGCAAGATATCAACCCGCTCCTGAAGAAAATCTGATTCATTTGGTCATAGTTTGTCCTATACACTAAAACGTTAGTATCATTTGTATTTGTTGCATTGTTGCATTATGTTGCAAGTTTATAATACTTCATTATAAAATGGACATTTCCAGTCCTAAAATGTGATTGGCTGAGCTGCATCCAAAGGCACACAAATGACTGCCTCACAACAACTGAACTCACAGTGTCACTGTTCCACGGCATGAAAAATCCTTCTGCTGCTAAGGAATAATCTTTGACCCCCATGCTCCTTGCATGGACCACCGAGTATATTGATGAAGAAAGAACCTGTTTTTGTTTAAACTGAAGTGCTGGCAACTTATGTTCTTAAGTAGAATGTCTGGTCAGCTAGCTAACAGGCTAAAAGCAGCCTAAACAACTCCAACATTAATATATCAGGCCTGAATTAAAGTACGTACGTAGGGTATGATTAACTGTAAAATGGCAGAAATGAAATCTCAAAACTTAATAAATAGTGTTCTAGCTATGAAAGTTTAGAAATGCTAGACTCTACAGCCAAACAGTAACATCATTTGTCAAATGTGTCTGAGTCCCAAATGGCTATTTCTTAGCTGTATTTTGCTCTGTTGGGCTGTAGGGTCCAGTATTTAAATTTCTACGTAGTGCACTATGTAAGGAACAGGAAGCTGTTTTAGATTCAGCCCCAACATGAGAAGAGGGCGCCACTGGATTGGTGGTATTTTGGTGATAGAAGTTACTACAAAGTGAAAGTTTTTACACCAAGCTGTGTTATCATATGTTCATTGCTATACAACAAAAAGTTAAAAAATATACGGCGATGGGTGACTTGTCCACATTCAGCTCCATTGTCTATAATACAGCATCTTTAGGGCTTCATCATTTTACACAGGTAGCTGAAGGTAGTGTTAGGAGTCTTGCCTAAGGACTCTTATTGGCATAGCGAAGGGTACTTACCCAGGCAGGGGATTGAACCCCAGTCTACACCATAGAAGGCAGTGTATATATAATATTTATTATATAAGTAAAAGTATTTAGTCAATTTTGAAATTGTGCTGGATCAGGTACTTAACAGTCCAAACAATCAGATACATGCTAAACACTATTTTCATTTTCTTGACCTTGTTGATCATTAAATTATTCAACTTATGGTACATTTTGTTAATGTAGAATGTGTTGTTCTGTTATTGCTACAATGTCAAGCTTGTAACCGTAGCAGAACCATTTTTGGTACTATGTAGAACCCCTTTCTTATAGAACCGTATACAGCACATTTTCAATCAACCTGAAGAACCAATTCACCATGCACAGAAGCATATGCATGAAATGGTTCTTTATAGGACTCATGGACTCCTGTTACTAAAGAACCCTTGAAGAACCATCTTTATTTGATAGTGTAGCATATATTAGATCTTTCAAATCAATGCTAATCTGTTCTTTAGGCAGCCGAGCTACACGAGGGGCAGGTACGTGTGTGTGTTGGTTAAATGTTTGCTAGCAGGTGATCCTGTAGTTAGCAGATGGTGTTTGTGACTGATGGAAGCTCCCAGCAGGGAGAAACCCCATGACTACACACACAAGTGTGCACGCAAACAAACACACAATTTGACTTTGTCTCACACAACATCAGACATTCTAATAGAGTGGCTTGCAGATACACAGTACAGGTACAAGTACAAGGATATGGTTATATTTGAGGCATATATATATATATATTGATATTGATATTGATATATTTATATATTGGTGTAACACATAAGAAAGATAACAAGATAATGAAAATTATTATACAAAACGACTGCTACAGAGCATCAAACCACATGTCAATCATGGAATATCCACAATTACCGAAGAATATAGTTTGTCGCACCAGTGACGTCAACTAAAAGCTTCACGTGAAATCATGAACTAAATGAGAATTTATGATAACTGAAAAGACACAGTGGACTCACCATGTGCTTTTCTTCATAGATCTTCAGAAAACCGGTAAAATGAAGTCAAGTGATGTCATCTGTGTGACTTTTATTTCAAAATAAGAGATTTTTTTTACCCAGTAACACCAGTGACACAACTCCTGGGGACCACGGTTTTCATTATATTTTATAATATTTATTGGGCATTTGTTTTCATTATGTCATTAAATTCATATATTTCATAGTCATGTGTAGATTATTGCAGTTAAAATAGCAGAAAAATGTGTTTCTTTTCTTCCAAATATGGCCTCATCCTTTACACATGACTGGGGTGCTTGGAATTCTAGATAATTGATTTAAAAACCAATATTGCTAAATTGAGGCTCAAGAAGGTGTAACTGTTAAAATACCTTTTATTTTTAAATATATACAAATTGTAACCCTGAGATGTTTTTGAAGTGCAATATATCTGTAAACGCTAGGGACACAAAAAAGGACGTTTCTGTAGAATGACCCTTTTACATGTCTATATAACTGATTATACACAGTCATGATGCAAATGTGGCTAAATACGATATTCCACCTCATGTCGAATGACAACACATGCCACTGCGTTCTGTTTTGTGTTGAATTAATGATTTGATCTTTGGATTCTGTTGATGTGTGAATATACAGATACAATCTATATTCCAATTACAAACACATGTAAAAAAAGACACTTACAGTTGAGTGCCCAGGTCAAATATCATGTTTTATTGATTTTCAATATTGAAATATCTACATATCAAATCAAATCAAATCAAATTTATTTATATAGCGCTTTTTACAACTGATGATATCCATAAATATACACACGTATATACATATACATAAACGCACATTTGAATTTTAACATTACTATTTATCTGCTGAATATAAGATACTGGAGAAAAAACTAAGTTGTGCAAAAGTTATGGCACATTTTATATTTTATGTTTTATTCTTTTACAACATTGTACTTTGCAAATCAATATAAATTGTGTGCTAAAAATGCCATAATTAAACATGTTTTACAGGCAGCTATATGAATCATTTTGCTTTGAGTGACTCTTTCCCTTAATTATGTTTATTTTATTAAAATAAATGACTGACTGTTCCTTTTTGTCACTACCAAAACAATCATGACGGAGTCAGACTGAAACTTTACAAAATGTTTCAGCACTGACTGTTTCAGGAGTGACAATTTTTTTGAGCAGAACTCAAAAACACTAGCCCATGCATGAGTAGCAGTCAGCTTTGAACTGTTTATAATATTAAAATCATAATTTTTTTTAATGAAACACACAAAAATTTAAAAGGTGTTTTGGTAGTGACATTTCTTAATGGTCCACACTGATTTTCAGACTTTGGGACACGTTTAAGTCAAAACAATGGGATCTAACTGCTCACCATATCGCCAGGGATGCAGCCTCACTTCCTGCTCTAAAACGCTAAAACGAGGGGGCACGGTTAAACAAAGACTCCGCCTATGGACTAAATCTCAGTAGTGACATGAAAATGTGAGACTGAATTTTTAAGTTTTTTTTTTTAATGATTAATTTAAACATTTCAAATTAGAAAAAAATTTCAATCTTAAAAATAATTCCTACTTTGTCTGAAATTTTAAGTATAAATTTTAGGGATTAGGGTTTGTGTCACACCAATGGAAAGTACCCTATAAATAATGATTTTGTGTATATATTTAGCTTGTTAATATCAGTTAACCCTGTAGAACCAACTGTCTTAGGGAAGAGATGAAATACCATGCTGCTTTCAAAGCATCGCTGCTCTTTAGTAGTGTGAGCTAGAGAGATGTGCTTTTTCCCCTAGAAATTAGATGAATATTGCTAAAGTACAAGCCCAAGTTTGTTGTCATGGGTCATTCACTTTGTATGTAATCCTATGGCATCCATTTATAGAAAACGTGTAACTTTTCCAATGCCTTTCTGTCCACCATTACGTCATGTAATGTGTAGTCCACATTCTGCATTTGATTGTCTTTGGTTTGCTAGTCACAGCCAATTGGAGTACATGGAGATTGAGGGCTGGGCATGTACAGTTTCGGTAACTTTATTTGGACTTAACTTTATTAGTCCACTTGAGATGCTTTTGTAGACAACTTATTTTCAATCTACTTTCATTCAACTGAACATCCACTAAATTGACCAAATTTTTCTTTAATTCTGAACCTGCTCTAATCCTAACCATAACCTTAACCTCAACCCAAAACCTGAACCCAACCTTCACCCTGGTCTTAGCCCTAACCCTGGTCCAAATCCTAAAGCCACCACTGTTTAGAAACAACTACATTTCAGCAGCTGGTTTAACAATTTGAACATCATTTGACTATAGTGGACTATCCAAATAAGGTGAGACCCCATTTTTAAAATCTTTTCTAAAAAGAAAAACTGGAATTTTTTAACAAAGACAGGAGCATTTTGTTGGTAGGTTACCTCACACGGTCTCGGGACATTTGCATCCTGCGAACATACAAAAACAAGCACACACACTTCAGATTGGCTTTCAAGAGTTGAAGCTAATTCTCTCTGTCTGGA
The DNA here is from genome assembly GCF_015220715.1 of Pygocentrus nattereri. Lineage (NCBI taxonomy): Eukaryota > Metazoa > Chordata > Actinopteri > Characiformes > Serrasalmidae > Pygocentrus > Pygocentrus nattereri. The sequence goes on along the minus strand of NC_051222.1, from coordinate 10,976,292 downwards.
CCCATTACAGCATTAATTTAATTTAGAGCGAGCTGCCGTTAGCTCATTAACACGTCTAATTAATTCATTGACAGCACTATTAAGATGTCTCTTTTGAAATTGGCATCTGGTGCGTGCGTCTGTGTGCCACGTATATGTGTGTGTGTGTGTGTGTGTGTGTGTGTACGTGGCTGTGGCTAAATTGGTGTCTGCTGGTTGGCAGAGGAGGTTAAGATGACAGATCAGGTGGCAAAATATGGGGAGCGAAAAAAGTCACCAGATCTAATACATGATGTGGATGAGGGGGAGGGGGAGAGAGAGAGAGAGAGAGAGAGAGAGAGAGGCAGCTGACTTCTTGTTATTCTAAAATAGACATTTGCTTGATGTGGACTGTGGAGCTCAGCCGTATATATATGCACACACAACCACACAGGCAGGCATCAGTGTTTAATTGTATTAAGTTGTGCAGTGACAGGAGGCTGAGCCTCAGACACCAGGAACAGGTGTCACTCGCAGTGAACCATCTGTAGAGTGTGTGTGTGTGTGTGTGTGTGTGTGTGTGTTCGTGCATCTCCCTGGCTGTGTGTTAGCTTCTGCCTCTGTGGGTCTTCACCGTAGGGGTGGCACGAGACAGATCACCATGGCGATAACCAGTAGACATAGTAGCTAAGCCAGTTATGTCTTTCTTTACGGCAGGGCTCTGTGACTTTGAATGACTTTTTGGTGTTTTGTGCCATATGTGCTGGCAAGACGACTCTGATTGGCTGATTCTGAGCAATGTTTGTACAGTTGCTTCATATGCAGACATAAACGTGTCTTGTTGCCATACGTTATGATATGAAAAATGATGAATTTGTTTATAATACTCATACTTTCTTTCACAATGACAATACAAACCCAAGTCCAAATACACGGGAACAGTATGCGAAGTATGTGCCTGTATTTAAATGAAAACATTAAACAAACAGGATATTTAATGGATGATCAACTTCATTATGGTTTTGCAAACCTGTGCAGGTTGAGACAGGGGCAACTTATGATTAGGTATGTTGTGAAATGCTCAAGACACATCTTAAAAAGGTGGTCCAGTTATGCTTAAGAAAGCATTAAAGAAAGGCCTAGAAAGTGCTTATGAGCAAGGATGGTCCAGACTCACCACTTATCCAACAATGTATCAGCAAAAGATCCAACAGTTTTGCAAAACTTTTGCTTATTTCACTACCTACAGTGCAAAATATCGTCTTTTTATTTTAAGATCTGACAGGTCAAGATACGATTTTTCACAAATTTGCATTACAGAAGCAAATCTCCTCTTACAGCATCTTGTCTCAACTTACGGAATCTTAACTTAATCAATCAAAGTTGACAATCAGCTGTAATATTTAATCTGATGAGTTTATAACACACAAAGGAAATAAGAGCAGATCATATGTGCCATGTCTGGGACCATGTTCAGTGTAGATGTGCACTGTGCTGCCTCTCACAGCATAATGCAGTAGGAACAGTCGGTTAAAACAGGAGTTAGGACACCTTTGGGGTTGTCTTAAAATAAGGACAGAATTTAGGAAATTAAGTCTAGTTAGGATGTTTCTGCAGCACTGGATTCGGGATGAGATTATGAACTTAAGAGCTGCTGTTCTGTAATAGCTTCTGTCCTAAATTCAGTCCTAACTGAAGTTGTCTAAACAGAGAAATTTCTAGAGTTGAGAAGTTTCTGTAATATGGCCACTAGACTACATAAAGGGCTAAACCAAAAACCACAACTGAATACCTATGACCTTTGACCCTGCAGATGGCACTGCATCTCACCACATGGGCATACTTTGAAAAATAATTGTCAACACAGTTGTCTGTCGCTGCAACCACAAACGCTAGTTAAGACTACTATGCACAGTGCAAGTCAAGAAACACTGCCAACTTCTCTGGGCTCGACACCCTCTTAAATGGATTCATGCACAGTGGAAAGGTGTTTTGTGGAGTGACAAGTCAATTTTTCCAATTGTTTATGCAAATAACTGTGTTTCAGGGCCAAAGATGACATTGACCATGCAGATTGTTTGCAGTATAAAGTTCAAAAGCCAGAGTCTGTCATGGTATGCCGTTTTTTACTGGGCAATTTTTAGACCATGTCTTTTTCAGGAACGTGCACAATGATTTTCAGTAGTATGGCTGCATAATCAGAGAGTGCGGGTGCCAGACTGGCCTGTCTGCAGTTCAGAACTGCCTCCCATTGAAAATGTATGTCACTTCATTAAGCTCAAAATATGACAACAAAGGCCCTGTACGGTTGCACAGCTAAAGACTTGTATACCTTAAGAATGGCAAAAAGTTCTGCTTTCAGAACGGGATCAGTTGGTGTCTTCAGTCTCCAAATGATTGATAAGTACTGTTAAATGGAAAGGTGATGTAACACAGTGATAAAGATGCTCCTATCCCAACTTTTTCGGGATGGGTTGCAGGTATCAAATTTGGAAGGAGCATATACTTCCAAAAAACAATGACACTCCGAACATAAAACATGAAAACATTTGTGCTTTTGTACAGCTTTCAATTGAACACACGTAAAATAGAATTGACCAATCACTGCTTTCTGTTTTTATTAGCATTATTATCACATTCTGTCCAACTTGGTATAAGATATGTACTTTACTGATATTTACCTTACTATATACAGTAACACCATTTTTAAATTAGTGCTTAACTACATACAGCAATTAGTTTTTATTCACATCATTATTGTACATAATTATATATGTCAGTTTAAAATCAGTCACCATTTATTTAATGTACAGGTAACTGTGTAAGTCACCTTCCATATATATAATGCAGTACAGTAGTTCTGAGAATAGCAACATAAAGGGAAAAGGTAGTTGGATATAATTTAAATGTGCTACTTGTTCAGTTAAGTGGGTCTCATTAACACCTAACAAAGCAAAACACACATACACACAATAAGTAAAGGATGGCTCTTTGTTCTCAATTTACACATTTTTTTTTTGTGTTCATTGCCTCAAATTTACACACTTTACACATTTTAGAGTCGTTTAAAATAGCAGCGACATTGATTCTTCACATGTTTGTCACATATTATTTACTGAGATTTAGACGGATGTATACTTGTGACCACACATTGAAAGACCTGTAAACTACCTTGCAGAGCAATGCAGACAAATTCAAGACATTGTCCTTTGTATCTGTGCATATGCATTTGTGGAAAAATGCTAGTTTAGCTGCAGTATTGATTAAAACAGAACATGAAGAGGAAAGGAAATGGATATCTGAGAATGGGTCATCATTTGTAGACGTGCCCTTGGTTTAAGCCATATTTGTATGTATTGTGTACATATCTGTTGGAAAAATGAAAGATTTTCACAGATCACCACTATATCAGACTTAACTGATGAGGCACCAAAGCCATATTTTCTGGCTTGAAAAATAGAAAAAAAACTAAGTAGTCATTGTGGCTTGGGCAAAAGTTGGATATCTTTCCATCTATAAAGTCTCAGGAGTTTTTAGACCTCAGAAGAGCTCTTTAGGCATTAATTGACTCGTTATGGCTGGTTGGGTAGGTTAAGAATTTTCAGCTGATGTTTGAGTGTAATAGATTCTCTGACTCTTCAAACATTGTGCTAATGCTCAACATCCATGGGCTCCTCCAAGCAGCTGGCTGAGGATCTGAAAATTAAGTTTACTGATGACTACAAAGCGGGAAAAGGATGTAGAAAGATTTGAAAGCACTTACGACTCACCGTGTCACTGTCCAAAGTACCATAAAATGGCCTTTAAGGGGAACTATGAAGGTCGAAGCAAGATCTGGACGACCAAGAAAACTCTCAGTTGGAACTGCTCTGATCCTTTCAAGAAAGGGAAAGCAAAACCCCCACAGTACAGCAAAAGATCTGCAGGCAGGTTTAGCTGACACAGGAGTGGTGGTGCACTGTGTGGCTGTAGCACAAACGTGATCTGCATGGAAATGTCATTAAAAGGAAACGTTACCTGAGACCTCATCACAAATGTCAAACAACATCTAGATAAGCCAGACATATTTTGGAAACATGCTGTGGACTGAAGACATAAAAATGGAACTCTTTGGCCACAGTCAGCAAAGATATGTTTCAAGAAAAAGGAGCAGCATGTGATGAAAAGAACACCTTGCCAACTGTTAAGCACAGGGAGGATCTATTTTGCTTTGGGGTTGTGTGGCCACCAGTGGGACAGGAAACACTGTGTGGGAACATGGAAGAATGGATTCCCCTAAATATCACCATATATTAGTCCAAATTCTGGAAGCAAATGAGATAGTCAGTCAAGTAGCCGAAGGAGAAAGGAAGCTGGCTCCTTTAGGTCGGCGACCTAAAACCTCAAAATCCACTAAGAACTAGTTCAAGAAACATGATGCATTTTCAAAGGTCATAAGTGTGTTAAAATTCCTAAAAGAAGAAAAACTTGACATGAAATATCCATGTAACATTTTATCCTGCATTATTTTGCGTCCCACTCTCCATTACTGGATGTTGAAAGTAGCGTAAACATTCTCATAACCACATGAAAGTGTGTATGAACATTCAAGCATTTGCTACCAGAAGCTAGTCTGTTTTAATACACAATGATCATGCATTTGCTGAATTTTTGGTGGAAACAAAAAAAATGGCATATTTAAGTTCCCTGTAGTGGATGTGTTCACATATTTTCGCTTAGAAAATCAACAGAACGTGTAATTTGACCAGGGGAGGGAGGGGGGGGGGTCAAACTTCCGTACTGGGCATGTAATACATATAGGACATTGCATACAGGCACTACTGACCTCCTGACCAGGCATACCACACTGTGTGTAAAGGTCACATATTCAGTGCATAAGCATTAGCAATCATGCTAGTAATGCTCAGTGAGGGTGACCACATCTGTTTTACTGTCATACTGTCATCTAACCTGCTAGCTTTATGTGTGAAGCACTAAATATGTGGCGGTTGAGTTGTTGTGTCACTTTAATCTTTAGGGTTCCTTTTAAGCGTTTGAGGAGTGGCACCAAAGGAACACCAATGCCAAGCAAAATGTGTGTGTGTGTGTGTGTGTGTGTGTGTGTGTGTGTGTTTGCTTCTGACTGTTCTGCCTGTTTAGCACTTCATTAAACATCTCCTTCACAGAGACATGAAGACTCAAGGGACTCTCTCCCTTCTCTTCCCTTCTCTCTCTCTGTTTCTCTCTCTCTCTCTCTCTCTCTCTCTCATTCTCTCCCTCTCTCTCTCTCTCTCTCTGCAACTGGAGTAATTAACCCATCTCTCTCCGGGGTCTAATTAGGAAAGCGAGGCTCCCGTTAAAACTGCATATGGCAATTAAAACAGACAAGCGCTGGAGTGATTGTCGCTGTCTCTAGCCTAATCTTTCCATTGTAGCCATAAGTGAAGTGGCAGGAGTGTAAATTTTCTCTATAAGGCTTACTGACTATATTTGAGTCCTCCTACAAGAATAGCTTGAGGCTAACAGTGAACGGAAGCCGGTAGCCACCAATTAGCATAATGCATCATGCTAATCGGTGCCTATTAATAGCCAGTTTAAGCTTTTTTTGCTGGAACTGCACTTTTAATCCTGAGAATTTTTTTTTCATTTTAAATACATTATTTAACAGTAAACAATTCCAAATTGTTCCGAAGGTAAAACAAACTGGTTTTCTAATGAATACACCTGCAAATAACAGGTGATTAAGCATTTTCTATTCTGAAACACTTAAGTCCACAGAGATGACTGATACTCAGAGGAGGTACACTGAGGCCTAATAAAACCCTTTAACCTAATGAAGTAGATGGGAGTTTTGGCACCTGTGGATTCGGCTGCCTAGATACAAACAGCAACAAACTTGACCAACCCCATCTTCAACCCAGCACTCCTGTAAATGCCCTCATTAACTTAACAATACTCTGGGGAAATTTGTATCTCTTGCCCTTTCATTTCTCCTCTTGTTGCACCAGGGCAACTTAATGCATTAACCAACCTAACTTTCCCTTCAGTGTACAATCCTTATATTTGTGTTTTATTATATTTGGTAGAAACTTGAACACTTCATTTATGCTGTAAATCATGCGATCCACTTTATTTTTCACAATTATTACTGAAATATCTTGTTGGGGAACGGAAGAGTTGTTCATTACCGTTTTAGTGAAGTCAAAGAAGGTGTGTTCACTTTTGAAGTTATTGCTTTGTGCTTTTAAGTGTTTCTGGGTCAATGTGCCATTTGCAGCCCTCAGTACAGCCAAGGGGAGATGAAATCAGGGAAAGAACAGCAAAGCTACAAGCAAAAAAAAAGCAGACACGAGAATGTGGCTTCAGAATGACTCCGTGAAAAAGACCAGCTGTTAGAGTAAATGCTAATGTGTCTATTAAAAACAGATGTTAAACTGCCAGTTGAACATCACTGTTTGCTCCTAACACACTTGCTTTTACTTTTTTTCACGATATGTTGTCTTATAACTGGATTCTGCTTTGCTAGTAGGCTGGACAGTGAGCAGAAGGCTAACTGGCTATTAGGCTAGCGCTACAAGGATAAAAGTAATTAAAGCATTGCCCAAAACCAAGACGTACAAAGTAATTAATCTTACTTGTATGTCATTTACAACCTAAAAAAGGTTGTATTTAAACTAGAGCTGACATAAAAATCTCACATAGTGCTGAGCTAAACACGCTAGCTTAACGCTAACATAGCGTTATTAGCTTGAATTATTAGTGTAGGTTAAAAGTAAGACTCTCTGACTAAAACGTTTCTTTCACGTATGTTCACGTTTCTGTTGACATTTCGATTCAGCTATAAACATCAGCGCACAAGTATTTGAGCATTGCAAAAATAAATATTACTGATTTTATTTATTGCCATGCTTTTTGTCATGTTAGGATGTTTTAAGCATTTAACGGATTGCTTGTTTATATTTCATATGTTTATGAAGAAGACTGGCACTTTACGTGAAAATCTGAACATACATCATGTGGAAGATGAAGAATATTTAAATCCTTCCTTTCGTTGAGAATGTCGTTGGTTTCAACATCACTCCAACAGTGTTTTGCTGCGTCTCACGGAAACGCTGCTTACTTATTTCCAGCACCTCCGTCTGTTTTCGCAGGTGCTCAGACTGAGAGATTGGAAAGAAATCAGAGTAAGAGTTCAGATGCACTGAGAAATCTGATTACTGAGCTAAAATCCAGCTCTCTTTGTTAAATTCCTTAATCGGATTTCTAGATCTTACTCCGATCTAAGAAAGCGGAGTGTGCCGTGTGCATGACCAGTCAAATAATCAGACCTGACTATTAAGTGCATGTAAACACACTCAGAGGATGGATGGAGTGAAACACCTGTGGATGTTTTCAGATCTGACACAGACTTGATTTTCTCTTCCCTCTCAAAGATGAACGCTTTAAGTGCTTTTTATCTGATGGAGACAGTTTTGGTGGTCTGCCAAGGCTTCTTCCACGTGGTTGTTAGGATTCCCATTTGGAAACGCTTCACTCATTTTGCTTTGACTTTGCTTTTCCTTATGCAAGCGCATTATCTGATCTCGGCCTGATTAGAGTATAACATGTACTTACTTACTGTTTTGATTGGAAAGCAAATAATTGAAGGGTGATCTCTGGCCTCTGCCTAGTACTGTAAGCGTGATAATGCTACTGATATATTGTGAGTTATTAATGGACCAGAATTCTCCAAAGCGCTGCATGCATTATTTGCGTGGATCTGTGTTGTTGGCTGATTTGCACCGACGGAGTCTGTTTACTTAATTTAGCTAATCCAATTAGGCAGACAATAGGGCACTTAAAGACAGATTATGAGAGAGAGAGGGCGGGAGAGAGTGAGAGAGGGAGGAAGAAAAGGAATGGGAGGATATGGGGCATTTTCATATCTTGTACTTGTGTTGCAGAAGTCCCGCCCTTTGACACAAAACCTTTCAACAAGACTGAGTTAATAACTGTATAGCAGCCTTGGCTATCAAGGGCTTAACAAGAACTGTTAGTGTTTAAAGTAGCTGTGCCTGTCCTTGTTTCATGGGTGTGCTTGTCAGTATGTACCACTCAGTTCTTGCTGAATCCCAGAGCTCTGCAGCAAAGGCCCAGGGGTTATTTTGTTGCCCCACATGGTTTCCATGGTAGCAGCACTAGGGCAGTGTCAGAGCGTAAGTGGTCATGAGATGGGAGGTACGCTGGGATAGGACAGTATAGACAAAAACATCATTATTGTTTCTAAACTGTAGGTTCCCATATAAGCATGTGCCCTTATTTCATCACAATGATGGGTTTATAATTCAGTTTCTATTATTCTCATTTAGTGGTTGAATATTATAATATATTCAATTAACCGTAAAACAACACCATCCATTTTAAAGAAATCCACAGTAGGGGAACATGGGATTGGCTGTCACAGGGCTCAATCGGGAGTTTTATTTACTTACTTTTATTACTAATTCTTATCAATCCCTTCTTTTTGTATAAAGCTTGGTTTTTTTTGTATATATGCTTGGCTATTTTATAAATGAGGGTCAACTTCAGTGGCATCCTAATTTAAATAAATGCTAACCTTTTCAACTCCTTGGGACCACCGGTGGTTCCAAAATGCACTTCTTCATATATTATATTCTTCATAACTTTCATATTTCATAAGCTACATTGAGAAGGTGGGTGTCGTATGAGGCTGTAACTGTCTTCTTTCCAGTCAAATAGATGGTGATGTCATTTTAAACCCTTATAATAAAAGAAGCTAAACTTTTTTCTACTGAAAGTCGACCCATTTTCCCACAAATCTGGGCTTTAAACTATAAAGAGGTGGCGTCTCTTCAGGGATGTGCTCTGTAAGACAGATTTTTGTAAAAAATAATACAAAGAGCGCCTAAAATATTTGGCTTTCAGGATTAAATTGTAAGCATATAGCAATTTGTGTGATCATAAAACACAATGTTAATTTGAGGGACTTTTACGAAAAAACAAATATCTAAAAATGTATATTTATTTCATGCAGTTACTGAATAATTTGCCTTACGATTTGGTCACATAAATTCCGATTGACAAACCAAAATATACCCTGGTCAGTTGGTTGAATTTTTAGACAAAACAGCCAGTAAGTACAAGTTAATCTTTTCAGCGTCAGAAAAACAAAATTGGAACACCTAATGAAGAGAAAATTATGCAACAGCCTCAAAAATGAAATATATTTTTTTCATTATTAAGTGTGCCCACCTTTTGCCTTCGCTGCAACTTCCATTCTGTTCAGAAAACATCCTTTCAGTTTGCTTCAAAGAATTCTGCAAGGATTTTTGGTCTCACTTTATTTGGATAGTCCACTAAGTTAAGTGATACTTTTTTGATCCCACAACCGGGGAAATTCCACCTCCGCATTTAACCCATCTGTGAAGTGAAACACCACATACACACTAGTGAACACACACACTAGTGGGCAGTGAGCACACACTTGCCCGGAGCGGTGGGCAGCCCTATCCACGGCGCCCGGGGAGCAGTTGAGGGTTAGGTGTCTTGCTCAAGGACATGAGCAAGTCATGTCCTCAGTCATGGACTGTCGGCCCTGGGGATCAAACCGGCAACCTTCCGGTCACAGGGCCAGATCCCTAACCTCCAGCCCACGACTGCCCCAATATTCCCCAATATTCCCCTATAGATTATTTGCACATCTTCAAATTGTTAACAAACTAGCTGTTGAAACTCAGTTGATTCTAAACAGTTTTGGGGTTAAGGTTAGGATTTGGACCAGGGTTAGGGCTAAGAACAGGGTGAGAGTTAGGTTCAGGTTGTGGGCTGAGGTTATGGTTAGTGTTAGGATTAGAGCAGGTTTTGACGTAAAGACAATTATGGTAAGTGAAAGCAAATAAAATATTTACAAAGCATCTAAAGTGGACTATCCAAATAAATGTTACCAGATTTTTTTCCACATTTCCAAAGTTCAGTCTTAGAAGTTGGTTGTATTATCTGCTTTGCACAATCCTTGTGATCCCAAACACATTCAGTCAGGTTGCTGTCTGGACTATGGGGTGGTCAGCCCATTGTTCTGAGAACACCACCAGCTTTTTAGTTTCGTTTGTACATTTTGTGGATTGGAGCTTCATTTTCTCATCTGAAGGTGATAGTTTTGGTTTCAGTTTTTACCAGGTCTGGCAGGTGGTTGTTAGGAATCCCATTTTCTCTGTTGATTTTTTTAATTATTTTTTCAAGTTTTGGGAACACCTGAGTTGTTTTTACTTTTTTTTTTGTCATTCCCCTTCTTAATGCAAGTAAATTATCTTATATCTAATTTCCTCAGAAATATCCCCTGAAAAATGAAGTGTGTGTACTTAATGGTTATTTGATTGTAAATTATACAAAAGAAGGGTGGTCTCTGACTTTTACACATTACTGAAGATATAACAAAAGCTGGGTATGTCCTGAACAAAATGAGTGGCACATTGTTTTTCATTGGTACTTGGTTTTTAGTTGTATGCAGTCATAATACCTTATGTTGAACCTGTAATTAATGATATTATCAAAGTTTATTTGTCATCGATGAGCATATTATAAAAAATGAAAGAACATTTCCTATCATAAGAAATCTAATAGAAATGACTTTTTTCAGCACTTAGTAAGCCCATTCTATACCTTTAGTATAGTTTCTATCTTTTTGGGAGACTTGTTTTCACTCTTAGACATTGGTTGCATTCTCTGCTACTCATAATCCAAGTAGTCCCAAATATATTCAAAGACGTTGAGGTTATTGACTCTGGGGTGGCCAGTTCACCATTCTGAGAAGCTTTTTTCTTGGACTTGTGCTATTTTGTGGAGCAGCACTTGATTTTTCTGTGCCATTCATTTTAATTTAGTTAAATTTCCAGTCAAAACGGTCATTAAATACATGCTATTCATATGTCAGAAGATACAATATATTGCCAAAAGTATCTGCCTTCACATGTATATGAACTTGAGTGACCTCCCATTCTTAATCCATAGGGTTTAATATGATGTTGGCACACCCTTTGCAGCTATAACAGCTTCAACTTTTCTGGGAAGGCTTTCCAATTTTTGGAAATTGGAATTTTTGACCATTCTTCCGGAAGATGTCAGATGCTGATGTTGGACGAGAAGGCCTGGCTTCAGTCTCCACTCTAATTCATCCCAAAGGTCTTCTATTGGGTTGAGGTCAGGACTCTGTGCAGGCCAGTCAAGTACTTCCACACCAAACTCTTGCTTTGTGCACTGGTGTGCAGTTATGTTAGAACAGGAAGGGGCCATCCCTAAACTGTTCCCACAAAGTTGGGAGTACGAAATTGTCCAAAATCTCATGGTCTGCTGAAGCATTGAGTTCCTTTCACTGGAACTAAGGGGCTGAGCCCAAGTCCTGAAAAACAACCCCACACCATAATCCCCCCTCCACCAAACTTTACACTTGGCACAATGCAGTCAGACAAGTACTGTTCTCCTGGCAACTGCCAACCCCAGACTTGTCCTTCAGATTGCCAGATAGGGAAGCATGGTTTGTCACTCCAGAGAACACATTTCCACTGCTCTAGAGTCCAGTGGCAGCACTTTATACCACTGCATTCCACACTTTGCATTGTATTTGGTAATGTAAGGCTTGGATGCAACTGCAGCTGGTAATGTTGGTGCTGGGGGTTTTTAAACTTGTGACCATGGAAGTGATTGGAACACCTGAATTCAATGATTTGGATGGGTGAGTAAATACTTTTGGCAATATAATGTATTTCTAAGGTGATTAAATATAAGATACGTAATCCATTTGCAAAAGGAAGGACAAAGTCAAAATAACAGAGTAAACAGGAATCCTACCAACCACCTGCAACGCCTAGTAGACCACCAAACTGTCCCTGTCAGAGAAACAGCACTTTCATCTTTGAGAGAGAGAAAATCAAGCTGCTTCAGATCTACATTAGTCCACAGATGTTTCTGTCCGTCCTTCTGCTGTGAGAAGACAACTGAGACAAGTCACCAAGGAAGAAAATGTGCATATCAAACAAAGAATGTTCTCAGAACAATGGACTGACCACTCAGAGTCCACCCAATAGCTGCGTGAAGGACCCTTTGTATACATCCTAGAAATGCAGCCTGTACTCAGCCATTTCGAGGACACAACTGGTTTCTTTCCAGGTCTTTGGTTACTCACAATTCTCTGCGCATGAACGACACAAAGGAAAAAAACAGCAACATGAAAATGACGGAAAACAGAGTTGATTGAACAGTTTTTTTTAACAATGTAAGTATAAGTAATGTTCACGTCCTTGAATTCATCTTTGTTACCTTATAAAGTGTAAAATGATTGATTGATTAAAGCATTCATCCATATATAGTATATGATCCATATATTCTATTTTAATAAGAAAGTATTAGTAAATGTGTAGTTTATCGTACTACATAAGCTTATTGCTGTATTAGCTACCATAGCAACAAACAAAGGGCTCCATTTTCTCACCAGTTCTCTCACAAGTTTCCACTGCTATTTCAAAAGGTGGGACCTTTTGGTGACATCAGCACGCAGCCTCGTTAGGACTATTCCATTTGTGTGACAAATAGAGGACAAATCTTTATAGGACAGTCCTACCGAGGACCCACCTACCTTGACTGCAGCCTAGGCTTTGTTCGGGATCACTTGGGCGACATTTACACAGCAGGTAAAAGTGGCTCAAATCCGACCTTTTTCTTCATATGTGACACAGATTTGTCACTTGTGTGTCAGTGTGAAGAGCAAAAAACGCATTGAATTTGACGTTTTTCAATTCCAATTTGAGATGCTTTCATATGTGTTACTGAAATCTGTTACGTTTCTGATCAATGCGACTCTGGACAGCCAGATCGGAGTTCATGCAACTTTTATGGCAATCCAACTTGACATTTGTAATAATTACACTCTGCTGAGACTCATAAACATTTAGGCTGATGTTTCTGTACCAAAAAATTTGAGGAGACTCAGTGAGACCACTCAGTGTTTGAAGAGGTCTCAAACTAATTGGCCGAGCGCGGCCGGAGGAGCCCGAGGCTGCAGCATCAAAAAAGTTTAAAGAATCCGAGGACACGAACCAAAGAAGTAGCTGTGGCCAAATAACGTGCCCTTCTTACGGTGAACTCCAACACATTCTGGGTGATGAGCCCAACTGTCAACCACTGGAACTTCATAATCACTCCTGTGATGCTGCCGAAGATGAAACTGAAGCTCCGGGAGTGACAGGCGTTCGTTGGTGGTTTAACTCTGGATGAGCCACATGAAGCATTGTTCTTTTGCACATGCGGGTGGGTTTAGGAGCGGATCTGTTTAGACTGATGTTGCATACGGATCACATTCAAAAGATAATGTGACCACACACACACACATCTTCTAAACCGCTTCTCCTTCTGGGTCGCTGGGGATGCTGGAGCCTATCCCAGCTGTCGATAATGTGATCAGCCAAAGAAAGAAAATCTGATTTGGTGGGAAAATCCAATTTGGGCCACTTTCACCTGCTGTGTAAACGTAGCCTTGGATTGCAATAAGCAGCTGAACTTTGGAGGTGGGTAAAATATCCCTGCAGATTTCTTTAGAAAAGGGAGTGTCCTGAAAAGAATGGAAGCAGTAGTCTGGACACAATAAATACTGAAAAAAAAACAACCTCATATTGTATGTAGTGGTTGTATAGTTTTGTGCTTAATATATATTTTTGAAAAATGAATAACTTGTACTTGCTGGCCCTTTTGACTGGAAATGAAGTAAATAAAGGGGGTCTCTGACTTTTGCATACTACCGTATAATCCCTCAGAGCCTAATAGTGCTGTGACAGCCCCACATTTCCCTACTTCTCTCAGTTTCACAGCTGAAGTAGTCACTGCTCGTCGCTTTTATAGGGCAGTATTTTAGTCAGCTACACTTATATATAGAATATGAGTCATCAATCTCACTTTTTACAGAGGCAGTTTCTCTTAGAATCATGCACCTCCAGCCCTCACGATCCTGTTGAAAATGCATACATCAGCGTGTACAGCGAGATTCCATGTGTTGCTAATTTTGTTTGAGCTTTGTATTACACAGTGGAAAGCCCAAAGAAAATAAACACAGGCTAGTGAAAGACAGGCTGAGAAAGAGAGATGGATGTGAGGGGAGACCTCAGGCTGTACCTTTTGTGCCAACCCAAATCGAGTGCTAACAGGCACTGCCAAACACTAACCAAGAACCGCTAACTCTGATGTTCCGTTACTTTTCCCCTCTTTTTCCCTCAATTTGGAATCGACCCGTTTATACGCTCCCGTAGCGCTCCTCCGCGTAGCATGGCACACACAGCTTTTCGAGGCCGCGTACTGACCGTTATTACTTCTAGACGAGCGAAGTCTTCTTTCTTCTTCTATGCTCATTGTCCATTTTAGCAGTTCCACTTACTATATAGAAGCACTTTGTAGTTACAATTATAGACTGCAGTCCATCGGTTTCTCTGCAAATACAAGTGACTTAACATCTACAAGGTGGACCAACGAGGCAGGTCTAATAGAGTGGACAGTGAGTGGACACAGTGTTTAAAAACTCCAGCAGCACTTCAGCCTGTTAAAAGATTTTAAATTAAAAGCTTAACTTTAAAAAAATGCAATTATAAATGCTGTCCCATGGTTTTATGTCAAGAACGAAATATAAAGAGTTTTACTACATAGGCGGAGCCTTATTTTAGCCACACTGCATCCCTGTCCCTCATGGCCACATGGTGAGCAGGTAGGTCCCATTGTTTTGAAGTGAAAGTGTGAAAGTCAGAAAGTCAGACATTACAAAAACACATTTTCTACAGTAAATTTTAACTTATTTCTGTTTTAATACGAATGTTATGGCTTTATGTGTGTACAACTGCCCAAAGCTGCCACTGGCTGGCATTTTTCAGTTCTGCTCAAAATTTGCTAAAATTGTCAGCGCAGCAGGCAGTACTGAAACATTTGGGTAAACTTTCAGGAGTGTTATGATCGCTTTAGTAGTAACAAAATGGAATTTTCATTCATCTGGTTTAATAAAATAAACTATTTAGGCAGAGTTACTCAAAGTAAAAGGATTTGAGTGTAAAGTCTGAAATATGTGAAACTATGAAACTCTTATATCTAAAATATATGAAACTCTTGCTTTGAACTCAGAAAGACAAATGTTTGCATAATTCAGTGGTTGCGATGTAAAGAAAAGTGTTCTGAGTTGTGTTAAACGACATGAACTAACAAAGTAAAAATGTCCATTTTGATTTCAGGTTGACTTTAATGCTCATAACGTCATTTTTTCCCTGAATGTTCAGGAATAAATGGAGGTTACATGCTTTGAGTTGTATGAAGCCCTGCTGGTGACATCCCGTATAAATGACAATAATGTGAATAAGATCCTAATGTATGGCCTGGCCATGACTTAGTAAGGTGTGGGAATGAGATACTAAGTCGTGGGCACGATTTAGTAAGGCATGGGAACGAGATCATTCCTTGCTAATTCATGGCCATGCATTAGAATCTCATTCCCACGCCTTACTAGGTCATGGCCAGGCATTATTTTTGGTTTGCACAGGATGTCACCAGTGGGGCTCTGTTGAATTATAGAAATATCAAGACTTATGAGCTGGTTAGATTATGTAGTAATATCGGTATTGGTAGTCGGTATCAGCCATTACAAAGGATCAGGTATCTGTGCAGCTCTAGTCAAATGGTGCATTACTTCAGTTTTTGCATTAAAAACGGATTCCTATCACTTACTTTTGGCTTCTTAACACTCGCGCACACGCTGTAATATCATACAGCAACAGCATTAATAAGGATTTGTGAAGATACGCATTGAGGCTGTTGAAGGTGTTAACATTTAAAATCCTTTTATTGACCTTTATATATCTTCTTACAAGTGTCTGTAAAACATTTAGCAAAAGCCAAGTAAGTCGGCTCATGTGAGCCAGTGAAAACCTTTTACCTTCTCTTTTTTCATCTTTGGAGGAAAAAAGTAAAAGCGGCAGGTACGTTCATATTCAAAACAAACAGCTCTTGGCATCTGTGGAATATGAAGTGAGATGAGCTTTTCTTCCGACTGTCATAATTAAAGCCGTGCGATATCAAGGCAGAGGGGAAGAGGCTTTATGACATCACAGATGAAAAATGAGCCACATAGCTTATATGCTGAGCACAGGTTGTCCTTTAATATCATGTTCCTTGTTGCGACATCACAGACAGTGTCGCCTAATTCCTTTTGCAGCCATTATGACATCACAATTAGTGACTTGCTTCAAATCCTCTTAATGACCTCATAATGCCAGAAACTGCAGGCGCTCAGACAGTGGCGCCTCATTTCTGAATTCATTGGAGCGGCTATTGTGACATCACAATTGAAGGGTCAGGATTGGCGAGCTTCCATTTTTTTGTAATGACATCATAATGCCCGAGGCTACAGATTTTCAAACAGAGTTGCCTCATTTCTGAATCCATTTGAATCCAGTGGCTTTTATGGCATCACATTTGAAGGCTCCAGATTGGCCAGTCTCCACCTCTCCTATCGACATCATAATGCCTGAAGGCCTTTAGAATTTCTTGCCACATTTATGAATTATTAAGACATCATAAGTCATTTTACACGTGTCTATAAAACATTGAGGAAAAACGATCGACGAGCATGTTGCCTTATGTAGTTGTGTGAAAACCTTTCCTAATCCTTTTCCTCTTCTTGGTAAAAAAAGTAAAAGTGTCAGATTCATTCATATTCAAAACATATGTGAATATTCATTTCTATATTCATATTCAGAACCGTCGAGGGAAGCTTGCATAATCCTGAAAATACCAGTAGTATGATTATCCTATTACATTGTCTGTTTCACAAACAGCTCTTGGCATTTACTTGGAATATGAAGTGAGATAAGCTATACATGCGCCCGTTTCGTGCACGTTCTTTTGGACGTTTGCCCCAAAATATATTACTATTTTTTTCCATCTCTCTCTCTCTCTCTCTCTCTCTCTCTCTCTCTCTCTCTCTCTCTCTCTCTCTCTCTCTCTCGCTCTCTCTCTCTCTCTCTCTCTCTCTCTCTGTGCATCTGTTAGTAGTGTGTCCTGCTGAGTTATTGGCTCAGCACAGCTCTATGTGGCATATGTGCTTCAGTGCCGTCTACACACCTCCAATTAGCCCTGCATCCATAGACAAACACATTGATTTTACAATTTCCTCCCTTTGCAAACACACAAAACTCTGTGCTCCATACTCAAAATCTGAAGATGATTTTGTCTTGTACATTTTGGTTTTTTTTTTAAATTGTTTATAAATTCTGATGGTCCCCTTTGGCATCGTGCTGCAGCGATGTTGTGGCTAATTAAAAGAATTACGCCGCAAAGCAATTAACAATTTAATGACTGGCTCTCACAGTGATTGCACCCTCATTATAAACGTGTTTGTGCATTTACTACATTTACAAACTGTCATAATTAAAATGGTATGATATCACGGTGGAGGCGAGGAAAGGGCACTGTTTGGAGTAATTCCTTCAAAGCTTTGTGACATCACAGATGAAAAATTGCCTAAATTAATGATGACGCATAATTAGAATGCACTTTCTGTGGCTTAAACCCTGAACGCTGGTCTTATAATATCAAGCCGGTTCACACGTTCCTCATTGTGACATCACAGACAGTGTCGCCAAATTTTTTTCAGCCATTATGGCATCACGATTGAAGACTTTCTTTTATTTCTCTTAATGACATCATAATAGGTCTAAGTGTTACCTCATTTTTTAACTAATTTAACTCAATCATGATTACATTACAAACAAGATTGGCTAGATTAAATTTTTTCAATGACATCATACTACACGAGGGCATGGGGCTTCAGACAGTGTTCGCTCATTTCTGGACTCATCTGAGTGGCTATTATGACATCACAGTTCAGGGTTCAGGATTGGCCAACTTTGTCTTAGTGACATCATAATATTACATTACATTACATTTAGCAGACGCTTTTATCCAAAGCGACTTACAAATAATGTGGTACAAAGAACAAACATAGTCAGGCCTTAATGGAGGCCAAAGGGTAATAGCGGGGTAGAGAAGGGAAGGAGGGCAAGAAGGCGATGAGGTTGGTAGTGGTTAGATTCGCAAGAGGCGATCAGAGTAAGTGCTCCCTGAAGAGCTCTGTCTTCAGGAGTTTCTTAAACATAGCGAGGGACGCCCCTGCTCTGACAGTGGAAGGTAGCTTGTTCCACCATTGGGGAATCAAGTATGAGAACAGTCTCGATTGCTTTGTGTGACTGTTTGTCAAAGCCAAGCGACGTTCATTGGAGGATCGCAGCAGCCGGGCGGTGCTGTAAGCCTTTAGGAGCGAGTGCAGGTAGGAAGGAGCCTGCTCTGTTAACACCTTGTAGGCAATCGTAAGAGTTTTAAATTTGATACGAGCAGCAACCGGTAACTAGTGGAGCTCAATGAGCAGTGGGGTGACATGCGCCCGTTTTGGTTGGTTAAAGACCAGACGCGCTGCAGCGTTCTGAACCATCTTCAGTGGTTTTACAACACAGGCCGGGAGGCCCGTCAGTATGGCATTGCAGTAGTCGAGGCGTGAGATGACCACTGCTTGTACCAAGAGTTGGGTGGCTTGTTGTGTTAGAAACGGCCGTATCTGTCTGATGTTGTACAGCGTAAAGGAGAGTTGGTCATCTACCATAGCCCCCAGGTTCCTAGCAACCTTTGTCGGGGAGAGTGAGAGTGAGTCGATGGTTATGGTGAAGTTGTGTTGAATGGATTGTTTAGCTGGTATAACCAGAAGTTCAGACTTGGACAGGTTTAGTTGAAGGTGGTGTTCCTTCATCCATGCGGATATGTCCGAGAGGCACTGCGATATCCGCACAGAGATCGACGGGTCAACAGGCGGGAATGACAGATAGAGCTGGGTGTCGTCAGCATAGCAATAGCTCTTCAGAGTGTCTTGCCTTATTTCTGAATTCATTTGATTACGATATCTCAATGTCAGCTTCCATTTCTTTTAATGACATCATAATGCCAGAAGCCATAGATCTGTAGAAGTGTTGCTTCATTTCTGGATTCGAGTGGCTATTATGACATCACAATTAAACTCAGCATTGGCCAGCCTCCAGTTGTATTAATGACATCATAATACCTAAAGCTTTAGGTCTTCAGACCGTGTTGCCCCATTTCTGGATTGTGTGGCTAATATTGAGGGTTTAAGATTGACCAGTCCCCACACCTTTTAATGACACCATAATACCTGAAGCTATAGGTCTTCAATGTTGCTTCATTGGTTAACTGATTTGAGTGGCTGTTATAACATCACAATTGAAGGCTTATGGTTGGCCTGTTTATTTTTCTTTTAATGACATAGCAATACCTGATGCTATAGGTCTTCAATGTTGCCTCATTCCTGAAGTCTTTTGAGTGGCTATTATGACATTAAAATTGAAGACTGAGCATTGGCCAGCTTCCATTTCTCTTAATTACATCATAATACCTGAAGTTATAGCTCTTCAGAGGGTGTTGCCTCATTTTTGAGCTCATTTGAAGGGTCATTATGACATCACAATTGAAGGCTGAGGATTGGCCAGCTTCCATTTCTCTTAATGACATCATAATGCCTGAAGTTATAGCTATTTAGAGAGTGTTGCCTCGTTTCTGGATTCATTTGAGTGGTCATTATGACATCACAGTTGAAGGCTGATGATTAGCCAGCTTTTATTTTTCCTAATGACATCATAATGCATGAAGTTATAGCTCTTCAGAGAGTGTTGCCTCATTTCTGAATTCATTTGAGCAGCCATTATGACATCACAGTTGAAGGCTGAGGATTGGCCAGCTTCCATTTCTCCTAATGACATCATAATGCCTGGAGCTATGGGGCTCGGTTAAGCCAGGCAATTACCCAGCGTTTGATTTTAAAGTCCTCCCTCTCTTATTTCTCACCCTTGCGCTTCTTCTCTCATTGACTCTAATGACCTCGAGGCTCCGCTGGCTTCTCCGTTTCAAATCACTTCTCTCTTTCTCGCCTTCGCTCCTCCCTGCCCCTCCTCCCTTTTCCTCCTTCACTCCTTCCAGTCTTTAACCCCTTCTCCCCTTCCTCCTCTCGTTTGTCTCCTCACACTCCCTTTCTCCCCTCTCCCCTTTCACTTTTATCATTAATTATTAGTCACTCTTTTCCTCGGCGGAGCCAAGCTGATGACAGCTAATTAAGTGTTGGCTGGTGTTAGGCTTTCTCCCTTCCTCCCTCTCTCCCTCTCTCTCTTTCTCTCACTCCTCTCCCTCATTCCTCTATCTTTTTCCACTCTATTTCTCACTCTCACATTGTTTTCTTCTCTTTGTTTCACATGAATAGACTCTCCGGCCTCCTCTAGCTCTCTCGTTCGCTCTTTTATTCTCTCTCTCTTGCTCTCCCTCTCTCTCGCCCCATCATCAGTTGTGTGCGGCACCGTCCCGTGCTTAATTACTTCTCTTAATACGCTCATTCGCAGCTGCGGGCGTTGTCATAGAATCTCATATTAACTCACATTAACAACAGTCCGTGTCACACTATCACACTGATTTGTCACGCTAACATTACAGGGTCTGTTCGTCAAGTTATTACAGCGGGATGCCGTCTGTCTGCTCGCACTCAGGATCGGAAAGTGATTTGTAATTGCAATCATTGTAGTTGTAGCTTGCTTGTAGAAGTTTGTCGTCACAGGATCGAGCAGCTTTGTTGTTGTTGTTTTTTCTTTGATAGCTCAGTCGGATATTTCTGACGGGTCCTGATACCCCCACAAAACACTTTTATAACTCTGGACGAAAGTTTTTTTTTTTTTTCTCCCCCTTTTTTTTCGTGGAGACAAATTGGGAACAAGACTGGAAAAAGCATTAAACAAATTAAAATAACAGTGTGTCACATTAAGAGCAAACCAAGCATGTGTACGGCAAAGCCAGCTGGACAAACAGAGTGGAGGCAGAAGGCCGGTTTTGGTTAGCTGGGTTTCTGATGGGAGGTAAAAAATTCCAAAGGCTGAAGAAGGGGAGGGAGAGAGGATATAAGTAAGTAAGTAAATACATAAATAAATAAATAAATAAATAAAGTCAACCGTAGACAAGAACACCCTTTTATAGTGAAAGTAGGCGAAGCGCAATTCCAGGAGTTGTTGAGATGTGAGTGTCCAGATCAGCTTTGTAAGATATGGACACAAACACACCGTATTTGATGCCATGAATGATTTCAACTTGGTATCTTTCCTGGAGTGTGCTTTGGGGACACTTTTATAGGTGCCAAAGTTTCCTTGAAGTGATGTAGAAGATCCACTTCTGGTCCTCAGGAACCTTTTTTGAGTGTTTTTTAGCCCCCTTTAAAAAGCCAGGGCCTGCCAGTGGGCCCAATGTTTTATTACACACTCTCTAACCTCGAATAGCTCAACCAGTTTGCATTGGATTCCCTGTACTGAATAATAAGATTTAGTATGTAACAAGCCTGAGATTTTAAGTGGGTAATCTTTCTTTCCCACATCATGAAAGGCTCTGAATAATTCAGCCATTGAGAT
This sequence comes from Pygocentrus nattereri, assembly GCF_015220715.1. NCBI lineage: Eukaryota > Metazoa > Chordata > Actinopteri > Characiformes > Serrasalmidae > Pygocentrus > Pygocentrus nattereri. The sequence continues at coordinate 10,954,837 of NC_051222.1, read as the reverse complement.
GTTAGAAAAGAATTGTTTGTTGGAGACAAACTCTTCCATTTTGAGTTCTTTACAGTGATGGTGATGGGAACCAGGGGTTGCAATGCCTACAAAACAAACATAGTCATTTTATTTACTATGGAATGGACCTACAGACATCTTCTGAGCTTATGTGTATGCTGCTGATGATGGTAAAATAGTGGCAATGTTTAAAATAGTACCATTTTCTTTGGTGACAATTTTGGCTGGTTGTGCTCTGCACGTACACCATAAATGGAATAATCATTAAAAAAATATAAGATCTGAAAGCTTTCGTACAGATATGACAATGTATTCAGAACCGTTTCCCTGCAAAGTAACTTTTAGAGGTCTTAAACACTTCAGACGTCTGGTTCCTATCAGCACCACTGTGAACAGTTCTCTTAAATTATTGGATAATGTCTATGGAATGTCACTTTTCATCCTGAACCACTCTGAATGACTTTGTTTACATTTTAAAGATTTACACCACGTATATCAGGCAGAATATTCGTTAAAATGTCATGTAGTAACGTCCTGGGTGGGAGGCATTAAACTCTTCAGACGTCTGGTTCCTATCACCACCACTGTGAACAGTGACTCGGTAGGCCTCGGAGCATTTCACGCAAAACCATTCCAAATATTCAAACGTAAGCATCACCATTTAAACCATAATCACTGGGATTTCCCTTTAAGGGTCTAAGCCATGAACCGTTGAGGAGCCTCTGTTTTTAAGAGTGAACGAGCAGGACGCCGTCTTATTGTATTAGTTCGTTTTCTTTACGGTGAGCCAAGGCAACGTGGGCTAAAATGAAATAATCAACACTCCAGGAAGCCAGACAAATCAAGTCAGGCGAATCAAGGGTGTGTGAGTGTGTGTATGTGTGTAAAAGAGAGAGAGAGAGAGAGAGAGAGATTCCCTGGCCCCCTTGAAGAATCACACTTTGCCTGTGTGTCCCACTTCTCGGTTGGTACTAATTGCTGGCTGTAACAGACGCTGGTCTCCACGCATATGTTTTTTTTTTCCCTCTTCATGGAAGAAAGGGCTTCTTCACTGGACCCTAAACCAATGTGTTGAAGCCTGGTAAAGTCACACCTACTACAAATACCATTAACACCTTTGGTTGTTCATTAAAAGTGAGACAGAGAACGAAAAAGAGAGAGAGAGAGAGAGAGAGAGAGAGAGAGAGACAGAGAGAGAGAGAGGAAACACAGTTGGTTGAGGAAAAAAAAAACCCACTCGCTTTCTCTTTTGTGTCATCCTCTCAATTCTGACGCCCTTTTTCACTAAGGCCGACATTTTCAGTTCACAGCAGGGATGTGGGAAGGTGATTTTTAATTTGTGGGTGCTGAAATAGTTTGCAACATGTAGGTGATGCACATAATGACGTCATGCTAAATACTATTTAGCCCTTTTGTTGTTTTCATTTGAATTGTTTGGGTAATAACATGATAATAGCACAAGTGTGGTGGGAGATGACAGTACAGAAATGCTCAAAATGTGTCGACCAATCAGATTAATGAGGGAAACGACCAGCATCTCCTATAGATGCCGTCTCCTATAGATGATCTTCAGATAGTTCCATTAACTTTTTTGGTGATAGTTGCTTATAAACATCCTTAGGGGTAGGGTTAGGAGTAGGTGTAGGTTTAATGTTGAAGTTCAGGCTTGATTTAAGAGTAGGTGTGGGTTTCGTGTTGAATTTAAGATTAGGCTTAGGTTTAGCAGTAGATGTAGGTTTATTGTTGAACTTGGGTTAGGGTTAAATTTGATAGAATTTGTCACACTCAACTTCAGGTTCGGTTGAATTTAGCAGAGAGTGTCTACAAAACACCAAGAAGTTGCATATATACAAACACTTTAGGACTAAGCTCAGCCTGAGAATGTAAACCTGGATTATTTAACAGGCTGAATGTTTAAACCCAGATTAATCACAGTCTGAGTATCTAAACCTTTATTAATCAGTCTGAGTATGTAAAATTGGATTAATCACAGTCTGAGTATCTGAACTTGGATTAATCGCAGTCTGAGTATCAAAACCTGGATTAATCACAGCCTGAATATCTAGACCTGGAATAATCACAGTCTGAGTATCTAAACCTGGATTAATTACCACCTGAGAATCTAAACCTGGATTAATTACTATCTGAGAATCTAAACTTGGATTAATTACCACCTGAGAATCTAAATCTGGATTAAACACAGTCTCAGTATCTAAATCTGGATTAATCACAGCCTGAGAATCTAAACCTTGATTAATTACCGTCTGAAAACCTAAATCTGGATTAATCACAGCCTCAGTATCTAAACCTGGATTAATTACTGTCTGAAAATCTAAATCTGGATTAAACACAGTCTTAGTATCTAAATCTGGATTAATCACAGCCTGAGAATCTAAATCTGGATTAATCACCGCCTGAGAATCTAAACCTGGATTAATTACTGTCTGAAAATCTAAATCTGGATTAAACACAGTCTTAGTATCTAAATCTGGATTAATCACAGCCTGAGAATCTAAATCTGGATTAATTACTGTCTGAAAATCTAAATCTGGATTAAACACAGTCTGAGTATCTAAATCTGGATTAATCACAGCCTGAGAATCTAAACCTGGATTAATCACAGCCTGAGAATCTAAATCTGGATTAAACACAGTCTGAGTATCTAAATCTGGATTAAACACAGCCTCAGAGTCTAAACCTGGATTAATCACAGCCTGAGAATCTAAATCTGGATTAATTGCCGCCTGAAAACCTAAATCTGGATTAAACACAGTCTGAGTATCTACATCTGGGTTAATCACATCTACATGAAAACAGACATCTGGAAAACTTAGTTTTCAAAAATCTCCACCCAGGAGAACATTTTTGAAGATGCTGGCTTCATGGAGTATCAAGCAGAGTGTCCGGATACATGTAGACTGGACCTTAATAGTACAATGATAACCCATAAATTGTTGGTTGGCACCTGGTGGCTGCACGGCCCTGAGCAGCTGCTAATGTCACTTATAAGGTAGAACTGATACTGAACAACGTCATACAGAAACAACATGAACAAGTCAGTTTGAGATTACTTAACAACTTGAAGTTTGCATTGGTGGGCAATGTGGCAAAAATATATACAATACGACACATGATACATGTCATATAATGATATGAGCACCAATTGAGCAACATTAAGGAAGTACAATGATGTTATGTAACATTGCATTCTCTGAATTCAATTAAACAGGACTAATTTTATGGTTTTTGTGATGAAACATGCAGTCGGTCAGTGCTTAGTACTGATAAGTGTCCACAATATGCTCAGAAAAGCATACTGTGATGTAATTTATCACATAGTAATATTGACATATTGCACATATTTGTGTGATGCTAACTGCCATACATAAGCTTGTTAGCGACATTAGTGTCTAATGCAAAACTGAAACTTTACACATCAAACATGTCTTGGCTCTAATGTCCTCCCCTGGAACAATTATGGAGATTTGCTTTGTGCGCTGAACGAAAATAGAAGGCCAAATGAGAGGTGGTGACAATATGTCTACAGATTTACATGCGCCCAGTGATTACTGGCTGTTATATCTGTCATTTCTGCGCAAGGAAAAATATGGCCTGGAAAAATGTGTGGAGAGTTTCTGAGGCAACTGTGGAAATGGAAACCATACAGGAGAAACGTTTTAAAGTTTTCCGCGGTCCATATATGGAAACAAAGCTGCAAAAACGGCCTATTTTGAGTTCATTGATTTTGTGATGTCATAAAAACCAGAACATTTACATATGTCTGCCCATTCAGGCCTACAGCAGTTTAGCTCCACCCACCCACACTGAAGTTATAAGAAATGTTTCAGCTCAGCCTGGATTTTGAATGTGACTTCATACAGATCATTTTCATGTATTTTCATGAGTCTTGTAGGTTTTGGCCTAAAATTGTACTGTGTAAAATAAGGTCATGGTGTAGGGATACATACAGGTTGTTGTAAGACAAAATAGTCCCAAAAGAAAACATATTACTTTGAAGTTACCACTTTAATGACCATACACTGCTGGTTTTAAATAGTAAATAAAATGGCCATATTTGTGTTGTATTTCAGTAAGTTTCTCTACAGTCAACCATTTGACATCAAACCACTCTAAATGGCTTTGTTTACATCTCAGCCATTAAAATATACAGAGCTCCTCTTTAAGCCCTCACTAAAACTTGCATTAAGCTTCTAAATGGTGTTGCACATGCCATTAAAAACTCAGTAAAAAAAGAGGTTATGTTGTGGTATTGACGGCATGAATGGCCTACAGTACCATGTAGAAAAAAGACACTCCAGTATGGCAAGAGGTTTTAGCTTTTAATTCTTTTTTTTCTTGATGTAAGGAATTAAATTTACATGTGAAAATTTGATTTCCATTATTTAAAATAAATAAATAAATAAAAAATTCTAACTAGACAAAATTTTATTTTTTCTAGTGATAACTCAAGTTCCCCCCATTCATTTTAATAGGGGAAATTTTTTATTTTTACAAATCAAATTTCCACTGGTAAAAACACAAACTATGAAAAATTTGTGAAAAATTTATTTGTACTAGTAATAACTTGGTAGAAATGACAATTTAGTAGTTCTTTGAATTAGTACCATTCCTACTAGTAAGAATTCAGTTGTCCATATCAAGAATTGTATTTCTTCGTGGGAAAATTAAAAGATTTTTAATCTTCATGTGAAATTAAGATTCCAGTAGTAAAAATGTAATTCTTACTAGTAAAAACATTTCCCCTATTAAAATGAATGGGAAAACTATTTAGAATTCAAATTTGACTAGTAAGACTTACATATTTACTCAATTTAATTTTCACATATAGGAATAGAATTTTTGCTGTCAAAAATGACATTTTCACTGTCATAATTACATTTTTGATATACAGAATTACATTTTAGTAGTAACAGTTGAATTCTTGATATTGTGAAAAAAGGATTAAAGGCTACAATGGCTTGCCTATTACATACATACAGTAACTTAAACACAGTTTTGCCAGCTTTGCTGCATCAGGTATTACACACTAGCAGCCATGCACACACACACACACACACACAGGGCAGATTTTTGGCTTGTGTCTAGATTCAAAATTATGCTTTCAGTTGCAAAATTAAACAAAGAAAACTAAAAAATGTAAAAAAAAAAAAAAAAAAAAGATCACAGAAACAGGTAATGCTTAGGCTTCTGTTCACTGCTGTTTTGTTCCTCATGCTGTCAAATTGCCACGTGAACTTCCCCAGGATTTCGATTTTAGATTGTGCTCACATTTGACCCCATTCCCATTTACCTATTTACCCTGGGTAAAAGTGTGTGTGATAAAGGGGTTTAACAAAAGAATCCTGTTTCATTGTAAGCGATAAAGAGAAGTAGTAAATGATCATGGAAAAATGAATTATGGTATACCATGTTTTAAATATGCATTTTAATAAATGTTTGCATAATTCAGTGGTTGCGATGTAAAGAAAATTGTTCTGACTTGTGTTAAATGGTTCATTACAGAGAATCTTACTGACTCAAATTTCTGTACAGTGGTGGTGACAAGAAGCAGGGGTCCTGAGATCTATCATTCAAATATAGCCATTTCACTTACTGTCCATTGTATCGCTGCTGTCAGCACACAATCTTTTCAGTTTTTGACAAAACTTGATTTTCAGATTTTCATTCACATAATCCCGGGTGAGAGTGTCGCTTCCAAACCTGTGTGAGAAGAGATGGACTGTGTTAAACTCTTCAGATGTCTGGTCACCACTAGCATGTTGCCCTAGAATGAAGCATTTCACACCACTCTGAACGACTCTCTTTACATCTTATTGTTTTAATTCATCCGAAAACTATGTAACTTAAATATATGCTAGCGTAGCAAGATGTCCTTCTGAGCCACTTTTGAGCTTTTTCTGTTGGTCCATTCTTCATGAAATGTTCACACAGCGTAAAGGACAGGTGGTGTTTTAAATAGTGTTAATAGAAAGAGGAAAACTGGAGATACGAGGTTTTGAGATGGCCGTCATCGGCGCTGCTTCCATTGACCACAAGATGGCATGGCCTTCTCTGCGCTCGGCTGGGCGTGTGCCTGTATGTGTGTCCTTCCTCATCATGCACTGATGTCCAGCTGCTCCTGTCAACACGCCCTTACAGCACGTAACTTACCACACGCTCTCTGGTGCCCCTCCCCCCACTTCTTTGCTCCTAACACACACACACACACACATTGGGGGGCAATAAGAAGGGTGAAGCGTGACACCCCCATAATTACCATCCTCACACTTGCAAGCTGCTCCCACTCACACAGCGAGATGGAGATGCAGAGAGAGAGAGAGAGAGAGAGGATGAAGAGGCTGACCAGTGTGTGTGTGTGTGTGTGTGTGTGTGCGTAGTTGTATCTGATGTTAGCTGTTGGGGCATGTTTAACATGCCCAGAGGCAATCAATTCCCCCTTAACACACACACACACACACACACACACACACTGCTGTCTGGCCTCTAAGCTCTTTCTAATAACCTACGGGGTTGAATCACTGATCAGGAATTAGAGAAAGCAACCTTTATATCCCCTTACGGCACCGTAATGAAAGAGGTGTGTGTGTGTGTGTGTGTGTGTGTGTGTGTGTGTGTGTGTGTGTGTGTGTGTGTGTGTATGTATGAGAGCAAGAGAGAGAGAGAGAGAGAGAGAGAGAGAGAGAAAACAAAAAGAAAGGTTAAAGGTCTTAGATGAACATATATCGCTGCTGTCAGAAGAAAACCTTGAAAAACCTCAAACCAATCTCCAAAATAGTAACTTTACGGGGGAAGGAAAAAACATGGTTTTCATCATGAAATATACACACAATGTGAAGAACAGGCATTTTCAAATTATGTCAAAAACTTAAAAAACAAATGACAAAAATGGAGATACGAGTTTTTCTTCCAACAATATATATATCGCTGTTGTCGGATCAAAACCTCATATCTCCAAAATGCCAACTTTACAGAAAAAGGAAAAACATGCATTACTTTTCACGTAAGCCAATGGAAACAGACATTTTTCCAAGTAATTCTGGGTCATTTCTGTTGGTCCATTCATCATGAAATTTATATAAAATATGTAGGACCAGGGGTACTTTCAAATTATGTCAAACACTGAAAAATGACTAAAATGGAGATACAAGGTTTTGTTATACATATATATATATATATATATATATATATATATATACAGTACTGTGCAAAAGTCTTAGGCTGCCAAGGCACATTTTCAAAATCTATTTATTTGTGTAGTGTTTATTTGCTAGTGTTCAAATTTGCATAAACAAAATGTATAGAATATTAATTAATAATAATTTATAGTGATTTTATGGATGTTAGTGTATTTGTTTAACAATTTTCAAGCCTCTCCTCGAGGAAGCCCAGTATTATATGTAGTCAAAAAGCAAATCCTGGTTTGACCAATCAGTGCTTCATTAAATTATGCTCATGATGTAATTAATGATATTAACAAGTCTCTGAGGTGGCTGTGAAGGTGTCAAGGAAAAATATGGATGTATGTTTATTTGAATTATGAATATGACTTTATTCTAATGTATATTGTGATAAACTCACTGCTGAGGTCAATTGTTTAAAAATTAGCTGATATGCCTAAAACGTTCACACAGTACTGTGTATGTATGCATTAAATTCCAATTCCAATACAATTTGTACATATTTTATATGAATATATATATATATATATATATATATATATATGTATGTAATTTAATACAATATATGTTTTGTGTTTGCAGTTGACACACACAAGCATCTCATAAAAACATATTTATCTGCACTGACAATATAGAAAATACATAACTTTAGTCATCTTTTAGCCAAAAACCTGGTTTGTAATAGAAGTATGTGTACATGTGGATCCTTCTACCATATTGCTTCAAAGTCAGAGTTCAAAGCCTTCCAAACTAACTCTACCAAACGTTTCAGCTTTGATTGTTTCAGTGGTGACAGTTTTAGCTAATAGTGAGCAGAACTCTATGATGTTAGCAGGTACACGACGAGCAAGCACAGCCTTGAACAGTTGAACACTCAGAACATTTTTTATTAAAACACTAAAACATTTGCTTAGTTGCAGAAAATGTTTCAGTAGCGACAATTTTTAGTGTTCCACACTGATTTTCAGACACATTTACTTCAAAACAATGGGATGTATCTGCTCGCCATGTGGCCATGAGGGACAAGGATTCAGTCTCATTTTGTGCTCTAAAATGCAGGGGCGTGGCTAAACTAAGAAATTGTGTAGAACTCTTAGCGTTTCTCTTAGGTAATGACAAGAAAGCATGGGAAGGCTTTTTTTTTTTATTTAAAAAATTTAACCATGATCAATTTACATATTTCAACTTTTTATCAAAATAAATCCAAATTTTTGTAAGAATGACATTGGAAAAAGTAAAATGTAAGTATAAGTGTAAACATAAGGGTTAGGGTTTAGGGCACAGACACCTCCCAATAAAAAGTAAAAATGTATATTATGGTAAATATTTGTATGTATTCAGCTTATTATAATTTCTATGAATGCCTTAGGTATAAATATATCATTGGCATAATCCTTGTAAATGTCTGTATGAATGCTTCATTTTTTAAAAATAGTTCTTTAAACTGTAATTTTTGACTGCGATATGAATGAATTCAGTGTAATTAATAATATGTATATATAGTGAAAAGTATTTTATTATAATAATACTATTATAATAAAATGATTTATTATTTTTTATGTAGTTGTTATCTTGTGAGCTACTTTAAAGTGCTCAGGTTTCTCCTGGATGCAGCTTTGTTCAATTTCAAAAGCAGCGTTTGATTAAACATAATGAAGCACTGATTGGCCAAACAGGTATTGGATGAAAGCCACAATTAATACTGTAATACATAAGGAGAGGTTTGGATTACATGAGCACACTGATATATATATATATATATATATAAAACCATTACTTATCTTATTAATGGTATTTGAACAAATAAACACTTACTGCCCAAATGAATTATTATATATAGTTGGAAGAAAAGCTGATATCTCCAAAATGGTAACTTTACAGGAGAAGGAAAAAATCTGCTTTGCTTTTAATGTAAGTCAAAGGAATCAGACATTTCTCCAAGCAATTTTAGGTCATTTCTTTTGGTCCATTCATCATGAAATTTACAGACAATGTAAAGGAGAACAAGCATTTTTTACCATATGAGGTTTTCTTCCGACAACAGGGATATATATATATATATATATATATATATATATATATATAATAGGGAGCGAGGAGGTGGACGCATATGTGGAGATAAGCAACTTTTTTTGTGGGCAAATCCAGGGTCATAGATCCAACACGGATTGATCGGGGGACAGACATGACAAATCAGAATCAAACAGAACAAACAACTGTACATAGACCAGTACAAACAACACAAAGTCCAACGAAAACAAAGGGCAAACACGGGGCTTATAAAACAGGGATAACGAGGGACAGGCGAAAACCGGTAGTGACAATCAGGGGTCCAGTCACTAAACAAGGGGGCTGGATCCAAACAAATGCACATGGAAGATCAAAACAAAAAGCACATGGAGTGGGAGGAGTCAATCGTGACAATATATAGGTGTTGTGTTTACTGACGGAGAAGCGGCTTGGAAAATGGATGGATGGATGGATGGTAAATTTAATGACAAATGGACCAAAAGAAACGACCCAAAATGACATTACATGAAAAGTAAAATAGGTTTTCACCTTCTACTGTCCAGTTACCATGTCCATTTCCCACGTTTCTCTTTTTGTAAACCTGCCTTTTCCTTCAAGTTTCTCTTTGTCTCATGTGCAGTGTTGAACTGTGGGATTTGTAGTCTGACTGGCTGACGCCTCTCTCGTGACAGGCTCTGCTTTTCTGAAACGAGCGGCCTTCATCTGGGCCAATTACGGCTCGTGGCTGCTGAGAGCAGGAGTTAAGTGTGTCAATTTGCCCAAGAAAAACTCGCCGCCCAAATGGGGTCAGGCCCTTCGATGTGAGGCGCTTCCCTTCACACTACGCTTAATTGAAAAATCTATTTTACTGAAATGAAGGGAGAGCCGTGGAGGAGAGGCGCGGCGAAGGAGAGGGAAGGAAAAAGAGAGACTTAAGCTCCTTAATGGCTACTCCTAATGGCCGCTTGAGGAAAAAAATCCAAGCATACCACTCTGTGAATCTGAGATTTTTTTAATAAGAAACGTTGGTATTTCTGCAGTGTTGAAGTGACACTGATACCAAAAGCCAGTTGTAATTCAATACTGAGTGTTTTTCAGTGGTAGCTCATTAAAACAAGCAAAGATGGTCTTTCATGGATTCTAAAGTTACAGTCACAGGCACATTTGTGTTTGTAAGTAGATGAGACAATATTTGAGTTATTGTGTCTTGTTTAGTATTTTTTTTTTCTGGCGTGTTCAAACAGAATGCAAATTAAACCTAAATACAGGGCGATTCACTCGAATGAGGCCCCGAATATTCTGTAATAACTCTCTCTAGGACAAAGCAACCTGAACAAAACAACATGCAATGAGCTCCTTAGTACATGGAGCTTCGAACAAGCTGGGATGCCCCTGCTTTGGAGTGATGAGGTAGGTGCTGGACAGCTGCCACAATGTTTAACCTCTGTTTGCAACGTCCGGGTGCAGACCCCCGAACCCCTTCATGTGTCTGGCTGAAAACTGAGATCAATTCCAGAATCGCATATAATGTAATCGATTACACATCGATTAGGTCACACTAGTGTATTTTTTGGTTCAGATTGCTTCATCCTAATGGGAGTTACAACACAATATTCAGGGCCTCTTTCGAGTGAATTTCCCTGTTTAATTAGCACATTTGAATGCACACATGTGAACATCTCCAGTCATATTACAAGGTAATAGATCCTCTATAGCCCATGTGTCAAACACAAGGCCAGCTGGCAGTCAGGATAGTGGCACGATCCAATTCAGCCCACAAAATTATTAAAATTTTCTATTAATATTGAACCGCACTACAATTCCCAGTAATTTGTGCACCCACCCCCTCCCCAACAATGATCTAAGGGACTGCACCACAAAAAAAAAAAAAAAAGATGTGAGGTGTCTAGGTCAAGCAAGTTGGCAGTTTAAAAAAAACCCTACTGTACACTGGGGACATTAAAAGAGATTTAACAGTTATCTGCAGCTAATGGAGTCTGTTTTATATAAAACTATTTGTTTTTTATTTAAAATTATTTTTGAATCATTTAAATATTCACTGTCTATTTTGCTATTGTAGTGTTAACATACTTAAAATCAACGGTGGCCAGTTGGGGTCAAGGCAAAATGTAAATTTAAGCAATTTTTTCAGCTAATTTTAATGCACAATTTCTACTCATTTTCTGATTTTAACATTCTCTGTAGAAAGGGTGTTAACCAATTTTTACCTATTTTCAACAAACCATATCATTTGACCGGGGTGCCCAAACTTTTGCACACAATTGTAATTAAATATGTAATGATGTAATTGCGTATGATTACTATATCAATTAAGCAATATAACATGAGAGGGAGCGTATTATCAGGAAATAATGATGTTATTCAAAATATTGATGCTAGTTTGTATAACAGTTAAATAGAGGAAGCAATTCATAAATCGTGCTGTGAACGTGGCATTTAATATGTTTTAATGTTAGCAGTTCCTTCCGCCGAATTATAGTTCTTGAACAAGCAGCACCTAAACAACCTGTAATTAGCTTGAAATGAACCGAATACCATTCGCCAAACGTGTAGTCTGATCTGCAGTGTCTGACCAAATCGGACAGAGCCATAAAACTGCCACAATATCAGGTTTAGCTCAGTTTTGTCACTTCTGCCAGATCAATATCAATGTTGTTTAGTTCCAGCCAGTCTGTATAGTGTCTTACAGCCCATTTAGTTTGGTGAATGGTATCCCTTTTATTTCTGGCCAATTCCAGGTTGTTTAGCTGTTCTTCTGTCACAGCTGCCGACTGAAAAGCTGTTTGGGAACTTAGTGTGGTCTCATCTTCAGAGTTGGACCAAACTGGCTGTCAGTCAAACCTGATCTAAAAACTATCCATTTTCACTGTGTTTGAAGAGATTTGCTAGTGTCAAGAACCTTGTACATGCTTAGAGAACCTCCAAATAATATAATGGTTCTTGGCCAATCTTCACATTATGTGGAGACTCTTTAAACATTTTTCTTAAAACCATCCATTGAAATGTTCTTTAGGGAACCCAAAGTGGTTCTACTTTAGCATCATTCAAAGAACTCCTGTAGCACCTTTTTAAGACTGACTGTTAAGAACCTTTCAAATGCTTAAAGAACCTTTACATAAGATAAAGGTACGATGCCAATTTAATGGTTCTTCGTAGAAGAGTAGGCAATCTTAAAATAAAAGTGTTTCCTTAAGCAGTGATTATTGGTTAGCTAAAAATCTTTGTAAAAGATATCTATGCATGGGAAGAAACTTTTAAGTGCTTAAAGAACCTTCACATACTGTAAAGGTTCTATACCAATTTAATGGTTCATCCTAGAAGAGTGTATGTTCTTAATAGAAAGGTGTTTCCTTGAATGGTGATTTTTGGTTTGCTAAAAGAGAATGTTTGAAAAAGATGTGAACTGTGAAGAACCTTTGAAAATGCTTAAAGAACCTTCACATAATATAAAGGTTCTTTATCAATTTTTACATCATATGGAGGTTCTTAAAACCATAAAAAGGTCCTTTACACTAATTTCTTTACACACATTTCTTAACAGTAGCTCTACAAAAATGGACCATCAAGTGAAAGGTTCTTTAGGGAACGGAAAGCAGTTCTTTGACCACAATGCTCTGAAGAACTCTTTTTGGTTCCATCTGACACCTTTATTTTCAAGAGTCTACCAGCTCCTGCATCTTGAAGTATCGAAATAAGTACAGAAGCAAAATTAATACCTGGAAAACATTGGTTTATCCAAAGGTCTCATTAGGCACAAAGTTGCATGATGCTAATTGGTGGTTATAAGGCTCCCATCAGTGGTAAGACATGCAATTTTCATGATGCTAATTGGTTGGTATAAGTTTCCGTTACTTCCGATACCAGACATGTCTTGACTGATCATCAACATTTGGGTGGAAAATGGTGTGAATTGCATCTTTGGCCAAACCATCCCTTTAATGTTGGCCTTTGTGCACTCTCGCTTTCTCTCTCACTCCGTCACCGACTGTCGGTGACTTTCACTCTCTTAGTTTATCACCCAGAGGATGGTGGTCATAAATAGGTAATGAGAAGGTGCTTTGCAAACACAAATGCACAATATATAGACAACTAAGGAGATGAGGAGGGTGAGGTCACACCCAGGTCAGTGGAGATTAATTAGCAATAACATCTCAACACTACTGTTTACTCTCGTAGCTCGTTTTGGAACTCTGTGTGAAGGTTAGTGAAGGTTGAGGTGCTATAATATGATATTCAACATGTTTCAGTAACACTGAAGGGCGGCGTTTGTAAGGCTACATTAACCTTTCAACTGACAGACTTTTATAAAGACAAGATATTTAATCCTTTAACTAGTTAAATGTATTCTTTATTGTGTATATATGCTTATTCAAAATTTGACGCCTGCATCATGTTCCCACAAAAAGTTGGGATGGGACACATCACTTTTCCTTTTAACATTGTTCAGATTGGGAACCAAGGGCACCAATTGCTGTTGTTGCCAAAGTGGAATTTTTCCCATTCTTGCTTGGTATAACAATTCAGTTGTTCTACAGTCCAGGGTCTCTATTATTGTACATTGCACATAATCTGCCACACGTTTTCAATGGGAAAGCAGTCTGGACTGCAAGCAGGCCAGTCTAGCACGTACGCTGTCTTACTGTGATGCTGTTGTAACATGCAGAATTTGGCTTTGTCTTTCTGAAACAAGAACAAATATTCCTGAACAATACCCCATCTAGGCAACATCAAATGTTGCGGCAAAATGCATATGAGCCCCTCAGCATTGATGGCACCTTCACAGATATGCAAGTTACCCATGGCATTAGCGCTAATATTCCCCCATACCATGATAAACACTGTCTTTTGTACTTTATGCTGGTAACAGTATCCATTACTTCCAAAAACAATTTGAAAGGGAGAATCACCACAGCACATTTCTGCTTTGTGTCAGTTCATCTTAGATGAGCTGTAGCCCAGAGAAGTCAGCAGCGTTTCTGGATCTTGTTGATGTATGGCTTCTGTTTTGCAAAGTGAGATTCTTAAAACCATAAAAAGGAGTCTTAACTTGAATTTGTAGCGATGACCTATATTCTCTGACAAGGGTTTTCAGCACTATTACCAAGCTTTTGTGGGTATATTCATTATCGAAGCATGTAGATTTTTAATGCAGTGGAATATTCAGTGTTGTTTTATGGCCTGTTGGGCCTTAAATGTTCTTATATACCAGGATTTCTCCTGATTCTCTGAATCTTTTAAAAATGTTGTTGACTTCAGATGGTGAAATTTCTAAATTTATTACAATTGTGGACTTGTGGAAATGTTATTTGAATATTTGTCCGCAGTTTTTCAAAAGTCGTGGTAGTATCAAACTTACTAATCTTACACTCCCCCTGTCCCAACTTGAAATGTGTTGTAGGTGCTAAATTAGGAATTAGTGCATATTTACAGCAAATAAGTTAAGAAGGTAAAATATTAAATATGAAGCATATCTTCTTTGTGCTGTACTTCAACTATATACCTGTAAAAGAGCTTATAAATCACTGCTTTCTGTATTTCTGTTTTAGAGTTTACCTACTATCCCAACTCTTTTGGAATTGGGTTTGTATTTTGGTGATTATCTAGCAATGCTAATGCTAATTGTGATCTCCTGCTGTTAATGGATATCTTTAATTTTGGGATAGACTCTTAAAACATAAAGATTCCAGGTTCCTGGCTTGTACATACAATTCTAGTAAACCTTTAAAAGATTGAAAGGCTTTACACTATAATTATGTCCTTATATCTAAAATTAGAGAAAAATATGAAGCTCATTTAAAATAATTCCTCCATTTTATATTTCTCCATAATTAAATGATTAATCTGTAATCTGTAAAGTAATTCAAGATGGTTTATTGTGAAATGCTTCCAAACTTGCAGGACAGAATATTTACAGCAGTGGTGAGTGGAACCAGATCTTTAATGCTTCTAAAAGCTTCCTCATAGACATTATTACACTGAGTGGTTTGGAATACATTGACTAATAACTAAGACATCATGTTACGCTAATCTGGAGATAAGATTTTGGCAAAGAGGTACATGAAGGTGTTATAAGGTGAAATAGTACCAAAAGAAAACTTTTTTTTTTCTGATATAGAACTATTTTACCATTATCACCGTTACATATATGACCATGTTTTTAGGTTGCCTGTTTTGTTTTGGATAGTAAATAAAATGGCTATTTGTGTTGTAGATACTGTCATGCCTGGTTCCTATCACCACCATTGTAAGGAGAGAGTCAGGAAGTTTCTCTATAATGCACCAGTTTGTATCAAGACACTCAAAGATATTATTTACAGCTCAAAGATTATAATATGCAGAAGAAAAGTTGGAATTCCCACACATGTTTAACCAATATGGCAGGTACTCTAAACTGACCATAGCACATTCAATTAAATTAAACAAGCAAGATGTGTCAATTTTGCTCGTAATTCCAGAAAATCAATCTGATAATCCATCTGCTTTAAGACAAAAATTGCATTGGGTTAACTAATGGCCGGCAGATGTCAGTGGACGAGGCCTGGGGTCAATGCGCATCAATACCTCGATCCTGTGAATGAACTGGGGTGAGAGGAGGGTTGGAAATTGCCAAGTGTGAAGAAGAGAGAGGAGCTCTCCCGCGGCGGTCTGCTGTCCTCAGGAGCGGCAGATTTAGCGAACGAAAGAAATCAAAATGATAAAACGCTAATATTGGCTCCCCTCATATTGAAGGCGTTAAAAATTTAATGGGAGTGGACCTTGGAGCAGGCCGAACTTCGGCCGATATTAAATTACTCCCGATGGTAAGTAATGTCTCTGCGAGCTACAGCGGGTGACGTATTTAAACAGCTTCACTGAGGGACTTCATAACACATAATAAAACACACTGTACACAAGAACCCATACATTTCACTCATACATTCATTTATGGTAACAAAAGACCTCATGTTGGATAAGGATTGTAGTATTGTGACACGGTTGGATTTAATGGGGAGTAATGGTGGTCATAATAGTATAAAAAAACAGTTCCAGGAAAGTTGAGACACTATGTGAACTACGAATACAACCAGCAGTGATTTGTAAATAAACAATGACCTGTATTCAGGTCAAAGGCAAGATATTTGTTTCATCTTATCAACATCATTAGCCATGTTTACATGCAGCCTAATAATCCGACTATTAGCTCCATCGGAATAGAATACGTCCTTGTTAACCTTAGTCTATTCCGATTGAGGCCCTTCCAAATATAATTTCTATCCGATTGAACAAGGTGGGTAGTCCTGTCAATAATCCATTAAATAGAAGAATAATAACCATGTAAATGCCTGAATCCGATTACATTCCCAATTGGAACGTCTAAGTACGTTCTGCGCATGCGCGGCACGTCATAGCGAAAGGTTTATAACGTTCGTCATGACGGACCAGAAACTGATCTGCAGAGGAGACGAAGTTTATGCTCTGAGCTTTAAAAGACGGCGGTGGGACGGATGTCCAGCTTATGTGTCTCAGAACACAATGTCTTCTTCTCAGCCTTCTTTAATAAGTGCATGTGAAGGACGTTTTTCTGAGTCTGACATCATTTTAAGGCAATTCGAAACAATCGCGCCACCTGGAAACTCATCTACCTCTGACTGGACCTCACGTGATTTTTGACGTCATGGTAACGTTTAGTCTAAGCAGTTCTCCATGAATGCGTGTCATTTTGGATCAGATTACTTGTAGTAAGCATGTAAATGAAGATTTTCCATCAGATTGTTAAGTAGAGTGAGCAGATAAACACCTTAGTCTTAATCTGTAATCGGATTGTATTCAATCGGATTGGCAAAAATCTTTGCATGTAAACACAGCCATTGTTCCTTCAACACATTCAAAAAAGGTTGGAACTGGAGCAGAGCATGCTTGAGTTAAAAAGGAACATCTAGAAAAGGCCTTCAACATGTGATGCTCTCACTGCTCTGTTGTGGCTCCACAGCTGAAATATATTTGTAGGTGAAAATAAAATAATCCTCCTTTGCAGTAAAATAAAGCTCTGCTGAGTGTTCAACACAGTTTAACAATAAATGATCTTAAACTTTGGAGTTGATGTATATCTGGTAATTCACCCTTTAACCCTGAAGGTTGGTGCTTAAACTGCTGGTCACCATTGCAATGCAGACAACTGTCTTGTCTAGCTAGTAGCTAACAAAAAGGCCAGGAGAAAGATTTAAGAGGAATAGTAATAGATGGTGACAAACTGACTTATTTGTGTTTATAAGAACTCCAGCTGGTTTCCTTATACGTTTAATCTGCAACAAGAACTGTCAAACATTAAAAAATCCCGATGCTGAAGCTGAATTGTCCCGTTCCAGCTTAAATGGTGCTGCAGTTACATTTTGGCACTAAAGCACCATTTAAGGTGAAACAGGAAATTCTAACAAGAAGCCGGTGAATGAGAAGTGACTTCAGCCTTGTAAAAAGTTGAACATTGAGAAACATTTTACAAGAAACTGTTCTACCTTTGTGGAATAGTTTCCTGCTGGAGATGGGAGAAAAGTGGGACATATTTACAGCAAGATGGTAAATTGGACTTAAAATTTTGTGGCTTTCAAGGTGAATAGATTTTTGTTTAAAGGACAAAATGGTTCTTCTTAAGATTTGGGTTGCTGCCCCCTGGTCTAGTCCTTTTTGAGCAAGGATGATTAAGGTTCGCCAAAAAGTGAATCCGTAAAAAGTCCAGCTGTTTAAAAACAACATATCTCAACAAGCATTGACAAGAATTTCACTCTTGTTTATTAATAAACTACCTATGTTAAGCTTATGGTGTTGCTTAGGCAAAAAATAAACTAGCGAAACCTTGAGCAGGCCTTTTTTTTTAAAATTGCGAATATTAACTGAAACTAAAAGTAAATATGCAAGTCGTTTAACGTGTGTCAGAGTGTCAGGTCTCTTGTGTGGAAGTCCAAGTCGAGTCTTTGGTAAAGAATTTTAGTCTTGTCATTAGCTTCAGCCATGGCATCATACAAAAGTAAACCCTTACTAAAAGTAAACCCCTACTCAAAGTAAACCCTTACTAAAAGTAAAACCTTATGAAAAGTAAACCCTTACTAAAAGTAAACCCCTACTCAAAGTAAACCCTTACTAAAAGTAAAACCTTATGAAAAGTAAACCCTTACTAAAAGTAAAACCTTTTGAAAAGTAAACCCTTACTAAAAGTAAACCCCTACTCAAAGTAAACCCTTACTAAAAGTAAAACCTTATGAAAAGTAAACCTTTACTAAAAGTAAACCCCTACTCAAAGTAAACCCTTACTAAAAGTAAAACCTTATGAAAAGTAAACCCTTACTAAAAGTAAACCCCTACTAAAAGTAAAACCATACTAAAAGTAAACCCTTACTAAAAGTAAACCCCTACGAAACTTCTTATAACAAGCTTTTCATTATAGAAAAACCATTAAGCTGAAGGACTGAACTGAAGCACTAAGTAAATGTGATGTTTGTAGGAAGAGGAGTAAATCTAATCTAATGAAATCTAATCTGTAATTTGTAGTTACGTCAACTAGCTAGTTAGCACAAAAACTAAACTGTAGTAAGTTTTAAATGGAATGTGATCTGTAACTTACTGAAACTTCAGCTAGACTAGCTGACAACTTCTGGTATAACTAGTGCGCTAGCTAGCTCGGGCATCAGACCAAAGGTTTTTCTGTGGTTGCAATTGTAGTTTAATTTGTGTGTGTGTGTGTGTGTGTGTGTGTGTGTGTGTGTGTGTGTGTGTGTGTGTGTGTGTGTGTGTGTGTGTTTTCTCAGGCTGAAATTTAACAAGTCAAACATCTGGAGTCTGAAATGATACATGAGTCCAAGTTGAGTTGTGACTTGAGAGCAACTCGAGTCTGAGTCGCTGACTGGAGTTTCATCTCTGGTAAACACCCATGTAAATTTTCTATAAACAGCTTGTTTACTCCACTTTATCAGTAGCACCATCCTTACGTAAGTAGTTCTCTTTCCACAGTGCGTCTGTATCCAAAACTGAGTGAGAGAGCCATCCACAGTCTACAGGGGGCCAACTGCGATGGTGTATGATCACAAAACAGTATCTCGAGTAAGTGGCTGGTTGAGTGAACTAAATTCGACCTCATTCACCAAAGCAATGGCTTTAGCAGACGCTGAGACACCGCGTCGCTGTGTTTATGGTAGTAATGACCCAGGTCAATTACCACCTCATGAGTGAGACAAAAGAGCGAACTCTGTGTGCGAATGTGTGTGTGTGTGTGTGTGTTGTTCGTGACAAGAAGAGGTGCTGCTAGGCTCCTGTGAAGAAAGCTCTCTGGAGTTTATAGCCCAGGATGGGAAAAACACTCTGACCGCTTTAGCAGGTTGAGCAGGACGTGCGCTAAGACAAGCAGGAATATATGTACAAATGTCTATATGGTGCCTTTGACTAGGGATGTTTCTGGACATAAGCAGTATGAGCAGTTGCTTAGGGCCCCCAGGCAAGAAGGGGAACCTGCAATGCTGCCAAAATCCAAAAAATGTAAGAAATCAGAAGTTGTTTTATGTTTATTCATTACATCTGTTATTTGGTTATTCATATATACAGTACTGTTAAAAAGTCACAGACCAACCTTCATTTATTTCATATCCCAGTCAAAATGGCCATTAGATTTAAGTTATGAAAACATTTTAGTATTTAGTGTGTCCACTAAATACTGTGTCCAGCTATTGCCTTTATTATAGGCTCCATCCTTTTCAGGAGACTCGCTTTCAGTTTTTCAAAGAAATCTGCAAGGATATTTTCCCACATCTCCGAAGTTCAGTCTTGCAACTTGGTTGCATTTTCTGCTTCTAACAATCCAAGTAATCCCAAACACATTCAGTGATTTTGAGGTCTGGACTCTGGGGTGGTCCATATTTGTGAGAACACCAGGAGCCTCTTTGTTTGATTAGCAGATTTTCTTCTTTCGTGTCTCATTCTGACTCATTGACCTCCATTTACACCTGCTCACATCATATGACAAGTATCTGGGTTCTATCCTGATATGGTTTTAGTTGTATGCATTTACACTTGGTGGTCAAATGCGTGTCCAGTTAGTCGGACTGAAATCTGATCGCTGTGTGGGATGGAATATGCAAATCTGCTCGTTACATGGCAGCCAATTACCAATCTGTTCAGCCTCTTCGTCTGCAGTTTGTTTTGCACAGTATCGTCTGTCCATGTTGTTTATTGAGCACTTTGTTTCGCCCGGTCCCCAACCATGTGCGTCCTCCATCATTATCTTCCTCACAGACACGCCTCATTTGTCCAGTGACATACTGCATGGGGAGGAGTTTCGGTTGTACTGGGAGGGGTTTTGGTTGTCGAATGTGTCTTAGAGAGATGGATGCATTTACACTGCTGTAACATGTGGCTCAAATGTGTCTAAGACCACCTCCTGAAGTGGTTTGTTCTTGCATTTTTATGTGATTTGGTCTCATCCAGATATAATCATCAGGTCATATTACAGAAGCTTCTGAAGCCTGAAATCTGATCTGTTTAGTCACCATGACAACTTCAGTCAGGACTGAATTCAGGACAGAAGCTATTACAGAACAACAGTTCTTAACCTTTAAGACAACCCCAGAGGTGTCTTAACTTCTGTATTATACAGTATTATACAGTGACAGGCAGCATAGTTCACTATCACTAGATCAGGGGTTGGCAACCCAAATGTTAAGAGCAGTATTGTCCTTTCAACAAAAATAAATCCACCTTGGGTGCCACAACATTTAATATCCATTTTATTAAAGTAATGTTTTACCATCTAGGCTGAAAATGTCTTAATATGTGTTAGCTAATGACCTAGTATAGACTAAAAATATAAACTAAAACACAGACTTTGCTCTGCTGTAAGCTTTAGCCCAGTTATAACTGCTTCTCTCACATCTCCGGCAGGAAACCTTTCCTCAGAAATAACAAAGATTCTTGTAAAATGTCTCAAGGTTTGATTTTTTACAAAGCTGCAGTCGCTTCTCATTCTCCAGCTTCATGTTCGAATTTTCCTGTTCCACCTGTTGCTGCATTATTTAAGGGGAAAGAGAAAATTCAACTGAGCTGGCAAATGAGAAGCTGACTTCAGCTTTGTGACTTTAGTGTTTGACAGCTTCTCGTTGCATCTTAAATGTATCAGAAAACCAACTGGAGTGATTAGAAATGTAAATAAGTCCATTTGTCACCAAATTATCAATCTTTCTCTTTGTCTTTTCGTTAGCTACTAGCTAGGTGAGGTTTTTGTCTGCATTGCTATGGTGACCAGCAATCGGTGCACCAACCTTCAGCTTTAAAGGGTGAATTAGCAGTTCTACATTAACCCCAGAGTTTAAGACCAATTATTGTTACTGCAAATTGTGGATTTTTTTTTTAAATCTAAAAATCTAGTTCTGCTGTGGAGCCAAATACTGCTGACACAATCTATACTCTATCCTCTTATTACCTTCGAGTGTTAATGTTGATGAAATTCATCAGATAAAATACTACAGTGATGGAGGTCAATAATGAGGAGACAACGCTAAACATCTGTCTGTTTATTAGGAGGAATAATGTTAGCACGGTCATCTAAAGCGTTTGGGAAATGGAAACTGAAACTGGAGAGTATGACACTCTGAAAAACAGCAAGGGGCACTGTCACACTACTCTTAACTTATAGTCTATCGTACTTTAGTTGTATTTGGCCTTTTTTACATCAGTAATGGTAGCTAATGTTAGCTGTCTGGCTAACTAACTTGAATATTTTGCTAATGCATTAATGTTTCAGCTGTATGTGTATGGTGTATGATTATTGATTGTCGACTTTGATCAAGCAGGTTAAGATTTCCTAACTGCAGATAAGATGCTGTAAGATTCCTTAATTAAGATAAGGTTTGCTTCTGTAATTATGAATTTGAGATGGAAGCAGAAGTGGAGCCTGATATTCTTCCAAAGATGAAAGCTTTAAGTGCTGTTTATCTGATATGCACGGTTTTAATGGTCTGACATCTTGCAGGTGGCTGTTAGGAGTCCCATTTTTTTCCATAGCTTTTAATCATTTATTGAATTCTGTTTTTTTCACTTATTTTTATTTGACTTCCTTGTGCAAGTTGGTCATCTTATATCTAGTCTCCCCATAAATGCCTCATGAAACATAATTAACTTAGTGGCCATTTTGCCTGGAAATGAAAAATAATATGTTTAGTTATGTAAAGATTATGGAAATGAATGAAGTGTTAACTAATCTTTATCCTGTCCTACAAAATAATGTGGCTGAGGTGGGCGGGGGTCACCATATGTTCAGAAATACCCGTCATTTGGTTACATGTGTTTATGCATATGTCTGTTTGGATGAGATTTCTCCGACAGGAAGGTCCTTTTGAAGAATGATATCAGATCCCTTAGGGGTCGTTTATTGTCTTTAATGTGTGTGTGTCTGTTTGTGTGTGTGTGTGTGTGTGTGTGTGTGTGTGTGTGTGTGTGCACGCGCACATATGTGTGTTCAACCGTGTACATAATTTAGTTTGGTGATACTGAGTATATGTAAATATGTGAAGTTAAATGTATATATTTTTTATAGTTTTGTTTAAAATCGATTACTTTCAAAAGTTTTCCTTTATGTAATGTTACATATTGCTGGGAGTGCACTTTAAACTGTCAAGAAATCTCAGTATTACATTATGATTCATATTACCTTTGTTACAGAAATACAAAGGTGTTTTGCAATATAGACCAGCTGAAATGGAACAGCTGCATGTCTAGAAATAGTACAGAATTGTTTACTTGTCAAACTTTCTTTTCAAATATTTTACATTTCTAAAGATTTCTGTTTGTTTCTGGATTTAAATGCAGCATTTTTCAATGTGGTTGTAGACTTTTGGACCACAACTGTGTGTATATATAGAGGTAGAAAGATGGATAGATATATGTAGTACAGTGCAAAAAAAATTTTAATGCACCTAAATTTCTCCTAGGTGCCTCCAGCTATTGTATAGGTAGGTAGTTATGTAGATATGCTGGACGGTTGGTAAGTTCGTAGGTAGTTTGGTAGGTAGACAGGTTGGTTGTTAGATAGGTTGGAAGGTAGGTAGGTAGGTATGTTGGTTGGTTGGTTGTAAGGTGGGTTGTTAGGCATATTGGTAGGTAGGTTGTTAGGTATGTTGGTAGGTTGATAGGTAGGTAGGTAGGTATGTAGGTAGGTTGTTTGGTAGGTAGGCAAGTTGTTAGGTAGGTAGGTAGAACTTTATATTTTTTAAGATGTGTAATTGTACAAAAACTTATATTAGGCAGAAATAAAAATAGAAATGTACATAGGCATAAATGAGAAATAAAAAAAGATATAAGTTAAAGTATGAAATAGTAGAAACAGAGGTGTATCTATTTGCATAATTACATAGCATATAAGGCAGATTTATTGTATTTACATGATATGTTATGAGATAATTTACAACACAAGGAGTATAAACATAACAAGGAGTAGCTACAGTATTTACAGTCTGAAGTGCACAGTTTGAGAGTCATTACATGGACTACATGAATTTGTTAAATTAGAAATTTACATTTTTGAAACTTGCTATTGTTTATTTCTAGGTTTAAATGTAAAGATTTTCAATGTGGTCTCAGACCTTTGGACCCCCACTGTGTATGTGTATATGTAGAATAATGAAGTATTGATTAGATGAACCATGTGTTGATGAGAACTACAAATAATGCTGGGTGTCCTCAAGGAGAGGTTTGTAAATGGTTAAACATGTAAATTTACATGAAAACTCCCTGTACCTGCATGATTGTATGCGCTGCACTACTGCCACGCAATTAGATTAGATAATTGCATAAATGAAGAGAGGGACAAAGTGCTCAGTGAGCGTATGTAGTGTGTGTGTGGATGAAAATAAGCCGCTCTGTACCTACGATCAGTCAGTCAGTCAGATGGAGGCAGGATACAGACAAGAAGGTTGGAGTTAATGTGTGAAAACATGTACGCTGAGAAGGGGGGGAGTCACACTCGTTTTCTTCCCTCGTTTATTTAAGGGGGAGGAGAGGAAAAGAGAGAGTGATTGATTAGTCAGAGCTGTCAGACTATCAGCCAAGTGGAACTCGCAAATCTCCGTTCTGTGTGTGTGTGTGTGTGTGTGTGTGTGTGTGTGTGTGTGTGTGTGTGTGTGTGTGTGTGTGTGAAATTTCTTTTTGTTTGTGTGTGCATCTGTCTGCACGCTTGATCGTGTAATCCATGAAAAATGGTCTCTTCCTCTTCCTTTAATGATCAAAGCACAGCCTGTCACCCTGTACATACATTCTGACCCCCTAAAGCGCACACACACACACGTGCGCACACACATACACACACCATTCCTTCTGCATCTTTTTACCCCAAACATGTTTACGAAACCTCTTAATCCTTACATATTATTAAACATCATTTATACAAGACATAAAAGTGCATTATCGGAAATAACATCACGGCTGTGACTCGGTTGCAGTTGTAAGTCATTCCAACTGTGATGTTCTTCACAATAAAACATGACCTCGAATGTTCTACTACAGTTTTGCAAAGATAAAATTAAAGCAAAGATGCCCCAAACATTGTAACAAATATGTTTTAATATTGGCTATTCCTTCCTCCACAAAAAGTAGTGCCTCACAATATCAGGTTCAGCTCAGTTTTTTTTAATATTTGCCTGATTAACCTGAATGTCATTTTGTTTCTGTCAGTTTGTAAAGCATTTCACAGCCTGTCTTGCTTGTTGAATTGTATTCAACTAATTTCTGGTTGATTTCAGTTTGTG
Source organism: Pygocentrus nattereri (assembly GCF_015220715.1). Taxonomy (NCBI): domain Eukaryota; kingdom Metazoa; phylum Chordata; class Actinopteri; order Characiformes; family Serrasalmidae; genus Pygocentrus; species Pygocentrus nattereri. Next base: position 10,929,849 of record NC_051222.1, on the reverse strand, counting down.
TTTGCTGCCTGCAAAGCTTGCTTAAGGAATTTGATGTTATCCAGCCAGAATCTAACCAGGCAGGCTACAGGAAATATTTTCCGTTTTCTGTTTTTGTTTGTACTAAATTAGAAAAAACAAATGCTCTGTGGAATGATAGTTATTGTAAAAAAAAAGTGCTTTTATCACAAATATTAGAACAGGTTGAACGCTTGTCAACCAGATTGCGCAGTTGAAACTGTTGTATAAAACAGAATAGATAGCAATGATAACAATAATTATTATTGGGCCTCATCACCAACTGTTCTTAAGCAGAAATTGTCTCTTAAAGTCCACTAATGTAGTTTTCACGAAGATGAAATGTTTTCTTATTTGGGATTTGTTCTTAGGTAGGAACACAATCTATACACACTCAAGAGCACAAAGGTGTGAACAATTCTGCAGTTTGAGAACACAAACTAATCCTGAATCTGACGTACACTCTTTTCTTAGAGCCCTTCTCAAGAACACATTTAAGAAAAAAGTGCCCAGTGTTCAGTAACAGTAGTAATAGGTTACTGCTATATGGTCACTATTGTTGTAGATGTTGGTTTTGTTATTACTTTTAAGATTAGCTCTGTGATTACAGAAGAACTTTCTCACAGTGTTGCCTTTCAAACATTTTTGTTTTCGTTTCCAGACAGCCCAAAAAACATATTGTCATTGTCCAAAACAACAAAAACACCTGCTTCATTTAAGCACAGCAGACGCTGTATCCACTGTTTGAAAAATGAATGATGAATAGATCAATAGTAATGCTTCAATGCTGCTTGGAATAAAATCTCTTTACATTAACTGACATTAACAGTTAAGAACTTTTCTGCCCTCTTCTCTAAAGTTACCGTTTTGGAGAGGGCTTGTCTATCTCTGCACAGCAACATATGTACAGTCATATGCAAAAGCTTGAGCACCCAGGTCAAATGACATGTTTTGTTGATTTGCTGAAGTGAAAATACGTTAATACCTCCCCTACAAAGGACACAATTACCTGGTCAATTTCTATTTATATATATATATAAACAAAATATAAAATAAAAAAAATATTTGCACGGCCACGTCTTATTTTTTCTCCTCCAGTCCGTTCTCTGTAGAGGATGCTTTAGCATATTTTCACTTAGAAGGTCAACAAAATGTGTCATTTGACCAACAAACTTTTGCATACGTTTGTATGCTCTACATCATATATAACACAAATGTTGCCATGCGTTGTGCAACAACTCAGACATCTACAGCTCTTCTTATGTAGTTACCTAGAAATCAAGGCGTGAATGTAAAGGCAAAGCTCAAGCTACTTAATGAAGCATGAATGCAGCTGTTATTGTGCTATAAAAGTGCATCAATATACTGTGTACTGTTTATATTTTTGTGTACTGTATATATGCATAGAAATACCCTTTTAACAAATGAACAGTGAACACATTAAGCAATGACATCACTTTCTCCAGCACTTTTCCAACAATTACAGCACATACTTTTTTCAAAACTGACTAGCAGAGTTGCTAATTAAAGCAGCTAGTTTCACGGCCATTGTTATTATGCATAAAAATGCTTCTTTAACCTGTGAAAGGGGGCATGGAAACACGCGAAAACAGCTTTCCGCATCCGAACAGGTTTGACCGCGCTGTTAAAGTGCTCTAATATGTAACTTATTGGAGTCGTTCTCATTTTACCGCAGAATTAAATGTCTTAATGGACGTTTTGGGAGGGGGAGGGTTGAATGTGTTACACGCCGAGGAGCCATTACAGTGGAATGCATTCTCATTCACATGCTAGCTGGTCTTCCCACTGCCAGAAGCTGTTTTAATGTTGGTCAGCACCCACTTAGGCTCATTTGCCTTACCGTACTGCTGCGGAGAAGGCAAGGCCGAGGAGTTCAGCTGGACTACAGTGTGCTCTTAAACCCGGTGAATTTGTTGATAAATGTGTTTGTTCATTGCACGCAATGGTAGAATAGTAAATAGCCAAAAGCTTGTATTACAGTATAACGAAGGCGACTCCGGTAAATAAACTATATGGCCAAAAGTATGTGGCCACCTGACCATACACCTATATGGGCCATACACCTATATGAACATTCCAAAAACTGGTCATTAATATGGAGTTGGATCCCCTTTGCAGCTATAAGAGACTCCACTCTTGTGGCCACACTGATGTTGGATTGACTCCTGGCTCACAGTCTATGTTACAGTTTTTCCCAGTGTTTGGCCAGAGCAGGTATCAAACTCCCGTATCTCTTTTGTCCGGGGGGGATGTGATTGTTTTAGCGCACCTTGTGTTGCTTGCTAGAAATTCAAGTGACATAGGTGTATCTACTTGATTCATTATCTAAAGTCGATCATTCAAACAGTTCAACACGTTTATATGTTATACATATTTACATGTTTACATTTCAGCCAATGTTATCAGGTTCTGCAGATATTCCAGTTTATTTGTACTAGCAATAAAAGAAAAACTGCCTAATAGACTTTTAACTTTGTTGTTGCATACATCTGTCTTTCCCTTCCTCATCATTCTGTTTTTGTTTATGGCAGAAATATATTCTCAGTCAAATGGGGTAATTTACTGTGGTGCTTTGCCCCCTATTTGTTTCTCCTTGGCTACTTCTCTTCCGGCTCATCCTTTGCTCAGGTTCGTCCCTTGCTCATGTTCCAGTACTTAAAAACTATTAGTGTCTCAGGTCAGGTGGCCAGGGACTTGTGTGTGCATGTATGTGTGTGCGTGTGTAGGGAGGACAGATACTGGGATCCTTGTTCCCACCCAGATCGCTTCCGCAACGAGACCTGACCTTTGATCTGTTGGTGGCATCGCAGGACGAGGGGTCAGGAAGGCAGGGGGAAATTTCCGGCTGCAGAGGTTTGAGCTTGGCATCTGGATTTGTTCTTGCAGATCAGATGGAGCAGGAGGTGTTTGTGTATCTGCTGTTGCGATCACACGGGTGCGAATACTCGCTTATGAGGGTTCCCGCGGAAGCCTTATCCTTCATTAACAAGCACGGGCCGCATCATTACCCATGCTCAAAAAGCCAGATGGAGATAACCATACATCAGCATGCATTTCCGTAAACATATTTGTAGGCTTTGGAGCACATTTACAGTCACAGCCACACAGTTTTTTAATTATCAAATGCAAATTCATGTTTTAGCACACTGGCACATTTGAAAGTACATATCACAGTCCTATCAAAGCTTAGGAACTACATTTTTTTTTACATCATTTGAAAACTACAGCTGCCCTTTACATTGTGTGAACAATGATGGAGAGACCAATAGAAATGGTCCAAAAGAATATGGAATAAAATTTTGTTACATTAACATAATCAAATTTAAGAACATTAAGGGCCATTGTTAAATTATTGAATTAATATGGATGTGGTGACTATAACCAGCCCCACTCTTCTGGGAAAATTCACTAATAGTTCTGTGGGAATGTGTGCCCTGTCAAAAGAGCATTTGTAAGGTCAGGCACTGATGTTGGACAAGAAGGTCTGACTTGCGATTGATGTTCTAATTCACCAAAATGTTGTTCAGTGGGGTTGAGGTGGAGTTTCTTCACACCAAATTCATCAAACCATGTGTTTGTGGGCCTTATGGGACTGTAAACAGGGGCGCAGTTATACTGGAACAGGAAAAGTCCTTCCCCAAACTGTTTCCACAAAGTTGGAATCATTATTAGTATCTAAAATGTCTTTGTATGCTTTAGCAATGACATTACCCTCTACTAGAATTAAGTGGGCCAAACCCTGAAAAACAGCTCCAAAACATTATCCCTCCTCAACCTAACTTTACTATTGCTGCTATGCATTCCAGTAGGTATAGTTTACCCAGATTGCCTCATCAAAACTTCAGACTGCCTGATAAGGAAGAGTGATTCATCACTCCAGAGAACGTTTCCACTGAGGTCAAGTCCAGTGACAACGTGCTTTACACCCCTCCAACCGACACTTGGCATTGCACATAGTGATCTTAGGCTTGTGTGCAGCTGCTCAACCATGCAAACACATTTCATGAAGCTCCTGACACACGGTTCTTGTCTGGAACTTTATATGAATGATGCAAATGAGAAGAGGCAATTTCTATGTGCTATGCATTTCACTTCATGATCTACCCCTTTGTGGCTGTGCTGTTAGCCATTTCTGTTTCACAATAATGGCATGTACTGCAAATGGCAAAGGTGCCACATTTGAAGCCACTGAGCTTTTCAGTACTCATTCTACTGCCAACGCTGGTCTATGAAGATAGCTATGTCCTTACTTTTCTACGCGTGAACTGAACCCCCTGAACTCAATAAATAGGATGGGTGTCCACATACTTTTGGCCAGATTGAGAAAGCCAACAACAGTGGTTGAAGTTCTTTACAAAAACAACTGTATATGTTGCGTCCCGCTGCGCTAACTTCCTTTTTTGTATATATTAAAAAAGGCCTCAAGGCATTTATTGTTGTCATATCCATCCATTTCTGAAAATATTAAATGCATATTCATGTTTCATTACATCAGCACGTTTCAGTCTGAGGGAAAAAAAGAGCGAAAAAAAGGATAGCATGCTTTCTATTACCTCAATTTACATACAGATCATAACATTTGACCTCTTCATATTCACTAATCTTAATGAAAGGCTCAACTACATAGAGACACCCTCTCCCTGACACCTACACACATGAACACATCCTATACGCATGACTCTGCCGTACCTATGTGACAGGAAATGTGTGAGAAATGTATGCATTTTCAATTAGAAAATTGTAATTAGAGTGACAGAATTAAAGCCCTCTAATTACTCCCCCCTCCCGACCAAGAGCTCTGATTAATTATGCGCTTTTAATTTGCATTCCATGTGGAACTAATTGACATGAATTGGTTTTAATTATTTGAGAGGGTGTTTTCTCAACAGCCGCGCTTTCGAATTATATCCGACACGCTCTCCGCAAACACAAGGTTCCGTCTCGCGGCTGGCTCGGGTCGCAGGCCGTGACCTAAGCTGCGTGTACGGATGTGCGTGAGTATAGCAATCAACACCAAACCCATTACCGAGGGGATAGCTTTCAGTTTTGTTGCCGCACCAGCAAAAATGCATCCGAGCCAAAACCCCCACTCTGTAGCCACTGTAGTTGATAAGATGAATATTAAGAAATGACTTTGTTCTGCTTGTGCTGCCTGCTTTTTTTGTTGAGGGGACGGAAGGTGAGATCTTTGGGGAATTTTTTTTTTCTTCAGTTGTAACAAAATCCCAAGGTGCCCAAGGTGGCTTTAACATTGGGGACAGTCCACTGCAGATGCAAATGTTAGCTGAAGGAATAGCCCTTGAATACAGTTATACAGAGAACTTGGGGTGCCCCCAGGTTAAATTACACACTTTGTTGCTTTTCTAAGTGAAAATAAGTAAACACATCACCTAAGGATGCTGTATATTTTAATGCACAATTACTGTTTATTTGCTGAGTTTAACATATGGGGAAAAGTTAAGACCTAAGCAAAACTTAAGGCACAAAATTTTGTTTTATTCTATTTTCCAGTATGTTAAACCCAAATCAATAGCATAAGTTTTAGTGACAATTTCTATTATACTTAAAATAATACTTAAAAGCCCCCAAAGGCAATATGTGAAAATATAGCTTAAAAGACCAATAAAAGGTATTGCACATTAATTGAAAATTACTTATTAATTTGTTTGTTTATTTGTTTATTTATTTTTCCATCTCTAATAAAAGTGGGCATAGAAAAGTGTGCATAAAAATAGATGTAAAGCCTTTTTCCCCATTATATTTAGGTATTTGTCAGAGTGTGTGGTGTTGGTGGAGGGCCTCCAGTGATACTTGTGCTTAGGGGCCTCATGAAGCCATGATCTGTCCCTGAACAAGTTAGACATTATTAGTTAATTAGTAGTCACTATAGCATTAGCAATACTTGCTAAGAGTGGACAACAGTGCACATTAGAGTGACGACTGACCAACACAGCATATTGAAGATCTTAACTGATTATCAATAGAGCCAAACTCTATTAACTCTAACTGCACTGCATTAACTAAGTAGGTAAATAAACATGCTAACATTAGTAATCACTATTTGCTTGTTAACTTAGTGCGCTAGATAGTTACCAGCTATTTATAACTATATAATAACTACTTGCCAAGAGTGCAGTGACAGCATGTTTTACATCACTCCTGCTGACACTTGGCATTGCACATAGTAACCTTGGGCTTGTGTGCAGTTGCTCATAGATGCAAACCCTTTAAATGAAGCTCCTGATGCACAGTTATTGTGCTGATGTTGCTTCCAGAGACAGTTTGGAGCCCTGTAGTGAAGAATGCAACAGAGGATAGGAGATTATGTTCTATGCAATTCAGAAGAGTTTGCATTGTATACCGCATTTCACAATAACAGCACTTACTGTTGTCTAGGGCAGATCTAGAGGGGCAGAAATTTTATGAACTGACTTGTGGCAAAGATGACATCTTATGACCATTAAAGTCACTGAGCTCTACGAAGATGCTATGTGCTTGATTTTATATACCTGTTAGCAAGAACCCACTTATTTGGAGGGGTACCCCCATGCCTTTGGATGGGACAGGGGACCTTAATTATTCATACTAGTTTTGATAAATAGGGGCTTATAATGTTGAGTACTCTTATACATACCTAGATGCCATGTTGGCTCCAGCCAGGAACATCAACGGCGCGGCCATTTTAGGCCGGTCAACATTGTTGCCAGACTGCATTCAGTACCATTACAGAGCAGCAGTTTAAGAAAGATACTGTCCAAATTTATACTATTTCAGAAATATTGCTCTCAGAAAGTGGCACAGGATTAAATAACGGAGGGAACATGCTCCGTTTGAGATCCATGCTCATGTTTGTGAGATGTTTATGTGTAGATATAGCTGTGTAATTGGTGATGCATGAGAACCTGTTGACGTGACTGTTTTTCCTCTGGTTTTATATTAAGCTTATTTCATTTAATAGTCCTTACAATCCTTAATCCGTGTAGATATTTAAAATAGATTAGAACTTTATTATACTAATTTTAAGTTAGGTTCTTATGTGCCAGCTTCTTGTTTGAATTTTCCCATTCTACCTTAAATGGTACATCGGTACAAGCTGGTGTATAGGAAGCCAATGTAGCTTCGTCCTTCTGTGTATTAAGATTAGAAGTGATTCACACTGATGGATTTGCTGATTGTGTTTTTACCAGAGCACTAAACTCACGTCAGGTGCAGACTGAATACTTTCCCACTGGTCCGGATGGACAATTCTCCCAATCAGTTATTAAAGAAATAAAAGCAACCGAGGGCAGTCAGTGCAGCCTAAATTAATGTGTCTGAGGATTATAGCAAAATAAATTTGTTGAAAATCGGTTGAGTAATAAAGAAGTTGTGGCCAATTTAATCCTGAGACTCATCACCACTCAATACAAGTGAGTTTGTTCACAAGCGGATCTTGACTGCACCAACATGGCAGATCCGCATACATTTCGTCGTGCATAGAGAACAACAGAAAACGCAGCATCTAGGAATGTATATCAATGGAGTACACTAAGCAAAAGTGGAGCGCAAGCTAAAATATTCTAATACAAAAGATCAGTCAAGGTAGTGAGACACTTTGCCCCGTTCTTTTTGTAGGTCAGTTTGGTACAGATACAGTGTCTTCTATCATCATCTTACCCCCCCCACATTGAAAAGCTAATTTGTGTGGGATTAAACATTATTTGTATGTGTGTTAGCCTTCTGCTCTCAGTCTCCTGGAGATGCATTTCCTCCTATTTACTTCTTTCATCTAATCCCCATGTAGTGCACGCACACACATTCACGGGTGATAATCTTGTTAGAAGTGTAAGTGCTCTGGTTCTCCCCTTCAGAGTTCAGAGGTCAAACAAATAGGTGATCCCAGGAGTCTTATCAGGAGTCTGTGGGAAAGACTGACCACATACAAAGAAGAAAAAGGCCAGACTAAGAGAGGCTGACTTAGTACGCTGAGAAAAGCAAGTGAATGAAACTAAGGGTGAGAGTAAAGGGTCATCCAACTAATTGAAATATAAGAAAAACCTAATAACTGTGCCGTCCTTAGCAGTAACAACTGCAATCAAGCATTTACATGGAAGAATTTTGACCTGCTCTTCTTTGTAAAATGCTTTTAATTTAACTGCATTGGAGGAGTTTCAAGCATGAACTTCCTGTTTAAGGTCTTGCTACAGCATCTCAATGAGATTCAAGTTAGGACTTTGACTCAGCCGCTCCAAAACCTTTATTATGTTCCTTTTGTTCCATTCAAGGGGGACTTGCTTGTGAGCTTCGGATCATTTTCCTGCTGCATAAACTAACTGCGCTTGAACTCGAGGTCACAAACTCCAGACTCCGACAAGATTCTCTCTCAGGATTTTCTGATAGAGAGCAGAATTTATGGTTCCATAAATTATTAAATTATTATAGTTATAGTTATAATAAATCATCCTGCAGAAGCAAAGCAGCCCCAGGCTATCAAACTACCACCACCATGTTTTACTGTTGGTATGATTTTCTTATGGTGGAATGTGGTGCCAGGTGTAATGGGACCCACATCTTCCAAAAGTTTCACCTTTGACTCGTCAGTACACAGAATATTATCCCAAAATTCTTGGGGGTCATCTAGATGTTTTTTGGCACATGTGAGATGAGCTTTTATGTTCTATTTAGCCAGCAGTGGTTTGCATCTTATTGTGGAATCATGTACCCTGACCTTAACTGAGGCAAGTGAGGCCTGCTGTTCTTCAGATGTTCATCTGGGTTCTTTTGTGACCTCCTGGATGAATCGTCAATGCACTCTTGGTGAAAGTTTGGTAGGCCGGCCACTCCTGGGAAGGTTCACCACTGTTGCAAGTTTTCTTTTGGAGTCCCAAGCAGTGACTTTGTAACCCTTTCCAGACTGGTAGATTTCAATGCCTTTGTTTTTCATCTGTATTTGAATCTCTTTAGAATGTGGCATCATGTGCTGCTTATTGAGCCCTCCTAATCTGCTTCACAGGTAGACAAACAGGTTCTATTTCATGGATGTTTAGATTCAACAGGTCTGGCAATGATTGTGCCTGGGTGTGGCCAGTGAAATTGAACCCAGTAGTCAATTGAATTTGGTCAACTGGTTGATTTAGTGCATAAAAAGAAGACATTACATAATCCTCCTGTAGAGTTAATATTTTGGACATGCAAGGGTTTGTTCCTTTGCTTTGGTCTGGTCAGTCTGATTTAACCCTTTAATGTGTAGAGTGAAAATCTTCATTTTGCATTACTGCGTAAATGTGTTTACTTAATGACACAGTAAATATGAGCAATTACCAGCACATATTTAGCTATGAATTGCAATTATGTTTAATTTAATTTTTTATTTTTTTACCATCACCTACTTCCAAAATTTTTCACTGCTTGTTTCAATATCAAAAATGGCAAAACATGGTAAAAATTGACAAAATTCACATTTCCACAGAATTTCTCTCCTTATTTCAATGAGCTACAAGTAATAAATGGTACCGTGTTATCCTATATACAGTAGTCAGAGGCCATTAAGTACAGGCAATCGCTGTTGTCGGAACAAAACCTTGCATCTCAATTTTTGTCATTTTTTAGATTTTGACATAATTATAAAATTATTGTTGCCTTTTACGTTGTGTGTAAAATTCATGATGAATGGACCTAAAGAAATGACCTTAAATGACTTGGAAAGACCTTTGGTTCTATTGATTTACATTAAAAGTAAAGTTGTTTTTTTCCCTTTCCTGTAAAGGTGCTATTTTGGAAATACAATGTTTTCATCCGACAGCAGCGCTATGTTTTTTTGCATCAGGAAAAAAGCAGAAACAGATGTTTCAGCTAAATATAATATCATATTTGTCAGTATTTAGTACATCTACCACTTGCCTTTTTTGCAGCTTCCATTCTTTTGAGGAGACTCGTTTTCAGTTTTTCAAAGAAATCGGCAGGAATTTTTTAAACACCTCCAAAGTTTAGTCTTCTCATAAGCCATGTAGATCTGGTCTTCTTTTGTGTCTGTCTCCTTTTCTCAGTGAGTTTCTGCTTAAACAGCTACACATCCTTTCAGACGTTTCTAGATGTTCTCAGATCTGAAGTAATAGTGGAGATTTGGTGGTCTGCCAAGTCTTGCAGGTGGTTGTTAGGAATCCCATTTTCTCTGGATCTTTTAAGAATTTCTTGAATTAATCTCCTGAAAAATGAATGTATTTGACTTAATGGTCATTTTGCCTAGAAATGAAGTAATTAAAAGGCTGATCTCTGATTTTTTTTTTTTGCACCATCAATTCATTTCCTCAAGAATGGCCGCAAAATGCACAGAAAACATTGATATTCATCTGATCTTCAGTTTACTGCAGTGTATCCTGTTAATTCATTTCTCTGGGTTGTGTTTTTTGTGCACTTACAAACGACACTTGGGTCTTCATTGGTTTTACGCTAGCATAACACCCACTGTCTGAGGATAAGAATTAATAAGATGACTTAAAGCTTTCTGATTGTGTATGTGTGCAGGCAGAGTTGTTTGCTAGTTTACACTGACCTCTACCTCAGGATTAAATTTTAATCAGCTCGCTTGTGCAGGGAGAAGCTCTTATTAACCCAATATGTCAATATGACAGAGGGAGAGGGAGAGAGAGGAAGAGAGGGGAAGAAAGCGTAATGCATCAGAATTTGCAGTTGTTTACATAATACAGATAAATACTTTGCAAGTATCATTTAATCTTTCCACAAAGTAGATTCCTGCCCTGCTACATGGATGCCTCACTGATTCTAAGGGAAAGTCTTCAGTGTAATTTTTGTGTACAGTCCAGTACAGCTCTATGTCTGAAGATTCCCAGAGGCAAATCATGCAAGTACACCAAACATCTTCATGAGAGCTTAGCCATAATATGCTTGTTTAGGCTTTTTTCAACATGCTGTAGATGGAGATGCATTCAGAAAAATCAAGCAACAGAATTCAATCTACAGTGCAAGTAATATGTAGTTGCATCATTAGATATCATGTTAACCCTTGTGCAATTGCATTTGGAATGGAATAAATATTTTATGATGAACGGAACAATAGAAATGGTCTAAAATTATTTGCCATTAGAGCTTTTTATATAAATGTACATTAAAGTTAAAAACATTTTTTTGCCTTAATTACAGCTTCCTTTCTTTTTAGGAGACTTGTTTTCAGTATTTCAAAGAAATCTCCATCTCTGTTCAGTCTTAGAAGTTTATTGTATTTCCTACTTCTAACAATCCCAAAAAAAATCCCAAACACATTCAAACTTTGCTGTTGTAACTATTAGGGGTCCAAGCACTAAACATGCTGCTGACTGTAGTGTATTTGTTTGGAATATTTGTTCCAATCATTTTAATATTCAGTTATATATTCACATTTTTGTTCCATTCTGAAGAGCTGAACAAGCTCTTTTGTTTGCTTGTAGCATTTCCAGTATGTGCATTTGCTCCATGTAGATGCTAATTCATTATATAGGCTAGTTTTTTGTTTGATTGATTGAGAATAGATGCACACAGTGCCAACCTAGATGACTTACTAAAAGACTAGTCAACTGTTGCAATATGCAATTATAGACAAAAATGAAAGTGTTAGCACCATTATGATGCACAAAAACTAACATAAATGAAATACTAAATGAAAAAGAACCAATTCATCTATTGTCCTGATATATATTTATATGATTTTAATATTGCAACTTAATAACCAGCCTGGAAGAAACGACCCTGATCTCATGAGCTTTCACCGAGTTCAATCTATGGATTTAGCTTGACATTCCCCCAATAGTGAATCATTTAGATATTGACATAGACTCAGCGTGAAGGAATATAGTGATGAGAGGTGCTAATTTGGTTGCAAAATCAGTAAGGAACCTCAGGGCCTTTTATTCCTTCAGAGAAGGTGTAATGATTTCTGGAATCTTAAAAAGTGAATGTCTGTATTCCAATTCATTTTTATTTAATAGAAGCATTTTGCTTGTGATCTTTAACCTCAGTAAGTATTCTAGTATTACTCTCATTTAATTTTTAGGTGGAAAACAAAAGGGTTAAATTCTGGAAACATCCAGTTGAAAGTTATCCAGTCAGGTCATTTTTTGCTGGTATCTAGGTAAATACATCTAAGCTACCTTTCCCATTAGTTAGGACTTTAGGAGCTGAACTGAAGGCTTAATGTGTCAGATTAACAACCAACATAATTAAGAAACTGACAGTGAAATTAATCAGTCATGTTCTTATCATGTTTACATTGGGTGGGACCACATTTGTGAGAGACAAAATGTCAAGCTGGGCCTTCTGGAGGTCCTGGATGCATCACAGACTGTGAATAGTGGCAGCCTAATGAATGCATTTCAGCAAAACTGCTATAAGGTAAAATATAGGTTAATATGTCTGGTACAATCTTCAAATAAAACATGAAATGTATTTTACAAGCTTCTAATATCCACATTAACGCTTACCACTAGAATCCCTAGCAGAAATTACCATTATCATAGAGATGTTTTTGATCTAAGTTTTTAGTTTTATGGCCTGAACTGAAGGCCAAGGTCTGACAGTCGTAATTTGCCACTGTAAAAAATTAGCAGCTAGTGATTTTTGATGCCCATTGGCTTTCAGTCATTGTCAGTAATATTAGCTCACTGGAATCATTCAATTTAAGAGTGTTTGTGGTTATGGTTTCTTCTTTGATTTCTGCAAGAAACTCACAGATGGGGAAGTGGCAAACCGTTTGAGGAAAATGTCAGACTGAATCCATGGAGCCAAACAAAGTGAAAGCTCTTGAGGTCCTGGATGGTTTTTACAATACTATAAAATGGCAACAAGCCTGGACCTTTGATTTAGCAAAGTCATTTTAGCTTGTAGACAAGATACATTTCAATGACACTAAAAGCTATTCAGCTTTCCCCCTTGTCCTTTAAAATAGTCCGGGGCAGTTTTATGGGTCTGGAAGGCTTTTTCCACTGCTACATTCTCTGCTGCACTCTTGGAACCATGCAAGAACATGCTACTTCTTGAATTACACTTAGTTGCCACTTTATTAGGGACCTAATATTTACCTAGATGTATAAGTGACCTGTTTATAAACTTGCTAGTTTATTAGGTTCACCTACCTGTACCTACGTTACTACAAGCAATCACCATTTCATCACAAACACCATATCTGCATGGAACTGCATTTTATTGTGCCTGGCTTATTACTGACATAAATAAAAAGGTTAAAGGGGATGAGTATGTAACCCTGAGGGACCCCACATTTAATCTTTTAAAACAGTGACCAATGTATAGATGTTCCATACACTGAGCAGTACACCTCAGTTAATTAAAATGAGAAAAAGTAAATAAAACTAGAGAAAAAAAACTAAAATATTTCAGGTAAACAAGCAGTTTGACTGAAATGTTGAAACAAACACTTCAAACAATGCAAAGCAAAAATTTCAGTTAAGGCTTGAAATTGTCTTTCAAGCCTTAAAATCTTTTCAAATCAACTGCTGCTCTATTCAAACTGTATCCTAAAGCTTTAATAAAGTATTGAGCAATAGCAGAACAAACTAAACTAGCACAGCATTTCCTTCCCCATGCATTTAGTAACCTTTTAAAAAACAATTTAATGGTTTCTTTATAAACAGTGATATTAAAGAAATAGTTCAGCAAAAAAAGAAGAAAATGACATAATTGGACCATTCTACTGAATCAGTTCAAACTTTGGTCTTACGGTAAAAAAGTAAATAAATAAACAATTAAGACTTCAGGTCTTAGATACTTACATAAGGATTATTTTATGACCCATGTTATAAATTATAAAATTGTCACCACCAAAACACTCACTATGTCACGATTAGCCGTCCCAGTCCTGTCCATGTGTTCATGTTGTGTTTTGGTCTAGTCTACGTGTTTTCTTTGTTTTGGTTGTGTCCGCCTCCTCGCTACCCGGCGTTGCACACTACTTAAACATTTAGTAAGATTTGGAGGCATTATGACTGTTTTGGTAGTGACAAAATGAAATGTTCAATCAATTGTTTTGGTAAAACATATTTAAACATATTGGTAAAACATAATTAAGTTGTGGAGTCACTGAAAGCAAGTCAAAAGTCTAGCTATGCCTTCAAACCAAATATACATGATTAACCTACCAGCATGAGGTAAATTAGCAAACAAATCTGTCCTTTTAAAGTGTTTCTTATATGAAAAGACTGTTTACTTTCAGTAGTTCTACTAGCAGTTTTGAAATAGATCAGTTTGTGATTACATTGGTAAAGTAATGGTTCCTCTTAAATTCTGCCTATGGGTTCGAATCCTTATAGCTGCTTTAAATTGACACCTTTCAACTAAGTACATACTGATACATAACATTTTCAGGCACTGAAAGCTCTTGCTAACAGTGGAAGCCTAATTATTTTATATATTATTTTATCTATAATTTTCATGATGAGTTGAATTTGTCTTCGTGATGTGTTAACATAGAACATTGTAGCATGGTTGGCTTGACCAATCAGATGGCAAAGTCAGCCTAAAAGCTACTGAGCTTGGTCATTAGCCTAAATGAATAGGAGGGAGTCATCAATCATTGGAAATATCCACCTGAATACAATTTAAAGTGAAATGACAAAATAATCCAGTCTCCTCCACCCCCATTCTCTCTCTCTCTCTCTCTCTCTCTCTCTCTCTCTCTCTCTCTCTCTCTCTCCTTCTTTCTCTGCTCATTGGTATTCAGGCCATACTCCAGTAATAGCAGACATCACAGTCAGATTTTATCAAGCTATTGTGTACGATATTATATTAATCTAAGAGATAGTCTTTTATTCATTGTCTGCCAGATTAGATCCGTTTTGGTGGCTAAATTTAGGCTTCACAGTCACATGCACACACTCAAAGCAAAGGGCGCTCGCTAACGGCTTTCTGTTTCTTTTAGCTCTTCAGACTGCTTGAAGCCGCCCAAAGAAAAACATGGATCTGCATCATAATAACATTACAGGAGAATACAAAAACGCTCTTAACAACGTTCTCAATAAAGGTTAAAGGGGTTTTATTCTAAGCACTTTTGGAGAATTTGTGTTGGTCCATTCTTCATGAAATTTTCACAATTTGTTTTCTTTTCTGTACAAGACATTCTCAAATGCCTTTGCCACCATCAAACTTTAAAGGCATCTATATTTTCCTGTCTCGCTTGTTTACATCCATACAGAATCACCACAGCTTTGAAATATCTGGTCTTCTTTTCAAGCTCCTTCATCTTTGTTCTGCTAGTGCCAATGACCAATGATCCTACTGAAAAATACACTGTTATATGTTAAAGCTACACTATGTACTTATCGAGGATTTGAGGATTTGGAGACGTCTCTAGGTCTAGTTCACTATGTATGGATGCACTGGCCTTGGTTTCTGGGCTTTTTACACACGGTCAGGCACTGGTGGGTTAAGAGTGGTCCACCACTCAAATATATCTAGCTGGAAGTACCTGTGTGGTCAGACACTGACCACCAGTGAAGGGCTAAAGTTTGAGCAGCAGAAATTTTGTGAGCAGTAGAGTGATATAATGGCTGTGACTCTCCTTCATCTGGGAAAAGAGCCAACTTATGGCTGAGCTTGCTGGTGGGGTACATCATCCTTATGCCAGTCTGGTAGCTGACCTATTTAGAGGCGTTCTGAATAAAGTGTGTGTGTGTGCTTCAATTCTGTTAAAGGACAGGTTGACATTATGGATGCTCCCCTGAGGAAAACCGAGTGAACCGTCAGCTGTAAGTAGAAGCGAGGGAAGGGCCTTTTTTCTGTCTTAGGAGCCAGGAATGGAAAACTTAATTTAGAATTTAATTCACTAAATATTATTTACCCAGTATATTAAAGTCCAACCTTACCTGTGTGTGTTTTTTGTGTGGGTGTGAGGGCGTGCATATACGTGCGCCGCTATATCAGATGCGGTTAGCGGAGATTATTCTGTTCTGTTACGAGATTGATGACTGTTAATTACACACACAATTAGTCTCCTAATTAAACATTTATCACACAATTGAGAGGGAGGCGAACAGGACAGAGGACAGAATGGAAAGGAGGACAAAAGAGGAGGGAGGGAAGAGTTAATTACATAGTTCATATATTGCACTGAGCGCATCCAGTACTGTGAAAAACTCAGAGACCAAAAAAAGCAGAAGCAGAAAACATGTTACAGAAATCACATAAAAGCCTTAACAACTAAATATGGTGTCATATTAAGTGTGTCTGCACTGCACCTTTATTACAGCTTCCCATCTTTCCTAGAAACCTGCTTTCAGTTTTTCAAAGAGATACACCCCCAGAATTTAGTCTGAGACTTGGGTTGCATTTTCTACTTCTAACAATCCAAATATTCCCAACCATTTAGTGATGTTGAAGTCTGGACTCTGAAGTGGTCAGGTCATTGTTCTGAGCACACTAGAAGCTTGTTTGTTTGTTCTTTTTTCTTTTCTCCAGGAAGGGCTTCTTGACAGCGACACATCCTTGCACTATTGTTAGGAGTTCCATTTTCTTTGCATCTTTTAACAGAGAAGAACCCTCAGAGCCTTCTAGGCCTTCAGAGAAGGCCTAAAGCTTTCTGTGAACTGAAAAATGTATGTCTATGATTTGTAGCTCTTTTTTGTTCAATAGAATCATGCTTGCATTTAAAGTCCACTAGAATTATAGTACTATTCTTGTTTCATTGTTAACATATAGAAGGAAACAAATGGGTTTAATTGAAATGTCTAGTGGAAAATTGAACAATTAGGAACTGTTTTTCACTGGGGCATCTAGGCAGATATAGCTATATGAGCTCTTGATGGGTAAGACTTCTAGTATCACCCAATCATGTTTTGATTTCCAATCGATGGGGCCAATTTAATGAGAAACAACACAGAGGTCACTAATAGGTGGACCCAGACGCTGTCCTATGTGGACCTGGACCTGTAACCAATAAACTATTATTTAATTTTGACAGGGTCATCCTGTTTTAATAGGCGTAACTTTTCTAGTCATTACAGCATTGGTTTAGCAGCCAGGAGACTCACAGACCAATCGCATGCATTGTAAATTTCACATGTGACACTACTGAGCCAATCAGATCTGTGCATTATGATGAGCACTGAGACTGGAGTGAGTGACGCACACACAGGGGAAAGGTGAGGCGAGACACAGCAGTCAGAAGTAATTTCACATGTCGTGCTCTAAAAAGAGAAAACTGACAATAAATGTCGAAATATGACTGAATTGTACTTTATTTGATTTGACATTCAGTTATTGACTGTATAAGATGTTGGTATGCTTACTAGACTGTAAACAGTACATGGCACTGAATCATGATGAAAGTTAGACGTGATATTCCGGACCTGAGAAAATTTTCTCTAACTGAATTTTAATGAAATACCCCTGCTCTAGGCTTTCTAGAAGTCCTAGATACATTACTGACTGTGAATACCAGCGGCAGGCTAATCAGTGGGTTGTTAGAAATGGAAGACAGTGGCAGCAGATCTATACCAGAGCTAACCACTGAAAGAGTCGGTGTGAAATTGATACAAGGTAAGATATGTGCTAATATGTCTGTCACAAGCTTCAAATAAAACATGGAATGCCTTTTAGAAGCTTCCAATGTCTGTTTAATCTAGAATGGACAAAATAGTTCATGCAAATTGCCATTGGGTTTACTACTAGAGTCCCATAGGGATGCTAGCAGAAGTTAGTGTGATTGTTGAGATTGAGAGTTTTGATATTTATAACCTAAACTGAAGGCCTAGCTCTACTAGTCAGGGTTCACCTGTTTTTTATTACATTTTTGACCATCATTTTTGGAAACTGTTCTGATAAAAGTGGATTATCTTATGTCTGATCTTTTCAGAAATCTCCTGAAAAATGAATAAATTGTGCTTAATGGCTGTTTTTTTTTTCATCCCATGTGCTTTTGCTGTTTTGGTTTTCCTCCAGCAGTGTTTTTGTTTTTCGAGGGCTGAAACGAGCCATCGGATGAGTGCACAATGTCAGAGAAGTGTGACTGGCACTCTTACGCTTGCTCTGTCGCTCACTGCCTCTGTGTCTCTCTCTTACTTTCAGTCCGTATCCGGAGTTTTTGGGCCTTCGCTTGTGATCCGTGGTGGATAATGGCCATTCCTGCTGCTCCGGCAACCAGCGGATCAGGAGAGCATTTCCAGGTGACATGAGAAAGAGAACGAGGAGGAGAGCGAGAACAAGGCAGGGAGAGGGAGATCACCAGTGGCGACTGATGATTTACAGCGTTCATGCTGTGAAAGTATGTGCCACACACACAGAAGCACACAAACACACAAACTGCATGCTGCCGACCACACACACTGAAAAAAGTAGTGCACTGAACCAACTTGATTCAAATGTGAACATCATTTGCAAATGAATAAAATGTAGAACACTGTTACTCCCAAAAGAAAGTCAACTGAAAGACAAAACAGTGTTGATGTAATATATTTTATTCATGTAGAAATGATGTATATTCGAAATAAGGTCTGCTTGTGACTTTTTTCAGTGCACACTCTGGATAATAAAGATGAAATCACAAATTTTAGTGAAGATTAGTATCAAAGGATACGTCTGTCCATGCTTTGGCCATCTTGGCAACGCCTCCAGGGCAGTTATTTCCACTTAAGACCAGGCTCCTGTCTCTTTGAAAGGGAAGAGACATATAAACCTGAAACTACAAGGCACAGAAATGTTTCACAAACATATTTGAAATGACTAGTAAAAATTGGACATGTATTTTTTTCACACGCATAATTTCTATTTAATATTTGGTAAAGCATCTAATAACCTTGTAGGTTAGGAACTATTCCAGTCTCCTGAGATTCTGCCCATTCTAGACCACTATTTCACAAAATTTGTGCTTCATATCTGAACAGAGCACAACATTGACACTCCCGCATTCCAGGATGGCAACTGTAGGGTGACTGTATGTGGCTCATTCAGCAGACATGATGATGATACACTGGGACGTTTGACTGACCAGCAAAAATCGACAGGCCTCAATCCCAAATCTCAGTTTATTATAAGGACTTCTAGTCCCAAACTTCTAAACTACGTGTTGAAAAGTGGCTTTTCTGTAGAATCTCTCAAAAAACATCCCTCCTTGGCACCCTTGTTTGTACTATATTTGTAGAGTGCATCTTGCTTTGTCCTATTAATTTTCACTTTTTCTAATCTTTTGTAAAGGTACTACCTGTAAACATACCTGTAAATGCTGAAGAAGGCCTCATCCAAGCCCGTCTGTTCTGACAAGCTAAAGTTTTGTTTATTTTGTATTAGAACCCCTCCTTGGAAATCAAACCTGACGGGTACAGTTCACACCAAATTCAACCTTTTACTTTAATCTACGTGCCAGGAAGCTCAAAGTCAAGATGCTTGGACCCCTGAATTTGATATCCGAATAGTTTGTAGCTCTACATGCATAACAACTTTATGCAGACCGAATCCTTTTATGTTCGTTCAACCAATGACTTCAAGTCAAATCTTGAAAATATTGCCCTGCCCTTTAAGATGAAGACCAGCTCTGAGTGGATCGCTCGCAGATTTAAACCAATTTAACGGTAATAAATTATACTCCCTTTCTTCCGTCTCGTTCCCACGAAGAGAGCGCGGTATCATATGCTCTCTGAAGGTGTACAAAATACCCCTCTATCTCTTTTCCCATCTCAACACCTTTTACCCAGAACAGATTTGAGCTGGTGGGAAACATCAGTACAAAGAGGGATTGATAGATAGAGACATGGAGGTGAGGGAGAGAGCGAAGGGTATTTGTTACAGTGTTATTGTAGAGGTTCTGTTGTGGGTCGAGGTTTGAAACAAGCAGTAAAAGTGGAAGGTAACTAGTTCCTTTTATTCAGTTTCATGCATACATAATTACATTTTTAATAGATTTGTAATATATTCAAAGGATCATTTCGGAAGGATGTTTTTTCTCAGCTCCACTGAGCCATTCAGACATTCCTTTTTGGGTTTAATTTCACTCTGTTCTGACGGTTCCACACCTGGCCTGCTTATATTTCTCATTTCTGAACTTTAGCACTTCATTGTAGAACCCAGACAGAAAACAGAAGAATCATGTCTAGCAAATGTCAGTTCCCATGCTGACACACAGGGCTGTTTACTACTGTAAGTGATACAAGCGCTCGCCTACGAACCGACGACGTACCTTTTAACATTTATTCAACATTGTATATAGAAAAATGCAGTGCGTCTAAAGTTAAGTGAGTCTGAGTCTTAATAGAAAGAATGCATGGCCACAGGTTATTAAGTTGTGGGAACAGGGAACACTTTATTAAATCATGATCATGATTAATTATGATCATCTCAACTTACAACCCCAAATCCAATGAAGTTGGGACGTTGTGTAAAACATAAATAAAAACAGAATACGATGATTTACAAATCCTTTTCAACCTATATTCAATTGAATACACTACAAAGACAAGATATTTAATGTTCAAACAGATAAACTTTATTGTTTTTTGCAAATATTCACTCATTTTGAATTTGATGCCTGCAACACGTTCCAAAGAAGTTGGGACAGGGGCGTGTTTACCACTGTGTTACATCACCTTTCCTTTTAACAACACTCAATAAGCGTTTGGGAACTGAGGACACTAATTGTTGAAGCTTTGTAGGTAGAATTCTTTCTCATTCTTGCTTGATGTACAACTTCAGTTGCTCAACAGTCCGGGGTCTCCGTTGTCGTATTTTGCGCTTCATAATGCGCCACACATTTTCAATGGGAGTGCAGAATGTGGCTTGGCATTGTCTTGCTGAAATAAGCAGGGACATCCCTGAAAAAGACGTTGCTTGGATGGCAGCATATGTTGCTCCAAAACCTGTATGTACCAGCATTAATGGGGCCTTCACAGATGTGCAAGTTACCCCTGCCATGGGCACTAACACACCCCCCATATCATCAGAGATGCTGGTTTTTGAACTTTGCACTGACAACAATCTGGACAGTCCTTTTCCTCTTTGGTTCGGAGGACACGACGTCCATGATTTCCAAAAACAATATGAAATGTGGACTCGTCAGACCACAGGACACTTTTCCACTTTGCGTCAGTCCATCTCAGATGAGCTCGGGCCCAGAGAAGCCGGCGGCGTTTCTGGGTGTTGTTGATATATGGCTTTCGCTTTGCATGGCAGTTTTAACTTGCACATGAAGCGACGAACTGTGTTCACTGACAGTGGTTTTCTGAAGTGTTCCTGAGCCCATGTTGGAATATCCGTTACAGAATGATGTCGGTTTTTAATGCAGTGCTGCCTGAGAGATCGAAGGTCATGGGCATTCAATGTTGGTTTTCTGCCTTGCCGCTTACTTGCAGAGATTTCTAAAGATTCAGAGAATCTTTTTATGCTATTATGGACTGTAGATGATGAAATGCATGTTGAAAAACGTTCTTAAACTGTTGGACTACTTAATCATGCAGTTGTTCACAAAGTGGTGAACCTCGTCCCGTCCTTGCTTGTGAACGACTGAGCCTTCCAGGGATGCTCCCTTTATACCCAGTCATGACACTCACCTGTTTCCAATTAACCTGTTCACCTGTGGAATGTTCCAAACAGGCGTTTTTTGAGCATTCCTCAACTTTCCCAGTCTTTTGTTGCCCTGTCCCAACTTCTTTGGAACGTGTTGCAGGCATCAAATTCAAAATGAGTGAATATTTGCAAAAAACAAAGTTTATCCGTTTGAACATTAAATAGCTTGTCTTTGTAGTGTATTCAATTGAATGTAGGTTGAAAAGGATTTGCACATCATCGTATTCTGTTTTTATTTATGTTTTGCACAGCGTCCCAACTTCACTGGAATTGGGGTTGTAATTATCTTTTACTCACACTTTACTTTAAGTTAGGGTCTTTACTTCACTGTCACAGCTTAATTATCTATTTCCCATGCTTTACTAAGTCAGGGCCACAACTTTACTGTTATAACTTCACTGCTACTATCATCTTGCACTCACACTTTGCCAAATCATGGCCATAGCTTAACTATCACAACTTAATTATCTTGTTCCCAAGATTTAACTATCACGAATTAATAAACTTGTACCTACACTTTACTAAGTCATGGCCACAACTTAACTATCACAAAGTAATTATCATAATGATCTTGTTCCCATCCTTTACTAAATCATGATCACAACTTTATTATCTTGTTCCCATGCTTTACTAAGTTGGAGCCATGACTTAACTGGTACAGCATAAATATATTGTCCCCACACTTCACTAAATTATGGCCACAATTTAACTATCACAACTTAATTATCTTGTACCCACACTTTACTAAGTTGGGTCATGATTTGACTGTTACAACTTAATTATCTCAAGCCCATTCTTTACTAAGTTGTGGCCATGACTTAACTTAAGTAATCTTGCTCCCATGCTTTACTAAATCATCATTACAACTTAACTTGCATAGCTTCATTATCTCATTCCCACACTGTACTAAGTCAGGGCCAAGACTTAACTGTCACAGTTATCTTGTTCCTGCGCTTAACTAAATCATGGCCAAGATTTAACTATCACAAATGAATTAACTTGTAACTATGCTTTTCATTGCCACAACTTAATTATCACAATTCAATTATCTTGTTCTCACACTTTATTAAGTCAGGGCCATGACTTATCATAATATAATTAACTTGTTCCCACACTTTACTAAGTCAGGGCCAAGACATAACTGTCACAGCCTTATTATCTTGTTCCCAGACTTTACTAAATGATGGCCACAACTTAACCTTAATTATCTTGTACCCACACTTTTCTAAGTTGGGATCATGACTTAACTGTCGCAACTTAATTATCTAGTTCCTATGCTTTACTAAATCATGGCCACAACTTAACTATCACAACTTAATTATCTTGTTCCAGTGCTTTACTAATTCGGGGCCAAAACCTAACTGTCACAACTTAATTATCTCATTCCCATGCTTTACTAAGTCATAGTCACGACTTAATTATCTTGTACCCAGACTTTACTAAGTCATGGCCATGACTTAACTGTCACAACTTTGTCATCTTGTTCCCACACTTTACTTAGTTGTAGCTACAAGCTTTACAAAGTTGTGACCATGACTTAACTATTACTGTTTTGATTCAGCAAAATAAAAAGCTCTGGCTGAAAAGATGAGCTGTAAAATGCGCAGCTCTATACTTATTCATTGTTAGTGAGCTAAAGCCCACAGTCACACTCGTCCACGCAGATGATTTTTGAAATTGTACTTTCTCTGTATTTTGGCCTCCCACACACACAAAAATGGAGTTGATCACTGAAACCTGAGCTTTTGAAAAAGCTAAATTTTTTAAAATGCTGATGTGGTTATTGCTGTTTCACAAGAACATGTTTGTTGGCCATTCATGTCTTAGGGGGCTGATGACCCAGCGGGGCTGATAACCGGGCTGTGTGTCCTCGCTAGTGTAAGGTCTTAACTGCATGATGTCACCAACCACACAAACAAAGGATTTTATCTTTGCATTATCATTAGGGGCAGTCGTGGGCTGGAGGTTAGGGATCTGGCCCTGTGACCGGAAGGTTGCCGGTTCGATCCCCAGGGCTGACAGTCCATGACTGAGGTGTCCTTGAGCAAGACACCTAACCCCCAACTGCTCCCCGGGCGCCGTGGATAGGGCTGCCCACCGCTCCAGGCAAGTGTGCTCACTG
The DNA here is from genome assembly GCF_015220715.1 of Pygocentrus nattereri. Classification (NCBI taxonomy): domain Eukaryota; kingdom Metazoa; phylum Chordata; class Actinopteri; order Characiformes; family Serrasalmidae; genus Pygocentrus; species Pygocentrus nattereri. The sequence goes on along the minus strand of NC_051222.1, from coordinate 10,906,178 downwards.
CCCCCTAGTGTGTGTGTTCACTAGTGTGTATGTAGTGTTTCACTTCACGGATGGGTTAAATGCGGAGGTGGAATTTCCCCAGTTGTGGGATCAAAAAAGTATCACTTAAATCAGTTAAGTAGCAATTTAAAGTAATGACCACTGTGCAAAATAATCATTTGTATTTTTAATTTGCTTAAATGATTTAACAATTGAGCTATTGACAGACTACTGACTGCTCGTTTTCTTTTTCCGCTGTCTTACTAAGTTGTTACCACGACTTGTTCCACTAACTTGTTCCCATGCTTTACTAAATCATGGCTGTGACTTAACTAATTCCCACATCTTACTAAATCATGGTTGTGACAAAACTAAGTCATTCTGACATCTTACAAAATCATGGCTGTCACTTAACTAACTCATTCTCACACTTTACTAAATCAAGGCCATGACTTAAATAACTCATTCCCATGCTTTACTAAATCATAGTTGTGACTTAACAAACTAATTCCCACATCTTACTAAATCATTGCTGTGACATAACTAACTCATTCCCACACCTTACTAAATCATGGCTGTGACTTAACTAACTCATTCCCACACCTTACTAAATCAACGTTGTGTCTTAACTAACTTGTTACCATGCTTTACTAAATTATAGCTGTGACTTAACAAATTCATTCCCACATCTTACTAAATCATGGCTGTGACTTAACTCATTCCCACACCTTACAAATTCATGGTTGTGACTTAACTAACTGATTCCCACACCATACTAAATCATGGCTATGACTTAACTAACTCATTTCCACGCATTACTGAATCATGGCTGTGACTTAACTAACTCATTCCCACACCATACTAAATCATGGCTGTGATTGAACTAACTCATTCCCACGCCTTACTAAATCATGGCTGTGCCTTAATTAACAACTTACTAAAGCGTGGCCATAAGTTGACTAACTTGTTCCCATGCCTTAGTAAATCATGGTCGCAACTTGACTAACTCATTCCCACACTTTTCTATATTGTGGCCACAACTTAAATTCCCACACCTAACGAAGTTGTTCCCAAAACTTACTAAAGCATGGCCAGAAGTTGACTAACTCACTCCCACGCCTTACTAAACTGTGGACACGACTTGACTAATTAATTCCCACCCCTTACTGAATTGTGGTCATAACTAACTCATTCTCATGCCTTAAGATAAGGATCTTGTTCCCGCACCTTAATTAAATTACGGTTTGGCATTATTTTTATTAGTAAGAAAAGATGCCACCTCAGGACTCTGGAATTTTCTTACTTTGTTGTATTGATGACAAATGATGGCAAAATTGTTTGTGGATGGGCTGGTGGATGTCGATTGCAGCCCACAAATACTTAGAAACTGCCTCTGCTTTTAAATGCAAGATGCTTCAGCTACAATTCTATGGGGAACTGATTCTTTGGTCCAGTGCTTTTATACTTTTGTTTTTTAGTAAGCTACTTTATCATTATTTATCATTATTATGAATAAGATTTATAGAGAAGTATAGTGTTAGAGAGAAGCAAAGTGATAACGAGAGATATCCACTGACAAGAAATTGATATTCCACAGTCCTGTCATGCTCAGAGTTTGGGCAGCCCTGGAGAAATCCCATTTTGTTGATTTTTCTATGCGAAAATAAGTGAATTCATCCTCTAGAGAGAGCACACTTATGCACACTTTAATGCACTCTTACTGTTTATTTCCTAAATTTAACATTTCTTTTTTTGGATAAAATATAAAATGTGCCCTGTGCAAAAGTTATGGTATGCCATGTTTTATGCCCCTTATGTTAAATTCAACAAATGGGTCGTTTGACTGGTTAATCCAAATCCTACTTCTGGTCCTAAACCTAAACCTTAACAGTGTTGGGAATTCACTGAGATTGCCCAGATAGTTTGTAAATGACTGTTTAGAATCTATAAAGTAGCACCAGCTAATCCAATTTTAGGCTTTGCCACTTGAAGTCTGCTATTTTTTAAACTTGGCCTTCTTTCCCCTTTCGCTGCATCATTTTCCCTTCTACCCATCCCCCCGTCTCTTCGTCCATGTCCGCAGCGTGAAAAGGAAAGGATCTGAAGTGCGGAGAGCCATATGTGTGCGCTCGTGTCCGTACAGCACAGACAGCCGAGCGAGGTTATGAAAACAGTCATTCTTCCCGTCATCGCTCCATAGCCAGTGATTTAGCGGCGGGGCTAGCCCCCGTGCTGCAGTAAAACACTGCCCTGCCATTTACAGTGCACTCTGGGATATCACTCAGCGAGGGAGGGGGGGTGCCTCCTGGCACCATCCCACCTCACCTGCTACTGTGTTTTACCAACCGAGCTTGACCACACCCTGGACCCTCCGGATCTCCCCTAGGAAAGAAAGAAGGCAGTGAAACAGGATTGTTGTTATAGAGCAGCTTATTTCTACTCAGGCCTGTTTGTGTTTTGACATAAATTTCCGAGCAGAGTGTAATGAGTGTGCCGAGTAATGACAGGTGAGCGCTCAGTCCTCCGCTGCTAAAAATAAAGGTTCTTAAATGTTTAGCTTTTACTTGGTGTAGAACCTTTACATGAATTAGTGTTAAGACATTTGCATAAGACTGTGTGTTAAAATCTGTGCATCTTCTTTATTTCTTACTGTTATTTATTATTTAAATGCTAGCTAGGGATCAAATGAAAACTGGTAAATGCTTTTATCTTAAACACGACATAATCACGACAGTCAGCACAAACTAATTTTTGCTAAGTAAATTAAGGTCAGCATTTCTCACTGCCCACCTGCTCGGATATGTCCTCATCCTCCTTAATTAGCTTTTTCATTCTTGTCTTCTCATGCCATCTTGTTTTTTTTTTTTTGCAGTTCCTGATGGTTTTGATGCTGATCAGGGCCTTGTTTTTAAGGCCTGGTTTCAAGCATGGTTTTAGGGCTTGGTTTCGCTCCGGGTTTTAGGATGGTTTTGGCCCCGGGTTTGGGGCCTGGTTTCAGGCTTGGGTTTCAGTCCAGGTTTCAGGGTGGGTTAGAGCTGATTTTCATATTTAACATTAGGCCAGTGTTGTTTTCTAATGAGTTTCTCATGCAGTAGATTTAATTACATTTGAATGAATGTGCCTACATACACTTTCTTAAATGTTTTTTTTTCTTAAATAATTGGTATCGAATCTTTACATTATGTGAAGGCTCTTCGCCTTAAAGTTCTTCACATTAGAACATAGTTATGTGCTAAAGTGTCGACACCCCTGGTCAAATGACATTTGTTGAGTGAAAAAAGCCAACATCCTCTACACTGGAAATTTTTCTGCAAACTTTAGTGCATGATTTCCTTTTATAACCAAGTTCAACTTACTAGAAAGGAGCGGTGAAGGCTGAGTGGAGGAAAAATCGGTTCTTAGATACATCGCGATGCAGATGTGAATGATTCTGAATCAATTGACAAATGTCAAAAATCGATATTCTAAATTTTTATTTATAATGTAATGTTGACAGAACGTTAAAGGCGGAGCTTGGAAGTGCAGAAATGCAGCACCCCGACAGTCTGTGGCGGCACACAACAAAGACACAAGATGGATGTGCGAGAAACCCGACTGGCACCATTAAAAGCTAGCACTTTGGCTTCTATGAAATTGAAGGGGAAAAGGACCTGGACAAGAGCTACTCTGTATCGCTGTTGTTGGAAACCAAACCTCATGTCCCCATTTTTGTTGTTTTTCAGTTTTTGACGTAATTTGAAAATACCTGTTACCTTTTATATTATATGTAAATTTTAGGATGAATGGAGCAAAAGAAATGGCCCTAAATTGCTTGGAAAAAATGTCTTGTTCCATTGACTTGCATTAAAAGTAAAGTATGTTTTTCCTTTTTCTGTAAAGTTACCATTTTGGAGATATGAGGTGTTGTACCAACACCTGTGATATGCAAGTTGTGTCACAGGAACAAGAACGACCTGTTTATCTCAAGGGATATTTTTGCCAGACCTCAGAATTTCAGGCATAGTAATTGATTTCACTTTCTTTCTCACAACCCTTTAATCCAAAACACATTCAATGATGTTGAGGTGTTTCCATTGTTGTGGTCAATCCATTGTTCAGAGAACATCAGCAGCTTCTTTTTTTGACTTGCTTTCATTTTTCTTCTTTTTCGTCTATTTACTTTTCTCAGTGAGGGTTTCTTGACAGATACACGTCCTTTCACATCCCTGCGTTTTAATGGACAGAAACACCGTTCATATCTGAAATAAGAGTGGAGCTTGCTTTTCACTCAAAAACGAATGCTCAGCTTTAAGTGCTGTTTGTCTGATGGAGACCATTGTGGTGTCTACCAGGTTTTCTAGGTGGCTGTTAAGAGTCTATTTTTGAGCTCATCATTTTTGTTTTCACCTCTTTTCAATTGACTTTCTCTCCTTTTTTATGCAATCATGTTATCTTATATCTAATCTTTGAAATACAGTACTGTGCGAACGTTTTAGGCATCTAAGCAAATTTTTAAACAATTTACCTCAGTGAGTTTATTACAATATACATTAGAATAAAGTTGTATTCATAATTCAAATAAACATAAAAACAATAAAAATGTAACAAGAATTTCTTGGGTCCATATTTTTCCTTGACACTTTCACAGCCGCCTCAGAGATGTGTTAATATCATTAATTACATCATGAGCTCAATTTACTGAAGCACTGATTCGTCAAAACAGCAGCTGCTTTTTAACTACATATAATACTGGGCTTCCTCGAGGAGAGGCTTGGAAATGGTTAAACAAACACACTAACATCCATAAAATAACTATTTATTGTATATTATTATTATTATTATTAATATTCTATCAATTTTGTTTATGCAAATATTAACACTATATAATATAAACACATACTACACAAATAAATAGACTTTGAAAATGTGTCTTGGGTGCCTAAGACCTTCACACAGTACTGTATCTCCTGAAAAATTAGCTTGATAATAGCCATTTTGTCTGAATAACAGTTGAATAACTGAAGGGCGCTCTGTGACCTCAGCACATACATACATTCTGCTCTGCAGAATCTTTGCATGTAGAATTCTAGTTACCATCTAACATCACTTTTTATGAAAGCACTGTGAAATCAGCCCCTCAGGGAATATAACTTTCAACATAATTGTGTTTTCCCCTCTTTTATTTCAATGTTTAACATATATATCGAGTTAATAAAGCTTATTATGGACATACCATGACTAAAGCAGTGCTATGAATATACCACGCATGTTAAATACTGCTGTCTATGATCTTCACCATCTCTTTTTGTCCTTCTCGAAGTTAAGATTGTTATCACAGCTGATTTGTCGTGCACTGCCTGTCATATCTTCTACCAAGAAAATGTAATTGTTTCTCTATGCCGTCTTTGCCTGGCTTGAAATCATAATAGACGACATGGTGTGAGGTGTTTTCTGCATGTAAATTTGCTCTGGCGAGGACAGATGGTTTACAAGTGTGTGCTGACGAACAGTTAACCATGCAATGTTGTTTTATTTATTAAATATTTTATTTCTTTATCAGTTGTATGCAGAGCAGCCATGCCATCCATGGCAGCAGCCTCAGTTCAGCCTGGTGTCAAATACACAATATGCTGCCTCAACTTACTACCATGGTTTCTAAGAACTGGTAAATGTTGTAGTACTGGTAAAATGTGATAGTCTACCATTAAGGTCAGTGTGCCAATAATTGCGTGGTTGAATAGATTTTGTAACAGTCGATCCTTAAAAGCCATTTTGACATGTTTGGATAATCTACATGTTCCTTTAGGCTGAGCTTTGATCACATAGTCCTGTTAACATTTATGTTGACTACATGCAAAAAAAAAATCCTCTATAGAGAACGCACTTATGCAAGTTTTAAGGCACATTTACTGTTTATTGGCTGAATTTAACATTTAGGAAAAAAATTTAAATAAAATGTGGCCTGTGCAAAAGTTACATCACATTTTATATTTTATGTTTTTCTCAAATACATTAAATTCAGTGAATAAATAGAAACTGAGCACAAAAATTGGAATTTGCTCCCTGTGGAGAATGTTTGGTAACACTTTATTTGAAGGCTACCTACATAAGGACTTCATGACGCATTCATAAGCACTGAATAATGTGTTTATGAAGCACTACTTGAACATTTATTAAGTGCTTATGTCGGTTCTCGCAACCTGACATAAGATGTTTTATGAAATAAATGACATTGTACTGACATAATATGAATAAACATTGAACATATTTACAGCACTAAACATTTAAAACACTATACATAACTATTTATGTCAGCATTCTTAAGACGACATTGTACAGATATCAGGTTAAATATGCCTGGAAACCACCCCCTCTTCCCTCCATGGCGTGGATAAGATGATTGATGCAATTATGTATAGTGTTTTAAATATGTTTAGTGCACACCTTTTAGTGTGCCATCTGTTTTGGGTCGGGTCCAGATTTTGAAATTCAGTGATATCAGTTAAGCCTGGTGGGGTCAGGTCTCAAAGCCGAGGCCTCAATTTCAATTTTAAATGTGTTTAAGCATTGAGAAAATTTCATAAGTGTGTTTATGTAGTTTTCATTCAGTTCATCAGAGCTGCCTGATACCATCATTCATTTATAATCCCTGATGTTCTGCAGAGGTGCATTCAGGATATTATACAGCAAAATAGTACCCAAAAAACTTATTATAATAAAATGGCTGTGTTGTAGACATTGTGAACTCTGGTTCCTATCACCACCACTGTAAAACAAACAAAAAATAAATAAATAAAACGTGGTAAGATTCATTGACCACTCTGAATGAATGCTTGGCTAAATTATGCATAAAATCTATCAAATTTGTAATACAGTCCTTATTACATTCGTATCTAAAATGTGTTTAAAAGAGTTTAAACTGTAATGTAGTGCTTTACTTTGTACTGAAATGAGTGATCATTTTACACATGATCACAATACTGTCACTGTCGTCACCCTATCACTAGCATTCTAGCCGAGTGAAAAAGCTTCCGCCAGTGTTATCATTAAGTAGTATTAGTTAAAGTAAATGGCTATAGTTTTTCCATTACTTGCCCCAGTTGTTCATTAGCCCCTGCTGTGTCCGCCATGCTATTTACAATGTTTTTGTTTTCTCCTCCCTTACTGATTGGGAGAGCATGTGTTTACGTTCGTTGCCTTGTGTTTATCTTCCACCGCGTGACGCCTTGTAAAACTTCGCAGGGGTCCGCGGGAAGCTTTGAGACTCTGTCTCTAAGTCATTTCAATATAAGCGTGTGAATGTGAGGGCAGACAGGTTAACCCTTCATGTCACCTGCTTCCTGTCTAAAGGTGGTCTGTGTTAGTGTTGCTGGACAGGGCAAGAAATCAGTTAGTCATGGACTTTATGTTCCTCCTGCTACTAGAATGTGTGCAGAGGCGCACACATTTCCTGTGTGCAGGAAAATAAGTTAGAGGAGCTGAAATTAGCAGGATATACATTACAAACATAGTGATATAAGTGCTGTGCTAATTCTCTCTGTAGTTTTGGTGGTCAGAATGGCTGAATAGCACTAAGAGTAACCAGATGATCTAGAGGATCAGTATGCTCTTTTGCTGCTGCAGAGGTCGATATCAGTGCTGTAGAGTAATGAAGTAGTGGAACCACTGTTAGTGCTTTTTTCAGCTCCCTGGGACTTCTTTTGAAAATCTTTTGATATCACGAGTGATTCATGTTGAGGAGATGTTTGGCTTAACATCATTTTCCTATATTTGCAGTGCGTGTATCCAAAACCATCATATCACAACCACCAAGCCATTTTAGAGGATATTCCGCTTGCTAGGCCACAAACTAGATGCTACCAAGTTCAGATGGATAGTGCTAGCCCTGCAACATCATGAAATGTGATTTTTGTAAGCCACAAACTTAAGACTGCTGTGTATAGCTAGCTAATGTTAGCCTTACAGCTGTTGTAATATCATGGTATGTGATATCCCTGCTGAAAAAAACAATTAATCTAAGCTGGTTTAAGTTAGTCTGGTGCTGGTTCTGGTGCTAGATGGTCACTCAGCAGGGCCATGCTGCTTGACTAGCATACCAACATTCATTTTGCTGGCTTTGTAAGCTGCAAACTAACGGTTGCCATGTTTTGCTAGCTAATGTTAGCCCTACAGCTTTTGTGACATCATAAAAATTTTTATCATAAATTTATGTAGGCCGTAAAGTAGAGGCTCCTAAGTTCAGATAACATCAGCCACTCAATAGCTATTCTAGCTGTTGCAGCTGCAGAGCCTACAGTATTTAGTATTGCATTTATGACTTTATTATTTATGTCATATATGTGCTGTTTACTTCAGGAGTGAGAAACTGCATCAACCAAAAATGAAAAAAACTGTCATTCTTTCTTTGTGACATAATGAAATGCTACGTTCTACCCTGCTAGAAAAACCAGCATAGACCTGCATTGATGGTCACCATTGAAACCATAATATAGTGGTATGCTGGTCAGTAGCAATGGAAATAAATATGCTGAACACCACCAACCCCAGCATATGTTGTGTTTTGAATGTGTGTATGCTGGTCAACCAGCATGACCATGCTAGATGACCAGCTAAGCCAGCACTAGACCACCATAGACTAGCTTGAGTTGTTTTTTTCAGCAGGGTGAGGCTGTCCACTGCTATGTTTAGTTAGCTTACATTAGCCTTACCACTTTTGCGACCGACAACCTGAAATTGGTAGCTGTAAAATAGGGCTGCTAAAGTCAGTTTGCTACTGTTAGCCCTATAACTTTAGCAACATCAAGACATTTGGTTGGGTGCAACTGTGTGCTGCTGTGTTTAGCTAGCTAATATTAGCTGTACAATGTTTGTGACAAAATGAAATTTTGTTTCCAGTAAACTAGCTAATCCTATATAGCAAAAGGATAATGGGCCGCTGTTGGCCTACTGACAGCAATGGTGGTGGCCCAACTACTTTTGCTAAGCATTTTCAGGCAGCCCACTGGTGGTCAAACTGAGTGTTGGACAAAATGCCCTTTTTTTTAAATATTGAAATAAAAGACTATATAAAAATCTGTTCAGGAGATTAAAAACGAGTTAGAGTGGTCTGAGGGTGCACCAACAGTGGCATACAGTCAGCGAGGTGCCAACAAGCCAGCAGACTAATATATGCTTGCTATTTGGGGTGTTAGGCCTATAACTACAGCAACATCAAGAAATGATGGCTAACTTTGTTGGCTACAAACTGGAAGCTGCTACGTTCTGATTACTAACATTAGCCCTAAAACTTTTGCGACATCATGAAATGCGATTTTTGTTCACCACTAGAGACTGCAAAAGCCAGCTAGCCAAATTTAGCCCTAGCCCTTAACTTTTGCAACAGCAAGAAATGTTACTTTTGTTGGCTACAAACTGGTGCTGCTGTATTTAGCTAGCTAATATTAGCCGTACAACTTTTGCGACATCATGAAATGTTACATTAGTTGGTTACAAACTGGTGCTGCAGTGTTTAGCTAGCTAACATTAGCCCTACAATTTTTGTGACTTTGTGAAATGGTATTTTTGTGGGTTATAAACTGGATACTGATGTGTTTATCTAGCTAAAAATAGCCCTACAACTCTTGTGACGTCATGAAATGGTATTTTTGTTGATTATGAGCTGGATGCTGCTATGTTCAGCTAGCTAACATTAGCCTTACAACTTTTGTCACTTCATGAAATGCATTTTTTGTTAAATGCAAACTAGAGGCTGCAAAAGTCAGCTAGCTAACGTTAACCCTAGCCTTTAACTTTTGCAACAGCAAGAAATGTTACTTTTGTTGGCTACAAACTGCTGTGTTCAGCTAGCTAACATTAGCCCCACAGCAGCTATTTCTACTGCCACAGCTGTATTTCAGAAGCGTGAGACTGCATAAACCACAAATGGCAGTGACAATCGTACAGTAATGACTGATACGGATTTGAAAACATTTCGTTTTTCTTTATGAGATTACTTAACATCTTGACACATCTAATCTTCTGTTACTTGTTACCTACAGTATCCTGATAGCACCAACACAAAACATAATACGCAATCTTTAGACACCAAATTTGGATGATCTGGGTATGAAGAAGTTTAATTTTTTGTGCTAAACTGCCGCTTTAAAGCCGTTCTGCAGTGCCCAGTGTCCCCACTGAGCTAGACTGATTATGTGGCACTACAGCATTGGCTAAGAGTTATGCACAATTACTATTCCTGCTGGTTTTGTCATTACACTCAGTCCCATATTCCTTATCTTTATCCTTTATTCCCTCCATTAATGGAACCAATCACTGAAAAGCACATCATTTCCAAAGACTGATTTGCCCATTCTCCCCTTATCCCTAAAAATGAAGAAATAAATAATAGAAAGGGTCCTCTTCATTAAACGATGCTGAAATGAAAAAAGTTAATGTAAAGTGGCTCCGTGCATTTTAACTTCTCCTATCTTGTTAATTCAATATTTTCCTTTATGATAATTACCTTCATGTCGAGTAGTTTGGGACATGAAATACTTTTTTTTTAATTGGAAAAAATGATTTATTATTTATTTATTCTTGCATGCGTTCATTCATTCATTCATTCATTCATTCATTCACATATAAATATATAAAGCCCAGTCACACTAAGTCTAAATAGTGTAATTATAATCTATATGAAAACTACTTGGGCTTATTCTTATACTTGTTATTGATTTTTTTATTTGAAAGGTGAATTGCACTGTTGTTGTTTTATTTCTGTATAATTCAATAGGTAAAATGAAAACAAAGTCATTCAAAGTGGTTTGTGAAATGTTCCACGGTAGAGAAACTTATCGAGTCAAAACTGTTGATTGTGGTGATGATAGGAACTGGACACCGATGAGTTTAATGCCTCTAAAAGCTACATTACAGAAAGTTATGACATGAAATGGTTATGAATGCCTGAGACACTGTTCTGATAGTTTTTAGAGGAGGTTTTGGCCTAAAATGTATTTTTAAAAGCAATTCATATTGATTGGTTTTGGATAGCAAATAAAATATGTGCACTATAGACATTGCGACCACTGTAAATAAATTCCATGTTGGTAAGTTTCTCTACCTCAAACCACTTTGAAAGACTTTGCATGTCATAGCTGATTGGAGAAAAATGTAGAAAAATTGGTGAAATTTGCAGGTCAAGAAACAGACAGAAGTGAATGAAGAGTGCAAAGAGGCTGAAAAGGGCTTTTAAATGAAATAAGGTGGTTTATTCTTATATGAGATCATATAGAGAAGTGGACAAAATTAAACCTGAACTAACATGAACTAAACCATAATTACAAATGCAACCAAGCAGGTGAGTCAAATCAGGTTGAATGTCAAGTTTGCTTCTTCGGTGGCACTTTTCACCTATGCAGTGGTATGCAAAAGTTGGTCAAATGATGTTGTGTTGATTTTCTACATGGAAATAAGCACATTTTAATGTACTATTTCTGTTTAAAAGTAATATTTTAGGTTTTCTTTTTTTCCAATATGTTAAACTCAACCGTACCACACCAACTCAACCAAAACTACCATATTTAAAGTCCCCGTACAAGATGTGTGTATTTATTTTCACTTAATACATCAACAAAACATGTAATTTGACCAGAGGGTGTTCAAACCTTTGTATACGACTACAACTACAGAAGCAATTATATGAATTGAGGGTGAGAAAACAGGCCTGGAGTTCTCAGCAGCTTCTGCTTTAAGCTCCAAAAAAGGAAAACTTGTGAATTCATAATGACCTCCTTGTACAACTAATCAAATCAAATCAAATTTATTTATATAGCGCTTTTTACAACTGATGTTGTCACAAAGCAGCTTTACAAAAATGGGAATCACAGCACAGAGAATCAGACAAAACACTGAACATAATATACAGAATATACAGAACCCCCGTGAGCGCTGAGGCAAGGAAAAACTCCCTCAGAGCTGGAGGAGGAAGAAACCTCAGGAGGACCAAGACTCACATCTAAAGGGGGGACCATCCTACCACTGGTCAGACAACTTATAAGTTAAACATTGAAAAGTCAATTTTACATCCACGCAGTTCTAATATATTCAGGTGTGTATAATCAACAGTGGAAACAATTAGAGTTCATATAGATTTGGATGTGATCTGTAGTGGAGAAGCTGCGTTCCAGAAACTTCCATCAGTCTGGTCAATCAGGGGGACAGGGGGACTTGAGGGTGGGACATCCATCAGTATTGGGCCGGACCGGTGGACAGTCAGTAACTCGGAGGAAGGAAAGATTTAGGAATTAGTTTAGACTGGATTTATGAAGAACAGAAAATGTAAAAAATTATCAGAGTGTGACTAATGACTCCGGCAGGTCTGAATATGACAGCCTAACTAAAGGGAGAGAGCCAGAAGGTAACATAGACACGGAGGCTCCCTGAGACACTGGCATTCACCCACTCCACCGTCCACAAACCTGAGTGACTGCATGTAGTGAGTGACAGCAGCACCAGCATCTCAGTTTACCCACAATTCACTATGTCCATGAACCCCTGGATCTGCAGCCTTATCTAAAGGGAATTAACATTAACTACCAAAAGCTAAACTAAACAAGTAAGTTTTTAGTCTAGACTTAAAGATTGAGACTGTGTCTGAGTCCCGAACATTATCGGGGAGATTATTCCAGAGTTGGGGCGCTTTATAAGAGAAAGCTCTTCCTCCTGCAGAGCTTCTCTGAATTTTGGGAACTACTAGGAAGCCAGCACCCTGTGATCTAAGTAATCGTGGTGGTTCATAATAGGAGATAAGGTCTCTCAGATACTCAGGAGCGAGCCCATGTAGGGCTTTATACGTTAACAGGAGAATTTTATAGTCTATGCGGATTTTGACTGGAAGCCAGTGAAGAGCTGATAGGACTGGACTAATATGGTCAAATTTTCTAGTTTTAGTAAGGACCCTGGCTGCAGCATTTTGAACTAGCTGAAGTTTATTTAAGTTACTGCTAGAACATCCTGACAGTAGCGCATTACAGTAGTCTAGCCTTGACGTAATGAAGGCATGTACTAATTTTTCTGCGTCATGTAAGGATAAAGCATTTCTTAGCTTGGCGATGTTACGGAGATGTAGAAAAGCTGTTTTAGTAACATTAGATATGTGTTTATCAAATGCTAGATCTGAATCTATGATAACGCCAAGATTTTTAGCTGTTGAACCAGGTGTGACTGAGAAGTCGGCCAGATTCAACATTAGGTGTGATAATTTATTTCTAGCAGCTTTAGGGCCTAATAGAAGAACTTCTGTTTTATCACTATTTAATAGAAGAAAGTTGTGTGACATCCATGATTTCACATCTTTTACGCAATCCTCCATTTTCTTTATTCTCTCTTTGTCATCAGGTTTGGCTGATATGAAGAGCTGCGTGTCGTCTGCATAACAATGAAAATTAACATTATGTTTTCTAATAACTTTGCCCAGGGGGAGCATGTATAACGTAAATAATAACGGTCCTAAGATAGAGCCTTGTGGAACTCCATATCTAACCTTTGTATAATTGGAGGGTATATTATTTACCCTCACAAACTGAAAACGATCTGTCAAGTATGATTTGAACCACGATAAGGCAGTTCCAGTTATACCGACCATTTTCTCTAATCTTTCTAGGAGGATATTATGATCTATTGTATCAAAAGCTGCGCTCAGATCAAGAAGTACCAGTAAAGAAACGCAGCCTTGGTCAGCAGCAAGAAGCAGATCATTTGTTATCTTAACTAGAGCTGTCTCAGTGCTATGATGAGGCCTAAATCCAGATTGGAATTTTTCATAGATCTGGTTTCTTTGCAGATAAGAGCCAAGTTGTTGGGCCACGGCCTTTTCTAAAATCTTAGAAATAAATGGTAAATTTGAAATAGGTCTATAGTTAGATAGTACACTAGGATCAAGATTTGGTTTCTTGATCAAAGGTTTAATTACTGCTAGTTTAAAGGCTTTGGGAACATACCCCAGGTTTAATGATGAGTTTACTATTGTTAATAGTGGTTTAATTATGTCTGGTAATACCTGTTTTAATAGTTTTGTGGGAACTGCATCAAGTGTACAGGTTGTGCAGTTTGATGAGGAGATAATTTTCTCCAGTTCTAAATGATGTAGTGGGTTAAAAACTTCCAACCTGACTTCGGTAGCTGGATTTTGTTCTATATCAGCCACACCAGATGACAGACAAGATGTGCTATTTATCTGTTGAATTTTGTCCCGAATATTTTCGATTTTATTATCAAAATAGTCCATAAAAGCATTGCTAGTGTGGATTGCTGGAATCTGAGGATCAGTACCTGCCTGATTTTTAGTCAGTTTAGAAATAACACTAAAGAGAACTCTAGGGTTGTTTTTATTAATCTCGATCTGAGAGGCCAGATACTCTGAGCGGGCTTTATTAATTTCTCTTCTATATTCAACTACACCATGAATGGGGTTTTAAAAACAAATTTGAGCCAGTGTCTCATAATTTAGAACCATTTTTCTAACCATTTGTAATAACTGTCTGTATGAGGGAGCTTTTAGAAACATTAAGCTCTTCAGATGTCTGGTTCCTTTTGACCAACACTGAACAACTCTAAATGAGTCGAGGGGAACAGTCTCAAAATGATGGCAGTATATACCAGTCGTAAGTAAGTGACTGTTTTTTAAATTGCCCTGTCCATGGCACACAGGGGGCAGTTGGGGGTTAGGTGCCTTGCACAAGGGCACTTCAGTCACGTACTGTCGACTCAAGGGATCAAACCGGCGATCTTCCGGTCACAAGGCTGGTTCGCTAACCTCCAGCTCACGACTGTCTTCCCCCAGTTTTCAAACTATTAATTAAATTATTAAACGTATGTAATAAAATCTGCAAATCTTTGACCCAATCTCAACAAAAACAATTCTGAACTTGAATCAATGGCAGGGCTGTTGCTCAAAAGTTGCTTGCATCCAGATTCAACGCACAAAGACATGTAATGGTTAACAGCACTCAAAACCTGCATCCCTAGGCATTGGAAAAAGTAATAAAACCTATTCTATTATCCTTCACCTTTTTATGGCTGGACATGGTGGAGAAAGCTAAAGGACTTCATAACTGCTCCTAAATGTTAAACATGTTGGTGGACCCATAACGGTATGATCATCTTATAGGCGCCATTAGGTCTGATCATTGTTCTGCATGGCCAAGGAGCACAAGGCTGTTTTTCCAGACTAAGCATGGCTTAAGGGGCAAACACGGTCCCTCATGATGTTCCCATAGTCCAATATCATCTTCCTTCATAATAACCAATACGCACTGCTGAACATGTTTAAATGTGTCTTGAATGTCAGGGATAAAGTCCACCACCTTCTATGGCTACCACAATAAGTAGAGGTTCATTTATTTGTACAAAAGTCTAACTTTTATGTATTAAATTTCCAGTCAAACAACCGTTAATTACAAGTTATTTTCCAGCCTCAGTAAAAAGCAGACATGTATTTAACAGACAGGTGTTAATATTGTTCATTTTAAGTGCTGTCAAGTCAGTTCTGACCACCAGCAACCACATGTTTCTCCAGAATAACCTGTCTTCTGATAGAAAATTACAAAACAACTAAATGCAAGATCATTTTTTTCAATATTTAATGCATTCACTCTTTCCTTTTATTACAGCTACTATTTTTAGGAGACTTCCTTTTGACTTTTTAAAGAAATCTGCAGGGATGTTTTACCACACATCCACAATTCAGTCTTAGAAGTTCCAAAAAATTCCAAACTGTTGAGGTCTAGACTGGCAGTCCATTGTTCTGGGAACACCAGCAGTTTCTTTGCTTGATTTTCTTCTTTTTCCAGCAAGGCTTCTTGATAGCTTCACATCTTTTCTGACCTATGGTGCTGAATTGTCTTCTCTGAGTGGAAGAACAGATTTGGAAGTAATCTGGATGTTTTCAACTCTGAAGCAAGAGTGGAGCTTGATTTTATCTTATCTTTCAAAGAGGTCTAGTTACTGTTTCTCTGATGGTGACCGACTGCTCACAGAATCTTGCATTGTTGGTAGTAGCCAACTTTCTCTATATCTTTATCCTTTTAAACCACCGGTGGTTCCAAAACGCACTTTGTTATATTCTTCATAACTTTCATATTTCATAAGCTACATTCAGAAGGTGGGAGTCTTATGAGGCTGTAACTGTCTTCTTTTCAGTCAAATAGATAGATGATGGAATTTTAAACCCTTATAATAAAAGAAGCTGAACTCTCAATTTACTTTTCTACTGAAAGTCGACCCATCTTTCCACAAATCTGGGCTATAAACTATAAACAGGTGGTGTCTCTTCACTGATCTGCTCTGTAAAAATTATTTTTATAAACTAATACAAAGAGCATCTGAGATTTTGCACACTCCTGTTTTGGACTTCATTTCACTTTCTCCTTCCTCATGTAAGTGGATGATCTTTTATCTAATGTCTTCAGAAACATCTCCCAAAAACGGATAAACTTTATCTAATGGCTGCTTTGACTGGATATGAAATCAATGAAGTGGGGGGGGTTGGAGCTCCTTTCCACAAATAACTTGAGGTGTTGCTTCTTGGAGAACAGAACGATGGAAGCTGAGCAAGCCTTCTGAAAACAAAGGGTGGTTTAATCCCATTTATGTACTTTATATGGCTGAAAAAGAGAGTTCTTTGGAGTGACACCACAGAAGAACCACTTTTGGTTCTCTAAAAAACCTTCCAGCGGATGGTTCCTCAAAGATCTATATTTGTAATCTTTCAAGAACCTCCTCATAATGAAAATACTCCATACAGATTAGTTTTTTTTCCCTAGAACATTTATTTTTAAGAGTGCGCTGTAATGCTAATATGGCATTTCCACAGACATAGAAATCACATTCCAATTTTCTATATAATTACCATTTCCATACATTTGCCTATTATGCTGCATGATTACATCCACGGACACATTTGAAAGCTTTGAAACTATGGACTGAAACACACAGTCGCATCCCACACACATACTTACAGCGTTTAACGGGAGATTGTGGTTTTATTGGCTGGCCCAGTGGAGCGGCACAGGAGGATAATAGGTAGTTATCCGGTCTGGCATTTTGGCGCTTCGGAAAAGCAAGTCTTTGGGAATAAAAGAAAAAAAACAAAACACGGGTCGCGCTGTAATCGGAAGCTAAAGAGGAATTTCTGTGAGACTGCACCAGTGTTTAGCCTCCCACTGATTGACCTGGATACCAGGAAGGCCGTTCAATCTTTCCAATCTGCTTCCACTTTACAGGGAGAGAGGAAAAGAGGTGAAGAGACCATTGTCAAGGTCAGCTGAATGTAAAGTTAGATGAAAAGGGCAGATTGGAAGGAGATGGTTATTAGATTCACTGTATTACTATGTTCTCTCATTCGGTCGCTTTGAGTCTGTACTTTAAACGTGATGGACAGGGTTTTAAGAAGAACGGAGGATTGAGAAAGATGGAAGGAGAAGAGATGGCGGCTGTCGTGGCTGATTGACGGCATTTGTTGCCCAGAATGTATCATGTGTGGTTGTCAAATGGATTCTTTTGATCTGGGGGGTCTTAATGTTTCTGTGCATGTGCATGCTTCTTTATGCATAAATGTAGTAAATAAACATTTCAAAGCCCAAATCCTCGAGCCAGGATGGCATTAAAGGGATACTCCAACCTAATCTTTATCTGACACATTTTTAGAAGTTGATCACCACACATGATAATTTGGTTATGTAGAGAAAAAGGTCAGAAAACCCACTTATAGTAGAGGCCAATGAGCATATGCCCATTAATTTCTTTCAAGACACTTAAGATATTAGATTGATAAAAGCTGGAAAATTGGTTTAAATACAGTAGTTTGACGAAAATATAAATTTACATTATTTTGACTTACTACCATACTAATTATCAACATAATTGTTTTTTTTTTTTTGTTTTTTAGTTTAGAACTGGAGCTGCCAGGCTAACTGTGCTAATGAACACTGAGAGTAAATAGTCACCGAAACATTTTCCACAAATACAAGCTGAAATCTTCATATATTAACGTTTGCTTCAGATTATGTTGATAATGTGCATAACCTTGTTCAGAAACTAATGATTTGGTAAAAGAGCATATGTACATATTTAAGTGTGTAAACAAGATCTAGTTTAGTTTATAACTGGAGCTCCCAGGCTAACTGTGCTAACAAACAGTGAAAGTAAATAGTCATCAAAAGTGTTTCCGCACATACATGCTAAAATTCATAGTTTTGCTTTGATTTTGTCATGTAAACATGTTTAGAAACAAATAATTGGGTAAAATGGCAGGGAAAGATTTTATAAATGTAAGTGCGTAAATAAGGTCTAGTTTAGTTTATAACTGGAGCTGCCAGGCTAAATGTGCTAACAAAATAAAATATAACCAAAACCACTTCCACAATGCTAAAATCTTCATGTTTGCTTCAAATTATGTCGATAATATAAACTTGATTAGAAACAGTTTGGTAAAATGGCATTTGTACACATTTATGCATGTAAATAAGATCTAGTTTAGTTTAGAACTTGAGCTAACAGGCTAACTGCGCTAACACTGAAAGTAAATAGTAAACACTTCCACAAATACATGCTAACATCTATATATATATATATATATATATATATATATATATATATATATATATATATATATATATATATATATATACTACTTTTAACCAGTGATGGACAATAACAAAGTAAATATAATTTATAACTGTACTTAAGTAGTTTTTTCATGTATCTGTACTTTACTGAAGTTTTTCCATTTTGGGTGACTTTTTACTTTCACTCCACTACATTTCGAAGTCAAATATCTTATTTTTTGCTCCACTACATTCCTTTTGGTTTGTATGTGTGTAAAAACATAACATGTCAAAACAAATGAAGCGCAAAGCAAGAACACCAATCAGGGCACAGCGATCACTTTGTTTTGAGCTTGTTTTGACCTGTTGGATAAACCGACCCACTACAAGCAGCCAGTTCAACATCAGTGCAGCAGCAAAGTTCTATTCAACATAAATGATGAACTAACCTAATTTTGTGTAGAGCACAATATAGAAATATGTCCACATATGCAGTCGTCACTGATGCGGCTTTTTTCTGAATTTATACAAACACCATTTCATTTTATAGTTAATTAGTTTGGGCTGGTTTATATTTATGAACAGAGGCCTACAGATCAACATAGTAAAGGAAACACATTTGTGATCCTGAGATTAAAGCAAGTTTATATTAAACTTAAACTTGTAACTAAGCTCTAAATAAATCTTAAACTGAAACTTTACTTGTGTGTAAAAAGTGATTTAACAGCCATTCGGTTCTACCTGATTGAAATTGTTTGCCTTCAGTGTTTTGTGCTTATAATCATTTTAATAGACGACAGCGTCAGATTAATTAATGACATTCTATTAAAAGACTGGTTTACCAAGAGATCCGCTGGAGGATTTTCACCTAAAATGAGTTCATGAAGCGAGTCTTGTTATAAAAATGATAACAGGACATTCAAGCCAATTACACTTTTAGTACTTTTACTTTTGATGCTTAAGTACATTTGAGGGAAATACTTTTGTACTTTTACTCAAGTGGAGGTCTAAAGGGACAAACTTCTACTTTTACTGGAGTAATATTTTACCTTGGGTCTCTCTACTTTAACTCAATTACATGATTTGTGTACTTTGTCCACCACTTCTTTTTAAGGAATTCTTCTGCAAGTATTTCCAATCTTCCACTTTCTCCTGATGTAGTTTATCAGTCGGGACATGTCCAAATTTAGCATCTTTAGGTTAACACTAGATCTGCAAGGCTAAAGTCAATAGACCCCCAAATTGTTTCCATAAAAACATCTCCAAAACTTCTCCAAACCCACGGAAACCACATCCAGATCTTGTGTGTGCATTGTGTGTGATGCAGTATGGTTTTACTGTAAGCTCTAAAAATAAAACTTCACTATGTAGCTATAGCCATTTTAAACAACAGACATTGTGCTCAATTTTATAGTTCACATTAAATCATTCTGTGTTCTAAACCACATCTACATGTCTGTATGATCTTACAGAAGACTTACAGAAAACAGAAGATGTGGTTTAAGAAGAGAGACGTTTTTGGTGACTATTGACTTCAAGTATTTGTTAGCAACATCAGATGTGTCACTGCTGCACTAAACCAAAGAAACCTAACCCTTACTTGAACTGGTAGTACTGGTAGGTACACTGTTGAATATATTGCTGTTGTCGGAACAAAATCTTGTGTCTCCAAAATGGTAACTTTACAGAAATAAAAAACCTACTTTACTTTTAATGTAAGTTAATAGAACCAGACTTTTTTCCAAGGCATTTTGGGCCATTTATTTTACATTTACATTTATGGCATTTGGCTGACGCTCTTATCCAGAGCGACTTACAATTTGATCATTTTACAGAGGTAGGCGAGGGCAGTGTTAGGAGTCTTGCCCAAGGACTCTTATTGGTACAGTGTAGGATGTTTGACCAAGTGAGGATTGAACCCCAGTCTACAGTGTAAAAGGCAGAGGCGTTAACCACTACACTATCCCAACCACCTATTTTGGTCCATTCATTGTGAAATTTACACACAATACAAAGAGCAACAGGCACTTTCAGATTATGTCAAAAACTGAAAAACAAAAAATTAAGATAAAAGGTTTCCTTCCAGCAGCAGCGATATGCGGGTGTTGGTATTTTAGAAAGGAATTTAATTTGTCCTCAAGTTGGTTTCATACCGGTTTAGAGTGTCTCAAATATAGCACAGAGAAAGCCCAGCTGTGTGTGCTCATGTATAATGCCATTTCTAAATGACACATTCTGACACATTGAGTTTTGCCTGGAACCAACTGTGTACGTGGAAAGCACACACAATTTAATGCTAAGACACAGCCTAAGACGCACCCTAGCAGTTCCGTTTGTCTGCTTCCTTTCTAAGTGAATGAAGTATCAGGACATAGACATCTGAGCGCAGAGGGATTTTTATAATTAGGCCCGATTAGAAAGCCGTCTCCTGAATCGAAAGGAGCACTGCATTTCATTAAACACAGCACCCCCTTATACACATGCATTCGATGTTATGTACCACAATTTTGGAGATGGGGGTCTGTTGTTAGCGCTGGAATCAAATTGCCTGTGAATGGCAAATACCTTTTTAAGCAGTAAATGGAGAGCCCATTAGCATCCTCTATTAACCAAAATATGGGTGTAAAAGCTAAAATTATGAAGCGATGCCTTTTTACCTTATGGTATTGTCTTCGCCGAGGTGACTAGAGTGGGTGTTAAAGCAAGCAAATAAAATGGGCAAATGAGAGGGCAGCAGGGGTCCTCCCATAGAGGTGTGAAAGGGAGGGTGTCGGGGGATGGCACTTTTGGAATTAAACCACCGCAAGAGGCAATATCATGGTACAGACTTCAGATAATGCTCAGGATATTATGATCTTAGGTTAATAGCAATTCCATTATGGGTATGCAACAGTCATTCCTACAGCTCTGTTTCTGTTTTGTATTTCATGAGTCGACCCATAAAACCATGAACCTTTTAGAAAAGCATGGCATATTTTGTTTTAACCCTTTGCTGTGCACTTCAAATGTAGTTACGATAGCAATTGCAAGTTAATTATGCAATGGATGCAATTAAAACCATGTAAATACTGGATCGACATCTTCAGTTAAGCTCCAAGTTGTTCGGATGTCAAGAAATGACAAAATAGCAAAAATGTAGAAGACTGTACTTTAGCAAAGACCGAAACCTTCAAAAAGCTAATTAGTCCCAGCTAACTTTCATTCACTCTTAGCACAGGTTAATTTCATGTACTTATCCCTAACTGGTCAGTATCTCTATTAGCAAAGTTTCATTTCCTTTGAATGATGCTAACTGGTCGCTGCTAGCTTTTATTGACTGCAATGCTAGTTTTCAACAAAGCTACCATGATATCTAGCATACAGATGACTGAGTTTATAAGTTTATTTTGTTGTATGCAAAATGTCCAAAATTCTAACCTGGAGCCTAATGAAAGCTGGTAAGCTTTGCTTCCTTTACATAGCACTAATTCCTGCTGACTTTCTTCATTGTTAGCAAAATTTAATTCCATTTGCAGAATGCTAATTGATTAATACTAGCTTTCATTTACTGTTAGCAAAACTTCATTTCATCTGCATAACTTTATTTCATAATGCAAACTGGTCCCTATTAGATGTCATTCACTGTTGGATCACTAAATGCATCATTTAATTTGCACAATGCTAACTGGTTAGCACTTTTCATTAACCATTAAAGCTTCATTTTATTTGCATAACGTTAACTGGTCTGTATTTCCTTCACTTTTAGCAAAGCTTCAACTGATTTCCATAATCCTACTGACTTTAATTGACTGTTACCAAACTTTATTTCATTCGCATAATGCTAACTTGTCCATAATAGCTTTTGTTCTCTATTAGGAAAGCTTATTTTCTTCTGCATAGCGCTAAATGGTCCACACTAGTTTATTTTATTAGCATTTTATTGTTATATCATATACATAATGGTAACTGCCTCCTGATAGCTTCTTTTTCTGTTTGTAAACCTTTGTTTCATTCACATAGTGCTAACTGATCCAGACTAGCTTTCATTGGTTGGTGTAGTGGGTAACACCTCTGCCTTCTATGCTAGGGTTCAATCCCCTGCCTGTACATGCACCCTTCAGTATACCAATAAGAGTCCTTGGGCAAGATTCCTAACGCTACATTCACCTACCTGTATAAAATAATCAAATGGCAAGTCGCTCTGGATAAGTGTGAATGTAAATTTACTGCTAGTAAAACTTAATCTCATCTGCAGAACTTTCACAAAACTCACTTGTCCATAGTAGCTTTCATTCACTATTAACAAAGTTTCATTTTATTTATATAGTGCTAAATGGTCTGTACTAGTTTCCATTCGTTGTTAGCCAGGTTTTATTTCATTTGCATAATGGAAACTAGTTCCTATGAGCTTCCGTTTCTGTTTGTAAACCTTTGTTTCATTTGCATGATGCTGACTGATCCAGACTAGCTTTCATTTACTGTTAGCACAACTTCATTTCATAATGCTAACTTGTCCATTGTAGCTTTTCATTGTAGGTCCCCACTAGTTCTTTTCTTGTTAGCCAGGTTTTATTTCATTTCAGTAACAGTAACTTCTTCAGGAACTTCTTTTCAGTCTGCAAACCACTGTTTCATTAACATAGTGCTAACCAATCCATACTAGCTTTCATTTACTGTTAGCAAAGCTTCCTTTCATCTGCATAAAGCTAACTGGCTGATGCTAGCTTCTATCAACTGTTAGCAATGTTTGCTTTTCAGTGAGGTATCCAAAGAAGTATATCTAGAGGAAGGCATATGCTAGCATCGCTCTGTTTTGTTCACTTTATTTTTAAGCAAATTATAACAAGGCTTTGAAATTCCAGGCTGATAAAATTACAGCTTTTGGAACATTCGTCACCAGCCGTTCTCAAATAAGCAGTAGCAAAGAGAGTGTAAATTAAAGAAAGGATTAATTGATTGATTGATAAACTTAATGACATTCTTTCCAGGAGTGGTATCTCGGTGCGGGTGCTTGTGCGTGTGTGTACTCTTTTTCGTCTTCGGGGATAAGAGGACAGACTGTAATTACTGAAGATGAAGAGACTGACAAGCTTATCAAACCGGATTCACGAACCAGCAGCTACATCAAAGAGGTGCAATTTATACATATCAAGAACTACTTGAGCCTCGACTACTTCACTTAAATCACATCAAAAACGGCTTAAGTGCCTCCGCTTCACTCAAAGAATAATGCGCTACAAACGCTAATTTGAATCTTTCAGGCGCTGTCAAATATTAGCTCCATGGCGAAAAGCACAAGGTCAAACTGACTAGAAAAGCACACTTATGCATTGTAGTATGTGCATGAAGGCTGTTCTCCATGCTAAGATACACAATGAAGTCAAAGGAATCAGTTTGTTTAGATAAACACTTAAAAAAGATGATTCTTCAAGCATTTCTATAGTTCTATATACCAGGCATAACATCATGGGCACCTCCTTGTTTCTTCGCTCATTGTCCATTTGATTAGCTCCACTTACTATGTAGGTGCACTTTGTAGTTCTACAGTTACAGACTGTAGTCCATCTGTTTCTCTGATACTTGATGTTAGCTCCCTTTTACCCTGTTGTTCAGTGGTCAGTGTTCACCCCATGGACCCTCACAGAGCAGGTACTATTTGGGTGGTGGATCATTCTCAGCACTCTATTAGACACTCCTACCTTGTAAGTCCACCTTGTAGATGTGAAGTCAGAGACAATAGCTCATCTATTTCACTATTTACAGAGTGAAAACTGCATGCCATATTTATGTGATTTGAACACAAATATAGAATTTTGTTCATCCAACAATATTATCATAATCAACTGAAATTGATTTGAAAGTTCCAAATTAGTGCTAAAAAATCACCGGGCTGATACACGATTCTACAAAGCATTTTTACCCCCCTACGTTTCACAAAGTACTACTTCTCTTGCTTCAAAACTTGTAGAAAATTGGGAAGCTCAACAGTGATGTTATCTTTCGCTTCATTTACACATTTAGTGAGAATTATGCAGCTAAAATTGGCTTAGCCCAAGTGCTTGAGAAGTTGCCCAGCTTGCAGGCTTAGCTGGGGGCTGGCGAAAGGACTGCACTTTACTGAGCTCTGTATCTTCCTGTCCAAAGGTGGGCTCTGCCCTGGGTCCTCCAAAGTTCTAGAGCAGCCTAGCAGCCAACTGTGACAACACAAAGGCCTATAACTGTAGCTGCAAGCGAGCCTATGAGGCCTGCCAGTCACTTCCCATTGCTCTAATAAGATTGAGAATTGGAGAGAATAAGAACATTTATTTCTTACTTGTATAGGTTAAACTATATCTCTGTATACCCCATATATACCCCCTCTATACCCCAAGTTTTTGAGTATATGATATTATACATTTCTGCAGTTCTGCATTTTTAATTGCATTCAGTTTACTTACTTACACTTACATATTTTGTCTATATTGTATTCTGTTTATTTATTGCACTTTTATTTATTGAACTTTGTATTATTTGACATATTGTAAGTGAATAGAGGCTTTGTTTTTCTCTACTTTAACTCATTAAAATCTGACCACAGAGGAATCAGCTGCATATTAGGTATAATACAATATACCAGTATGTGAATTCTGAGCTTTCTAAATTGATTTGAACAGAATACAGTGCAAGACAATACAAGCTTGCTAAAGTGTAAAGTATACACTGAAAAATAAGCAAAAACACCATTTGGCTTGTTTGGTAATTTGTGATGGAAAGTAAAAATCTACAGATGGTCATCTTAATTACACAATTTTCTGTAGATGTCCACATAAATGCAATTCATTCATGTCCCAACAACTAATATTAAGATGACGTAATTATAGTTACAACATTACAGCACTCATACTTTTATTGAAAAATACTTTTGGATTATCTGTTGTTTTAGAAATTCTGTTGCCATAACTGGAATGTCCAGATAGAGTGGAAATCACTGGTGTTTTTATGGCAGATTCTGATTACAATTTCTTTATAGATGATTTTAATTAGAATCTCACTATGTTGGCTCAATGAACACACAAAAAAACAAAAACAGTAGCACATTTCTAGTGCATTCTGTAATCCCAAATTGCAATATAGATAACATAGTTTGCTTTTTACTGGGCAAAACTGGCATATTAAATTTGTGAATGACCAGTCAGTTGGCTGTTCAAAACAGACTGCCTCATTGAAAGTAAAAACCAACTGGCTATTTAGCACCATTGGTCATGCAAAACTATACAGTGTGACTCATGTTATGTACAATACTGTGTGAAAGTCTTAGGCAGCCAAGACACATTTTCAAAATCTATTTATCTGTGTAGTGTGTGTTTATTTGCTGAGAAAAGTGTTATTTGAATAAACAAAATTTATAGAATATTAATTAATAATGATTATATATGAGAATGTTAGTGTGTTTGTTTAACCATTTTCAAGCCTCTCCTCGAGGAAGCCCAGTATTATATGTAGTTAAAAAGCAGCTCCTGGTTTGACGAATCAGTGCTTCAGTAAATTGAGCTCATGATGTAATTGATGATATTAACAAGTCTCTGTGGCGGCTGTGAAGGTGTCCAGGAAAAATATGGACCCAAGAAATTCTTGTTATTTTTATTGTTTATTTGTTTATTTGAATTATGAATATGACTTTATTCTGATGTCTACTGTGATAAACTCACTGAGGTAAATTGTTTAAAAATTTGCTTAGATGCCTGAGACTTTCGCAGAGTACTGTACCTTACAAAACTGCAACATAGATTAAAATAATAAACTGGCTTATAGTTGGTTGAGTACTTCATAAATCTGCTGATTCTTGAAAAGATGACATTATTATAGGCTGACCTGGTCTATCTGAGACTTGGTCTGCTTAGCTGTGTCTTTCTTTTTTTTATTTTTATTTTACACTGGAATTTCTTCCAGGAGAGAGAGAGAGAGAGAGAGAGAGAGAGAGCGAGAGAGTGAGTAAGCCCTCTAATGTCTCAATCATTTTCTGCTCATTGGATCTTACCAGGTCCACTCATGAGGCCACCTCTCAACAGAGGAAATGCACAAGTGTAACCATCCGGATCAACTCCTTCTCATTCGCGTACACGCACACACACACACACACACACACACACACACACACACACACACACACACACACACACACACACACACACACAGCCAACATAATAAATCCACACTCAATTTTACGGCAGGCTGATTCCCTATGCGCTGCCTGGAAACCGCACAGGCATGGTGGCTGCTTCCGTGGCAACACACACTGTGACTGTCCCAAACGTTTAGGGAATATTTCAAATTATATCACGTTAATTCATGCTGTATATTCAGAGAAATGTTGTGAGGACTGGAGATTTATCATCTTTGAATGTACCATCTTTGAATGTACATTATCACTGTAGATATTACTCAAAAGACAAAAGACAATTAGCCAGACACTCTTAAAAATAAATGAGCGAAGCCATAGAAGAACTGATTTTGGGTTCTCTAACCTACCTTTCAATGCACAGATTGGATCCAATACTTCATTCACTTTTAAAATATATATGATGATCTGTAGAAATGACTGAGGTTAAACTTGTCAATACTTGAAATGTAGCGCTGAACTATAGCCTATTGAATCAAAAACAGCTTGTTTGGAGCTTCATTGAATTAAAGAACTACATTATAGAAATACATTTGCAGTCTCTAATTTTCATTTGTTGATTTTCTAGAAACAGGCATTTTGTTGATATCCAAATATTTATGGACCTGACTGTATACATAACAAATGTAAAAAAAAAAGTTAACTAAACTGTAGCATGCTGTGTCACTTTGTGCCATGTCATGCACACTTTTTCACATTCAAATATTTTTAAAGCATACAGAGTGACAGGAACAGGATTAAAAACAACACCGGCGTTTATTACTTGCAAATGCACCACTACTGCTGTTTAGTTGAATGTTTAGAAATTTTAGGGAATAACCAGCTCAAATCATTTCTTTAGAAAAATTCTCTCCTGTATAACTTTCAGTAACATCTCTGCATTTTATTGACTTAACAAAAGCTTTCGACACTGTCGACCACAGTCTTCTTTTGGGATAGTTGGAAATGTTTGGCTTTAACAATAATGCAATGCATTATGCTCAAAATTACCTCTCAGACAAAAACAGTGCACAGCCCTGGGTAACTATAAATCAGATTTATAACCAAAGGAGTCCCACAAGGCTCAATCCTGGGTCCAATTTTGTTATATATTATTTGACATATCAATGACCTCGCTGCTTCTGCACTGTGAAGTGTGCTTGTATGCAGATGACACGATTTTATACTGTTCTGCTGAATCTAGTCGTGCAGTCATAGAAAAACTCCAGTGCTCATTTAACACCTTACTATCAGTACTGAATTTCGGTGATGTAGCTCATAGACATGTGCCCAGTAGTACCCTCAAACCACTGCACTCAATATATTACTCCGCCATTAATGGTGACCCTCACAACCCTCATCACTGCAGACAGTATTATAAAGTTGACTGGTCCTCACTAGCAGCATGACATGAAACCCACTGGCTTGTTTTTATTTATAAATATCTCTGGCTGTATACCAGCTTATATGTTATCTATGATCTTTATAAATAACCATAATTATCGAACCTACTTTAGTGACTGGATCACCTGTCACGTAACTGGTAAAATTTGGGTTGGAATTTATTACAAGAACCTTGAAAACATAGTCATTTTAAACTGTCAGCCTTAGCCTTCGGACAGCCTGTAGCTGTTTTAGTTGAGCTTAATGTTTTTCCACAATATAATTATTTTATTTATTTTGTTTTATGTTGCAATCATATTAATTGGTTCGTTTTCTTGGTTTTATTTTACATTTCTTTTTCAATCCCTTTAATGTTGCAAATGCAAGGCTACATTGAAAATGAGGGTCTCCCTCAGTGTATTTCATACTGAAAATAAAAGTTGATTGATTAATTATATCTCAAACGTTTTAGCAATACTAAGCAAAACCACTGGCTTGTGACATTGATTTATGAACTACTCATGCATGCGAAGTTTTAGTTTTGGGAATCCCACATATGAGCGAATGGTCAATGAGCCTCACTAACGCACTTGTTAGTCATTAGATCCAATGTTTTGAGGACACCTCATACTGAGCTGCCCCAGTTCATTCCAGTACCACCTCCTCCTCAATGACCTGTCGGATCCATCACTACTGAGTGTTCTGGGGCTTAATTATTAACAAATTGAGCCCTTGTGTCCAATATGCTTCAGGCATGTAACACTAAACCAAACACATATGAGTCTGAAGAGAAAAACAATACAAAACAAAAACTAGGAATTAGCTTGGCTATTTGAAATTTACAGATATCTAAACTCATCTTAGCAATATAAGCCTTGAAACCATACCAAACCCTTCATAAGTGTGGCATTTTGTTTCGCAACCTGCTCTGCAGATAACTAACAGGCTAAGAGGCTTTCATGAGCTTCACTTCAGGTTTAAATATTTACTGAAGGAGTCACTGAAAAAATACAAAATACAGCAAAAATATGTTATATGCTTCTCTCACAAGCTTCAGGTGTCAGTCTACAGCTTCCATAAACATTCAACTGATTCCTATGACGGGAAAGTGAAGAAACAGTAGTGCTAGCATAGCATCAGTACAGGTTGCAGTAGAAATTAGCATATTATGCTGGCTCTTCGTGAGGTATTGCTTCTTTCTACAGGAGCTACTGAGCACTATTTCCTGTGTCTAGTTGTTCCAACATGTACCGAACCATTTTTCTGTGTTTTTGGACTCTGCTTTTTGCAGTGGTGGACGAAGTACACAAATCATGTACTTGAGTTAAAGCAGAGACACCCAAGGTAAAATATTACTCCAGTAAAAGTAGAAGTTCCTTCCTTTAGACCTCCACTTGAGTAAAAGTACAAAAGTATTTGCCTTCAAATGTACTTAAGTATCAGAATTAAAAGTACTAAAAGATTAATTATGTGCTGTTCTCATTTTTGTAACAAGACTCGCTTCATAAACTTATTTTAGGTGAAAATACTCCAGTGTCACTCTTGGTAAATCAATCTTTTAATAGAATGTCACGAATTAGTCAGTGATGTCTATTAAAATTAAAGCACAAAACACTGAAGGCAAACAGTTTCCATCAGGTAGAACCCTGTGGCTCTGAAATAACCTTTTGCAAACAAGCAAAGTTTGAGTTTAAGATTTATTTGCAACTTAGTTACAAGTTAAAGTTTAATAAGAACTTGCTTTAAACACTGGTTCTTTGCATCTGTAGGTCTCTGTTCATAAACATAAACTAGCAGAAACAAATTTACTCTAAAATGAAAGTGTTTGTATAAATTCAGAAAAAAGATGCGTCAGTCACGACTGCATATATGTACATATTTCTATATCGTGGTCTATTTACACAAAGTTAAATCCCAAAATTTTACACTGCTGCACTGATGTTGAACTGTATGCTTGCACTGAGTCGGTACTGACAGGTGATGTTCATTCAGACCCACAAAAAAATTCAAGCCATGCTGGTTTGGTTTTACGTGGTTTGGTCATTTGTATACCACAAAAGTATGCCAAAAATTACAACACCAGTTAAAAAAAATTGCAAATAATGTTTATTCTAGAACTGTATGTCCAAGTCAATAAACATTTACGAATGTTTTTAAGATCATAAATCCAAAGACATAAACATGCATTTAAAGTCAACTTTGTAAAACTATGTTTATTGCTAGCACTTTATTTCAAAAACTTTAACAATCCAAGTTTATTTCACTCAAAGGCTTATTATTCAATAACTACAGGGACTTCAGTGCACACTAATAGAGCTATTCTTAGGTTATAGAAGTGTGTAGTAAAACACCAGCAGGCCCATGGCTTGTTAAGGGGTAAAAGAACATGTACGGTCTTATTATTTGCTCAATAAAAAATGGCCAAAGTAAACATTTCTAAATAGAGTATTCACACTGCAATGAGCTTATTCATTGACTCGTATTAGTACATAATTGGAGTTATTTATATTAAAACCAGTAATAATTGCATTGTTAGCTAAAATAATGTTCAACTTATTGAACATGCATTCTTAAAATAATGAATATTATCAAAACATTTATCACATTTGCACATGTTATCTAAATGTACACCTTATTAGTGTATAAGTGGCAAAATTTGATTCCTGAATGTTGTAGGTAGTGTCAAGTTTATAGCTTTATTGCATTATTACTCCAAAATTCACCTGATGCTACCTAGGAACTAAATGCTGCCCATATTACATTCATAAGATGTGAGTTTAGATGATAATTCATACTCAATGATTTGCATAACAAGAGCTTAACCAGATGTTTATTGAGCATTATTACCATGAATCATGTGATTATTAGTGATTTTCACATAACCATCCACCAGTTATGTACTAATAATGAATAAACCTCAATTCATAGTGAATACAGCACTTAGAAGTGTTTTTTGGGGCTTTGCTGACAAAATAATAAGATCTTCATTCATTTCCAGCATGTTTTACTTAAAGTGTTGCCTGTTTTTTTGTTTTCCTGTAGTACAGTAGAGATATAAATGATCTTTCTCTCTTTCTTTCATTTCCTGATAGCTGTTAGATGATAGCTAAAGAGGCTGTAGTGTTGTATCGATCTGCCGCCCCGCGACCACCGCTAGACCAATGACCTTCAATCAACAGCTGCCGAGATTGTTTAAGGTCTACACAGTGACCAGTCACTCTCGCTTCTTCTCTCTTTACAGACTCTCTCAGTCTCTCAAACACCACACACACACATGTGGACATAACAATGGAAAGGTACATTAGACAGGTTTCAATCCAAGATATCGCTGTTGTCCGAAGAAAACCTCAAATAAATCTCCAAATTAGTAACTTTACAGGAGAAGGAAAAAACCTTCTTTGCTTTTAATGTAAGTCAATGGAACGAGACATTTTTCCAAGTCATTTTAGGTCATTACTTTTAGTCTATTCATCTTGAAATTTACGTACAATATAAAGGGTAACAGGCACTTTCAAATTATGTCAAAAACTGAAAAGCATCAAAAATAGAGATACAAGGTTTTGTTCCAACAACAGCGATATATGTGTATATGTGTATCTTTTGCAGGGGTGCAGATTTGGTCTATCAAGTGGATGGACCAACATCAGGGAGCAAGTAAAACTTGAAAACTAAGTACATTACACTTCTCATAATGATATGTTGTAAAACACAATGACATATAATATGTAGTATTAATATTATCATATCTATGCAGTGTAGAGATTCAGTATTATTGGCATCAGATCTGTTGTGTATGTGTGTGTGTGTGTGTGTGTGTATATATATATATTTATATACACACAACCCCAATTCCAATGAAGTTGAGACGTTGTGTAAAACGTACATAAAAACAGAAAACGATGATTTAATACACTACAAAGACAAGATATTTAATGTTCAAACGGATAAACTTTATTGTTTTTTGCAAATATTTACTCATTTTGAATTTGATGCCTGCAACACGTTCCATTCTTGCTCGATGTACAACTTCAGTTGTTCAACAGTCCGGGATCTCCGTTGTCGTATTTTGCGCTTCATAATGTGCCACACATTTTCAATGGGAGACGGTCTGGACTGCAGGCAGGCCAGTCTAGTACCCGCACTCTTTTACTATGAAGGCACGCTGTTGTAACACGTGCAGAATGTGGCTTGGCATTGTCTTGCTGAAATAAGCAGGACGTCCCTGAAAAAGACGCTGCTTGGAAGGCAGCAGATGTTGCTCCAAAACCTGTATGTACCTTTCAGCATTAATGGTGCCTTCA
Source organism: Pygocentrus nattereri (assembly GCF_015220715.1). Classification (NCBI taxonomy): domain Eukaryota; kingdom Metazoa; phylum Chordata; class Actinopteri; order Characiformes; family Serrasalmidae; genus Pygocentrus; species Pygocentrus nattereri. Next base: position 10,873,839 of record NC_051222.1, on the reverse strand, counting down.
CAGATGTGCAAGTTGACAAACTGTGACAAAACGACAAACTGTGTTCACTGACAGTGGTTTTCTGAAGTGCTCCTGAGCCCATGTGGGAATATCCATTAGAGAATGATGTTGGTTTTTAACGCAGTGCTGCCTGAGGGATCGAAGGTCACAGGCATTCAGTGTTGGTTTTCTGCCTTGCCGCTTACTTGCAGAGATTTCTCCAGATTCTCTGAATCTTTTGAAGATATTATGGACTGTAGATGATGAAATCCCTAAATCCCGTGCAATTGCACTTTGAGAAACATTGTTCTTAAACTGTTGGACTATTTGCTCACGCAGTTTTTCACAAAGTGGTGAACCTCACCGCATCCTTGCTTGTGAACGACTGAGCCTTTCCAGGATGCTCCCTTTATACCCAGTCATGACACTCACCTGTTTCCAATTAACGTGTTCACCTGTGGAATGTTCAAAACAGGTGTTTTTTGAGCATTCCTCAACTTTCCCAGTCTTTTGTTGCCCCTATCCCAACTTCTTTGGAATGTGTTGCAGGCATCAAATTCAAAATGAGTGAATAGATTTTTTTTCTGTTATGATAAACATAATAATAATGAAGATGCGAAAGGAAGAACTATTAATACCTTATTAATATTAATTAATATAATATTATCACTCATAATAGTACAGAAAAGTGTAAAATTAGTTCAGAGCAAGTTAGTGCTTCTTTATATTTTCTATTTCTTACTATGACTAAACCAAGCATAATTAGAGCTTTAAAGTAATATATAGTAATACACACAATACACATTCAACCAATACCACTCTAAACAGAAATTAACTTATGCATAGCATAAAATGGGAAAATGTGGAAAGGCCAGCTACAATGAAGCTTTCTGTATTACCTTCTCCCATTGCAGATGCACATTACATTTCAGCTTTTGTTGGACACAAGCAACAACAGTGATGCTGTTTATCACTCACGTATGCACCACTGGCCTGACATTGATTTATTTACCACTTGTGCATTACAAGCTTTGTTTGTTTAATATTGAGAAACCCATGCATGAGAGAACATTCAATGCTTAAGTTTAAATGCCCTGTTTAATCTAATATATTCCTGCTGTCGGACAAAAACCTTCCATCTCCAAAGTGGTAATTTTACAGGAGAAGGAAAAAACCTACTGGACTTTTAATATAAGTCAATGGAACCAGACATCTTTCCAAGTCATTTTGGGCTATTTCTTTTAGCCCACTCATCATGAAATTTACATTCCATATAAAGAGCAACAGGCCTTTTCAAACGTGTCCAAAACTGGAAAAAAAATGTTCTGACAGGAGCGGTATCCAAAATAACAGTGTTAACATCATGCTAACAAACTCTTAGAAGCCCCATGTGGATGGCAGTTGAAATTAATTAGTTTTTGTCATTTTTGGGCCAAAATTTATGATTTAAGTCTACAAATTTTCTCTTGAATTACCTGTACACTGTAAACACAGCCGTGTGTATTTATTGATTTTCTCAATACAATAAGACAATAAATGAGCATGTGCTCTACAGAGAACACACTTCTGCACACTTAATGCACAATTACTGTTTATTTGCTGCATTTAAGATACTGGAAAACACTAGATGTGGCATGTGCATAAGGTATTGCACATTTTATATTTTAGGTTGATTTTTTTTCTAATTTGTTAAACTGAGCAAATAGAACTCTTTTTAAAATGCCATGTTTAAGTTCTTCGTAGAGGATGTGTTTTTCCAAATCTATTAAAATCAACAAATCAAATAAAATCAAATTTTGTCTGAACACTACAAAATCAGGACCATTTTGGTGGTCCTGAAAAGCAATTTTTTTTCCTGTTTTAAAACTAATTTTCTCACAAACTTCAGGACATTTTTGTCCTGAAAGTGTCTGAAAACACGTACACACACACACACACACACACACACACACACACACACACACACTACATGGTGTTCCACATCACATTCTCTTCCCGTGCTTCACGCCTCCCACTTTTCCTCCCTCATTATCCATTAGTTAGCCAATTACTGAGTGAGGCAGGGCTAGGGGTCATGTTCTCCGAAGGAGAGGAAAGTGTCAGACACTGCTAGACACATATGAACACTCACACGTGCACACACACATACACACACACACACACACACACATACATTCAAACACCCTAACTACTCTGACCACTGATCCTTCCCCTGATACGTGAGTGGTAGTAACCAGAATCTGACAGCAAAGAATAAAGAAGAATGGAAATAACAGGAATAGCAATAATACTCTTAAAAATAAAGGTGGATAAATGGTTCTTGACATATTTTTAGAACCATCCATTGAAAGGTTCTTTGGGAAAAAGTCTTTTTTCTATGGCATCCCTCCAAAGAAACCTTTTTTGGACCCTTTACTTTTAAAAGTAGATATTTGCAATTGGTGCACAAATGCCAAAAAGAAAAGGATAACCCACAGGTTTGGGTAGTATCTCTTGCTTCATACCTTTAAACTGTCTCCAAATGTTACAGCTGGTTCCTGGTCTGATGGTGTCTAATAACAACAAAACAGCAACAACAACAACAATAATAATAATGCCAGTGGCAGCTCAAAATGCTTTACAGACAGGTGATAAAATTAAAGAGTAGTACTAGAAATTCTAAAAAAACAATTTAGATTCATATAAGAAAATGAAATCCATCAAATTAAAGGATAAAAAACAAGTTTTAATGAAATGCTAAGTTAAAGAGATGTTTTAGATGCTTCTTAAAAGTGAGCACTAATCTTGACTGTCTAACAAAACGTTGAACTGAGTCTCTTCATGTGTTCTGTATTTTACAGAAGGTATTAGTAGAAGGCCACTATCTGCAGATCTAAGATCACATGCTGGAACTAAGTATTTTGACTTATAGTCACTAATAGTATTTTGTGTTTTCCTGATGTGTTGATATCACAGTGTAAAGGATTGGAATGGTTTAACAGGTGCTCTGGGACTGATACCAGATGTATTCGATGGTTTGCTAATAGGAGCTAAAGGTATCTTTGTTCAGTCTCAAAAAGTGAAAATAATCTATAAGTACGGCTTCCATGGTCACCTACACGGTGAACACGGCGCACAATTTTCAAGTCTTCATTCAATAAATGTCAAACTATCTATATGTTAATCAGAGCTTCCAACTAGGGCAGTGGAGCTGGTTAGCATTAGCTTAGCTAAAACCGCTCTGCTCACCTTAGAACTGAAGCACCGACGCAAGTTTATATGATTATAATTCAAATCTGAGGGAGTGAAGTTGAGCGACTGCCATTGAAATGACAGAATGGCAATCTGTAGCCTGATTGGCTAACTGAACATTAGCTTAGCAAGTAGGCTACAGACCAAAACAATGCCAAACACTATAGTACAGACTTGATTCTCACTGACTGCTGCTCTGCTGAAACAAGCATAGATGATCAAAGCTAATCTAAGCTAAGCTAAACAGGCTAGACTTGTAAGGTTGAAATTGAATTTGTTCTGTGGTGTTTGGGGCTGTAGCCTTTTGGCTAAGCTACTGATCTCTATCTATCTATCTATCTATCTATCTATCTATCTATCTATCTATCTATCTATCTATCTATCTATCTATCTATCTATCTATCTATCTATCTATCTATCTATCTACATCTACAGACCACTGTAAAAAAAGTTTTTCAGATGTAATAAAAATGAAACCAAGACAAATCACATCACAGCTTTTTGCAATTGTGAAATTGCATCCTATAAATTAAAGTGAAAACCAACCTGAAACAGTTTAGGGTTAAAAAAAATAAAAAGGTACTTTATTGGTTGTTCTTGCACTCTCTATTTACGCAGCCATGCTGTTGAAACATGTGCAGAATGTTTCTTGCTGTGGTCCTGTTGAAATATGCAATATTTGTTGTGACTTGTCCATCACAAATGAGCTCAAGCCCAGAGAAGTTGGCAGCGTTTCATGGTGCTCTCGCAGGTATTTGAAGGTCATGGTCATTCAGATGTGACTTTGGCCTTGCTTTTTATGTGTAGAGATTCCTCTGGATTCCCTGAATCTTTTAAAGATCTTTTAAAGAAGCAATGTAGACCTAAAAGCCTCATTGAGCAACATTGTTCTTAAACTTTTGGATTTTTTTGCTGATACTTTTTTGGTAAAGTTGCAGGTCTTGACCCATCCTTGCTCATAAAGGTCTAGGATCACTTGCACAAATAGGAGTTAATACACAAATAAAAGTACTCTGGAAGATGTTTAGTTCATCCTAGTTGTTGCTTAACACAGTAGTAATAAGCAGCCAGTTAATCACCAGCTGCTGGTTTGTTAATCCCCCTATACTGAAGAGTGACCGCAAAATCACTATTTATTCATTGATTTGCTGAAGTGCAGGATTTAATCATCTTCCTTTATTCATCTTTCGCACATGGCTTGTGTTTTAATCTTGTCATTCTTAAGCCACCTGATCTAAACAGCTTGATCTGTGTGATGTGCCAGTAGTGGTATTCTTGGTAATCAGCCAAGGCAAGGCCAACAATGGCTTATTTCCTGCTCCTCTTTTTTTTTTTATTGCGATTGGATAATGCGTCTACTCCCCTTGCTCCAAAAATGCTAATTGCTCTATCAAGGCGAAGTTGGTCTGTGCGTGTGTAGCATGCGATTTTATTTCAATTCTGTGTATGTATGTGTGTTGGACAATCAGTTTCAACGCCTTGCCAGTCCATGTACCGCAATTCCCGAGTTGCGCTGGGACTTTTCTGATGAAAGAACGCGAGTATGTGGTTGTCTATTAAGATATGTAAATTTCTAATCTCTCAAAGCCTGCTTTCACACTATCCCTTCCCCTCTCTCTCTCTCTCTCTCTCTCCCTCTTTCTCCTCCCCCCCACCCCCCCCCCCTCTCTCTCTCTCTTAGAGGAAGCTTGACAACAGTAGAATTAGACTCATGTGTAGTGTGTTTTCAATGTTATGTCTTCGGAGAGCCCAGTTCGTTTGCTAATTAGAATCATAGACGCTTGAACAAAGCTGCTTGTCAGGCTTTAATTAGCATGCACTCTAATGTATATTAATACAAACAGCTCGTGCATTCATATGCTCACACTTTCAGCGCTATAAGGCATCTTTGCACGTCTATTCTTCTAGTCATCGACAGCGGCTCAGCTACACTTTTTCCTGTTCTCGTTCTCCTCACTTCACCATTCATCATACTGCTTACAGTAATAACCTGTTATTAAAATACAAAAAAATGTAATCTGGCCTATTTTTACAGAACTGTAAAAGCAGTGCAACTAGGTAGATATACAGTGGTTCTTGGACGTTTGTGAGCTCTTTAGAATTTTCTATATTTCGGCATGAATTTGACCCAAAACATCCTCACACATAGCAGATAAACAAATTCCAAATAATATTCATTGAAATGATTCAAGCAGTTTTCATTATAACTTTCATTATAACTATAGCCATAGTGTTCCTGTGGTGATCAGATGGTATCATAAAGTTAGAACTACTCTGCTGGAGAGGTTGACACGAAGTTTTTCAATTATAAATTATAAAAATATTTATAATTACAAATATTAAATGATAAATAATTTGAAAATTATTTCAATCATCCAGTGCAGTAGGCAGTGTTGATACAGGCTGGTCCTATGGTGTATGAATCGCGTTATAGTTAATACTTAGGGGGAGAATGGGGCCTTAAGAACAATGTCAATTCAGTGTAAAGTTCAACCATATCTACACATGAGTTCACCATATCGCTGTTGTCGGAGAAGGAAACTTTACAGGAGAAGGAAAAAATACTTTTAATGTAAGTCAATGGAACCAGAATTTTTCTAAGTCTTTTTGGGTCATTTCGTTTAGTCCATTCATCCTGAAATTTAAACACAGTGTAAAGGGTACCAGGTATTTACAAGTCATGTTAAAAACTGAAAAACGTCAAAAATAGAAGCGGTTTTATGTACCAAAAACAGTCTTAAATGATATGCTTCCATGACCATTTTCCTAAATCACTTCATCTCTTGAAATTAAGCAAGACTGATGTATATGTTTTCACATGGTATGTAAATGAACTCTGCTCTGACTGGTGGTCCTGTATTGTGCTTCATTCAAAAAGCATTTTGGCCTGAAACACTCCTTATAACTTCAGTAAAAATGGGAGTTGCTAAACTGCTATAGGCTGAATATGTGGCTATACGTATATTGTCTTTTTATTTTTTCATGACATCACAAAAAACAACAAATTCAAATCAGGCTTTTTTTTCACAGCTTAGTTTCCAAATATGGACTGTATGGACTGGGTAGTGAACACTGTTAATGTTTGTGTATTGAACCAAACCTTTAAAAGGGGGCATTTTGCCACTAGTAGGGTTGATGTGTTACAGGGGGGTCTTTTACCACTTGTCTGGTGGGAACCCTTACCCCAAAGGTCTATCTGGACGTTTTCACTTCAAAAGAAAAAACAATATAAACAATGTAAATTCATAGATATTCATTATTCAATAACAAAAAAGGCTTCCAGTCAATAAATCCCAGTAATGTGGTCATCAACTTGACATTGCGGAAATAATTTGACCATGGTCATTCAGTTGATATGTCAAGGTTAGATTCATTTGATCTTGAGAGAACATAAAGGGGGTAGGGAAATGTCTTCCCTTGGGGGACTTTATCCCCCCCCACCCCCCAAGTTATTCAGTACTGTGATTTTTATTGTGGCTCTTCGATCTTCTTTGGCTAGCTTATCGCAGTTCACTGCTGCATGTATAACCACTTGAATTAAAAGTTAATATTGTACATTTTATACTAATTACAAACATTTTATAAACTTCTTCATCTGAAGTAACAATCATTCGTCTTTGACTTCACGAGTGGATGTTTACTCAGGCTTATTTTTGGGCTAATAATGATCACTCATACATCCAACAGTCATTTTCCAACACTACCACTGCTCTAAGATGTGTTGTGGACACTTCTCACAAAAAGTAAGGTACTGAAAATGTGTGTCCATCACTTTATTTGGTAAATCAAAGCTTCGTTATGTTTAATCAGGTTTGCTGCTGATGAATTTAACCATGTAGAAACTCGAGGCATTAGGAAACCGAGTAAGGAACCAAACTTTCATTCTTCATCTCTCATACGACATGCATTTTTTCTGAAAACAAGATTTTTTTTTGTTTTCTCACCGGTGTGTGGCTCACAGGACGTCCTACAACCACAACAAAACAAACAGAGCAGCTTTAGCATCGCTTCATTGGCTGCCTGTTTCCTTTAGAAATGACTAACATTTTATTACTCCTTTAATAGTTTAGTTTCAGAATACCTGATAAACTAATCCTGCAATATAATCCACCATACAGTGGTGAATACAGTATCAGTAAGTATTTGTCAGGCTCATTCTGTCTCTAATTTAAAAGACAATAATAATAATAATAATAATAATAATAATAATAATAATAATAATAATAATATAAACATTCACTTTAGCATTAAACTAGCTTTCACATTTCTTTTACTGAGTGACTTTTACATTATTCTAATATTATTTTATTCTATTGTACTTTTATTCTATGTTCTATATGTCCATTTTATTTGCTGATTTTAACATATTGGGAAAAAAAGACATAAAATACCACATGTGCCAATTTAATTTGACTACTTCTTGTTTTCTTCTTTCACTGTTTACACTGTAAAGTTTTTTTTATAGTTTTGAAGGGTGCTCTCTCTCTCTCTCTCTCTCTCTCTCTCTATATATATATATATATATATATATATATATATATTCTCAAAGTGGAGGGGGTACTGAAGCCTATCCCAGCTGTCATTGGGCGGACCAAATGAATTCCAATTCATTTGAATAAGATGGACAAAGCTTAAAGCTTGTCCAGCATCACATGTGTTGGAAAATAATTTGTATAATTTCTTGTATATTAATTAAGAATTGAGGAATTAAGTGATACTGTTTTAATCCCACAAATGGGGAAATTCCACCTCCGCATTTAACCCATCCGTGAAGTGAAACACCACATACACACTAGTGAATACACACACACTAAGGGGCAGTGAGCACACTTGCCCGGAGTGGTGGGCAGCCCTATTCATGGCACCTGGGGAGCAACTGGGGGTTAGGTGTCTTGTTCAAGGACACCTCAGTCATGGACTGTCGGCACTGGGGATCGAACCGGCGACCTTCCGGTCACATTAAATCAGGTCAAATTAAAAGTAAAAATACACATCCTTTGCAGGGAACCTGGCATTTTTCTGTAAAGTTTAGTACATTTCTGTTTCTATTTGTTGAGTTTAACATCTTAGGGGAAAAAATAAGATACAAAACATAAAATGTCCCATAACTTTTGCACTTTTGCACTGGCCACATTTTAAATTTCCAGCCCCCCAAACCCCCCTCCCCAGTACATTTCCAAAATCTTGAATTCCGCAACTAAACAACAGAAAAGTAACAAAACATCATTTGACTGGGGGTGCCAAAACTTTTGCACACACAAGGCCTGTAATATTACGAATGGTTATACGTGCTTGGCGTAACGCCTCCATCGCTGCCTCCTTTTGAAAGACCCTCACTCTAAAAGGCTGGGTCTAGAAGGTGTGAGACTGGGAGAGGTTTAATCGGCTGAATCGAGCTTCATATCTATTACAGTCAAATAATACGCTGTGATTTACTCCCCTTAGCAACTGAGGAGCATACCCATAGCAACCAGTCTGGCTTAGGGCACAGTGTTTAATCAGGCTGAAAATATTTCAATTATTTTGTTTGGTTTGGAGAGTGCGTTCGGCATGGGCTCCTATTGATTTTAATGGGCGAGAATGAACGGAGAAATAAACGTTAATGTAAAACCCAGAATTATTCACTCTCGCTTGCGACTGTCTGGGTGCCCTTGCATGTCCGCCGCTTGTATGGGGAGGGTCAGACATTTGGGTCTTTTTGTGTTTCGAAGCAGCCTACGGTAACGCAGTCTCTCTTGCGCTCTCTCTCTCTCTCTCTCTCTCTCTCTCTCTCTCTCTCTCTCTCTCTCTATGTTGTTTGGTGTTAAACACTCACTCGACTCATTCACAGTCTCTGGAAGATGCGTATGCTCCCATTTAGCACCTGGCTGCTAGAGGGAATATCGTAAGAAACCTGTAAGGCTTTAGGGACTAAACACAACTGGAGTGTTAAATATAGCACTAAATAAACACAGTGAGTAGAGCTGTAGTGCTGTAATCGTCCCCAGTAGATACCACAGCACATTGCTGTCCTTGAGCTTCCTTGCATTTGAAAAGCTCAGTGCTGTTTTAGGGCCCTAGGAAGGACTTTTCTAAAGGCCTGCTATCCTGCTAGCTGATTTACTATGAACTTAGAGGCTAGCTAATAACAGTGACTACCACAAACCTCTTAAATGTATTAATTTGTGTATTGCTATAAAAGTAATTTTGCAGAATTCAGTGGTTTAGATGGTAAAATCATTCAGAGTGGTTCTCTGTGAAATGCGCCTTTCTAGAGAAACAGAGTCAGAATTGATCAGCAGTATAGTACCAGGAACCAGACCACAATGGTGGATAAGAAAGAAGTAAATGTAATTTATAACTGTACTTAAGTAGTTTTTTCATGTATCTGTACTTTACTGAAGTTTTTCCATTTTGGGCGACTTTTTACTTTCACTCCACTACATTTCAAAGTCAAATATCTCACTTTTTACTCCACTACGTTTTGCGAAATCTGTCATTCCTTTTGGTTTGAACACCAATCAGGGCACAGCGGTCACTTTGTTTTTGTGCTTGTTTTGACCTGTTGGTCATACCGACATAAACGATGAACTAACCTAACTTTGTGTAATTTTTTATTTTTTTTTAAACTTTATTTTACCAGGTAAAATGTTTGAGAACCAGTTCTCATTTACAAACATGACCTGGCCGAAAGGCCCCAATAAAAATAGGTCCACAGCACATAAAAACAGATACATACAAAAACAAGTATACATACCAAAAGTAAAACATAACAGAACAAACAAAAAAATACAGATTTACATAAAACAAACCAAAAAATATGAAAAAAGCAGGAGTAAGGATAGAGAAAAATGAGTATGTATGAGTGCATTATTTTTATCCATGATTATTAACAAGAGCAACAGTCTACTATTGTATGTTTAATTGTATGCTTGAAAGTGGTAAGAGGTGTTAAAATTGCAAGTTTAAGGGTGGTTTGTAAAGTATTCCAATCATTTGCTGCTGAAAAACAAAAGGAATTGCAGCCAAAGGTACTGCAAGTTTTGGGAATGGTGAGCTTGATGTATTCACTTGACCTTGTGCGATATTTATTATTGGCTACGTGAAGAAGAGACAACAGATATAACATAACATAACAAATAGAGCACAACTGACTGAATCATGTTGAATTTATACAAACACCATTTCATTTTATAGTAAATTAGTTTGGGCTGGTTTATGTTTCTGAACAGAGGCCTACAGATTAATATAGTAAAGGAGCTCATTTGTGATCCTGAGTTTAAAGTTTTTCTTAAACTTGGAACTAAGTTGTAAATAAATCTGAAACTGAAACTTTGCTTGTGTGTAAAAAGTCATTTCAGAGCCACTCGGTTCTCCCTGATGGAAACTGTTTACCTTCAGTGTTTTGTGCTTATGATCATTTTAATAGACGTCAGCGTCACTAATTAATGACGTTCTATTAAAAGACTGGTTTACCAAGAGAGACGCTGGAGGACTTTCACCTGAAATGAGTTCATGAAGCCAGTCTGGTTATAAAAATGATAACAGGACATCAGAGCCAGAATTAATCTTTTAGTACTTTTACTTTCGATACTTAAGTACATTTGAGGGAAAATACTTTTGTACAAAGGAGTTGCAGTGGCTTGAGAGAGAGAGAGAGAGAGAGAGAGACAAAAGGGAGAGAGAAACTGAACCCGAACCTGCCGGCACCGACACAGAGCAACCCAAAACAAATGGGAATTGGTGGAGTCAACAACAAACCACATGCTCCACTTACTAGTTTATGAGGTTGGATAGTGAGGCAGTTATTTCATGGCATGGCCCACTTTAGACTGTCTGTTTTGAGCTGATCACGAACAGTGATATATGCATGGTGGCTAACGACGACTAATTTATTTCACTAACAAACATTTCTTACCTTGATTCCAGTTCCAGTGGTGGAAAATACAATAGAGGGAACAGCAGGTTTCTTATCAGCCAGCATTTGAAGAAATCCACTTTGCATTTTTTCACTGGTCTCGGGACGTCTTTGTCTTTTTTTAGTTCAGTTTGTAGAGCTGTTCAACTTTTGTAGTTGTGTGTAGCTTTAAAACAATTAGCCACAACTGCAGGATTTTCGGCAGATGTACATGCAGGACGTTGTAAGGAAAAAATAGATTTTTTCAAAGATGTTTTTTCTATTCAAAGATAGAAAAAATAGTACCCAAAGAGTCCTATCAGATGCATGAAAGTTCACTGTTCATTTTGGATAGAAGATAAGATGGTGATATTTGTAGTGTAGACATACAGACGTCTGGTTCCTAGTACTACGATGGTGAACAATTTCGACTCTGTAAATTTAGATAACAAGGTCAAACAGGTGCCATTAATACAGGTAATGAGTGGAGGACAGAAGAGCTTCTTAAAGATTTTTTTTCTCATTTTGTCTCTCATAGTTGAAGTGTACCTATGATGAAAATTACAGACCTCTCTCATCTTTCTAAGTAGGAGAACTTGCACAATCAGTGGCTGACTAAATACTTTTTTGCCCCACTGTAGCTAGCTAAATTTACTGTCCCACCTTAAATAGTCCAGCAATTCTGGCACCTGAGAACAGGAAAATTCTAACAAGAAGCTGGCGGATAGCCTGTTAATGAATTAGTGCTCTTTTTATTTGAGGGTCCAATTTTGTAAAGGAAGATTTAAACCTCTACCAGTTGTAAGGGGCAAGGTGACACTCGAAAACGAGGAGCAGGGATAAAAATAAGGAACGGGACTGGGCCTATATATGCCCTTACAGTGAAGTCAACATCTAAGCACAACATACATTAAGCCACAGTTCAACACTAAATCACAATGCAATAACACTACAAAAACATTTGACACAAGACAATAACTTTAGGTCACAACACAAAACCATCAAGCCATCATGTCACACATCAATAAGTACATGACAAAACATAATCGTACTGTATGATGCCAAGTTAAAACGAATTGGCCATAGTGGCCAATATCACAGGTTACACTACAGGTTTACAGGGTTATTTAAAAACAAAGCTGAAGCCAAGACTAAAGCTGCATGATGTTAATCATGCTGTTCACAATAAACAGTTATGTGTTGCACAATTTTCAGTCTTAAATCTCTAAATTTGAATACAGAATCCAAATGCGTTCAGAGTAGTTAGCTAAGTTTGCCTCAGTACATTAGTCTTGTCCTGACACTTTCTGCCACAGTACTTACCAGAACCTTACACAGGCATGTAGAATTTGACATATCAGTTGACGAACCAGCTGACTGAACTTGTAAAATATTTCAATTCTTGTCAAAGGTGATGGTTAACACAGGCACCTAAAAGCTTTTTAGCATTCTGGTCTTTTATGGACAATGTACTCATCATTTGAGTTATATTTAGAGAAGATTGTGCTATGTAAATAATTACGTAAACAACGAAAATACTTGATTTCATCCAATTACCTCAAATGATATCAGGTGGAATGAAGCTATATTTACTTTATTGGTTTATTATTCTCTTAGGCATGTAGCGAACCCCTAGGAAGGTAATCACGCTTGGAAAACTGATTGACAACATCATTAAAAAGTTTTCATTGTCCACCTACGCCTTGTGTTTTTTTTTTGAGCAGGTGTGATCAACCATCTTCAAATGGTGTAAATATGTTAAGCATTAGGGCTGTAGTCAAAACCACATTTGCAAGTCTAAAGGGGACTGAGACTAAGGCCCAATACCATTTCTTCTTTTTATCCCTACCCCTTGTTTTCCAGTGTCACCTTAACCTGTTGAAACTGAGTTACAAGGAGTAATGGTTGAAATCTTCCCCTACGAAATGGGACCCTCAAAATAAATAAATAAATAAATAAATAGTTTCATTAACTGACTGCCAGATGCTCGCTAGAAGACTGGGCCCGTCTTCAGTGATAGTGGAGGAGTTTATCGACCTCACTGCTGGGCTTTAGTTACATTTAGGGCATCATATGCTTTCAAAGAGGGGGATGTAACAGGTTTTATTATCACCCACCACTAATTCTTTGGTGATACAAAGCTGAAGCTATTCACCAGCTTCTTGTTCGAATTTTCCCGTTCCTTCTTAAATGGCGCAGCAGTTTCCTTCTGGTGCTTCAGGTGTCAGAACTGCTGGTCTATTCAAGGTGGAACGGGAAAGTTAGCTAGCTAGCTATTAGCGATTTTTTATGCTTGTTATGAAGAAAATGACCGTAATGACACTGAAATGAGATTAGACTAAGATAAAACAATGGTTATTGTAAATTTTTAATAGAGAAAATTCTCACATTTGTGGGTTTCTTTGGTCGCTCATGCAGCTATCTTGCTGTTTTTCCCATTTTCTCATAACTCTCTGTTTGGAGTGTGCCTCTGAAAAACCTCAGTTTGGAGGGCCATGTAGACCCAACCCTTTACCCTGCCCCTCTACCTCAACACAAATTGGGACACCCAACCCCTAGACATGAACTTGCAAAACAGAGGAGTGAGGGCTAAGTGGTAGGGGTGAAATGGAATTGCCCCAAAGTCCTCTTCGAGACCAAGTCTTAAATTAATTCCAGTCCAGAGTTCTTCAAATTGCTTGGTGGAGTGACTTAAAAGTCTTTTAAAGGATAAAAGCTAAAGCAGAATTTTTACTTTTCTGAATTATTCGCCAACCCAATTCTAAAAAATTTGGGCCAGAATACGAAATGCCACTCAAAACAGAAAGCAGTGATTTGTGAATTCTGTTTGACCTATTTTTAAATGTCTGATGTTTTACCTTATAAACTTGATTGTTTTTGTGAATATACTGTATACTCAGAAATATGATGCCTGCAACACAGCCCACAAAAGTTATGAAATGAGCTGTGTTTATTTTAATGCAGTGTCATCTGAGGGTCTAAAGGTCATGAGCATTCAGTTGCGTTTTTTGGCCTTTTTCTTTTGACTTTTTATGCATGAGATATTTTTTTTAATTTTAGTTTGATAAAATTATGCACTGTAGCGTGTGATATCCTTGCAAATGTTCATTGAGGACCATTGTTATTAAACAGTTGGACTATTTTCTGATTAATTTTTCAGCAAAATGTCAAGCCTCAACCCATCCTTTCTCAAAAATACTAGGCCAGGATGGCTTTTTTTAGCCAAGCATGGTTACATCACCTCTTTTTAAAATGTTTTCTTTTTAATAATATTCATTTAATAATATTCCTAGTCTTAAATTACCACTATTCCAACTTTTTTGGATTGTATTGTAGGTTTCAATTTCAGAATCAGTGTATATTTACAAAAAAGGATGCAGAAAGATAAAAATCAAAGTAAACGGAGATTGGACAGAGTCAGAAGTGTCTGGTTGCATTTGGCAGGAGGTTTTTTTTGGACCACGTCATTTGTCTTTATGTATTAACATCACACACACAGCTGGATGTTTAGGTCTCAGACGTAGAATCAACATTATATTGATGAAGATAGGATGACAATAGTAGATCATTCACTTACATCCTCCATAGATAGAAAAGACAAATATCTAGAACATACCTTTGTATGCAGTGTTTGGCTGATGGTTGATTAAAATAGTGGCTAATGTAGTTGTAATGCAGTAAATAGTTGTGCTTCTTTTCCTTTTCCTACACTCTACAGAGTCTTATAAAATATGTGGTTCTCATTTTGCTATAAAATGAATTTTTTCTACCATAACTGCTGGTCTGCTTACTGACGTCTGGCCAGTTATATGATTTACAGGACTCTTCCATGGCAGTGTCATAGTTGTGCTGAATGAGTGTTAAAAAGAAAATCACATCTATTTGGTTTTTGGCTTGGACTTAGAGTTCAGGAAAGACTTTTACTAGGGCAAAAACAGTAATAACCCATTTTTACCATTTTCCAACCCTTCTGTGTTCCTTGAAATTATACTGGCTGTTATTGTTCTTGTGTTTCTGTTCTGATTGGCTGCCCTGTCATGTGCTCCATTCAAACAGAAGCCTGGGCTGAACCATTCCCTGTAACTTCAGTGTGTGGCTAGGTGGGGCTAAACATCAGTATGCTGAATAGGCATTTCTAAAGCCTTAGATTTAGAAATGAATTCAAAATTAGCTGTTCTGGCAATTTAGCTTCCATATTTTGACTGAATTGATTTAATTGCTTTGAAATCATATGCTATGAAACGTTATGCTTGGAATGCTTACACACTACATCAAATACATGCTGTATTTTATTTGAAAAGTGAATATTAGAGGAAGAAAAATGCAGTTGGGTTTGGTTTTATCTTGGCACAGCAATCTTTGTTGGGAGGTGTGAATTGTTTTCACAACAGAGCAATCTCCCTACTCCTCCCCCCCTCATTGCTCGCTAGAAGCTCAACACAGAGTGACAACACAACACAATCATGAAGAAAGATTCTATTTACTAAGATCTCATTCCACTGGTGGCCAC